>NC_045958.1:68149075-68797825 GCF_010909765.2 Amblyraja radiata | reverse complement strand
GAAATGGGGAGGGATTTGTTTAGCCGGAGAGCGGTCAATCGGTGGAATTCAATGACCCAGATGGCTGTAGATGCCAAGTAATTGGTTATTTTTAAACTGGAGATTGATAGGTTCTTGATAAGTAAGGATGTCAAGGGTGACAGGGAGAAAGCTGGAAAATGGGAATAAGATGGAAAAATAGATTAGCCATGATCAAATGGCGGAATGCTTGGATTCAACATCCTTGGATTAAGGGAGCAAACATAATTTGGAGTTCTTGCGAATATGCATTGATACATTTTAAGGACAATCCCATACTGTATGATGATTATACTTAGCCAAGGCTATGAGAATAAATAGTAGAGAGCACAGGGCTTTATGATGCTAAGGACCTGGGTTCGATCATTTGTATTCTCTCCCTGTGACCACATGGGTTTTATCCAGGTGCTCTGGTTTCCTTTCACATTCCAAAGGCATGCAGCATTGTAAGTCAATTGGCTTCTATAAATTGTCCCGTGTGTAGGATAGAAGTAGTGTCGGGGTGATCTTTGGTCATCGTGGACTTAGTGGGCCGAAGAGCATGTTTCCATGTTGTATCTCTAAAATAAATTAAACTAATCTAATCTAAAAGCAAGCAGTACAAGTGGAACTGCACCCCAACAAAACGCACATTCCTTCAGGAGAGGAAAAAAATCATGGGCGAAGATTGAAATGAAAAGGGATTAAATTTGGTGATAGCATATATTGCGTTTATTTCACCAGCAGTCTCTCAAGTGTATTTTATGAATATTCATTTTTTCTCAGTGATTTTCCCCTCCAGTACCAGTTCTTAATTTATCCTCCAGAGGTCTTTCTTCATTGACTTAAGATCAGCTGGCTTACCGTCTGCTCATTAATTTTATTATCATCAGTTTAAGCCCATTCCACAAAGGTTAGATCTGATGTTACCAGGATTACTGGCAATCAAGTGAAACCTATCTTTCAAATGTTCCACAGTTTCAAGCATGCTGCTAAATGTCGCCTCTTCCTGGGTGTGCTTTCAAAATAAAAGATACCTAATTATGAAGATCCCTAGTATATCCTATATATTTATTTGAAGTGTTCCAGCTATCAGTTTGTAAATCATATTTCAATTAAATAGTGCATTTGGTCACAAATATTGTTGCCAGAAACCAAAATTTATGCTGAGCGAGCAATTGTGTTTATTTCTCCAAATGTTCTCTTGCACACAGATCCATATCCGAGTAATGAGGTAGTGTCTTGTGAATCTCTCTACAGCAGCAGGTGCAATTCAAGCAACAGTGAGATTGATCATGTCAGCCTTCACTTCTGTCTGAGGTGCATCCAGCTGAGATTCTAGAAACTCAACTGAAGCCGTCCTCAGCATCAGATTTGTGACAGCATGCTTGATTGCAAACTTCACACAGATCATTCCCCATTCAACAACATAAAAACAGATTTTGCGTAATGTACTGAGTGAAAATTTAGCATCTCTTTTTTGCCTATCACATTTGTCAGTACTGTGATTTAAATGTTCAAAGTATTTTGGGGGGATATTTTCCTACAAACTTTTTTTTTAACTCAAAACAAATCGGCAAAATGTTGCAGCTCAAGCTGCTTGAAATGTATCATATCAAAAAACTGACAGAGCTTAACATTGTTGGCAGACATTTAGTGGCCTAGAGGGTTGTATGAGCATTGGAGGATGCAATGCTGTCAGAGTCACAGAGCATTGGGGCTTGCTGCCAATTGCCAATGCACAGCATAGGACATTTTTAATTTAAAGTTTATCACTATCACATGGAGAAAAAAAAGTAAGACATTTTGGCAAAAAGTTGTTTGAGCAACTTATGAATTCAATTAGGCAGAGAACGTGTTACCTCTTAACCTTGCAGCTGAAAAATAGCTTTGTGACAGTAATGTTTGGATTAATGGGATGGACGGTTACTATATCACTTTTTCAAGAAATGGTAGAAATTTACAGCTTAGGAGGAATTTATTTGGCCCGTTGTGCCTGAGCAGACTGAGGAAAGCTGTTGAGAACAATCCGCTTCCCAACTCTGGCTGTGCAGTCTTACAGGTCTTAACATGGAAATCTAATCCAGGTGTGATGTGTTTCTTCCTCAATTATATTTTTTTAACAGAGAATCCAAACCACCAACACCTGAGAGAAAAACATGTCCTTAACTTAGTGTATAAGAAAGAACTGCAGGTGCTGGTTTAAATCTAAGGAAATGCCAGAGTAACTCAGCAGGACAGGCAGCATCTCTGGAAAGAAGAAATGGGTGATGTTTTGGGTTGACCCCCGAGTCTGAAGAAGGGTCTCGACCAGAAACGTCACCCATTCCTGCTCTTCAGAGATGCTGCCTGTCCCACTGAGTTACTCCAGCATTTTGTGTCTACCTGTCCTGAACTGGTCTGCATCTGACATGTGAAAGTCAATTGATCCTTTACATTCTCTCTCTGGATGTGTCTCTGGATAATTATAAATAGGTTAATCAAATCATTCCAGCATAAACAACATTTCAAACTGTGTGAACACCATACACCTACTACCCTTTGTGTGAAAAAGTTACCCCTCAGGTTTCTATTAAATCGTTCCCCACTCACCTTAAACCTGTGTCCTCTGGTTCTCGATTCCCCTACCCTGAGCAAGAGACTCCAAGGAATAGAGTCCTAGCCTGCTATACCTCTCCCTATTGCTCTGGCCTTTGAGTCCTGGCAAAATCATTGTGAATCTCCTCTGCACCTTTTCCAGCTTGACAACCTCTTTCCTATAACATGGTGCCCAGAACTGAACACAATACTCTAATTGTAGCCTCACCAACATCTTATACAACTGCAACATGACCTCCCAACTTCAATACTCAATACTCTGACAAATGAAGGCCAACGTGCCAAAAGCCTTTTTGACCACCCTATCTACTTGTGATGCCACTTTCAATGAACTATGTCCCTATACTCCAAGATCCCTCTGCCTTCCAATACTCCCCATAGCCCTACCTAGAGTTCACTGAGTAAGTCCTACCCATGTCCGTGCCCATATGAACGCAACACTTCACATTTCTCTGTATTAAATTCCATATGAGCACCTGTACCAAGACATGTGTCAATGATAGTGATTGACCCCAATGCCTATGTTGTTTTTTATCACCATTGAACTAGCCCAAAAATTTGGAAACAACAGAATATGACTTCAAGAAAACTAATGCTGATGGTCTCAAGGATTTTATAAAGACAATCTTCACAGGTAGCAATTCAGGCAACTTGAAATCCCCAAATAACATGACCACAGGACCTGGCCTTTAATTTGCACCTATGAAAATATTCAAAACTTATTCATAAGAAAACACTTGAAGAGTTTTTGATGAGAATGACTAGGAAATTGCAAAGCTAATTTACTCCAAGCAAAAGCATTCTTGAGTTGGAAGCCACAACATGCTTCAAGGGAAAAGAAGCAGCTGGAAAAGTACACAGGGTCTATCACCTCACAGATAACAACAAATCACTGATTCTTCAGTGCTGTCAAAGACATATATGGCCAAACAAGACAAGGTTCCATCAGAACAGAGAGGTAGCCAATGTCGACTGTGAAAAAACACAAACATTTTTCACTGTGACTTCTTGGTTGTTGAAATGAGTACCTTGAGTTCATTCCACTATTCATCCAAATTCATTGTTAACACTGACCACCATGGCAATATGGCCAAAAATAATATAAAAGGTGGAAAACATGACAGAGACGAATTACAGGCACAAATTTACAACCTTTCTTTTCATATCTTGGAAAAGTTCATGCCAAAGGTCATCAGAGATGCTGTAAATCTGGCTGCTTTCAAGAAAGGAGATAAATCTAATTGTGTTAAATACAGATTAGTTTTCCTACTATGTGCCAGAGAGAAATATATCATCCTTATTCAACCTCTTCCTCCAAATGACTGAGAAGCTGCTCCTCAAATCCTTCCATTGAGTCTGCATATTCAGAGCAATAAGATCAGTCCTAATATGATATAATCAATACATCTCTACAGTACTTCTACGTAAGGTCATGAATGCATTTGCTCTTGTGGTTTGTGAGCAATAATTGTTAGAGGAGCAAGTGTGTTATCAGAACTATGGTGGCATTATAGAACAATATATCTACTTGGAATTTTGTTTTGAGAATAATTTTCATCCTTTATGAAACACCTAAAAGCTTGCAGAAGCTTAAAAGCATCTACCACCAGACTCAGGAACAGATTCTTTCCCTCTGTCACCAGACTTCTGACGGGCCCTCCTATAAGTTAGGATACAGTCCTGATTCTCCAACCTACCTCAGTGCAGGCATTAAACTTTTTCTCTGGAACTGTAATGTTACAATGCCATTGTTTGAACTTTTCAAAAGAAAGTTCATGAAGAAAATCAACTCCTGTCATGTAGATATACCTATTAATGTTATTTGGAAAATTACAGACAATCACAATCAATTTATTCAATCCGATGATTAAAAGCAAGTCAAACCTCATTTTCTTGATTGAATCACTCTTAAAGCAGATAATTTTTAAGAGCTAAATTAAACCTTGTTTGTGTACGACAGAACCAAAATATCGCATCCAATGTGTTCCCATTTACAGGTGTTGAGCATTGACCCGAACATTTTAATTGACTGTTGAAGTGCACATAGCTCACACCTGCTGGAATTTTACACAGATCATAATGTTAACCAGAGTCCGGTGTTGATTTAGAGATAAGTGTTTCACCCAATTGCTCCTCTCAATGTGAAATAGCAATGGAGGGAGTTCTTATTCAGCTGATCGATCCCGCCATTGCTATTTAAAGGGATTGTGAACTATTTATTTTCAGATGAGGAGCTGATTTATATTCAGTTTTTTGTTTTTGTTGCACCACCAATATTTGGTGATTTCTAGAGCTTCTAAAATGTGTTCAAGTTTGGAAGGTGCTGAAGGACTTTGGCCAGACTTCAATACTTTTGCACATGGCTTTTTTTCTCCCAGACATTGAACCATTCATATAAATTCCTTTGGAGTTCAGCATGGCTGGAAGAATGGAAACAAAATGCATGCTTACAAACTGCCAGAAGCAGGAAGAAGTGGGAGATGAAGGATTTGGGCATGTTGTGTCGACCACAGTGCTGAGAAAGCAATTCTCTTCCTTCAATCCCAGCAAAGAACCATATGTAAGCTTTTGCTTCAGTCAGTCTGCCTCACTCAATTGGTTATGCTCTTGAGTTACTCAATAACCTAGAGCACACTGAGAACCACATTGCCATTGGCTCTCAAGATGACCATGGCCAAGTTAGCTCTCTTTATGCTGGACTTTTTTCAAGGGTGTTGCATACTGTTAACATAAAGATATCAATAATTGTATTTGTTCAATTTGTTCTTTTGTTGAAGAACACCAACTAGGATTAACACACAGCTGCACCAGGAGGCAAGGTATAAATATTAGTGTTCATGTTAATCTGCACATGCAATGTGTCCTCTATGAAATGTACTGAAAGGGTATCTGCCCACTCAGCATGCAATCCATGTGTGACCGTATGAAGCACAGTGTGCATATGTCAATGCTCATTCTCCACTGTGCCACCACTGTAAGCAATAGGTTAGCAATTGGGCCACAACAGTTGGGCCACTCACTGCAAGGGTCCTGATTCTGTTCTGTTTGCCTATTTATCCGTAAACTAAACAGATTAGTCATTGATTGAATTGATTGATAGAATTTATTGCCACACAACCAGAGTCGGTGGAATTTTGGGTTGTCAGCAGTGGTACAATAATAAAGAACACACAACCACAATAAAAATGTAACACAAACATCCACCACAGCATTCATCACTGTGGTGGAAGGCACAGAACTTGGCCAGACCTCCTCCATTTTCCCCCGTGGTCGGTACCTCCACCCTCCGCAGCTGTTGCTGCGGGCGTCCAGATGGTAAGGGACAAAGTCAAAGGCAAGGTAAGTCCAGGATCGGCTCTTCCCCACCGGAGACCGCGGCTTCAGGCTGGTGTAGGCTGCAGGCCGGCGGTCGAAGATTTAAAGTCCCCGCCGCGCCGCAGCCAGAAGCACCGCAGACCGCAGGGCCAGCGGTCGAAGCTCCCCTCCAGGGGTGATGGTAAGTCCATGCCGGACCCGTGGTAGAAGTTGGCCGCGGGCCGGCAGTGATGGCTTCTTCTTCCCCCGGGTTCCCCACGAGGGATCCCGGGCTGTAGACGCCGCGCCAGCTGGAGCTGTGCAGACCGCGGCTTCAGGCTGCCGGCTGCCCGGGCCAGTGAAACGGAGCACTTCCCTCCAGCGAGCCCCAGCGAGGGCTCAGCAGCTCCACGCCGAGAGTCCACGCTGCGCCCGCCGCTGAAGCCCCGGGCGCGTCTCCGAGAAAGGCCGCGCCGATCCTTGCTGTTAGGCCATGGGGGAGGCGACCTCGAAAAAGTCGTCTCTCCGTGGAGGAGGCGGCCAAAACGGTTTCCCCCTTACCCCCCCACACCACCCCCCACACAAAACACACCGAGAAACATCAAAAACACACTTTAAAACATACTAAAAAAAATAAAGGAGTTGAAAAAACTAACGCGCTGCTGACAGGCTGCTGCCACTGCAGCGCCCCCTCTCTCATGTTCTCTTGATAAATAAATCTTACTTAATTTACACCTGCTGGGGGTCCACAGCCCCCTCCTCACCTGGCAAACCAGGTGGGGGAGACGGTTTAGTCGCTGACTATCCGACATTGGTGCAGGTAGCACGGGATTACATGGTACCCGTGGTGGGGGGGATCTCCTCCCGACCTGACCAAAAAGGAGGTCAGGTTGGGCGGAGCTCCCCCCGCCATGGGTATCATGTAATCCCGTGCTACTTGCTCCATGGTCGGATAGTCGGCGACTAAACCGTCTACCCCACCTGTTTTGCCAGGTGCGGAAGGGGCTGTGGACACCCAGCAGGACCAAGAACAAGACCTGTCTAAGGGCGGATGTGCTTCTAGCGAGCCAATGGCAATCCATACTTCACTAGAAGTTGCGATCACTGTCGTACATAGCATTGTAAGCAATGATGATAAAGCCCACACACACCAAAATCCTATACTTCCAGCGGCGGAAGTCTGCAGGAACTGGAGGACAGAGATGTGCGGTGTGTCTGTCACCGTTCCCGTCGGAAATCGGCACCACTGTGTCGCTAATGTTTTCAACGATGATGAATGAATAATTTACACATTCACTCGGGATCTCTTTGCTGCCATACAATAACCAGTGAAAGAACCTATGACATCTCCACAAAAGAAGTCGGAGTTTAAGGAAAAATATCAGGTGTGATATTAACATCAATAAGGTCCTAATTCCTTCTGTCAACTGGGTATGATCAGTCAGATAGAGTTGAGAACACACATTCACTTTGGGCAGTAATGCATGCATCACATACCATTTTTTGGATTGATTTTTGTTGACAGTTTCACCAGAGCAGAATAGACTAACATTTCTTATTGCTGATTATTGTAGACAAATCCGAAGATATAAATGGGATTAGAATAGAATGTATTTGATGGTCTGCATGGACATGGTGGTTGTTTCTCTGCTTTATGACTTCATCATTCTAATCTTATTGAATTTGTTCCAGTTGTAATTCTAGCAGTCAGTGTGGACCCAATCAGTTTGTGTTTTGCAGTTAAATTTTATTGATTGATATTTGCACAAATAATAATATGGTTGACATTGAATAGCTAGATTTTCAAAACTCCTGTGACAAGGTATCATATTTTAGGATACTTAATAAAATTAATGGGCAGATTTTGGTTGACTAATTATCTCTCTTTCTTTGGTCTTTTTATGGAATTGCCTTCAACTTTTTTCCTGAATAGCTGTGTTCTCTTTGGTTGGCTATTGTTTCTGACTATCATACCTGGTTTGTGGTCATTCACCCAAATATGTTGTTGCTGTCCTTGTTGTTTAATATCAGGTCACACATGCTGATAAGCAGTTTAAACTGTCCCGATCACTTGCAGTCGGCATCTCTTCCTATCCTTCATGACAGTAGCAAACTGACCTACCCAATTCTGTCAGGAAGTTCTGTCACCTGAAATGTTAATTTCTTACAATTCTCTGTTTCTCGTCAACTTCAATGGATCAATGGTGCTTTATTTAGCAGCAACTTTTACTTAACAGCAACAATTTTTCCTTGACCAGTTTGAAAGTACTCCAAAATCATGATCATCAGCTTCCTCATACATTTGGATCTTGGGTGTCTTTGTACCCATATTCTATTTCCAGGTGACCCACACTGGCATTCTCCTCCTGCACACATTCACCCATTCACCTTGTTTCTTCTCCCTCTGTTCACTTTTCCCATTCTGCTCCCCAAACATGGTTACATCTGCCTATCATGTGGTTCCATATACCATCTGTCAGCCCTTGCTCCACATATCAGCCTGTGCCCCACCCTCCCCCTCCACCAGTTCCACTTGCCCATTTACCTCTCCCTATCTGGTTTCACCTATCATTAACAAGCTTCTATCCCATCCTCAAACACCTCATACTGCTATATACCAGCAATCTTTCCTCGACCTTCTCAGTCGTCATTTTGAGGGCTCGACCCAAAATGTCAACTTTATTCCTTGCTTTCAAAATGCTGCTTTATCTGCTAACTTCCATCAGTGTTTTGTTTTTGTTCCAGATTGCAGCATCAGCAGTCCCTTTTGCCTTCTGACCTGTAAATGATGGCATCTGCAAAGGATAATCTATGTTGGTTGATGTTACGTTGAGCAAGCAAAGATTTATAGTCACTGGAAGTTGTTGAAGTGTTTTGGGTAGAAAGGTCAGCAATCGTAGCGATAGAATAAAACAGAAAAGAAAGTTCAGGGTTTAAAGAGGTCTGTTGAAAATTATAAAATAAAAATGTGCTTTTCTACTAATGTAAATCTTTGTCTGAAATTTGAAAAGGCCAAGTAAATATTAAATTACAGATCTAATATTGACAGAAAAATTAGAATGTACCTTTAGAAAGGTTAAAGCAACTTATCTGAAATGTATTGAGTGCTCTGGGAAATTCATGTCTACCCTTAAAAATGTGGCACTGTAGGATAATCCCTGTTATTAAGCAGAGAAACTGAAAGGTTAAATTCATCCAATTTCTTTTGTGATAAGGACTCTAAAAATGTGCTTAATATCTTGATACACATGGTTGAAATCATATAAAATAAAGCCCCGTATATTTGTTTGACAAATGAAAGTTATCCTCTTTCTTCATTCCATGTCTATTTATTAACATAGAACATGGATAAGGACAACCCCGATAAAGGCCGTTCAGCCCATCAGGACTGTGCCAATTTAAGCTGCCTGTATGTGGTCTGCATCACTCATTATTTGATAAAAGGCTGACATGTTACAATTGGAAAGAAATTGGACTCCAAAGTTCCTGTTTAATTTAAGTTGCAGAGTTGCCTCCTAAATGGTGCAAATTCGGCCCTGGATGTGTGCATTCATTTCCACTGGATAGCGTGCCGAGCCTATTCCTTGATTTTCCAATTTTCTTTAGCACCAAGCAAAGCAACATGCAGTGTGCAAATATGAGTTGCCTACTCTGCTTCAATGATCGAGCCTGGTCGATCTAGAACGGTCACAATCTCCCACAATGGTACACATCCTGACAGAACAATTGGGATCCCATTAAAACAGCCATTTTCACCACTTCACTCACTTCCATCCCTGACATAGGTTCAGTGCCATGCTGCCTTAGGCTGCAAGAAATTGCCTCCAATTATGGGTACTCTTGGAGGAATTGAATATGACTGAGAGAGTGACCAAGAGTTCCACAGAAGAGGGCAAGCTACCAGATGATGTGGGGTTGGAGAACAAATACCAGTAGATGAACATAGCCATGCATAAAGTTATGAAGGAATTGGAAATATTAAATAGGAAGAATCAATTTCCGTTAGTTGGCAGAGTGGTCACAGACTGGTGGACACAGATACGAAGTAGAGGTACTTCTGCAATAACATAGGTTTCCGTACCACAAATTTAATCTAACACGATTGATGAAATGGGGAACACTATTTGTATTATTTGGGATGAAATTATTTTAACATGATTTTGATCAGACACTAAAGAGTGAATTAAAAGTTACTCTGGAAATTGAAAAGCAGGAAAAAGTTGCCTGTCAAAACAAAACGTCCGGAAGAAATAATATTTTTCCAATAACCTCCCAGCAGTAATCATACACCATTGTCTCTTAAGAACACAGCCTATCAGTTTCACCATGGATGACCATTGATTTTACAAGTAATCACTTCTGTTGCTTGTAATGGAGGTTACGTGACACTTGTGCAGTGATGCTTTATCTATCTATACATAACTAAAACTCTGATCTTGTGCTCTTCCAGTTTGCGTGGTTTTTCTATGTGCAAAAACGAGACACGATAGCACTACAATTTCTCGCCACCTTACTCACCATTCTCCTGTATTCAAGTGCAACAAGTTTTGTTGCGATCGATGGTATATTGTAAGAGTTAATAAGGTTTAAAGATCTTAAAAACCACGCCTGCGCAGATTGGTCCTCTCCTGCCGCACCATCGCCGCACTGATTGGCCGGATCAGCTGTCAGTCACGGATGACGCTTGCCTCGCCCGGCATTGCACGGCCACAACCAGTCGGCCGGAAGCGGCCCAAAGGTTCGGCCATGGTCGCAGGCCGAGGTAGCCGCTGCACCGGCATGCAAGGAGGGAAAGGAGCGGCAACCTCGAGATCCTGGGGACGTGAGGAGGGAGAGTGGGGGGATTGAGGGAGAGGAAAGGGTAGGGAGGGAAAGGGGGGATAGTGTGGAAGGTGAGGAGGGCGAGTGGGGGAGAAGGGGGAATAGAGGGAGAGGGGGGGGAGAGGTAGGGAGTGGGGAATACCTGGGGAGGTGAGGAGGGAGACTGGGGGGATTGAGGGAGAGGATGGGGTAGAGAGCGAGAGGGGGAAATTGGTGGATGTGAGGTGAGAGAGTGGGGGAGGAGGCGGAATAGAGGGAGAGGAGTGGGGGAAGTAATGAGTGGGGAATAGAGGGAGAGGAGAGCAGTGGGGGTGAGGAGTGATAGTGGTAGGGGATGGGGGGGTGAGGAGTGGGGGAGGTGGGGGGATATAGGGATAGGAGGGGGGTAGGGAGAGGAGAGGAGTTATGGAGTTAGGGAGGGAGGGAGGGAGGGAGGGAGGGATGGAGGGAGGGAGGGAGGGAATAACTGAGGGTAGGGGGAAGTAGAGGGAGGGAGAGGTGAGGGAGGGATTGGGGGAGGGATGGAGGAGGGGAAAGAAGAGGGAGGGTGAAGAGGAGGGGGAGGCAGTGCTGGGGATGGGGGAAATGAGCCTCACCTGCACAGTTGGGGGCTATGTGTGAGTGGTGGAACATTGCGTTGGGGGAATGGGTTGCGTTGGGGGAATGGGTGAGTGGTGGAATATTGCGTTGGGGGAGCAGATGGGTCTGCACTTTGTCTAGTTAAACAATAAAACGTGCAGTATTCAATGTATTTATCTTGCGGTATCAAAACTAAATTTAAAGCTATTCAGGAGACTTCTATTTTTGAAAATGCTGCTGGGAAAGGAAATGTTGGTGCTGCAAGGCTGAAACTCTTGAGTCCTAAGCCCATTTATCCCGCTGCTAATGCTTTTATCGCGAGATCTTCCACAACGTGAGGTATCTTTGGAATGTATCTGTCGGGTTACACCAAAATTACCTGTCCTTGTACGAAGGAATTGAGGAAGATTCTTAAGGGGTTGGACAGGCTAGATGCAGGAAGATTGCTCCCGATGTTGGGGAAGTCCAGGACAAGGGGTCACAGCTTAAGGATAAGGGGAAAATCCTTTAAAACCGAGATGAGAAGAACTTTTTTCACACAGAGAGTGGTGAATCTATGGAATTCTCTGCCACAGAAGGTAGTTGAGGCCAGTTCATTGGCTATATTTAAGAGGGAGTTAGATGTGGCCTTTGTGGCTAAGGGGATCAGAGGGTATGGAGAGAAGGCAGGTACGGGATACTGAGTTGGATGATCAGCCATGATCATATTGAATGGCGGTGCAGGCTCGAAGGGCCAAATGGCCTACTCCTGCACCTAATTTCTATGTTTTCTATGTTTCTAAGATAACATTTATTTTGACTCAGTAGATGAATGAAGCAGAATTCCTAAATGCTTCCTGAGAGGTAACTTTTTCACACAAAGGGTGGTGGGTGTATGGAACGAACTGCTAGAGGAGGTTGTTGAGGCAGGTACTATTGCTACATTTAAGAAACAATTAGGCAAGCACATGGATTAGACAGGTTTGGAGGTGTATGGGCCAAATGCAGGCAGGTGGGACGAGTGTAGATGGGACATGTGGGCCGGTGTGAACAAATTGGGCCGAAGGGCCTATTTCCACACTGTATCACTCAATTACTCTATATGAGAGTTCCAAATATTCTCAATTCTAAGATAAAACATTTTACCTCATCCCTTCCATCAATCGTGACCCTTTTTAATTATAGAGTGACTCAAGTTTGAGATTATCCTGAAAGAGGGAACATCTTCCCCACATCCACCTTGTCAAGAACTCTCAGGATCTTGAATGTTTCAAACACATTCCCTCTCACTCTTCTGAACAAGCCCAGCCAGTTCAATCTGTCCTCATAAAAATATCTGCCCACTTGGTGAATGCATCTGTCCCCTTCCATGCTACTGGCAGAAAGAGCAGCAGCATCTGACGGTTTCCAGCTCACTAATAATAATAATGATGGATGGGATTTATATAGCGCCTTTCTAATACTCAAGGCGCTTTACATCGCATTATTCATTCACTCCTCAGTCACACTCGGTGGTGGTAAGCTACTTCTGTAGCCACAGCTGCCCTGGGGCAGACTGACGGAAGCGTGGCTGCCAATCTGCGCCTACGGCCCCTCCGACCACCACCAATCACTCACACACATTCACACACAGGCACAGGCACTACCACCTAAGGATGTCAGTAAGACTCTCTGAGCATAGAGAGACAGCATCTTTTCATTCCCACAGGTGCTGAAAGAACTTACAAGGTGGTTACCATGACATACAGGCTTCTTTATGATGCAGAGTGTCACTGAATGTGCACACTTTGCCTAGGATGCCTCACATCTACTTGACTGCCTTCTCGAAACAATAGGCAGGCCAATCAGTCATGGTGCAGCTGGTTTCCGATCACTGACAGCTTATCGTGCAGGAGACTACACATTATTCTGGCTTTAGTCAGGAATCCACTACCCTGCAGTAGGCCTCTGCCAACTGCATTTCAACAATGACAGGACATCAAAGATTCACATGTGGACAATTTGAATTATCCACTCATGATTTTTGTCAGAAAGCCACCCAAATGTGCACAGCAGACCAACAGTGAGAACCTGCTGAAGGAAGGAACTGCAGATGCTAGTTTACCCCGAAGATAGGCACAAAATGCTGGAGTAACTGAACGGGTCAGGCAGCACCTCTGGAGAAAAGGAATAGGTGACGTTTTGGGTTGAGACCCTTCTTCAGATTGCAGAATTCTTCAGTCCAAAGAAGGATCTCGACCCAAAACATCACCTATTCCTTTCCTGACTGACCCACTGAGTTACTCCAGCATTTTGCGTCAATCTGAAGTGAGACCCTGCTGTTGCAAGGACATGAGAGAAAATACCATATACAAACACCAGTAACTCTTTTCCTACCTTGCCTGTTGTGTCGGACCATACAGTACTTTTTTTCTTGCATTTAACAAGGTTTTTGGTGGTATACTGCTACTTTCCAAGTTGGAGATCACAAGCCACAACCTTGAGATGAAGAGAATGAATGCAATGAAGAAAGGGAGGAGAAAGCGTGACAGGATAGGAAGTGGAGGTAGGGTAGATATATATAGTCAATTGCACTTGTTATCAGGAATCAAATGCGAGAGAATACTGCTTTGTGAGAATGAGCACATTTTGAAGTGTTTGTCCAGGACAAGTGCTGTGAGTGCCAGGGTGCAGTGGTTGACGCAGATACATTAGTGGCATTTGAAAGATTTTTTTTAGGCACATGGACATGCAGGGAATGTAGGGTTATGTGTTATTACAGGAATAAAAATGATGGTCTTGGCATCATGTGCGGCACAGACATTTTGGGCTGAAGGGCCTGTCCGTATGCTCTATACTCTTTGTTCTAGATGGCTGTGAAAGTATCTAGAGTTTTTTGATTTCCACATACTTTGAGTCCTTAAATTTCTCGATAGACCTAAAATAGCTCATAAATTAACAGTTCATATTTTTCAACTTTTAATGACCTTTCATTATACTTTCACAAGTATAAGGGGCCAGAAACAATTGAAAATTGAAGTTATTGACTGCCCATTAAATGCAATGCATGGAAGGAAGTCAATGGAAAGTATCACTAGAATTCAGGGGGAAAATGCAAGACATACTTACATGAACTTACATGCAAATTTTCACAAGGTGATCCATCTCCAGTGATAATTTCTAGTTCATCTGCTTTTTTTTTAAAAGAAGAGGTCTTAAATAAAATCAATAGTGCAAGTATGTTGTTTCAATTCTGGTGTTACAAGTGACCAATCCCACTGTTCTTATTATTTGACCTCAAAAATAAAAGATACACAATATTCTGCGAGTGATTAATTAGTGTTTCAATTGTAATGCTACTTGAGAAAATGCTTTATTTTGTTTAATGGCTTTTATGGGAGAATGGTGGTTCCATAAAATTTGAAGCAATATATTACCCCTTGAATGTCTTACTGGGACATTTGAAGGCAGTGAAAAGTTAACTAATTACTGGATCTGTAGTCGCACCAGTCTAGAGCAAGCATGACAGTTTCTTGTCTGAGTTAGCAGTGACATCATTGTTTATTTTTCGATAATCCAGATGTTTTGCAGTTACTAGCCTTCAATTCCAGATTTATTTCATGAGTTAAATTTCAATTCTCAGTTGCTGTGGTAGAATTTTAACTTGTGTACTTTGATACTTGGCATTAGGATACTAGACCAGTAAGTTACTGTGCTACCACATGGTGCTACCATGCCCCTGTATAAAACACTCAAAGAAAACAAACATTTACGAGAATGGCAGTGTGATCGAAAATAATTTGCAATGCCATCATCTTCTTTCAGATAATAGGGGGTAGAACCATTGTCTCACAGTACCAGTGATCTGGCTGCAATCCTGACCTTTAGTACGGTGTATGTTGATTTGGTACGTTCTTCTTTTGACCAAGTGGGTTTCTCTCGGGCTCTTGGGTTCTTTCCCCCATCCTGAAGATGAGTGGGTTGATATATTAATTAACCACTGTAAATTATCCCCCCAGTGTGTAGGTGAATGGTGGAATTTAGGAGGAGTTATTAGGCCATAGAACATAGAAAATAGGTGCAGGAGGAGGCCATTCGGCCCTTTGAGCCAGCACCGCCATTCATTGTGAACATGGCTGATCGTCCCCTATCAATAACCCGTACCTGCCTTCTCCCCATATCCCTTGACTCCACTAGCCCCTAGAGCTCTATCTAACTCTCTTAAATCCATCCAGTGATTTGGCCTCCACTGCCCTCTGTGGCAGGGAATTTCATGAATTCACAACTCTCTGGGTGAAAAAGTGTTTTCTCACCTCTGTCTTAAATGGCCTCCCCTTTATTCTAAGACTGTGGCCCATGGTTCTGGACTCGCCCAACATTGGGAACATTTTTCCTGCATTTAGCTTGTCCAGTCCTTTTATAATTGTATATGTTTCTATAAGATACCCCCTCATCCTTCTAAACTCCAGTGAATACAACCCTAGTCTTTTCAATCTTTCCTCATATGACAGTCCCGCCATCCCAGGGATCAATCACGTGAACTGCATCAATCACAAGGATGTCCTTGCTCAAATTAGGAGACCAAAACTGTACACAATACTCCAGATGTGGTCTCACCAGAGCCCTATACAACTGCAGAAGAACATCTTTACTCTTATACTGAAATCCTCGTGTTATGGAGGCCAACATTCCATTAGCTTTCTTCACTGCCTGCTGTACCTGCACGCCAACTTTCAGTGACAAGGACACCCAGGTCTCGCTGTACCTCCCCCTTACCTAATCTAACCCCATTGAGATAATAATCTGCCCCCTTGTTTTTGCCGCCAAAGTGGATAACCTCACATTTATCTATATTATACTGCAACTGCCGTGCATCTGCCCACTCACTCAACCTGTCCAGGTCACCCTGCAACCTCCTAACATCCTCTTCACAGTTCACACTGCCACCCAGCTTTGTGTCATCCACAAACTTGCTAGTGTTGCTCCTAATTCCCTCTTCAAAATCATTAATATATATGGTAAACAGTTGCGGCCCCAACACCGAGCCTTGCGGCACTCCACTCGCCACTGCCTGCCATTCTGAAAAGGACCCGTTCACTCCTACTCTTTGCTTCCGGTCTGCCAACCAATTTTCTATGCATGTCAACACCCTACCCCCAATACCATGTGCTCTAATTTTAGTCACCAGTCTCCCGTGCAGGACCTTATCAAAGGCTTTCTGAAAGTCTAGATACACTACATCCACTGGCACCCCTTCATCCATTTTAGATTAGTCAAGCATGATTTCCCTTTCATAAATCATAGTCGTACAGCACAGAAAGAGGCTCTTCGACTCAACTTGTCCATGCAGACCAAGATGTCCCATCTATACGTGTCCCACCTACCTGCATTGCACACATATCTCTCTGAATTTTTCCTTTACATATACCTGTCCATGTGTCTTTTAAATGTTGTTATGTTGTTTGAGAGTTGATGAGAATGTGGGGGGAGTTTGAAAACTAGGATTAGTGTAGAATTAGATACAGCACAGAAACAGGCCCTTCAGTCATTGAGGCCACATTGACCATCAGCAATCCATTTAACTCAGCACACATGAGACCTGACCACACATCAAACTGTAAATCTAAGATGTATTCCAATTAATTTTAATATTGTCATTGAGTCATACAGCATAGAAACAGGCCCTTCTATTTGCCCACACTGACCTCAATATCCCATCTACACTAGTCCCACTTGACTGCATTTGGCCCATCTATCTATCTATCTATCTATCTATCTATCCATCTATCTATCTATCTATCTATCTATCTATCTATCTATCTATCTATCTATCTATCTATCTATCTATAACTAAAACTCTGATCTTGTTATTTTCTAGTTTGGCAGTCTTTCTATTTGCAAACATATATTGTGAACTAACCCACTTAATATCAGAAAATGCTTGAGATTCAAAAAGTGAATGTTCTCAACTAAATAGCTGGAAGGCTGGTGGACTGCTCTGAGGATAAATGTGGGCATAGAAGGCTGCGGTGAATTGTAGTTGTGGCCTACTTTGAAAAGGCTAGTGGGAAAAAATGGGGCAGGCATGTTATTTCTGTGACACCTAATTGAAGATATTAGTGCCAGAATTGGGCAATCAGAGAGAAGGAAGGAATAGTACTTCGGAAGATAAATAAAAAACCCCGAGTTCAAACATGCTCGGAATCTGACTCTTCAATACCCATCATATCCTACATTCTGTTATCAATGGGATCAAAGTCATATAGTTCGCCATTTGTGCTTAAGAGTTGTAATTCAATCTTGAGTGACCACAGTGCATGATAGACCAAACAGCAATAAAATTATCAGCTTTTATTTAAAGATTTGTCTGGCATTGTGAATTTGTGTAAATATATTGCTGTCACAATTGAGCTATTAAGAATGAACTTATTCATCTCCCAAGATGTTGCACAATGGTCGATAAAAGTGATTCTGCTGTCTCGTGCTACTAATTTGCTGATTCTCTCTGCAGTGCTCTCTTTTGTTTCATTTCTCTTCTGTTTTCTATATATAACGAATGTTCTGTCTCTCTCTTCCTTGAATATCAAAATAATGCATCCTTTCTGTCAGTCAGTCTTGATGCAGGTTTGCAATCGTCCATCATCCCTTTGCTTCCACAGATGCTACTTCACCTGCTGACTTCCTCAAGCAGTTTGGGTTTTTTTCTCTCCAGATTCCAGCATCTGTAATCTATCGTGTTGCCGCTGTATCCTACACTCCTCTGTAATCTTAGATTGGCCAAGCATCCATACTAGGCCTTTACTTATTTGGTTATCTGTGCATTGTTTGTTAATTAGGCTTCCAGAATAAAAATTGTGGCTCAGCAACTTGATTATTCTTTCAATCTTGGGCCATATTCTTGATAAATGATAAAGTCTTTATACAGAGAATAATGCACCAGTGGGTGATGTGATACAAGTATATTGACGTATAATTATGCTTGCAATATAATTCTCTAATTACACTTACAAGATGTAACATTGGGTCTTTCCTATCTCATTAAAATATTGTAACTGTAGAGTTACCAACCAATGGTTGTTTTATATGTAAACTATAACACACCGTGCCATATGATCTAGAATTCCCTTCTTCAGCATCTCCACTTCTGTTTGTGAGCTTTTAGTCTCATGTACCAATATATCTTTCATTACTTCAGTTTTGCCTCACTATTACCTCAGCTTTTTTTAAATGTGATTAGAGCTCTGTAAAACCCTTGATGTTTCATTATGTGAAATACACTGTGATAATCTAAATTCAACTACAGCATTGTGAATAATCTGTTAATACCTGGGGCTTAATTGTGTAGTCTTGAAAATGTTCTTTCACGGCCATTGTGTGATTCTTACATAATTAAAAATACATTTACAGTGGATTAACAATATTCCACATACTCATAATGAGTTTTCAGTAAAATGTGCATCTATATCCTGGACTTCATGCTATTTAGATATTCTGAGTTTTTTAATGTCTCCAATCATAATCCATGTTGATCTTATGATCATTAGGCCATGTAATTTAAAATCCCTTGCGGCATAAAACTACATGGGATTGAGTTCATGAACTGATAAACTATATTTTCTTCTCTTTAAAGAACTGAATATTGTTATGAAAATGACCTTTACACCCTTGTACCACAGGATTGCACTTTGAAAATCATGTGAAGTCATGCAAAATTTCCAATTAGTGGTGTAAGTATCAGCATGTTGAAGAAATTGTTCTGAGTCTAACGGTATCCATGAATTGTAATAAGGCGATGATGGGAAACGTCTTTAAAATTATTCGTTTTCTTTAGCCAATTTAAGAACATTGATGTACAAAGTAGCAGGTGGTCAGACAGATGAAAAAAGGTTTGATTCAAAAGAATAGTTACCATACATCCCTGGAGTGCCACTCCAGTACTGATGCACAAAATGGCCATGAGAAGCTTGTTATCAGGATCCATATTAGGGCGCTTGTCTCACTTCAAGTAGAAATGGGTCGATCTTGAAGACAATGAAGGTGCTCGGCAACTTGCCTGAATCACCTTGAATATCGGGGGTCAACTCAAATATTTAAGTATGTTTACTTTTGCCAATTATTTTCTTGAGAGGGGGCGAGGGAGAGGTCTGAACAGTAAACACAAGCATTGCCCAAGGTTTATGTTAAATCAGTTGAAGCACATTTATGAATCATTGTGCTGTCGGAATTAATTATCATCCTATGTAAACTAACTCGAGTTTGCAATGTGCATGTTACATCCAGCCAGGAACTAATTCTGGATTTCCCAATTCACATGCGGGGATCTTAATCTTTCTTTCTTTTAAATCCTTTTTATTTGTGTTTTTCAAAAACAAAAACAAAACAACAAAAAAACAATGATAAACATAACAATGATATTGATACATGGGGATCAGGATTACATTAATAACAGGCTTAACCTAAATATGTCCAGTGTCAAAATACACATTGAATATAGACCTCCTGGTCTCTATGTAAATATATTTAAGTGTTTAAAAGAGAACTTATATAAATAAAAATAAAAAGAAAAAAGAGAAAAAAGGAAAAAACAAAACCCCCCTAAACTAGGAGAAAAAAAAGCAAAACAGAATCTGGGCCGCAAAGAATTTCAACAATTTAAGTCCCTGTTTGTCATCAAGTCTATTCCCCCATATAAAGGTAAAATTATTATTATAACAGTTGGAGAGGGAACAATTTATGTCGTAAGAAAATGTTGAATAAATCTTCCGCAAGTTCTATCAAATTTAACTAAGGGTTCAACAACGTCACTCCTAATTTTTTCTAAATTTAAACATGATATCGTTTCAGAATACCAATGGAGTGTGGTCAGAGGATTAGAGTTTTTCCATTTAAATAAAATAGATCTTCTGGCAATTAATGTGGTAAAAGCAATCAGCCGATGGGCGGAACGGGACAGAATCTAACATTGGTAGCCCAAAAATTGCAGTAATAGGATGAGGTTGTAAATCAATACCTAAAATTACAGAAATATTATCAAAAATTTATTTCCAGTATTTTTCCGAAAGTTAAGGGGAGCTTAATCCGAGTTTTAGGTTGGTGTCCTGGGCAACAAGGGAATGTTGCTCCAGACAAAGCCTTTTACACATTCCCCATATAAACTATGCAGTGCCCATTCTTTTGGCTCCTGGGATCCAATCTACAGGCAATTTGATATTCTTCGTACACATCTTGTGAGGTTTTTGGGGTAACAAGTGATTGAAAATTCACATAGTACCCAGGTAGGTTACAAGCATCAAAGTTTGTTGTTTCTTACTGGTGGAGAAAAGTTGTGCATATTCCAGACAACGTTCTCCACTTCATCCCCAGTTGGCTACAGACCAATATCAAATGTTTAAGAAAGAACTGCAGATGCTGAAAAAATCGAAGGTAGACAAAAATGCTGGAGAAACTCAGCGGGTGAGGCAGCTTCTATGGAGTGAAGGAATAGGTGATGTTTCGGGGCGAGACCCTTCTTCAGGCCAATATCAAATGTTCATTACAGACATTACATGCGCACCTAATCAGGTGTCTAAAAAGGTTGAAGGTGTCCGTCTTATTGAGAGAAGAAAATGGCTATGGGTGATCACATCATGACTACCATTCACACCGTGTGCTACCTGAGCCAGAACAATGACCACAGTGTTCAATGACACAGGGATTTTCTCAATACTGATAAAGGTCAGAATGTGTAGGAAAGAGCTGCAGATGCTGGTTTAAGTCAAAGGTAGACACTAAATACTGGAGTAACTCAGCGGTACAGGCATCATCTGTGGAGAGAAGGAATGGTGACGTTTCAGGTCGAGACCCTTCTTCAGACTGATGTCAGGGAAATGAGTGGGACAGAGATAGAATGTAGTCAGAGACAGGAAGACTGGTGGGAGAACAGGGAAGGGGGAGGGGGTGGAGAGAGTGGGAAAGCAAGGGCTACTTGAAGTTAGAGAAGTCAATGTTCATACCGCTGGGGTGTAAGGCACCGAAGCAAAATATGAGGTGCTGTTCCTCCAATTTGCGCTGGGCCTCACTCTAACAATGGAGGATTCCCAGGACAGAAAGGCCAGATTGGGAATGCGAGGGGGAGTTAAGGTGCTGAGCAACTGGGCGATCAGGTAGGTTAAGGCGGACTGACCTACTGGCTCAGCGAAACGATCGCCGAGCCTGCGCTTGGTCTCGCCGATGTACAGGAGCTGACACCTGGAACAGCGGATACAGTAGATGAGTTTGGAGGAGGTGCAAGTGAACCTCTGCCCCACCTGAAAAGACTGTTGGGGTCCTTGGATTGAGCCAAGGGGGGAGGTAAAGGGATAGGTGTTGCATCTCCTGCGGTTGCAAGGGAAAGTACCTGGGGAGGGGATGGTTTGGCTGGGAAGGGACAAGTTGACCAGGACGTTCTGGAGGCAATGGTCACTGTGGAAAGCAATAAGGGGTAGAGATGGGAAGTTGCCATTAGTGGGATCCCGTTGGAGGTGGCGAAAATGTTGGAAGATTATATGCTGTATGCAACGGCTGATGGAGTGGAAGGTGAGGACAAGAGAAACTCTGTACCTGTTATGAGTAGAGGGAGCAAGAGCGGAGCTGTGGGATATCGAGGAGACCCAAGTGAGAGACTCATCTATAATGGAAGCGGGGAACCCCCGTTCCTTAAGGAATGAGGACATCTCCGATGACCTGGTATGGAAAACCTCATACGGCACAGATGCCGGTAGACGGAGGAATTGGGCGTAGGGGATAGAGTCTTTACAGGAATCAGGGTGGGAAGAAGTGTAGTCTAGATAGCTATGGGAGTCAATGAGTTTGTAATGGATGCCAGTCAATAGTCTGTCTCCTGTGATGGAGATGGGGAGATCTAGAAACGGTAGGGAAATGTCAGACATGGTCGAAGTGAATTTGAGTGCAGGATGGAAATTAATCTTAAATTTGATGGTCAGTGAGTACTGCATGGGTGCAGGAGGCAGCACCGATGCAGTTGTCAATGTAGTGGAGGTAGATTTCAGGGAAAGGGCCAGTGTACGCCTGGAACAGAGGCAGGCATAGCTGGGGCCCATGTGAGTGCCCATAGCTACGCCTTGGATTTAGAGGAAGTGCGAAGTGTTGAAGGAGAAGTTGGTAAGAGTCAGCTCTGCTAGGCGGAGGAGAGTGAATGAATGAATACGTTTATTGTCATTGCACAATACTGTGCAACAAAATTCCATTGCATCTCCTCCGGTTAAAAAATACAAACACGACAACCATTGACACATATGTACACTTATTAGTAAAAATAATAAATAAGTATTTTAAAAGAATTTAAAAAGAATGTTGCATTTCTTGTAATTACATTTTGCTTCCCCAGTGTTCTCTGTTGGAATTAAGTTATTTTATCGCACATGGGTAGAAACTATTTTTTAGTCTACCGGTGCGAGCCTTCAGAGACCTGAATCGCCTGCCAGAGGGTAGCAGAGTGAAAAGGTGGTTGGCAGGGTGGGATGTGTCCTGCTTGATGTTTGTGGCCTGGCGCAAGCATCGGGCCCTATATGTATCATCCAAGGAGGGCAGTTGAGCGTTTGTAATGCTCTGTGCAGTTTTTATAACTCTCTGCAGCGCCCTCCTCTCAGCCACAGTGCAGCAAGCAAACCACACCAGGGTGCCATAGGAGAGGATAGTTTCCACGGTGCATCGGTAGAAGGACAGCAGCAGTGGCTGTGAGACGTTTGCTCTCCGCAGAGACCTCAGGAAATACAGCCGCTGCTGTGACTTCTTCACGAGAGTGACGGTGGTCATTTGCCATTTGAGGTCCTGGGAGATTTTTATTCCCAGGAACTTAAAGCCAGTGACACTCTCCACCATGTCTCCTTTGATGTATAAAGGAGCAGGTTCCTCTCTCCTCTTCCTCCTGAAGTCAACGACCAGTTCTTTTGTCTTTGATGGGTTGAGTACCAGGTTGTTTTTGGTACACCAGACAGTCAGTTTTTGGACTTCATCCCTGTAGGCAGATTCGTCGTTGTTGTTTATCAGTCCCACCACAGTCGTGTCGTCCGCAAACTTGATGATCCTGTTTGTACTGTGTGTTGGTATACAGTCATAAGTGTATATTGTATACAATATTGGACTCAGCACACATCCCTGTGGCGCACCTGTGCTAAGCATCAGGACTGGGGAGTAATTGGACCCCATCCTGACAGTCTGTGGGCGATCTGTTAAAAAGTCCTTAATCCATCCGCATGTGTTTGCATTAACACCCAGATCAGACAGTTTGTCCACCATTCTGCTGGGGATGATTGGAATTAAATGCAGAACTAAAATCTACAAATAACATCCTCACATATGAGCCAGGGTGCTCCAGATGTGTCAGTGCAGAATGTAGAGCTATGTTGATGGCATCCTCTGTTGACCTATTAGCTCTATATGCAAACTGATGCTGATCCAGGGTGGATGGGAGTGAGGACTTAATGTGGGCCAGGACCAGCCGTTCAAAACACTTCATCACCGTTGAAGTGAGAGCAACAGGTCTATAGTAATTCAAGCTGATAATAGATGTTTTTTTGGGTACAGGCATGATGGTAGCAGTCATGAAGCATTTAGGGACAGTGCACGTTGACAGAGAGAGGTTAAAGATGTCGCTTAAAAACCTCCGCTAACTGGTCTGCACAGTCCCGCAATACTCTCCCTGGGATGCCATCTGGTCCAGCAGCCTTCCTGGGGTTGACCCTGCGGAGTGTTCTTCTGACATCCTCCGTACTCACAGTGAGTGCCAGGTCGTCAGTGCTGGGTGCGGCTGCAGGTGCAGGCTCCGCCTCATTCAGCTCAAAACGGGCGAAAAAGTGGTTGAGCTCCTCAGCTAGCGAGTTGTTACTGCTGCAGATGATCGGCCCCCCCTTGCCCTTGTAGTTGGTAAGTTGCTGAATGCCCTGCCAGACACGCCGAGGGTCCCTCTCGTCAAAATACCCCTCTAACCTTCTTCCATAGGCTGTCTTTGCCTCTTTAATGGCTCTCTTTAGTTTAGATCTGGCAGTGCTGTACAGTTCATCATTGCCAGATCTAAAGGCTGAGTTGCGTTCCCTCAGCAGCTTCCTGACATCCCTGGTCATCCATGGTTTATTGTTAGGGTAGCACCTGACCTCCCTGTTGACAGTGACGTTGTCAATACAGTTCTGTATATAGAACACGACTGTGGATGTATATTCATGTATGTCCTGGTTTGCAAACAAGTCCCACTCGGTGCGCTCAAAACAGTCCTGAAGTTGGGCGGCAGCGCCCTCGGGCCAAGTCTTTATGTTTCTCACACTGGGCTTGGTTCTCATAATGAGAGGTCTGTATGCCGGGGTGAGAAAGAGTGATAGCTGGTCAGACTGGCCGAGGTGAGGGAGAGAGGAGGCTTTGTATCCATCCTTAATGTTGCTGTACACGTGATCCAGTGTATTTTGACCTCTCGTCGGACACGTGACATGCTGGTGGAATTTAGGGAGGACAGTTTTTAGATTAGCCTGGTTGAAGTCTCCAGCCACGATGAAAATCCCATCAGGGTGCGCAGTCTGTAGTTTGTTGATTGATGCTAGCAGGGTGTTCAGTGCTAGCTTGACGTTAGCGCTTGGTGGAATATAAACAGCCAGAATAACGACAGCTGTGAACTCCCGCGGCAGATAGAAGGGTCAACATTTCAATGTGATAAACTCCATGTCTGGTGAACAATGTCTCTCGACAACGTTTACATTTGTGCACCATTTGTCATAAGAGTAAATACATAGCCCCCCTCCTCTGCTCTTACCAGAGTCACTGCTCCTGTCGGCCGGTGCTGTGCGACCTACCAGACTGATGGCCTCGTCCGGGATCCCAGCGTGAAGCCAGGTCTCAGTTACCACCATAATCGAGCAGGTTTGCACAGTTGTATTTTCTTCATTGATCAGCTCCAGCTCGTCCATCTTGTTGCTGAGCGATCGGGCGTTCGTCAAAAAAATGCTGGGTAGCGCCGGTCTGTAAGGAGCTTCCTTTAGCCTAGCGTGAATGCCGGCTCGACAACCGCGCTTCTGCCACCTCCGTCTGCGCCGCCTCCCGCACCGTCCACTCGGACTCCGCTGGGCGGGTGATTTCTGGCGGGATATAGTCGTTGTGGGAGCTTCTTACGAACTCTAGTTCGCTACACAGCGTCCCAATCTTTAAAAGGTCCTGCCGGTTGTATGTCGAGTCGCAGGTCCACAGACAGACAGACAAAACAGACAAAAACAACAACATCCACACGGGGGAGAGCAAAGCCGCTGCATTCAGGTGCGCCGCCATTTCCAAGTTAGTAAAACATGTTAGTAGACATTTGATAAGGTCCCACATAGGAGAATAGTGGGCAAAATTAGGGCACATGGTATTGGGGGTAGAGTGCTGATATGGATATAAAATTGGTTGGCAGACAGGAAACAAAGAGTAGGGATTAACGGGTCCCATTCAGAATGGCAGGCAGTGAGTAGTGGGGTACCGCAAGGCTCGGTGCTGGAACCACAGCTATTTACAATATACTTCAATGATTTATATGAAGGGATTCAAAGTAACATTAGCAAATTTGCAGATGACACAAAGCTGGGTGGCAGTGTGAACTGTGAGGAGGATGCTATGTGAATGCAGGGTGACTTGGACAGGTTGGGTGAGTGGGCAGATGCATGGCTGATGAAGTTTAATGTGAGGTTATCCAGTTTGGTAGCAAAAACAGGAAGGCAGATTATTATGTCAATGGTGTCAAGTTGGGAAAAGGGGAAGTACAACGGGATCTGGGGGTCCTTGTTCATCAGTCAATGAATGTAAGCATTCAAGAAGGAACTGCAGATGTTGGAAGATCGAAGGTACACAAAATTGCTGGAGAAACTCAGCGGGTGCAGCAGCATCTATGGAGCGAAGGAAATAGGCGACGTTTCGGGCCAAAACCCTTCTTCAGACTGATGGGGGGTGGGGGGGAGAAGGAAGGAAAAAGGGAGGAGGAGGAGCCCGAGGGCGGGAGGATGGGAGGAGACAGCTCGAGGGTAATTGACAGCTCCTGAAATTGGAGGAACAGCACCTCATATTCCGCCTGGGTTGCTTGCATCCGGTTGGCATGAACATTGAATTCTCCCAATTTTGCTAGCCCTTGCTGTCTCCTCCCCTTCCTTAACCCTCGAGCCCTGTGTAAAAAAGCTTGCCCAAAATATATCCTCTAATCTTTGTCCCTCTCACCTTAAAAGTATGCCCTCTTGTATTTGATTTCTTGCATTCTGGTGAAAAGATTCTGACTGTCGACCCTCTTTATGCCTCTCATAATTTTACATACTTTTTTCAATTTTCCCTGCAACCTCCGATGATCCAGAGAAAATAATCCAAGTCTCTGCAACCTCTCCTGGAGCTAATACTCCCAATCCAGAAATCAAAACTCAAAATCTTAAAAATCAAGTTCACAAGTTCACAAGTTCTAGGAGTAGAATTAGGCCATTTGGCCCATTGAGTCTACTCCGCCATTCAACCACGGCTGATCTCTGCCTCCTCATCCCATTTTCTTGCCTTCTCCCCATAGCCCTTGACACCCGTCCTAAACAAGAATTCATCTATCTCTGCCTTAAAAATATCCCCTGATAAATAGCAGCATAAGTGGCAATTGTGAAGCTACATATGTACAAACAGCAAAAGCAGCAACCAACAGACCACTCTGGTTGGTATCATAAAGTATCATAAGATATTCCAACTGCATGCTTGTGTCTTTAATTCAATATATATATTTTTGTTAATGAGCACAGCAGATCACTTGATTCCACACTAACAAATCAGTTCAAAGCTCCATCACATATCACATTTATTTGGATGAGGAAACTTCTTCTTAGGCCCCCGTTGGTCATGGCTGACCATGGGTGTCTCCAGGGTTGGAGGACGCCTGTTCATGACTTTTTTAACATGAGGAGACTGGTGCACAGACAGCCACCACACACGGTCCTTGACAGATCTGGGTCGGGATCCAGTGGCACGGAGTCCAAGATGACCGGAGACCCTTTTCTGCTGCAGCCTTCATCCGCCATCCCAGCCATTGTGACACTCCACTAAGGGCAGTCATCATCCTCCGCCTGCTCCGCTGTTGGATTGCTATTTGTCAGAGTCCTACCCCTCGACCTTACCGCCATGGGTGGCCCTACCAGGAGCATAGCTCCAGACAACATCGCTCTCAGGTTCTCAGGACCACACAAGTTACTTCACCACGACAAGGTGACAATCCACGGAGAGGAAACTCCAAGAGCTCCCTATCCTAGATGATATGTTGAGTGGGTGGAGAGTCTGGTGGAGGATCTAGATTATGAGTCTGTAGCACTTGCAAACACATTCAGTCAGAAATGCCGAGTAGCAAATAAACACTTGAGTATTCATCACAATAAATGAATGAAATGAGACATTTCAGCAATATTACACCCAAGTTTCCACCAGTTTTTAATTTATTCTCTCTGTTTAGTTTAGTTTAAAGATACAACATGGAAACAGGCCCTTCGGCTCAGTGAGTCCACGATAACCATTGATCACACCAGTTCCATGTTTTCCCCATTTTCTCACCCTCTCCCTACACACAAGGGAAAGTTTACAGAGGTCGAGTAACCTACAAACCCACACGTTTTTTGGGTGTGGGTGGAAATCGGAGCAACTGGAGGTAACCCACATGGTCACAGGGAAAATGTGCAAATTCCCCACAGACTTCACCCAAGGACTAGATTGGACCCGGGTCTCTGGTACTGCGAGGCAGAAGCTCGACCAGCCACTGTGCCGTCCCTGTTGCTCCATTCAAGTATATTTGCATATGGCTCGATACAAAATCTTTTTTCAACTTGCATCCAATTCTCATATTGTTAATCCTTTTTATTATTTAAGTCATCATTTTGAATGTAATGAAAAGAGCTTAAACAAGTCAGTCAGACAACAATGGTCAGTATTTTAATAAATAAAATGTAGTATCATTAAAAATTCCAATTGCATGCTTGTGTATTTGTGCCCAAAAATGTAGTATAATTGTGGTGCCCCCTTTTAGATTGACTGCATGTGTACTTAGCACAGTTTCCCAAAGGTGATTAATTCAGACTATAATCCTGCACAGCCTTGTGTGCAGGGCCTGCCTTTAATCCAATATGCAGTATATCTTTTTAATGAGCACAGCAGATCACTTGAACTTGAGTTTCATTAAATACAATTTGCATTATAATTTATGTGATCCTTTGCAGCGTTTACCTCAATATCAGGTAGATTGTGGCAGTAGAAATATAATATCAATGAGAAATTTCAGGCCCAAATATTCACTGCAAGAATATTTGAAGTTTGTGTGTTTATTTTAGTGCTAAAACTGTATACATTTTCTGAAAATGAGCTGGGTAGAAACTGTAAGTGGCTTTTTAGCAAGCGCATTCTTCTAATTTGAAAGGAGAAACAAATGAAAGCAAAGCTAAACAGATGAATGATTAAAGGAGATCACAGTGGCGCAGCGGTAGAGCTGCTACCTTACAGTGCCAGCGACCTGGGATTGATCACGACTACAGGTGCTGTCTGTACGGAGTTCGTATGTTCTACCTGTGACAGTGTGGGTTTTTTCCACAGCAAGGTTCGAACCCGGGTCTGTGGCGCTGTAAGGTGAGGTACAGGTACAATGACAATCATGTTTGTAGCAGCACCACAGGCATATAAACTCAAACACATAAAAACATTTTTTTTCTACATTTTACATAAATCATACTCAAATTTTCTGAACGAACACTGTGCAAAAAATGGCATAATTTCAAAATGCAATTTGGAGGTAAAATGCTTGGTAGTGTAAGAGATGGTCCCTCCTGTGCTGTGGCCAAGGTAATATAACATGAAGTGGTTTGGACCAGACTAATCACTAATTCTCTAAGACATCGTTGAGCACTCTATCCAAGACAGCTTCAAGAAGTCTCTTAGATTTGCTTATCATATAAGCACCAATTTTAATTAATATTGCCAAGTACAAATCTTTTATTGCCCAGTACCAAATCTTCTAAACATTGGCAATGTCTAGCATATTTTGTGTTCAGCAATTACTGATTTAGTTAATTGAGAAATACAGCATGGAAACAGGCCCTTCAGCCCACCGAATCTACGTCAACCATCGATCGCTCGTTCACACTAGTTCTTTGTTCTTTGTTCTTTGTTATCCCACTTTCTCATCTACTGCCCAAACACTAGAGGTCATTTACCAAGATGTGGGGGGTGGGGGGGGGGGGGGAGCTGGAGCTCCCAGAGGAAACCCACACAGTCACAGAGAGAACGTGCAAACTCCACACAGACAGGACACAAGGTCAGGATCAAATCTGGCATGTCTCTGGCATTGTGAGGCACCACTGTGCTGCCCTTGGACTTGCTGAAGGTTGCCAAGGTCATTTCCAAGATGTTACTTTGCACTGTTTCATAGACATTACCAAGTGTACTGGACATTAGCAATCACCAACTTTACATTGCTAATGACCACATCTTCTACATGTTGTTAGTGATCACCAATTCTGCCCAACATCGTCCAATGTTTCACAATCATGTCTTGACATAATGTTCAGCAACATCTAACATATGCTAATTGCCAATCAGAAAATCAAATGGACAGTGCCAATGTTTGGCATATTTTGGTAATTAATTTTTTCTAGGTAACTTCATATTTTTGTAATCAAAGATATTGGCAATCACTGGTTCACTGTCTTTGCTAATCAAGTCTTCTGGTCATTTTTCAACATCATGTCTTCAAACATTACCAGTTACTGATCCTCTTGGACATAGTTTATTTTCAAATCTTTTTGCAGATACTGGGCATGAACTCCATGATATTTCAGATTACCTTCTCCATTAGACTTTACTAAGCAAATATGCTTTTGCATATTCTCATCTTGCCCAGAGCATTGCTAATGACTAACTCAGTTAAACTTTGTCAAGTCCACAGGGATGTAACAGAGCTCCCAACACCATTTAAAACATGTTTTATTGGCTTCCACTTATAATTCCCTTTCATTCTTTTTCACTGTCCATCATTTTCTCCTTGTCTCATTCAATTCTTACCTTTATTTTTGTTCAAATGCTGTTGCAATTATTTGGAGAGTTTCTCTTCAGCAATAATTATGATGAAAAGCGGCACTGTGCTTTCTTTTTAATTATAGTCTCAAGTGACTGGAACATTTAACCATCAGGAGGTGAATATCATGGGGCTTCTGAACTTTGGGATTATGTCTTTAATTTCCTGCAATTTCCAGAGGAGTGGAGATCACCAACTGATCACATGGGACCTCATGTGGAATGTTACAGCACCCTCTTATTACAGAAATAGCAGTTCTTTATCCCTGCTTCTTTATTCATTCAACAACATCAAGAGCAATATGCAATTACAGTCTAATGATCCAGTTATATTGCAAGCTTTAAAAATGCTAACTTTCATACCTGTCATTTCCTTTCCACACCTTCCCCACCGTGTCGGCATCAACCACCCATTTGCACTCATTAATCACAGTCTGTTATTCCCCACACATTCTCATCAACTCTCCCTGGATTCTACCACTCACCTATATACTGGGGTCATTTTATAGCGACCTATCAACCTTCACTCTATGAAGGAAATGAGAGCATACTCGATATGGTCACAGGAAGAATGTGCAAACTGCGCACAGACAACAATGAACATTGGAATCAAACCTTTCATACAATGTAAGGCAGTGGCTCGACCAGCTGAGCCACTGTGTCGCCCTATTATTATTGTTGTAATCATTGACTTAAAAGACTTTTAGCTTTTAAATATCTCAGTATCAAGTAGCAATTCAACATTGCTGATGTTCCTGACAGCTTAGAAAGAAATCTAAACTTCATTCGCAGCTTTGCAAGTTGTCAGATCCTGTCCACGTGTTCTGGGGGATGAACCTCTGCTGAGGGCTAATTCCTTAGTTCCCGCTGCACAACTCTCGGGCACAGAGGGCCAGTGAGACTGACATGGATGAGTGTGGTGACAACAAGGGGAAAGTTAGGTCCAAAGCAATGCAGAGCACATTTGAGAAAAATGACTGGGAATCATCCTAAAAACAAATGTGCCTGCCTTGCAAGATGAAAGTGCAGAAGCATTCTGCCTGCACACGATGGCCCAAAATGTTCCCTTAAATAGATTCCTTTCTAACTTTGACAGGAGTATGTAATGTAAGGGTTAAAATATGTCAGTGACTGGATTTGAGTTGTCAGTTTACAGCACCCAGGCTGAGCAAGCAAGTTTGCTTAGAGAATCAATTATATAATGAGGCCTCGAAGCCTGCACCTGTAAAACATGTAGTGAGGAAGTGGAATGGGACCAATATATTTGTGAAAGAAGATTTAGACCAGCTTGGTGCCTAGTTCAATAAATAGCCCAGTGCAGTAAATAGCTTTGTATGGCATCTCACTCTGTTTCTGTGTGAGGGAGGCAAGCTGATTTTTTAAAATGTAACTGACATGTGCTTATAAGATAAGGAAAGAAGCTCAGACATATTGATCACAGAAGTGTAACCTGCTTACAAGCTCATTGGATTTATCTTCGTCAGGATCCCGTACAGTGCCAGGACCCTCCATTTCACCATAGAAAACGGGGTCTATGATGTGCACGAGTGTGTGAGGAACTTTAATTATGTTTTAAGAAATGTATTATTTTTAATTTTGCATTCTAGAGCTGTCTTTCTCCATCATTGATCTGAATCCTGGAAACCAGCTTGTACCATAACAGAGAGTAACTGAAGCAGCTGTATATCAGATAGCATATTGGGTGTAATTGACTCAATTGGCAACACTTCAAACTATGAATCAGAAGGTTGCAGATTCTAAACCCATTGTAGAAACTTGCACACAAACTCTAGGCTGGTCCTCCAGCACAGTGCAGAATGTGCACCAGATTGTCAAACATGCTGTTTTTGCGTGTGAGATATTAAACTTGCCTTTAATCCCAAATAGTGTCAAGCATCTAATGGCACCATCTCAAGGAAGGGCATGTGCATTTTCCTTATATAATCAACATTGCAGAACAAAAAAAAACATGAATTTTGTGGTCATTATCACATGGAGTGCAGAAGCGCAATTTAGAGTCGTACAGCACAGAAGCAGGCCCTTCAGCCCATCTTGTCCATGACAAACAGGATGCCCAATATAAGCTAATATAATTTACTTGCATTTGGTCCATATCCTTCTAAACATTTCCTATCTACATACTTGGTTCATCCACTCCCTCTGGCAGCTTATTCCATATACCCATCACCCTCTGTATGCAAAAGCTGCTTCTCAGATTTCTATCAACACTTTTCCATCTCACCTTGAACCAATGCCTTCTAGTTCTTGGTTGCCCTACCCTGGGGAAAACACAACTCTTGGCTGCAATTTCCCACATTACTATAGTGACTGCACTTCAAATAGATTGTGGCATGGAAAGTGCACCGGAACATTGTGCGAAGAACATAAATATTAGCATGTAAATTGGAGATTTTGTATAATAGAACTTGACCTTTCATGGAAATTACCTGATCTCTTGTAAAGATAATGGTGAACTTCTGATGGAAACAAAAATGAATTGGTTCTAACATTCTGCAATGACCTCTTTGAAATGCAGGGTTCCTAATCGGGTGTACACCCCTTGGCTGAGCATATGTTGTATCTCGATCAACATTTTTAATTTTGTTGATGTACGAGAGAACATCAGATTAGTAGCTGAGATAACTGAGACTTTGGGGAAAAAAGCTCCAAAGATGTTATTTAAAAAAAACACTAAATTAATAAAGATGTATTAATATCACCAAATAATTGAAGCAGTTCCAATTAATATAGTGTTTTTTTTAAATAAAATCTTTGGAGCTTTCTTCCAAATTCTCGAGTTTGGATACAAAGGATACAAAGGACATTTATTATCACATACACCAATTGGTGTAGTGAAATTTGACTTGCCATGCAGCATACGAATAACGATAAGACACAACATTAAAGAATTTAACAATAAACATAAAAACATCCCCCCACAATGGTTCCCACTGTGAGGGAAGGCACAAAGTCCAGTCCCCATCCCCTTGTCCACCCATAGTCGGGCCGATTGAGGCCTCTGCAGTCGCCGCTACGGCGGCCCAATGTTTCAGGCCCTTCTTGCCGGGTGATGATGCTCTGGCGTCGGGAGAATCCTCTCAGCGGCTTGGGACACCTGGAACGGCCGCTTCCTTACTGGAGACCACGGCCTCTGAAGCCAACAGGCTGCGCCGGACGGAGCTCCACCACTGGCGATCTCGCCGAGAGATCCCAGGCCCCCGATGTCAAAGTCAGCGCCGCCGCCCACGGCTGGCCGCCACGGCTGGCCGCTCCACAGACCCGCAGCTCTGCGTTGTTCACCTGCGGTCTCAGCATTCCGGAGCTCCAGCGCGGTGACCCAGGCAAGGCATCGCCCGCTCCGCGATAGTGCTCCAGCGCTGTGCCGCTGCCGAAGCCCTGGTTCTGGCTGGTCCCCTCAGGAAACGCTGCTCCAGACCCACTGGTAGGCCGTGAGGACGGGTCGAAGATGCTGCCCGGAGAAAAGCCGCCTCTCCGACCAGGTATGGACCAGGAAAAGCGGTTTACCCCGACCCCCCACATAAAAAAGAATAGACCTCCAAACAAAACACTTTTTAGCACACTACAAATAAAAGAAAGAAGTGAAAAGACAGACAGCTGCAGGCTAGGCAGCCATACCCAACTGGTTGCCCCCCCCCCCCCCCCTTTGATGGCAAAGACAGCACTTTTCCTACAAGGTGTGTTCTGTGGGTCTAACACACTTACTTCAGCAGTGGTGTTCAGTACCATGCAACCTCTAATTGGGTACAGAATCTAAGATTTCTATAGGCCATATACATGCAAGCCTTCGCAACCCATGAGGCCCCTGCTCTGGTTTTTGCAAGGACACCTGTCTGCACAATTTGCATTCCAGAGCAGGGAACTGGCTTCAGATTAACTTAAAAATGTAAGCAAATTTTCTTCAAGGACTCCATTCCAAAATTTGTGTCCATATTCGGCAGGCCATTGCAAATTTAACCTCCACTTAAGTGCTGGACTTCCCCACGACCAGTTGCAATTCTGCTACTTTGTCCTCCTCCCATTGATACTCCTATCTTGACCTCAAAAACATAATTCACCCACAGTGAAGTCACTGTTGTAATGTAGGAAAAGTGCAGCCATGAGTCTTTTTCTCCATGTTAGAAGAATAAAGATCTGGAACATGACTGATCCCTTTCCACCATCAACATCTTGCAAAGGAATGGAATAAATCCTTAAATAATAAATAAAAAAACTGGATATTTATTTTCCGTTTTCATCCGCACAGCCAGTAAACAGTATGTCCTTATACAGTCCTCATACAATTCACCACTATTTCTTTCTTCAAGGTATTCAATATGTAAGTGTATTTGATTAATCAGGATATAAAACCATTCCAAGTGGAGGCATTATATTAAGACTGTGATCTGAAAATTACTCACTGGTTTAGTTCCTCCTGGGTGAAGCTGTCTATTCAATAAATGTTAATGGACACTACATCACAGTAGTGAATCCTGACAGAAGAAAGAAATAAGATGTTTCTAAATACAAAATGACAAAGCACCAGCAGACAAACTGAATTAGGCAATGTAATATACCTTCCTTTACTCAATTTATAGTAAACAAATAAAGCAGACTTCCTGTGCCAGTGAAAGCAATAAGAACAGGAATGTTGGGGGGATCTCATTACCTGAAAGTGAAAACATGCTGGGAACAGAATGTGCAAGAGGTGTGCATCAGTGGATAAATAGGGAACTCAAATTTAAAAGGCCTGCATTGATAATGTCAACATTTATAGCTGCAGAGAGTCATACAGCACAGCAACAGTCCATTCAGCCTGCCACGTGCCTGCCGACCATCATGTCTCCATCCACGCTCATCCTATTTACAATACTTGGTCTGTAGCTTTCTGTGTTTTGGTGATTCAAGTATTATCCAGGTACATCCTAAATGTTGTGAGAGAATTTGTCTCCAACATTTTCTCAGGCATGGAGCTTTCAATTTATATCGCCGCAGGATTTTGAAATGTTCAAAACTTTTCGGAGACAGTCAGCGACAGTTGGCTTGACACCAATGAGCGTAGCTTAACTTCTCCTGACGTAGGTGCTGTCGTAGGTTGTCGCCAGGATGACGTAGGTTGTTGCCAGGATCAAGTAGGTTGTTGCCGGTGCAGACTTCGGAGAATTCCATTGGCGATACCTACGTCAACCTACGTCAACCGGCGTCTGATACCGGCGACTGAATTGTCTTACCTTATCTTAGCTTGTCGTGGGTGGACATAGGTTGTCGTAGGTGTGGTCATAGGTGGACATCCTATTAATTCACCGGTGGTCGTTAGCTTGCCATAGCTTGTCGTAGACTGGGTGGAAGGTTGTTGTAGACATTGTCGTAGGGGAGTCCAGTCGCCGGTTTTTCAGCGACCTGCTACGACTATGACAGTCGCCAGCAGTCACCGAAAAAATCGCCTAAATGGGACAGGCCCATAAGGCATTACAGTAATCAAGTCTGCTTAATATAAAAGCAGGTATAAGTATTTTACAGTCATGTTGAGTTAAGAATGGCCGTACTTCAGCAATATTTCTGAGGTGATAGAAAGCACACTTTGTTACCTTAATTATGTGAGATTTAAAATTAAGATCATTGTCAATTTTTACCTCCAGTTTTGTGACCTTGTTTGACGTAGGCAGTTAAATTTCCCAGTTTACCGAGTAACATCTCTCTCTTAGATTTTGATCCAAGGAATAAAATTTCTGTCTTGTCATCGTTGAGTTTTAGAAAGTTAGCATTCATCCATTTTTTAATGGAAAATAGGCAGGTCAAAGAACCTAAGGCATTTGCGTCAGTGGGTTCGACAGAGAGGCATAACTGAGTGTCATCGGCATAACTTAGAAAATTTACATTATGCTGTCTGATAACTCCTCCTAGCGGCAGCATATACGAGATAAAGAGTAACGGGCCAATGCAGCGACCTTGTGCTATACCAAAGGGTATATCATGCAGCTGTGATACATAGTCCCCAAGGCTAACAAAGTACTTCCTTCCACTTTGGAACCAACTTAACACCTGATCTGACAGACCAACTCAGTTTTCTAGGTGATCTATAGAAATGCTGTGATCTATGGTGTCAAAAGCTGCTGTGAGGTCTAAGAGGATCAGCATTGAGACGTTGTCCTCGTCAGTGCTAAGTCTAAGGTCACTGACTATTTTCATCAGGGCAGTCTCAGTGCTGTAATTTTCTCTGAAACCAGATTGAAATTTCTCTAAAATGTCATTTTGATTCAGAAAGTGTAGTATTTGGTTGAATACCACTTTCTCTGGTACCTTGCTGATAAAGGGTAGATTTGATATGGGTCTGTAATTACTCAATAGCCCACTGTCTAAATCTGGTTTCTTTAACAGAGGCTTTACGACAGCGGTTTTATAAATATCTGGGAAAATTCCAGTCTCAAGGGAGATGTTTATAATTGTCAGAACAAAACTGGATAAACTGTTAAAAACATTATTTAAATAAAACTTTGTAGGAACCGAGTCAAAATGACAGGTTGTGGGTTAGCTCTCAGCCACAATTTTACAAAGTTTTGAGGTAGAAATACTTATGCAACTGCTGATTGCACCTTACTAGGTCGGCAGCAGAGGACAGTAGAATCTAAAGGGATACCAGCTCTGATAATCTTTACCTTATCTTTAAAATAATCGTCAAACAGCTCACATTTTTCAGCAGAAGCTTGGCTTAAAAAAATCAGGGATTGAAGCAGACGAGTAATCTGTCAATGGTGGAGAGCAAAATCTTACTATTTCCACCACTTTCTGCGATAAATTGAGAAAAACGGGTCATCCTTGCAGATCTTACAGCATTATTATTAGTAGCAATGGTTTCTTTATAGATGCCAAGATGTACTTCTAGTCCTGTTTTTCACCACTTTGTTTTGTCTACTCTACATGATTTTTTAAACATATGAACAGTTATTTAACCATGGAGATGTATTAACCCTTACTTCCCTTTAATCTTGAGAGGTTCGACTTTATCAAGAGTCGTAGATAGGTTATTTTTAAAAGCTTTTATCATTTTGTCAACAGAATCTCCCTGGGTGAGAGGAGTGAATGTACTTACAAGCTCTGAAAATTTGAGTTCTGCTGCTGGATCTAAAACGCACCTTTTTAAGATCCCTTGAAATCCTGAGGTGCAGGTTCAGGTTCAATGCCAATTGTAAAGAAAGGAATGAATCCTATTTTCAATGGTTTTGATGGCTTGTGACTGCATCCTATATTTCCTCAATTACAGATCACAAATTTCCATGTAAGAAATGTTTGCAGTGAGTATCTCCATCTTCCATGCACACAAATCATCTTTGTGACTCTTAAGTGATCAACAAATTTATTTCATCGTTGCTCCACATTGTGAGAGTACTTATTTCTGAGGGATTACAATATTCACTTCCAGAAAGGATAAGATTCTCAAACTAGCAGGACATGTGCAGCTTTGGAACACAAGACCTCCTACCTGACATGTACCGTCTTGATCAGGACTTGCATGACCTTTGAGCGAATATGGGGTTACCTCCCTCTCACCTATTGTCTCTGTTTCCCCTATGGTGTGTGTCTACCATGTGGAATGTGTTTCCAAGAGTTAGATGGTGCAACAAATTGCTGGAACATACCCAAAGCTGGGAGAAATCCCATTAGAAATTGTGCATGCATATGTTTGTGTATGTTTCTCTATAAACCACCCAAAACACTATTTTAAATTGGATTTTGGACAAATTCACATATTTGGGAGGGGGAGTTTCAATACACTGATAAGCACTAAGGTGAGTTATGTTTTAGCTCCCGAAAAATAGATGTAATCCAATTTCCAGGCATAAAAACATGGAAAATGCTGTAAACAGTGAGGAAGTCAAGGTGAAGAAATGCAAGGGACAGCCAATGCTGGTTTACAAAAGAAGACACATAGTGCTGGAGTAACTCAGTGGGTCAGGCAATATCTCTAGAGCACATTAGTAAGTGATGTTGTTAAAGCTTGCCCGCGCTCAGGAATAACAAACACCGCCAGTCACTAGCAAAGACACAACTTTATTACGGTAGCGGGAGTGGGAGAGTCACTGCAAGTATGGTCACATACTTGCCAGCTCCTCGCGGTCCCACTCAATTATTTTGTGCACAGGCAGTATATTTATACATGAGTAGTCACGAGTCCAGCTAATCACACAATCAGCATATTTCTGTACCTGTTCTTTTTGTCTAGAACAGAATTGATTTTCTCTGCAGTACTACTTGGTATCGGGCCTCTTCCCTTTTAGTCACAACATCCTTTGCAGTTCTGCAAAACCACCTGTTATTCACCAGCTAGCAATTCCAAGTAAGAAAAGCAGGCTCACCACGCACATGCAATTTATCATGTACACATCATATACTTATTAAAAGTCTGATCTTGTTAGTGTGTATATATATGTGTGTGTGTGTGTGTGTGTGTGTGTGTGTGTGTGTGTGTGTGTGTGTGTGTGTGTGTGTGTCTTTACATTTTCGCAAAAGCAGTATGCGGTAACGATGGAAATTTTACATATTCCGATTGACATATTTCCCGTCGAGGTCGGGACCACCTTACCTGAACATTTTATGCTTTATTTCTCGACTTATTCTCAACTTATTACTGATTAGAAGTCTGAAAATGTCAAAAGACTGAAATTAAAACCATTAGCTTCAACTGATGACGTCACAATGGCTCTGCTAGCAGTGAACTGCCTTAGTGAAGATTTCATCCTATATTTGACTTGTTATTCGCGATTAAAGCTTTAAAGGTGCCAACTTTCACAAGATTTTTACATTTTCCGATTCGCATTTTTCCTCTCTAGGCAGAGATCTGAAAATGTTATGCTTTATTTCGCGACTTATTACTGATTAATCGACATTACTGATAAAAGTTTTAAAAAATCTAAATGCCTTGAATTTCAAACCGACCAGCTTCAACTGATGGTGTCACAATGGATAGAATAGCAGGAGGAAGGCAAATTGCTATTGCAGCATGCAGGACAAGAGCAATTGGAATTTTTTTTAAAGATCACTGCTGAGAGCGACAAGGCAAGTGCTGGAATCTTACGTTCAGGAATGGCTTGAGTTGGAGGACCAAGCTTCCTATGGGGGCTACGGGTAGGGAACGGGTGCGTTGGGGGAGCAGAGCCAACGGGTCTGCACTCGGTCTAGTTAATACTTAAACCCCAATAACCCTACAACGTCTTGAGTCGGGACCTACTTCAGTCTGGGCAGTTCTGTGGAAATAGAAATGCTTCAGGTTTAAAACGCCAGTTCAAACAGTTTGAAATACTTTGTCCTTTATTTCAGATTTACAACATTTGCAGATGAAATATATATATATATATATATATATCCATAGGCAAGGATTACTATGGGGTTTTTTCGATTCTGAGCAAAAAATATATATTTGCTGAGAATTATTAATCTATTAAAATGTTGGCATTATTTGTCAATTAGCCTATGTTTTACTTTGTTCTTAATGTTTGTTGGCTAAATTACCCTTTATACACTGTAAATGGGTTTATTTAAATGCAAGAATTGAGGTTCTTCCAGAAATGTGTCAATCTCAAACTCAGTTTATAATTTGTCCCAACTTGTTTTCTTGGTCCAAACTCAGTTTATTTCCCTCAGTCCTAATTGTCATCAACTGCCTTTCTCAGAATCATTTAATGCGATGGCACAACACAGAAATGTTTTGTGTTAAATACTCTGCATCTTTCTCCACATTTTTGCCTAATGAGAAAAAAATTGTTCATTACTTTTGGATAATATTGTTAATTCTGATGAATGCCATGTGGAACTTGTGGTTGAGGCATGTATATTTCAAATACATTTTTCTAGTTTTTAAATCTTATGCCAATGGAAATGACATTCACTGAGATGGCCATTTTTGGGGTTATTCCAGTATTGTTATCCTTTTGTAGGTAATGGTAACACACCTCTCGAACCTCCCACCTCACCACAACCAAGCTTTTGTCAAATTTCATAATTTCCATGCTCGGTGCACTAATCTATTCCTTGACATCACATGAAATTAATTGATGACTGGAATCTGGTGGTTCCGTGTGGTATATAGATAGGAATGTTTTAGAGATTTGGGCCAAGTGCAAGCAAATAAGACTAGTTTAAAGTGGGCATCTTGGATGGCATGATCGAGTTGGGCTGAAGGGCCTGATTCAGTGCTATATGATTCCATACTCTGAAAATGTGCAACAATCACAAGTAGATTGCTTCTGAAGCTAAACCTGGGCCCATGACGTGTAGAGATTAATGATAGAATGTGCATTGTTAGATAATATTTTGCCATAAATTCTATAAAGGAAAGTACTTACATTCAATATCTCCCATGCCATCCAACACCTTGGAATCCATGTCAGTGAAGGAATCTTTCACTTTCCAAAGCAAATGCTTTGCAAACATAGGCACAACGTTCTGGACTAACTCCGCGGGTCAGGCAGCATCTCAGGAGAGAAAGGATTTGTGACAGTTCAGGTCAGAACCCTTCTTCAGACTGCTTTTAAGTCTGCTATCCAGGTTGATATTATGCCATGTCTTTAATTATTACTATTTATTCAGTTGTAGGAAGGAATAAAATAATGAACTTAATATTAAGAAATAAACTAATTTTGTGCACTTTTCCCAAAATACAATGCTGGTGCTGGCAAATGTTGCTCGATCAGGGTTTAGAGGGGATAGGCAAAAAGGTCAGCATGGACATAGTCCATTAAGTTCTGCACAATCCATTACCTGATAAGAATTGTTTCCATATTCCTATTGTAGATACAGTGAATTATAGCCTTGTCCCACGGTACGAGTTCATTCCAAGAGGTCTACCAAGTTTAAAAAAAAATCAAACTTGTGGTAAGCACGGAGAATGAATGTAGCGGGTACGTCGGAGCTCAGGGACGCCTCTTAGCAGCTCGTAACGCTAACGGCAGGTACTCGGGAAGACTCGCTAACGACAGGTAAGCACGGGAAGACTCGTGAAGATTTTTCAACATGTTGAAAAATGTCCACGAGAGCCCCGAGTACCTACGAGTGGCCATTACCGTAAATATCTGAGTTTGAATCAAGGCAAACTCGGGAGAGCTCTTGAAATGAACTCGTACTGTGGGACAGGGATTTTGCTGTACAACTAGTGTGTTTGCTATCTATCTATCTATATTACTAAAAGTCTGTTCTTGACCGGTTTGGGCCATCTGTGCTGCGATTTCCGAGAGAATGCCGCAACCTACGGCCGTCATTTTTGGCCACCTTGCTCAGAGCCCCCCTCCGCCGCATGTGTGCTGAGGATTTGTCCCGTCGATTAAAAATGACAGAGATGTTAATGTTTTTACAAAATTCCCCATTGTCTCTGCTGCCCCCGCTGGCAGCAGGGGGGAGGGACTATAAAACCAGGAAGTGGTGTGCCACACAGTCTCTTCAAGATGGAGGAAGGCAGAGGGTCACGTTTCTCTGAGCTGTGAATAACACTGAACACATGTCTACTCAAATGCAAGTGTCTTTAGTGGTTCTAAAATGCTTGCAGAATGTGTCTATTGGTTCTAAAATGTTTGCAAAAAGTGTCTCTTTTGGTTCTACAATGCTTGCAGAATGTGTCTATTGGTTCTAAAGCTTGCAAAAAAGTGTCTATTGGTTCTAAACCTTACAAAAAAATGTCTATTGGTTCTAAATCTTGCAAAAAAATGTCTATTGGTTCTAAAGCTTTCAAAAATGTCTATTGGTTCTAAAGCTGGCAAAAAAAGGTCTATTGGTTCTAAAGCTGGCAAAAAAAGGTCTATTGGTTCTAAAGCTGGCAAAAAAAGGTCTATTGGTTCTAAAGCTGGCAGAAAAATGTCTATTGGTTCTAAAGCTGGCAGAAAAATGTCTATTGGTTCTAAATCTTGCAAAAAAATGTCTATTGGTTCTAAATTTGCAAAAAAATGTCTATTGGTTCTAAAACTTTCAAAAATGTCTATTGGTTCTAAAGCTTGCAAAAAGTGTCTATTGGTTCTAAAGCTTGCATAAAAATGTCTCTATAGGTTCTAAAGTTGGCAAACATATGTCTATTGGTTCTAAATCTGGAAAAAATATGTCTATTGGTTCTAAAGCTTGCAAAAATATGTCTATCGGTTCTAAAGCTGGCAAAAATATGTCTATCGGTTCTAAAGCTGGCAAAAATATGTCTATTGGTCCTAAGCTTGCAAGAATATGTCTATTGGTTCTAAAGCTTGCAAAAATATGCCTATTGGATCTAAAGCTTGCAAAAATATGTCTATAGGTTCTAAAGCTGGCAAAAAAATGTCTATTGGTTCTAAAGCTGGCAAAACAATGTCAATTGGTTCTAAATCTTGCAAAAAAATGTCTATTGGTTCTAATGCTTGCAAAATGTGTTTCTATTGGTTCTAAAGCTTGGGTGTGGCTTGAAGTTGAAAGGCACTACTTACTGCAAATGGGGGCGTGGGTGCATTGGCCTGAAGTTGAAAGGCACTACACTGCAAATGGTGGCATGAAGTTGAAAGGCACTACTTACTGCAAATGGTGGATTGGTTGCATTGGCTTGAAGTTGAAAGGCACTACTTACTGCAAATGGTGGCTTGGGTGCTTTGGCTTGAAGTTGAAAGGCACTACTTCCTGCAGATGGTGGCTTGGGAGCTTTGGCTTGAAGTTGAAAGGCACTATTACTGCAAATGGTGGCTTGGTTGCTTTGGCTTGAAGTTGAAAGGCACTACTTCCTGCAGATGGTGGCTTGGGTGCTTTGGCTTGAAGTTAAAAGCACTACTTACTGCAAATGGTGGCTTGGGAGCTTTGGTTTGAAGTTGAAAGGCACTACTTACTGCAAATGGTGGCTTGGTTGCTTTGGCTTGAAGTTGAAAGGCACTACTTACTGCATATGGTGGCTTGGGTGTGACTTGAAGTTGAAATACACCACTTACTGCAAATGATGGCTTGGGTGTGGCTTGAAGTTGAAAGACACCACTTACTGCAAATGATGGCTTGGGTGTGGCTTGAAGTTGAAAGACACCACTTACTGCAAATGGTGGCATGAAGTTGAAAGGCACTACTTACTGCAAATGGTGGCTTGGGAGCTTTGGCTTGAAGTTGAAAGGCACTATTACTGCAAATGGTGGCTTGGTTGCTTTGGCTTGAAGTTGAAAGGCACTACTTCCTGCAGATGGTGGGTTGGGTGCTTTGGCTTGAAGTTGAAAGGCACTACTTACTGCAAATGGTGGCTTGGTTGCTTTGACTTGAAGTTGAAAGGCACCTGTTACTGCTAATGGTGGCTTGGGTGTGGCCTGTGTGTGGTTTGAAGTTGAAAACCACTACTTACTGCAAATGGTGGTGTGGGTGCATTGGCTTGAAGTTGAAAGGCACTACTTGCTGCAAATGGTGGCTTGGGTGCTTTGGCTTGAAGTTAAAAGGCACTAATGTAAATGCACTTGCTTCCTGTTTGCACTGTATATTGATTTTAGATAAAACGCTACCACTTACGGCTGTGATTTTTGGCCATCTTACTCAGTCCCCCTCAGCTGAGTAGGTGCAGAGAATTCTTCCCATCAATGAAAAATAAAAGTGTTATTAGTTTTTTTATTAATGTTGAGAATCTCTCCTGTCAATCACTCCATGAAAGCCACACCTTTTCCGGTGGGGGGGGGGGGGGGGTTATAAAATCCAGAAATGTGGGTGTTGCTCAGTCTCTGCAAGATGGAGGAGGGAGAGGTCACGACTCGCTGTCTTTAGTGGCTTTGCACTCTACTTCAAATGGTATGAAACTGCACTTGAATTAGGTGGCCTTGCACCCTGCTAGAAGTGGTAAGAAACTGCACTTGAATTTGGTGGCCTTATACCCTGCTTGAAATAGAATTACAAGGATTAGCCGTGAGTCAACTACCAGCCCACCAGCCGTGAGTGAATGAGTTGCCAGCACAACAGGCTTGATTGAAAGAGACGCCAGCCCAAGAATCCATTTGGCGCACAATGTGCATACTAGTCCTCTGGAAACCAGTCCCTTCAGCCCACAACACCCATACTAGCGCTCCAAAAAGCCCCCCCCCCCAACTGGTCACCAATATTAGAATTGGTGGAGAGGTGGAATATTGCGTTGGATGACCAGCCCTCCTGTGTGATGCTGGGACCCAACGGGTCCCACTTAGTCTAGTATACTAATAAATATTAACTGTGTGGTGTCCTTGCCATAGATTTCTTGTCAACTTGAGATCATTTTGTTTCTGTATTTTGAGAAGTTTCTTCCTGAGAAGTCCAATGTTTTATAGTTCATGTCTAAGTAAAATAACTCAATGTCAGAACATTCCTTTCTCCCAATGATTTGTTATATATTTTCCATTAAATAGTTTTATTTTGTTTCTGATTGCAAAGTTTTATAATTATGTTTTCAAACTGTGCCTAGATCAATTGGATTTCTATTTCCCCTCTTGGGTATTCATTATTTAATCTGATGTAAACATCATTGCCTAAACTCTAATCATGAGTACACTGCAAAGAAAAAGATCAAAGACGTGAAAAATAATTTGGGTGTTTTTTAATATCTTGCATCTTTTATCTTTAAAGGATTTCCAATGTGATTTCCTAAGCCTCAGCTTGTGGATATCTTCATATTTTGAATCTTGTAGTTTTCATCCTTTGAGTAATAAAAGGCATTTTGAGCTTTGATAATGTGCATCAATTTTTCTTTTTGTAATGCCTAACGGATTTGATTTTTTTTCAATGTTTTATGTAGAGTAATACAATGTTGAGGTATATCAGAAATCAACACCGTGACATTTTCACATATGTAGGTAACTGACAGGAAATGTCCGTATGGCAGAATTAAATACCTCACATTCTATTGTATTTCTAACTTTTTTTTTAAATGTGGTTGTGCTGGTAATCTCCAAAGCATTCATGTTATTACAGAATCAAATGTGTGAACTTGTTTCTCTTTTAAGTTGTAGTATGAGAATAGGTAGATATGCAAGTGATATCAATTCAAGGTATACCTTTCATTGAGGTTTTGAATAAATCACGTACATTTCTAAGTTAATGTACATGGTTCCCATAATGCATGCCTTTCTTTTGTCTCATCCTTGGGGATCCATTATTCTGGATCTTCCTTATGCAGAGAAACTAGTTATTTAATCCATTGACAATCTCTCTGAGCGATACTCACCTTTCTATGTCAGTTACATCTTTACGACTCAACATTCAACACTTACCCATTCTGTACTCTTCCTGGATTTTCCCAAGACACTCATTCACATATTGTTCAAGGTGATTTCCAGTGAAGTTTCTTCCTCAAACACTTTAGAGAGAAGGCAAAATACATCTAAAAGGGACACAGGTTGGAAAGTTTTTAATAACTTGTTCACAAACATTTCATAAAAGGAAGCATTTAATCTGCATGTAATAATCCCTTCACTCCTTCTACCATATTTGCCATCATCTGCAGATGCTGGTTTACACCGAAGATAGACACAAAATGCTGGAGTAACTCAGTGGGTCAGGCAGCATCTCTGAATAGAAGGAATGGGCGACGTTTCGGGTTGAGTCTGAAGAAGGGTCTCAACCCAAAATGTCACCCATTCCTTCTATCCAGAGATGCTGCCTGTCCCGCTGAGTTACCCCAGTATTCTGTGTTTATATTTGCCATCATACTGAACGTGATCAATCATGACGAACAGTTCAGAGAAAAGGTCATAATTACCATGTGTTAATGCGCATAGTATTCATTCTGAGATGCATGCATTAGATTTGGGCAATGTCCACCTTTTAAAACCTAGAATTGGGCAGTCATTCTGATTGGGAAATATTGAAGGCAAAATGCTTCATAAAAGCATACAAGTGTATCACCATTATATGTTTTCCCAAAGAGTTTGATAAATATCGGCACGTATGATCTTTCAGCAACTTCTTGTTGTTTGTGTCTCGCTTATGCCTATTGTCTGCTAGGCAAATAAATTAAAGTCAAAGCAGAAAAAAAATCCTTTCATCATTTAGTATTTCACACATGGTAATAAACACATTCATGGTTGTTTGCCTTTATCTAACCCCCGTGTAAATTTGGAGGCACTTTTAATGAGGATTGGGCTCCCGTGCAAATCTCAAAATCTTGCTGGATTTTTGTCTTTGGATCTTAATATATTCAGGGCAAATACCACCAATTAATTCTAATATCTCATGTCAAGCTACTTGATAATGGCATGTCAAGAAAACAATACATTAGAATATGTAGAGTATGCAGGGGGTATGGAGAGAAGGCAGGTACAGGATACTGAGTTGGATGATCAGCCATGATCATATTGAATGGCGGTGCAGGCTCGAAGGGCCGAATGGCCTACTCCTGCACCTATTTTCTATGTAACCCCTGCTTTCCCACTCACTGTCCCTTCCCCATCTTAGTTCTCCGGCTAGTTTCACTGTTTTCCAGATTAATTTTACTGTTTGTATACCTCATTGTCACCTTTCCCCCCCAGCCAAAATAAACCATTCAACATTTCCCTGATCATCGTCTGCTTTGATCTGTCGTTTGTACAACTCACATTCTCTTTATACCCATCCATATCTCCAGTTTCCCTTTCCACACTCTCAGTCTGAAGAAGGATTTTGACCCAAAACATCACCCATTCCTTCTCTCCAGAGACAGTGCTTGTCCCTTTGAGTTACTCCAGCTTTTTGTGTCAACCAACAGATTGTTGTTGAGTTCTCAACATTCATTGCATAGGTAAAGCATCTTTTCCTGACTATTTTACTCATCACCTTCATTCTATATCTATTTGTTCTTGACCCTCTGCCAATTGGACAGTTTTTTACGTCTCCCTGTCCAGTTAACTCAAGATTTTAAATGTCTCAACGAAATCTCCTTCCAATGTTCCACAGAGAACTGCTCCAGCTTCTCCAATTTATCTATATGTAAGAAGTTCCTCATTCCTCAAATCATTCCATCAAATTTCTCTGAGCTCTCTCTAATGCTGTTACTTCCATATACAGCACAAATCAATGTCTTCTAAATGCTCATTATAAACTTCCTTACTCTTGCACACTTTTCCTCTAGTTTAGATTGCAAGTCCTCTTCCTGATAAATAGCACCATACATTTTTTCTGCATTAAATTACATCTGCCCATTTCATCAACTAGTTTTCTTCTTGGAGTCCATTACTAGTGACCTTGCAGTTCAAGGTTTCAAGGTCAGTTTATTGTCACATGTACCAATTAAGGTACAGTAAATTTTGAGTTACCATGCAGCCACACTAAGTGAAAAGCAACAAGATGCACTGCCACATAAAAGTTAACATAAACATCCACCAGAGTGGATTCCACATTCCTCACTGTGATGGAAGGCAATAAAGTTCAACCTTCTTCCTCTTGTTCTCCCGCGGTTGCGGCAGTGAAACCATCTTGCGATCAAAGCCCCTGAAGCCGACGATCGAAGCCCCAGTTGGGGTGATCGAAACTCCCGCATCGGGGTGGTTGAAACTCTCACTGCGGCATGGAGATCCCGAATCGGCCTCTTCTTAACAGAGACCGCGGGCTTCACGATGTTAAAGTCCTAGTCTCCGCAGTTGGAGCTTCCATCCCGGCAAAGGGATTGCAAGCTCCGTGATGTTAAATTCCCGCAGACTCCTGTGGCTTGGAGCGCCCGTCGGTCACCAAGAAAGGCCGCCAACTCCACGATGTTAGGCCACATTGCGGATAGAGATACGATACGGAATAAAATTGCATCTCCGTCGATATAAAAGATTGATAAAAAGTTTCCCCAAACCCCCCCACCCCCCACCGCCAACATAAAACAAACCAAGGAACACTGAAACATACTTTTAATACTAATAACTGCAAAAAGAAGAATGGACAGACGGGCTGTTGGTGAAACAGATACTGTTTAATCCATTTTCAAGTTTTGTGTCATCCACAAATTTGGAAATCATGTACTTTGTTTACAAGTATATATTTATTAAGAAAAATAGTGGATTCGTACTGTCCCTGGGGGATGCCATTATTTACTTCCATCCAGTCAAACAATAGTTCCCCACTCTTTCCTGTCACTTATTCAATTTTCAATCCACACAGTTGCTGCCATCTGTTTTCCATGGGCTTCAATATTGCCAGAAAATCTATAATGCAGTAGTTTATGAAACGCCTTTTGAAATCCCATCAATTGCATTTTCATCACTGTCTCTCTATAATTCCGCAAAAAAATGTTGTCTCGTTTGTTAAACAAATTCATGTTGGCTTTCCATAATTACAGTTGCTAAGTCGGACCTTGAAAATCATTCCGAAACATTTCCACACTTGACTGACCTGTGGTTCCTGGGTTTATTGTTACATCATAACCATATCATTTTGTTGCATCTTACTGGGAGTTAGCTAGACCAATAGAGGCTTCGTAGTATGGGGAGGTGCCAAAGTATACCTGCTCCAGATTATTGTTGAATGACATTTTTGATATTTTTCATTCTGTGCCCTGGGCTACTATGAATTTAAATGATGCATATTCAGATAAAGGATTTATAGTTGAGCAGCTGAATTGTTATTTTAGCTAAGAATTGCTGGAATCATATTGCTGGAATATGATCGCATTTAGTGTCAAGGGTGAACCACAATGAGGTGAAATGTTTTCTCCTTCTGTCACTAAATAGTCAAAAGAGGAACTAAATGTAAACACCTTTATTTGTTACTTGAACAAACCAGGAAAATAATGACTTTAATGTACTAAAAATAAATGCCACAAAATGAATCTAAGGGGATACAAATTTGTGTGAATGCACAAACAAGAAACCTGAGATTCATTGGAATGACAGCTACCTTGTTCCAAGCTGAAGATGAAATACAATCAACATCTGGTTTATGTCAGTCAAAACCCTCCATACAATTTGCTTGACCTTTGTCAAGATGCTGGCAGTGTCTTTGCAGTGAATGACAGTTACTTAAAATGTCTCAAAGCTCAGAACACGTTTTTTATGATTCTTTTCTAAAGAGGTCAGTAATTATTAGGTTGAAACATATTTTGCAAAAACTGATAATCAATCAACCTGGTATTGCAATTGAACATTACTGAAACGCCTTGTTTTTTAAATTGTGATAATAGCGCAAAATCTTTATGCTTTAACAACTTTAATGTGCTGGATAATATTAAGAATGCAGCATTTTTCTTTTATTGATTAATGATGCTCTCTCAAGACTGTTCAGACTGTTGCAGTCTGAGGGAATCGGACCTTTAAAATCTTTTTAATATTTTCATTTTAATTTTTAAGTGATTTTGAGATTGTAATAGTTTTTTTTTAAATTTTTTAAGTTTTTTTTTATTCTTAATTTTATTAGAAGTAAGTACAATCATATGGCACCAAAGTGCCTAATATATATTTTCATAATAGATTTTATGTACAACTTCTTTTTTTTTTGTTACATTGAAAAAAGATTAGAATAAGAAAAAGAAGTTAGATAGTAAAGGATAGAAAGATGTGAAATATATAGTGTGTGAAGAAAGAAAACGAGTAAATGAAGAAAGTTGAGAAAGAGAAAATAGAAAAAAGAAAATGAAATAAAAAAAGGAGATTATTATTTATAATCTTGACCAACCCTCGTCCATTCCTGAAACAGTTATTTTTTACAATTGTGTTGCACCATATGATTTTAAAAAAACGACGAATGGAGACAAACTCGTTATGAATTGGTCTGATTTATCCATTAGGAGGAATTGCATTTCCTCAAGATGAGCGGTATCCAACATACTTGCAATCCACATTTTAAGCGTTGGTATTGATGTACCCTTCCAAAATTTAAGTATTAATTTTTTTGCTATTATTAAACCATAGTTAAAGAATAGATTTTGAGATGTGTTCAATTTATTCCCATCTTCCATTACGCCAAATATAATCGTTTCAGTATTAGGTTCCATTCTTGTCATGAATAATTTTGTAAATATTTCAAAAATATCATTCCAAAATCTATAAAGATTTATGCAGGAAACTAAGGAGTGTGTTATAGTTGCATTTTGGGCTAGACATTTATCACAAGTGGCGGATATATTTGGATAAAATTTGTTCAATCTTGTTTTTGAATAATATAATCTATACAATTTTAAATTGAATTAGATTATGTCTTAGATTAATTGAACATTTGTGAATATATATCAAGTATTTTTCCAATGTAACCTTCGTGATTTTCATCATTAGTTCCCATTTGTAATTGTTAAAGAGGTAATGCAATGTTTTGTGAAATCTGACATTGGCCATTCACCAAACCATTCAAGTGTTTCAATAAATATGTAGGAAGGAACAGCAGATGCTGGTTTAAACCAAAGATAGACACAAAATGTTGGAGTAATTTAACGGACAGGCGGCATCTCTTATATTTGTATGCAATAATTGAAAGCAACATAAAATACAGGAGTATAGTAATTCAGAAGGGAAGGTGCTGTTTAAACTGTAATCAGACTACATTTAGTCACCAATAACCAACTCCCTGGTGTTCAGTTTGGGACACTCTCCAGACCTCATTACAAGCTTGTTCTTACGATGGACAAAAAGGTTGAATTCCAGAGCTGAGGTGAAAGTGACCACAAGACAACATTTGACCAGGTGGGATGTCAGCTTTACTGGTCAGTGGGAATCTGGGGCAAAACTCCAATTGGAGTCATCCCTTGCACAAGGGAAAGTGCTTTCACTTGTTGAAGTCAATAATCCCAGTGCCCTGTACGTCTCTGTAGGAGTTTCTCAGGAAATTATCCCAGACCCAAACATCTTCAGCTGCCTCAACACCAACCTTCATGAGGTCAGAAGAGGCAGTTTGCTGATGGTGCTCAATGTTCAACTCCGTTCACAACTTCTGCAAGACCTGCATATCCTGTAATCATCCGTATTTGATTAACGGATGCAGCAGAAACTGGTCCTTTGGCTTACTGAGCTGACCATCGATCACCTGTTCATACTAGTTCTATGTTATCCCACTTTTGCATCCACTCCCTGCACACCAGAGGCAATTTACAGTTGCCAATTAACCAACAAACCCACACATCTTTGGGACATGGGAGAATCCAAAGCACCTGGAGGAAACCCAAATGATCACAGGGAGAACGTGCAAAGTCCACGCAGATAGCACACGAGGTGACAGTCGAACCTGCTGCAACACTGTGCCAGCTTCATTTGGAAACCTCCTCACTTGGAAATATACTTCTGTTCCTTCTGAAGAGTCTGAAGAAAAGTCTCGACCCGAAACGTCTCCCATTCCTTCTCTCCAGAGATGCTGCCTGACCCACTGAGTTACTCCAGCATTTTGTATCTACCTGTTGCTTCATTATCATTGAGACTAGGTCCTGCAAGTTTTTCCCCAATAGGGCTTTAGAGGTCCCTTCACCAGAAGGACTGCAATGATTTAAAAAGGTGCTCAGCACCCATTTTGCACGAACATTTAGAATGAGACTCAGTCACAATTTCCACATCTTTAAATAAATTTTAAAAAATTAAGTGTTTTTTTTTCCCTAAATGGATTTTGAGTATTCATTATGATAGATAGATTAACTTTAATTGTCATTCAGGTATACACATAGACACAGTGCACATTGAACGAAATGTTGTTGCATTGACTCTTTAAAGTAGCAGCAGAATATAACATTTATATCAGGCGATCAGTAAAAGTGCTTAGTGTGTCCATAAAAAGTGCTTCATGTGCATAGTTCTGTAAAATAGATATATAGGAAAGTTATTAAAAGTGGCAATGTATAAGAAAGTTATGGCATCGGTTTGATTGTGAGTTCAATAGTCTTATGGCCTAGGGGATGAAGCTGTTGCAGAACCTGGTTGTCCCGCTCTTCATGCTGCGGTACCTCCTCCCAGAGTTCAGCAGTGTAAACAGTCCATATTGTGGGTGTGTGGGGGCTCTGGTAATGCCCTTAGCTCTTGTCAGACAGCGTTTGTAACCAATGTCCATGATGGAAGGAAGAGAAGTCCCAATGATTTTTTCCGCTGTCCTCACCACTCTCTGAAGGCACTTCCAGTCCGCAGCTGTACAGCCGCCGCACCACATAGAGATGCAGCTGGTCATGACTGATTCAATAGTGCTTCTGTAGAATGTGGTGAGGATGGGAGCGTGGAGGTGTGATCTTCTCATCCTGCGGAGGAAGTACAAACGCTGCTGTGCCCGTTTTACCAGAGATGTGATGTTTGTGGTCCAAGTTAAGGTATCCGTTATATGCACTCCCAGGAACTTGATGTTTTTCACCTGCTCCACTGCTAAGTTGTTGATGCACAGCGGAGTGTGACTGGGCTGATTTTTCTTTCTGAAGTCGACGACAATCTCCTTGGTTTTGTCCACATTTAGGAGAAGGTTGTTCCTGCTGCACCAGCTCACCAGCTGCTCCATCTCCTCTCTGTATGCCTGGTCGTCGTTGTTGCGGATGAGGCCCACTACTGTTGTCTTTATATCACAGTTATAAGAGCAGTACAGCATGAAAACAGGCCCATTAGCCCTACCTGTCTATAGATATTGGGCCTGTCCCCAAAAAATCTAAAATTGCAAAATAAATTTACTATTTAAATTGATTAAATCAGTCTGAAGAAGGGTTCCAACCCAAAATGTCACCTATCCATTATCTCCAGGGATGTTGCTTGACCCACTGAATTACTCCAGCATTGTGTGTCTATCTTTAGCCCCCGATAGATCCTTCTTCTGCATATATCAATCCAAATGTCTTTTAAAAGTCATAATTGTATCTGCCTGTATGGCAGCTTCTGGCAGCTCATTCCAGATATGTATCACCCACTGCATACCCTCAGCAAAAGTTGCCCCTAAGGTCCTTGTTAAATCATTCCTCTCTTACCTTTAACCTGTGCCCTCTAGTTTAGAATGCACTACTCCTGCCATGGAGCTTTCTCCAGAAGGAAAAAAAATATTTTGCCGAGAAGTATTTTTGAAACAAAATATTTAACAGTAGAAGGTAGAAACATTGCATAAATTGTACTTTAAATTTGGACTGTCCATCTGAAATCATTTGATATAATTGGATGTGATTATACCAATAAATTAATTGATCTCAAAAAGACAGGCATAGGAAGAGAAAAATTGCCTATCATTTCGATATTCATTGACGCCCATTGAGGTCCACATTCTGTACATTCATTTTGCATGTGGCATGGGAATTGAATCAACTCTAATAATTGAACATATGAAAATAGGAACAGGAGAAGGCCATCAGGCCCTTCATCCCCCCCCCCCCCCCCCCCCGCCCCCACTACTCAACGTAATTGTGGCTGACCTGTGCTGGCCTCAACTCCTCTCCTGTGAAAACTCCCTAAAAGTCCATTCCTCGATCTTACAAATATCCTTTTACTTTCTCCACCGATAATCAGTCCTCCACGACCCCTTGGGGCCTGAGAATAAGAGAAATTCATGGCAAAAACATTTATGCATCTCAATTTTAAATGACGGTCCCATATTTTGTAGCTTTGTCGTCTTCGTTGTGACTCTCCCTCTGGTGAAAACATCTTAACATTTACTCTGTTAAGGAGCTTTAGGATCTTATATGTTTGAATAAGGTCGGCAATCATTCCTTTCAAGGTTGCCATTCATTCCTTCCCAGCTCCATGAAATATGGGCCAAACCTGTCTTGATAGGGCAACACTCTCATCCCAAGAATTAGCCACGGTGTTGCAGCGATTTAGTTGCTGACTTACAGCACCAGAGACCTGGTTTAATCCTGACTACAGGTGTTCTCCCTGTGACTGATTGGGTTTATTTTCTAGGTTCTCAAATGTCTTCCCATTACCCCAAATTGAGCAAGTTGGTAGATCCATTAGTGTGAGGGTGAGTTGTAGAATCTAGAGGGAATTATGGCAATTTTAAAAAATGGGATTAGTATAAATGATGCTTGATGGTCATCGTGGACTTGGTGGTGTGAAGGGACAGTTTTGTGATGGATCGCTCTATGACTCTAGGTAAATTGTCTCAGCTGAAATGAGAAGAATGGTAACATAGAATTATGGGCACATGAATCTCCCTGAGTGAGTCTGTCACTGCAGGAGAGGTGTCAAGAATAAGCAGACTAATTGGTAATGTCAGGGAAACTGAACTGAAGCAAAATTTGGTGAAAATATATATGAGATCATGTAATTCTCAAATACTGACAGTGGGTATTGATTATTTTTTCTTGTCACAGTTTCTCTCTGATATTCTCACTTGAACCCTGAGGATCTTTCTCATCTGTCACAAGAACACAAAAAAATAGGGGGAAAAAGGAACTGCAGATGCTTGGGTCTCAAACAAAACAAAAAGTGCTGGGGCAGCCCAGCAGGTCCGGCAACAACTCTGGAGAACATGAATAGGCAATGTTTCTGGTCGAGACCCTTCTTCAGACTGATTGTGGTACGGCGGAGAAAGATGGAAAGGAGATGGGGACAGGACAAAGCCAGGCAAGTGATAATTGGATAACATGGTGAGGAGCAGAAGAGCAGCAGGAATCAGAGAGAGAGAGAGCAGTGAGACAGGTGTAGACCCAACAGGCCCAGTCCATCATTCAATCTCAGCTAATTCTATGCTGACCTTAACCCTCGTGTTTCAGTCCGCCTTCACTTTATGCTCTCCTTCCATTAAGTGTCTCTAAATTAGGTAGCTGGGTGCTTCACAGTGTGGTAATTTACACCTAATGTGGCCTCTAGGCTGTCCTTGTTCACAGCTCTTTGATTCATGCTGTGAACCAAGACAGTCAAAATTTAGTTTTGCACTTTGAAGTGTTTTTTTCTTTCAGGAGAAATTATAATATTTAAAGAAAATGTTCAACAAATATAACAAGCTACTGCTCACAGCGGGAGGACAGATTTTCTGCCCATGGGAGTATAATTCACAGCAGGAATTTCTCACGCCATGGCATGATGTTTCATTGCTACCTCACCCAGGAAATTAGGTCATCTGCCCAAATTTCTTCACATGTGGTTCAGCGTCAAACTTCATTAGAAAATGCTCCTGCGATGTGCCTTGGGACATGTCGCTATGTGAAAGCCTTTACATAAGTAAAAGTTGTTTTTGTGACTTGATTGAATTGAGTGCTCTGTATGTCGGCTATAACTAGCCAGTCTGTGTGTTATGTCAGCTAATTTTAATATTGAAGAGTGTTCTTTGGCTTCAAAAAGCTTTGATATAATGCATAAAACCTTTCTCTGGTATCTGATTTCTCTCACTAATTCATTTAATAATGATTTCATCTGCACAGTTTTGAAGTGAAGGTTTCTCACTTGCTGTGAGCCATGATTTGCTGCTTTCTGGAGATTATTAACAGCCTTTTCACTCCCGATTACAATGTTGAATTGATTGCTTTTTACTGAATTTTCATGGAAACTGAGTTTAATTTTGCAGCCCTCCCACAAAGCTGTGCCACTTGTACCCATGCCTTCCAATGAGGTTGCTGCCAGAGCAACTGTGAGTGAACTCTGCTTATTGAGGAGGTGCCTGTTTCTGGATAATCATAAAGCAAGCTCCTGCACATTAGTTGGCAGCAGCTTGAAGTGTGTTGTGATCATTTGGTGTCATGGTGCGCATGACCCACGGTACTTGTAAAGCAAAGCAGAGAGACACTGTGACAGGGGATGTTATTCAGTGCTTCGAGGAAGTTCTGGTGAAGCACACGGCCACATCTCAATTTTCTGTAAATCGTCCTTCTGTGCTGTTTGTCCAACATCATTGTATTACTCACCACAAACAAGTGCATGCTCTCAACGGAATCAATTTCACTACAGGCATGAGTTTGCAGAATTAATTTGTATAAGAACTACAAAAAGTATGTTTGTGTGTGTGTGTAGTAACGTACATGTGTATGCATTAAGTGCTGCATTTATTTTTTTTTAAATACAGTTTCCTAATATCTTAAGTTCTCACTCGACTTCTTTCCATTGAAACCATTGAATTGCAGAGCACAAACCTGGCCCTTCGGCTCACCATGCCCATCCCAACTGTTGCATCTATCTATACTTAAACCATTCTGCACTCAGTCCAGTGCTGTCTTTTTCAATGTTATTTTAGTGTCATGAGAAATTAATAGCCACCACATTTGACCGGAGAGCTACATATATCAACAAGGACCATCAAGTCTCAAAAAATATCTGTATAAAATGGAATTTCTGATGTCATTTTCTGGCCATTGGACATTGGCTTGGATTGTGCTTGAGCCGGTCCAGTACATGTATTTGCCCACCCCCCCACACCCCCCCCGGTGTTATTCCTGAGGTCGGCCTTACCTTTTGAAGCTCATCAGGACTGATCAAGCTGGAAGATCAGATTCTGTGGCACCTTGCCAGTTCCTGATGCCCTGAGCACTGAACAGCCTGAGAGCTTTTTGACGGCTCACTTTGGTTAAGGCTTTTGAGTTGTTGTATAATATCTCAAAAAGTCAAGAATAATTTGAAAAACAAATATTGGAAACTAAAAATAGCAAAATCATTTAAAATTATATTAATTAAAGTACTGCTAAAATACTAGAAATTAAGTAAAAAAATATTGTAATACTTTAGCTTCATCATTACTTCCAGAAAGGAAATCCCATTCAAATGAAAGTGCCTAACGGGGTGGGTGAGTAGTTAGTGAGGTAGTGTGTGCTCCTTCTTTTGATTACACTGAATCTTAATGTGCTTACGATACCTGGACTTGAGGTTCTCAATACCATCCTGAAAGCATTTTTTGCCTTTAAATATCATGGTCCAACAAGTTCCTGTAGTCTATGAGACAGATATTGCACCAAAATCATGTCGCAAACATCACTGGTTGCTGTTCTTATAATCTCATATAGTCTGCTCCCTGCTAATGACGAGGTACAGTGTGGGGAACGGAAGCTTCCACTGAAACAAAATGATGCAAACACTCAGCAGGTCAGGCCACCTCTGTGGGAAGAAAAACAGAAACAACATTTCGGAAACCCTTCATCAGAAGTGCTACTGGATCCCGAGTCAGGGTCGTCCTCAAGTTAAATACTTGTTCCTCGGCCACCCTCCCCCTTGACCTCATTACCTCAGGTTACAATTTTATCACCTCCACTCTTCTCCCCTTCCCAATGAGACTCTGACCTCACCTCACCCTTTATCAATCACCAAACTGTCCTTCTCCCAATACCCTACTAATAATCTGCATCCTGAGACCCAGTAATCCACCAAAACTCTACACTGATGATGTACCCTGGCCCTGAAATACCGATTCACCCTACAACTGATTCTAAAGCAGCCCCTCCTAAACACCACACTGTCCTCTTGTGGCCTTCCCCACTCCCCTGTGCCCTAGCCCCATTCTTACAACTTGATCTGTACACTCTGCGATGGTGAAGTATGCAAAGGAAAACTCTTTGAGACTTTGGGCAGCACGGTGGCACAACGGCAGAGTTGTTGCCCTACTGCGCTTGCAGCGCCAGAGACCCAGGTTCGATCTCGACCACGGGTGTTGTCTGTACAGAGTTTTGCGTTCTCCCCGTGACCACGTAGTTTTTCTCTGAGATCTTCGGTTTCCTCCCACACTCCAAAGACATACAGGTTTATAGGTTAATTGGCTTGGTATAAATGTAAAATTGTCCCTGGTGTATGTTGGATAGTGTTAGTGTGCGGGAAACGCTAATCGGTGCGGCCTCGGTGGGGCGAAGGGCCTGTTTCAGCACTGTATCTCTAAACTAAACTAATGTGTGTTCTGAGGAAGGTAGCAATGGTAAGCTTTCAAATACTAAATTCTGTGACCCACTATGCACTGCCCATTTAATGCATGTGTACAGGCACTGTGCAGTTTCAAAACCACTTTTTTTTCATTGCTCTTTACAATGATGACCCTTCACTGGGCATTGTTCCATAAATATACCACTCATTCCTCAACAAAACAGCTCCAATCAAAATGTGAGCTGACATGGCGATCATTAACAGGCACTCCACATACTCAAAGCACTTATCTCTTCTTAAATGTACACAACCAGTTTTCCAAAAGTATCTGTACAACAATTTACGTCACATTCCTTGCTCATGTTTCTCTCATTTATCCAAGGCATTGAAGCAAATTGCAGCAGCCTGCTCATGATGTTTTAGTTTTGGTCTAGTTTAGTTTTAGTTTAGCTTTTTATTTTACTTTACTTTAGAGATGCAGCCTGGGAGCAGGCCCTTTGACCCACCGAGTCCGTGCTGACTAGCGATCAGCCCAAATACAAGCACCATCTGACACACCAGGGACAATTTATAATTTTTTATCAAAGCCAATTAATCTACAAACCTGTATATCGTTGGAGTGTGGGAGGAAACTGGAGCATCTAGAGGAAACCCACGCCGTCGCAGGGAGAACGTACAAACTCCTTACAGACAGCACCCATAATCAGGATCAAACCCGGGTTTCTGGTGCTGTAAGACAGAAACCCTACTGCTGTGCCACTATGCTGCCCATTTTAAAACATAATATTTTCCTTTACCAATTTTTATTTAACCATGAATCATCAACAGTTGTGTCCAAACAGTTTACATTTACTTGTTTTTTTTTTCCTTTCAATAGAAACCAGGTACAAAATTTGAAAAGTCGCATTAGATTCACCTTGTCACTTAATTCACAATTGTCACATGTACAGAGGTATAGTGAAGAGCTTTTTTGCTGCATGTTATCTGGTCAGCAAATAAACCATATATAATGATAATCAGGCTGTCCACAGTGTGCAGTATACAGGATAAGGGAATAAGAAAACTTAGTGCTAGATAAAGTCCAGTAAAGTCCGATAAAAGATAGTCCTGGTTGGTGATAGGATGATTCAGTTGTCTGATGACAGCTGGGAAGAAACTGTCCCTAAATTTGGAACTTTGTGTTTTCACACTGCTGTACCTCTTTCCTGATGGGAGAAGGGAGAAGATGGAACGACCAGGATGAGACCCATCCTTGATTATGCTTGTGGCCTTGCCGAAGCCGCATGAAGTGTTGATGGAGTCAATGGAAGGGAGATTGGTTTGCACGATGGTCTAGGCTACGTCCTCAACTCTGCAGTTTCTTGCAGTCTTCACTGGAGCTATTCCCAAACGATGCTGTGATGCATCCCAATGAAATGCTTTCAACAGTGAATCTGTAGAAGTTGGTGAGAGTTGTTGGGACATGCCGAACTTTGCAAGCCTTCTAAGGTAGTAGAGGCATTGATATGCTTTCTTGGCTATTGCTTCAATGTGGCTGGTCCAGGACAAGATGCTGGTGATATTTACTCCTAAGAACTTGAAGCTTTCAACCATCTCTACTTTGGCGCTGTCAATGGATACCACATGTGAATACTGTATGTATACTGCTCCTGAAGTCAATCACAATCTCCTTTGTCTTGGTGATATTGAGGGATAGGTTGTTGTCTTGGCACCAGGTTACGAGGTTCTCAATCTTCTTCCTGTACTCTGTCTCGTCATTAGTTACATTTAACATTAAGTTCGGAACATTCCAGGTGGAATCTCTGTTTTGTATACCAGAACAGTTCTTCTGGTCAATCCTTGCGTAGATTTTGATTACTGCAAGGAAATATGGAAGATCATTTAAAATGCATATGACAAACATGAAACACCCCTGGATACAATTTCCAAGCAGCAAACCTTTCACACCAAACACTGTAACTCACAGTGACAGTAGTGGATTTTACTCACAACTTAGAATCAATGCAGAACAAGTTTCTGGAAATACATTTTGCTGGTCCACAATGTCTGTACCAAACATGATGCCAAAATAAACTAATCTCACTTGCCTGCACATGATCCATATCCCTCCAATCCCTGCATATCCATGTACCTATCTAAAATCTCTTAAATGCCACAATCATATCTGCCTCCATAACCACCCCAGGCCGGGTGTTCCAGGCACCCAATGCTCTTTCAAACAAAACTTGCCTTGCACATCTCCTTTGAACTTTGCTCCTCTCACCCTAAAGGGTGGTGCAGCGGTAAAGTTGCTGCCTTACAGTGCCAGAGACGCAGGTTCGATCCTGACTACAGGTGCTGTCTGTACGGAGTTTATGCATTCACTCCGTGACTGCATCCAGTTCCCTACCACACTCAAAAGACATTCAAGTTTGTGGGTTAATTGGTTTTGGTAAAATTGTAAATTGTTCCTAGTGTGCAGAATAGTGCTAGTGTACAGTGTGATCGCTGGTCGGCGCTGACTCGGTAGGCCGAAGGGTAACAGTCCCTTTGGCCCATCGAGTCTGGGCAGACCAGCGATCTCTAAACTAAACTGAACTAAACTCTAGTACTTGACGTTTCCAATCTTGGGAAAAAGTTCTGCCTGTCTAGCCTGTCTATCCTGTCTATGCCTCTCTTAATACTTCTGTCAGGTCTCCCCTCAACCAGAGTAAACAGGTTTATTCACCTCTCATTGTACCTAATATCACCTAATCCAGCCAGCAAACTCGCAAATCTCTTCTGCATCTTCTCCAAAGCCTCCAAATCCTTCCTGTAATTGGGCAACCACAACTGCACGTAATACTCCAAATGCAACCTAACCAAAATCTTATAGAGCTGCGTTACGACTTCCTGACTTTTATACCCCATGCCCCGACCGATGAAGGTGAGCATATGCAATGAAGCAAGCCCCATTCACAAACCTAGCCATCACTTCAGGGTGAATTTATCATCTTTGCAGGATTCTGCTCATGATTTACATATCTTTGCAAGATTCATAAAAATAAAGCTGCAACTTTTGGGTTCACTAACAATGATGGATATGTTTTAAAAACATTTGAAAGTGTTTAGTTTTTAATTTACTGACTCCTGCTCACCAATATATCTCACAAATGATTCAGTATATTCTTTAAAAATGATCACATGGTGCATTTGTCTGTGATGTGAGAAACCTATTCCTGGCTGCATTAATCAAACTCCAAGTTATAAGCCTTAAATATATAGATGAATATTTTAACTCAGTTCTCTTTCTATTAAATTTTAAACACTGCTTGATTTCATTGGCTCATGGAAAGTGCTATGTTCAGCAATGTGCAAATGAGTTTGAGTAGAGACAAGGGGACATAAATTCCACTTTCCAACAAGGACAAAGTGTACACTTGGTATGCTGATTGCAGCCATAACTGTATCTCTACTTGTAATACTATCAACTACAATACCTCAACACAAATATTTCTTCATCAGTTAAGCTGAATTCTGACTACGGGAGCTGGCTGTACGTAATTTGTACATTCTCCCTGTGACCATGTGGGTTTTCTCCAAATGCTCCGGTTTCCTCCCATATTCCAGAGATGTGCATGTTTGTAGGCAAATTGGCTTCTGCTCGAGTGTGCAGAATGCAAAACTGGAATAACATAGAACGAGGACACGTGCCGATTGTTGGTCGGCACAGCCTCGGTGGACTGACGGGCCTGTTTCCACGCTGTATCTCTAAACTAAACTAATTAAGGAAGTGATAACAGAGCACTTGCAAAATGATAATGAGACTGGGTAGGATCGATGTGGATTCATGAAAGGGAAATCAGGTTTGATCAATCTGCTCACTGAGGTTATAACTAACCGAATAGATAAGAGGGAGTCGATGTATCTGGTGATTTAGGATTTCAGATTTCCTTTGATAAGATTCCATATGAGGTCTTTGAACAAAGGTGGTGCACATAGGTCTGGGATTAGGTGCTATTCCGCTCATCATAAATATTTGGACACCATTTTAGCCCGTGACTGTAGTACATTATTTATTTCTGCCATTAACAACAAGTCTGTATTTTTAATTATTGTTCTTAATCATTGGTCGTAAGTCTGCAACAAAGAGTTAAGGAGCTGAAAGCTATCTGATATTGCCATGTTTCTAAATTCTAGGTATAGATCTGTTGAATTGTAATTGATTTTGCTTTCTCAGTTTCATATTTCAATTAAGCCATTTATGTATGATCCCAGGACAATAACAATTCAACTCGGTGTGCCTTGGGATGTTGACAACAGCCACCATGGGAAGATAAATTTGCAGCAGATGTTTTTTGTGGATTAGGGCCTGAAAGTTTGTTGACAGGAAAATATAACATGTATTATTTACAGTCAGGCATTTTGTGATATCTGAGGTGGAGATTTGGCTGGAGAATGAGCAAACCTGGGGCTGTGGGAAACAAAACGGAGAGGATGGATTGTGTAGCAAAGGGAGAATGGGACAGTTTCAGTTTTGAGTACTCAAGCTAAACCTTCTTCTACTTTTCATAGGATTCATATCAAGGCAATGTTTCGAGCTTTAACACTTGCACTATTTTAGACCACAACATTCAAAATGGAAGGTCAGCTTGCCAAAGTCATAGAAACATAGAAACATAGAAAATAGGTGCAGGAGTAGGCCATTCGGCCCTTCGAGCCTGCACCGCCATTCAATATGATCATGGCTGATCATCCAACTCAGTATCCTGTCCTGCCTTCTCTCCATATCCCCTGATCCCTTTAGCCACAAGGGCCACATCTAACTCCCTCTTAAATATAGCCAATGAACTGGCCTCAACTACTTTCTGTGGCAGAGAATTCCAGAGATTCACCACTCTCTGTGTGAAAAATGTTTTTCTCATCTTGGTCCTAAAAGATTTCCCCCTTATCCTTAAACTGTGACCCCTTGTTCTGGACTTCCCCAATATCGGGAACAATCTTCCTGCATCTAGCCTGTCCAACCCCTTAAGAATTTTGTATGTTTCTATAAGATCCCCCCTCAATCTTCTAAATTCTAGCGAGTACAAGCCGAGTCTATCCAGTCTTTCTTCATATGAAAGTCCTGACATCCCAGGAATCAGTCTGGTGAACCTGTCATAAAATGTAATTTGATGCCTTCTCATCTATCCAAATCAAATTGCATGTAAAATGGATCCAAACACTTTGTGACCACCAGTTGAACATTTTCCAGGACATTCTATCTGTCTCTATATTTGCAGCAAAGCTTGAGTTAGAACCTTCTGTGGATCTCACATTGTAGGCAGGTATGCCAAATTCTATCAACTTGACGATGAATACTTTCCTCATGGGTTGAAGGTGTGTAATGGAGGAAATAAACAAAACCAAGGGAGTGTTTATCGGTTGTACACAAAATTGCTGGAGGAACTCAGCGGGTGCAGCAGCATCTATGGAGCGAAGGAAATAGGCGACGTTTCGGGCCGAAACCCTTCTTCAGACTTCTTCAACAGTTTATCGGTTGCTCTACTGTTGGGCTTTGGAAAACAACTTGAGCTAAATTTGTATTGATCATTTAATCCAAAAGCTATAACCTTTCTATGCATTTCTGAAAACCACAGGGATTGCTGTAAACCACAGATTTATTATTTCCAACTCAATTTGTCCTTTGAAATGTATTGTTTGCATTTCTTCAATTCTGCCATTTCTTTCTCAATAATGGAAGCATTCATTCATGGATTGTTGAGGAAATGCTGACCAGAGTGTTTTCACTTAGTTATGGTGTCATGAAGTTGTGGATATATAATATATAATATGCACATATATTGATAAAAAATGAGTTTGTTGAGAAAGGTACCATCAAAACATTTAAACATTTGGACAGGTACATGGATAGGATAGCGTTAGAAGAATATGGGGCAAACACAGGCAGGTGGGAGTAGAGTAGATGGGACAGTTGGTCAGTGGGTGCAAGTTGAGCCGAAGGGCCTGTTTCCACAATATATATTTACATAATATCTTCTTATATATACTTAAAACTCTGATCTTGGATGTGGGTATGTATAATCACATCTGCTCGAAAAAATAACACTCTAACGGTAAAATCTTTACATATTCCAATAGAGATTTATCACGTGGACTCCGAAATTGCCTCATCTGAAAAATTAATGCATTATTTCTCGAGTTATTAATCAAAGTTTTCAAAAATCTGAAATAACTGCTGGCTTTGGCTGATGACATGATGACGTCACATTGGCTGCATGCTGTTTTCACGCGCTGCGAGTGACATCGCCCGGCCGCGCCGCTCACAAGTCCAGCCCGGGTGTTCACAAATCTGAAAGACCTTTGAAAAATCTATGTCTTTCTCTGTGCCTCTCCTTGTGTCCCTCTCTGTGCCTCTGTGCCCCTCTCTGTGCCTCTGTGTCCCTATCTGTGTCCCTCTCTGTGCTTCTGTGTCCCTCTCTCTACCCCGCACCCTCTCGAGCCGCGCCTGCGAGTTGGGGGCTATGCATGAATGGATAGGGTGGGGGATAGGGTAAAAGGAGTGAATTAATAATATTAATATAATATCAATGGGGGTGGTTAGTGTGTGTGTGTGGAGGTGGATAGTGTGTGTATGTGGGGGGGGGGGGGGGGGGTGGTTAGTGTGTGTGACACTGCAGGCCGCCCCCTCCCCCCGCAGGGTACAGGACCCAACGGGTCCCACGGTCTAGTATATATATAAAACCCTGATAAAGGGAAGGTTTAAGGGTTATTGGGCATGGGTAGATAGGGACTATATGCATTCTAAGTCATAATATGTTGGCTCATTGTACATAATAACCAATCCTTTTTATGGTAGTTAGATCTAAAATCTCAGTGAACTCACCCTCTTCAAAGTTTGTGTCTACGCTCTCTGAATCGAACATGTTCAGTGATATTTCCTGAACTACTTGAGCAATTACTCAGATTTATTTTGGAAGTGCAGAATACCACGTTTTTAGTCCCTACTTTTACTATTTTTCCTGCTCTCTCTGACAACGGGGGACCCTAGTCTACCTGGTTCAAAGCACTTTTGATCTGATCATATCAGAGAGCATGTTTTGTCTCAGGAAAGAAGCCAGCATAATCAAGGACCACTTACACTCCATCCATTCCCTCTTCTCCCCTCACCCGTTGGGCAGGAGATACAAAAGCTTGAAAGCATTTATCACTAAATTCAGGAACAGCTTCTGCCCCAATGTTATCAAATGCTTATACATATCTCTTGTATGCGGTTGTATTTCCGATCTCCCCATCAACCTTGTTATGTCCCTGCACTTTCTTTGTATCTGCACTTCCTCTACAGGTTTTACACTATTTTCTATGATAATGGATGGGATTTATATAGCGCCTTTCTAATACTCAAGGCGCTTTATATCGCATTATTCATTCACTCCTCAGTCACACTCGGTGGTGGTGAGCTACTTCTGTAGCCACAGCTGCCCTGGGGCAGACTGATGGAAGCGTGGCTGCCAATCTGTGCCTACGGCCCCTCTGACCACCACCAATCACTCACACACATTCACACACAGGCAAAGGTGGGTGAAGTGTCTTGCCCAAGGACACAACGACAGTATGCACTCCAAGCGGGATTCGAACCGGCTACCTTCCGGTTGCCAGCCGGACACTTAGCCCATTGTGCCATTAGCCCATTGCTTTCCCTTTTTGAACTGCTGTTCTGTTTACCAATGCTATGATTTGTCTGGATAGTACCCAAAACACAAAGTTTTTACCTGACAATAATAAACTAATATCAATACTAACACCTATATTATTCCTGAAATGACATGAGTCACAACATTAACAATTACACATTCACAGGTTTATTCATAATTTAATAACTGTTATTGACAATGATCAAGACACATGGGGCGGCAGGTAGAACTGCAGCCTCACATTGCAAAAGCCCCAGGTTTGATCCTGAACTCGTGCTGTTGTGAAGTTTTGCACATTCTCCCTGTGACCACATTGTTTCCCTCTGGGTGCTCCAGTTTCCTCCCACATCCCAAAGGAATGCAGGTTTGTAGGCTAATTGACTTCTGTAAATTGCTCCTTGTGCGTAGGGTGTGGAAAAAATTAATTTAGAGGGAAATTAAAGGAAAATAAAAAGCGGAGACTTTGCTGGTTTGCTTCAAGAGACTTTATTGCATGAGATCATGGAGAGATGGTTAACTGCTCACCAGTTCTCTGACTTCACAGCAGAATTAACCGACAGTTATACTGTGCAGTAAACAACTTTTATTTTTTGTTAGATACAACTATATGAAATTAACTATCTACTACATGGGTACCAATTATTTAATTAGTCATAACGTACTTTTCATTTAAGTTAATCTTATTCAACAACAGATGCTTAATACGTCAAACATAATACACGGGCATCTTGACATTATTCTATCTCGCCTTTTAAGTGGACCGCGCCACTATCTCCTCTCCGAGCCAATCATAAGCTCCCCATTTACTGCAACATTTCTATGCTACAAGCGGTAGGGGGTGCGGGAGGTCTACTGTAACTTCCCACAGAGGGAAACAAGCTTCCTTATCTCTGTCTACTATTTCATGTTTACATTGACCGTCCACCCTTCAACACATTTCCAGACAAGATGTAATGCATCTCAATCTTATTTTTCCGATTCCCACGAACCTCTTCTGCACCTGGTCAATAAGAGATGCCAATTGCCACCTCCACATACTCTTTTGTTACCCTATTCAATTCCAATCAAATTAAGTAAGAAAGGATTTTAATATTTTCTTCCACAGTGGCATAACGTTGAATCAGTGTTAACAAATGATCGATGGTTGGAGTGTACTCGGTGGACTGAAGGACCTGTTTCCATGCTGCGCCTTTAAATTCAATCAATTTAGCTGCAATTCTTAAGACAATACATTGCACTTTTTTTGCAGAATCCTTATCCACATCATGGTTATTAACTGAAAGGTGAAAGTCGATTAATTAATTTATAACCTCATTTAATCCTGCTTTGCTTCAGAATAGTATGGTGGTGTGGCGAAAGAGTTGCTGCCATACAACGCCAGGGACCTCTATTCCCCACTCCCTACCTCCCTCACTCCCCCCTCCTCTACTCCCCGCTCCTCTACTCCCCCCTCCTCTCCCTCTATCTCCTCACCTCCCCCACTCTCCCACCCCAGGACTCAGGTTGCTGCTCCTCTCCCTTATTGCGTTCCCCGGAGGAGCATCATCCGTCGGCGCGGATCCTTGGATTGGCCCGGAAACCTCAGCCACTATGAACGAGCCGGTATGGTGGGTGGGAGGGTGGTTTGGGGGAGAGCTCAGGGAAAAAACGGGGGAAGAGCCATGGGGGAGAGGGGGGTATCACGCGGGAGGGGGACAGGAGCCAGCGAGGAGGACCAGAGGGGAAGGGGCTGTGTGTAGTTTGATGATTTAAAAAAAAAATCTATTTTAGAATAAGGCTGTAACATAACAAAATGTGGAGAAAGTTAAGTGGTCTGAATACTTTCTGAATACACTGTACAGGTTTGTAGGTTGTGGTATAATTGTAAATTGTCCCTAGCGTGTGTAAGATTGTTTTTGTGTGTGGGGATCACTGGTCGGTGCAGACTCGGTGGCCCAAAGGGCCTGTTTCTGCACTGTATCTCTAAACACTAAACTCTAAAAATGACCTGCTCTGCACATAAATAATATCAGATGTACATGTCCTGATTAATCTGTCAAACAAGTTGCGAGTCTGAAGACAGCTACAGAAAATAATAATGAACAAAATCCTTCCAAACAGCTACAATGGTGTTATCTTTCCTTCTCCCTCAGCAGTATTGCTTTTACAGATGTACGTCTTGTAAAGGTGCTTTCACATGCAGCCATTTAAGTCAGTTCAATTTACCCATTCCCTGTCCACCTCAAATTTGCAGATACCGATTGCAGATAATAACTCATGCTTTCTGATTCCCTGTGAAGTTTGAGGACAAGTAACTTAAAACATTCCATGCTGTATGGAGCAACAAAAAATTCTGCCGGAGAATCTCTTCAAGTTGAGCAACAATTGCGGGAAGAATGGAATTGGCACAATTTTGGATTGAGACCCTGCGTCAGGACAGAGAGCGGAGAAGAAAGAAAGCCAGTATCTAAAGAGGGAGAGTGATTGATGAGACAGGGACCAATAGGTGATTGGTAGATCAAGGAGGGGTGAAGGATGACAGCAGAAGGATTCGGGTAGGGGAGGGTGAGAGACCTAGGTTTGATGGATTTGCTGGACTAGAAGGGCTCATTTCCTTTCCTTTCAAAAGCATTTACAATATTTGCATTATTCTCAATTCACATTTACTAAATTGACATGACATTAAACACTTCTGTCCTTGTCCAGGATAGACTTCAGCTTTTGCGACAACCACCGGTCCCAGGGGGTTTCCAGGGAGTCTGCAGGCACGCACGCTGTCTCCCCAGGGACACCAGGGCACGGACATAACCCAGGAAGAGGGGCAGGCAGTTGTGTCAGGCAGAATACTCAACATCCCACTGCCTGGGACTGTGAATGACCAGAATAGCCCCAAACCTACACCCCCTCCCTCCACCCTCTGCACTGACCAAAGATGAGGAGAATACTCGAGGATCATTCCCTTTCTCTGCTGTATCTTTTTGTGTCTTTATGACACTGTAACATAGCTGGTGAGATCAGGCAGAATTGAAATGTTACTGGACATATCTAATAGAGAAAAAATAATGCTGTGAAAAATTAATTGCAGTCCTATTTAAATAACCCTTTTCTCATGCCTTGTTATTCAATCAGAAACTCATTGGATTTACACTTCTAATCTCAAGTGATTTGACCCAAAAATATGACTTGCTCAAATAGGTGGTTCCAGGTTATATCACAGAATGGATGTTGATTTGAAGGACCAAAATAGTTAGGTGTAATAGTCAAGTCAAATGTTAGCCAGTTGTGGCCTTTCTTTTAAAGGTATATTTGATTAAAAAGGTGTATGTAAAAGCATAACAAAACATGCAAATTTGGCATTAGCTTCTTACTTGAAACCCCGTTTCCAACCAACCCTGAATGACTCAGTGTGCCAGGCCCTTAACCTATTAACTGTGACCAAATGAGTTTTGAGCACCTTGACCACATCTCCCTGTGTGTTTGAGCACCCAGTTACTCACGCTCTAGTTGGCATTTCCAAAGTCTTGAAGGTCACAATTTCATACCATACGATTATGCCCACTTAGCACTCCCTCCATCTTCCAAGAACCAATTAGATGTCCTTAATGTTTGCAGAAAGCTGTTGATTTTAGTGAGCATCTTTCAGTCTTCCCTTTCCAGTTGTATGCCTTGAAGTTGAGAGGTATTTGCTTCTCGAGGATTATTCCCTTTGTCTGCTGTATCTTTTTGTTTCTTTATGAGTTCACTTCATAATGTTATTTAGTGAGTTCATTTCATAATGTTATTTTCTTCCAGTTTTGTTACCTTGCATCACATTTGCTATTCAAATTCCAATTTTCCTTGTCTCTCCAGATGTGTTTGATTTGGGTTGTATATTCTCTTTGTTTGTCTTGTGTGTTGCCGTAAGCATAAACTATAGACAGAGGTAAAGCAAAAAGCAGAACTTTCTTTTTTAAAGGTGCTAACTCTCAATTTAACCACAATGCTGGGGCTACAGTAATATACTAAAGACATACAAAACAATTATCACCAGTAACAAACACACACACACACACACACACACACACACACACACACACACACACACACACACACACACACACACACACACACACACACACACACACACACACACACACACACACACCTGTCCCACTTAGGAAACCTGAACGGAAACCTCTGGAGACTCTGGAGACCCAAGGTTTCCGTGCGGTTCCCGAAGGTTTTTGTCAGTCTCCCTACCTGCAACCTCCGGGAACCGCACGGAAACCTTGGGTGGGGCGCAAAGTCTCCAGAGGTTTCCGTTCAGGTTTTCTAAGTGGGACAGGGGCATTAAGAGGCACCTCTTTTTTGCCAATCTTTGTAATTTTGCAAACCATATATCCATTATCATACAGAAAAAAATAAATGTAATTTTATTGAAACAAGCTTTATTTTTGAAAATCGAATGGGAAAAATAATTTCGTTATTGCATTTCTGAAACTCTCTTGCCTCAAACCCCCTTTTCCCCATTAATACAATTGTCTTGATGAGAATTTCTATAACATGTTTCATAGGAACACAACTATCGCTGATATGCAAAGATACCTGTACTCTCAACATACTTACATAGAAAAAGGGTGCAGGAGGAGGCCATTCAGCCCTTCAAGCCAGCACCGCCATTCATTGTGATCATGGCCGATCAACTTATCTGATTCATCTCAACCTTGTTAATATTCATCTTGAACTTTTACAACTGTTCTGCTTTCAGATTGAATAACAACTTTGAGTTGTATAGTGTCTTTGAAAAAGTAAACTTCCTTTAAGAAGAATTATCAAAAGAAAATTTGGGATCACATCACTGATGGAGGAATTTGGGCAAATGACCAAGAACAATCAACAAGTTATTTTTTTAAAAGAGTAATTTAAAGGAATTCTAGACCATATGACTTTGGTGGATGGGTAAGCGATTAAAATCAGAAAGGAACAAGAGGCCAGGAAAGGAGGAACCCAGATATCCCAGGGGTTTTAGGTCCAGAAGACTTTCCAAAATAGGAAATTCAGTTTAGTTCAGTTTCAGTTTAGTTTATTTTCAAAGGTGTAGTGAAAAGCTTTTGGTGCGTGCTGACCAGTCAGCGGAAAGACAATACATGATTACAATCCAGCCATTTACAGTATATAGATGCGTGATAAGGGAATAACGTTTAATGCAAGGTAAGCCAGTAAAGTCCGATCAAAGATAGTCCAAGGGTCACCAATAGGGTAGATAGTAGTTCTGGACTGTGAATTAAATGCACAATTATATGACTTTTAAGATTTAGGTATTACTTAACTTCGAGTCAATACAACATACATGTAGAGGTGTTGGTGCTAGATGCCGATTAGGACCTACAAAGAAGATTTGTGAATGACCTTGCTTCCACAGGGTAGAACATAGAAAGTCTCTCGGAAAGAATCCAGACTGAAGCAATTACAACCATAAATATAGCTACACCAGAACAAATGGCAGATTTTGAGGAGTTTTGTCTGTTTTGTCACTATTATCCACATTGCTTCCATTATCATCGATATCGGTTCTCTTTTTGTTTAGTTCATCAAATTAGGATATTTTGTAGATCAATTCTAAAGTGCATCCAAATATTTTCCATGTTTTTTCCAGTTTCATTTGCTCTTTGTTTACAATTATTTAGTTCATTCTTATCTCTTAGAAAGAATCTGTGGGGCTAAATGTTTCCACTGCGCACATCTTCCTTCCTGCTGGGAACTTTATGCCTTCATTGAGACAGTGCAGCTTTCATCCTCCTGTTGCGCACTGACAATCAGGCCAATTCCTACACAAATTTTCCATGTAACAATTCAATGCCTTTTATCAACTACACCAAACAGAGTAGCCACTCTGCTCATTGAATAGTTACCAGCTCCACGTTAGAGCAATTCAGCTTGTCCCTTCTCCCATGCATTCTCCTCCTATCTCTTCCGATAATTAGCCAGTTTATTTTTGAACATCACAATTAAATCTGCCTCCAGTAGTATGTCAGTGGTGCATCTAACCTAAATCTTTCAGTGTGTATAGAAGTGTTTCCTTCATGTCACTCTCAGCTTTGTTTTGTTGTTGTTGTTCTTCTTGCGTATGGCGAGCACAGCCTAAAGTTGTAGAACAACTTGTTCTATTTGATCTTATTTGATTGTGCACACCGACCGGGTTGATTGCATTCGTCGAAACAGGGCAGACCACGTGAAGGTTGCAATCTTCCACCCCAGCTTTGTAGAATATTTTCTTCATTCTATGCCCCATAGTTATTGACCTCTCCACCAGAGGGTGCAATTTCGCTCTCTCAACCCTTTGTGATTTTAAATACCTCTCATCCTGGGAGAATAGTTTCAGCTCTTGGGGCTGCATGAATGTTTTATGAAGGGCGATCATGACTCCCATGATCTTCTACACTTATGTGTATGAGGCCCAGGATTCCATTTATTTCTATCACATTCTGCCAATTCCAATCATCTATGCACGCACAACCCTAAATGATTGTGTCTTTTAGAATCATGCCTCGAGTTTATATTTCCTTTTAATGCCAAAATAAATCACCTTGGATTTTTCTATTTTAACTTTGATCTGAAACTTACAGTATCTGCCATTTCACTTTTCTTACCTGCAACAACTCCATTCTTTGATTGTTTATTCCATTTGACTCCAATGTCATAGTCATAGATTAATACAGTGTGGAAACAGGCCCTTCGGCCCAACTCGCCCACATCAGCCAACAATGTCCCAGCTACCCTAGCCCCACTTGCCTGCGCTTGGTCCATAACCCTCCAAACCTGTCCTATCCATGTACCTATCCAACTATTTCTTGAACCATGGGATGGTCCCAGCCTCAACTACCTCCTCTGGCTGCTTGTTCCATACACCACCTGTGTGAAAAAGTTACCTCTCGGATTTCCATACTCTGGGTAAAAGACTCTGTGCATCTACCCGATTTATTCCTCTCATGATTTTGTAATGATATATTTTGTAATGATGATTTTATCATGATTTATTCCTCTCATTACTTTGTGTCCAAAGTGGGGTGATTTTACCCTGAATGTTCACATATTGAGGTGCAGGTTGGTTGTTACATTTGCCAAGTTATTCACTGCTTCAGGAAATTGTCTCTAAACTGATGTCCTCTCCTTTTTAATTGTCTTGTATAAATTTACTGCCGACCTCACTGATGCTGGCAAAACATTGGTGGTGAAAAGTCAGCGTACAGGAGAGAAATAGAACACCTGGTTGAATGCTTCCGCAAGAATAATCCCGCACTTAACATCAACAGGACCAAGGAACTAATCATTAACTTCAGAAATTGAAAGTCAAGAGATCCAATGCAATTGGTGGATCAAAGATGGAGAGAGCAGGCAGCTTTAAATTCCTGGGTGTTAACATCTTGATTGACTTGTTCTGAGTACAGTACATAGATGTAATAATGAAGAGGATGCCCAAGTGCCTCTCGTTTAAACTTGTCTTGAGTTACAGCTTGGAAACAGGCCCTTTTGCCCACCGACTACACGTCAACCAGCAATCCCCGTACTCTAGCACTGTAGGGACTCTAGGGACAATTTACAATTTTTACCAAAGCCAAATTAACCAACAAAACTGTACGTCTTTGGAGTGTGGGAGGAAACCGGAGCGCTTAGGGAAAACCCATGCAGTCATGGGGAGAATGTACAAACTCCGTACAGTTAGCAACTATAATCCGGATCAAACCCAGGTCTCTGGCGCTGTAAGGCAGCAACTCTACCGCTGCGCCACTCTACCGCTGCGCCACTCTACCGCTGCGCCACTCTACCACTGCGCCACTCTACCGCTGCGCCACTCTACCACTGCGCCACTCTACCGCTGCGCCACTCTACCGCTGCGCCACTCTACCGCTGCGCCACTCTACCGCTGCGCCACTCTACCGCTGCGCCACTCTACCGCTGCGCCACTCTACCGCTGCGCCACTCTACCGCTGCGCCACTATGTCACCTCTACTTTCTAAGAAGTTTGGGGAGATACGACATGTCACGGACTATTCTAACAAACTTCTACAGATGCACTATAGAAAGTATCTTGAATGGTTGCAATATGGTCTGGTACAACAATTGCAACACATAGGAATGTTGAAGGCTGCAGAGAGTGAGGACTCAACCCATCACAAGCACAACCCTTATCAGAAGCATCTAAATCCGTTGTTGCCACAAAACAGTGGAATCTATCATCAATGAACCCCACCATCTGGACCATGTTCTCTTCTCATTGCTAATGTCGGGCAGGAGGTTCAGGAATAGCTGCTTTCTTACAGTCATCAGGTTCTTGAACTGATGTACACAATCCTAATTGTACCTCAGCAGCAGAGCACTAGGCACCACTTTGTGTGCTCCACGGACTTGCTTTTTCCAATATATATATATTTTTTTTTGCAGTCATTTTTTTTTTTTAGAAACTTATGCATAATTTATGTTTTTATGTGTTGTCTAAATCTATGTGCCTGTGATGCTGTTACAAGCAAGATATTCAGTGTACCTGTATCTCACTGTACTTATGCATTAGGCAATAAACTGGAACGGACTTGACTCCCAGCTTGGGTGTAAACTCCCACAGGGTTACCATTCATCAAATGTGAATCTCTCATTTAAAGTGATATTGGCCCATGTTTCCTTTGTATACTGAGATTTGAACAAGGAATACACAAATGAGTACACAATGACAATTGAAGGCATGGAATCAATCTCGGTGATATATCCAAGTCCATGGTCAGTATTTGCAAATGCTTTCTCGACAGTCGGTGGGAAAATGGTTCTCAGAGTATTTTGGTTACTCGATAAATAGATTACATATTCTCCCTATAAATCAGGGTGTCATCTCCTGTGCCGAAAGGGCCTGTCCCACTTAGGCGACTTTTTAGGCGACTGCAGGAGACTATGCAGTCGCCATATGTTCGCGGGTATTTACCGGGGAGTCGCCTTCATGGTCATGAGGAGTTCCTGCATTTTGGGAACTAGTCGCAGCTTCATTATAGTCACTGCGTGGAAAAACTAGCGGCAACTAGAATGAAGCTGCCATGGCGACTAGGGAGAATTCTCGTGCTGTAGTTGGGTCGCCAGGAGGTCCTAGTGAATTGCCAGGAGGTCAAAGGTTCTCGTAGGTAATAGCCGGAGCTGACTGGTGAATTTCATTGGGTCATTAGGAAAAAAAACGTAAATAGTAGTTTTCAGAACCAAGGATAGTCGACCTGTAATGTTAAATGTTCGCCGAACTTCACAGCCGTGTATCTCTGGCTTCTTAACCGTTGTCTCCCCTCCTTCTCACTTCTTCTCCCCCCCACTTTTAAAGGACTTATCTTACACTGTGCTTTTGCCATCTTAATTACAGCGCCAACCTTCCTGTTCATCGCGGTGTGTGTCTGTATCATCTTGGCTTTGCACCGTGTGAATTTCACTCAGACAACGCTCCCCCCGCTTGCCCTGCCCCCCGCCTGCATAACGGGCTGGTCAAAGAAGCGATGTGTGTGTGTGTGTGTTCCACTCTGACAGTCGCCGTTCCAGTTGTCGGTTTTTCAGGTGACCGCCGGCAACTTGACAGTCGCCGGCAGTCGCCTGAAAAATCGCCTAAGTGTGACAGGCCCATTAGCTGATCAGCAAAGTTGCTATTGCAAATGCAATTCTACTGGAGAGATCGAGAGAAGCAGAGAAGATGGGAAGTAGAAAGTGCACCTTTTTGGGACTAAACCCAGAAGACCTGATGGATCACCAGAATGTCAGGAGACACAGGATGCTCTGTCAGAGTGTAAAAGGCATTTCCAGCTTGTTAGATTAAGAACACCAGTCCGCTCGTGTAAATTTCCAGGCAACTGCCACGGTCCAAAAGCAGTTTTTAAAAAGTTATTGCTTTTCTACAAACATTCTATGATCACTGCCACACCATCAGCAGTTGTACTACTGAGTAAGAAATAGTAAGATTAATCGAGAACTTACCAGTTTGAAGTTTGATCTGTATTTTATGAGGAGTTACGATGAGGGATTACGTGAAGAAGCCCGCCAGGACGCATGCGTGTCATTCTTCAAAGCAGCGGTGTGAAATCACAGATAACTGTAATGACTAAACATAGTAAGATTAGAGAAGAGATACCAGTTGAGTATATGATCAAGGGTGGGAGCGGAGGGCACGTAATCCCTCATCGTAACTCCTCATAAAATACAGATCAAACTTCAAACTGGTAAGTTCTCGTTTAATCTTACTATTTTACTTCGGAGTCACGTGAATGACTATGTGAAGATTTTAAAGCTCTGTGATTTCATGCCGTGGAAACGAGTCCATGCATCACGTCTGCCTTGATGACTGTAGGAGGAATTGTGTTAACATAATTTGGACATGAATTCGACATTGAAATCATAAAATTTGTTAACACAAAATTATAACCCCTTTTTATGGGTTTAAATTAATTTACAGAACTTAAAATTGTTTCTGCAAACGTTCCAGGTTTCATTACTGGTTTGTTGTAAAATAGTTGGAATGTTTTTTCCCCTGGCCATCCTGCTGCCTTGAGGATTTGTTCCATTGGTACATCCAACTGTATTGCTGCCAATGTAGCTGCAGCCCTGGTGGAATGAGATTTAAAAATATTAGTATCCACCCCAGCCTGTGTTAGCACCTGTTTCAGCCATCTTGAGATGGTCTGGACTGTCACTCTTTTGTGTGGTTGCTTGTGGCTGACCAGAAGTGCCTTCTCATTGCCTCTTATGATTTTCGTTTTCTCCATGTATAACGACAAATGTCTTACTATACAGAGACGGTCATCTGTTGGGTATGACCTAAATTGTATATTGAGGCCTGCTGATCCCTGTCTGTTCTGCTTTACTAATTCATAGATATGAAACGTAATATTTTCAGTTGAGGAAGTCATGTTGTCCAGTCTTAGTTTGTGCAGTGACTGTACCCTCTGTCCCGTGACCAATGCCATTAGCATGACTGTTTTTAATGTCAGTCTGTGTAGGGACAGAGCTGTTGCTGGAGAACAATTCCTGAGCATCTTCAGGACAATACTTACATCCCATATTTGGGAGTACCTGGTTCTTGGGGGATTAGTATTAAAAATTCCCCTCATAAGTTTTGTTACCAGTGGGTGAGTCCCAACAGAGTAACGCTCTGTCCCCTGCCATAGGTAAGTCGATAGGGCACTTCTGGCGCAGTTGATGGCACTGTAACTGAGCCCCTCATCATAGTGGAGGCCTGCCAGATATTCCAGAACAGACGGGATGTTCATGTCTCTGTGGGTGATGTTGTTTTTGTGACAATGCATCTCCCACTTCCTGATATAGACCAGATACTGTTTTTTGGTTGACTGTCTTTGGGCCTCCGAGATCATGTTCACTGTTCGGTCTGTCAGTCCCAGTTGTAGTAGAGGTGTTTTTAAACTCTACAAATTAATAAGTTAAATGGTTATGGCATGGGTGGCTATCCCTTGTTACGGGATGTAGCAATAAATCTGGTCTATGTGGGATGGTGATACATGGTTCTAAAACCATGTTTAGTACCACTGGGAACCATGGTTGAGTAGGCCAATCGGGTACTACCAAAATACCAGACGCAGAGTCTTGTTGTATTTTCCTTAATACCCGACTGATGAGGCATAAAGGAGGGAATGCGTAAATAAACTATTTCCCCCAATGCAGCGAAAATGCATCTGTCGCCGCTGCCCCTGGGTCTGGTTCCCATGAAACATAATATGCTAACTGGTGGTTAAGTCTGGATGCGAATAGATCGATATCTGGTGTTCCATATCTTGCTGTAATATCAGCAAATACTTTTTTATTCAACATACATTCGGTGTTTTCATTAAATTTGCGTGACCTGGTGCCTGCCACTAAATTTAGTCTTCCTGGTAGGTAAGTGGCTGATATCCAAATATCTCTCTGGATACACCATTGCCAAATTGTATTAGCCAGATTGTCACATGATGTCGATTTATTTCCACTCATGTGGTTAATGTATGCTACCACGGTGGTATTGTCTATCTGTAGTCTAACATGCTGGTGATATGACCCAGTACAATATGACTTTAGGCCATGGAATGCACCCAACATTTCCAGGTAGTTTATGCCCAGTGTGAGTAATAATGATGCCTCCTGAGCAGTCCATCTACCTCCACAGCTGGTGATGGTATTGGTGGCTCCCCACCCAAGTGCACTGGCATCAGTTTGTTGTACCATGGAAGGGTTACTGACAATGATTGGATTGGAACAAAGCCAGATGTTATCTATCCACCATTTTAGTTCCATTTTAGCTTTGATTGGTAGTTTCATAGGTCTGTCAAAGTGATCTGCATTGATTTTGAGTGCTTGTATTTTTGCTCTCTGTAAGTTTTGGTAATGTAGAGGTCCAAATTGTGTGGCTGGAAAGGCAGCCACCATTTTGCCAATTACTTTTGCTACCAATCTGATGGATGGTTTGCAAGCCTCTAATAAATCTCTAGCCTTTCCCTTAGGCAAAGTCACCGACATGTGAACTGAGTCAATGGTGAACCCCAAATAGTCCATAGTAGTGGAAGGCGTTAGTTTAGATTTAACTGGATGGATAATAAATCCCAGTTTTTCAAATAACTGTTTTGTGGCTGTTACGGTTTGTTTGGCCAATTTAAAAGTTTTGCCCACAATGAGTATGTCATCTAAATATGCCATGACCATGTGTTTTCGTTTCCGTAGAAACGCTAGGGCTGGTTTCAAAATTTTTGTGAACAGCCTGGGGGCTGATGATAACCCATTTGGCAGTGCTTTATACTGACAGTGTTGTCCCATCCAGTTGAATTTTAAGTAACATCTGTGGTCACCTCGTATAGGCACTGAATAGTAAGCATCTTTTAAATCGATGCTGGCCATGAAGTAACCTTTGGAAATTAATTGTTTAGCAGTAACAAAGGTTTCCATTTTGAAGTGAATATATTGTACAAATGTATTCAATTTTGTCAGATCTATGATGATGCGACAACCACCATCTTTTTTGTTTTTGGTAAATATATTGGACACGAATTCTAATGGCTCGTGTTGAGTTTGCTCAATTACACCTTTTACGTAAAGCCGCTCCAGTTCAGCTTGCGCTTCTGATTTTTGTTTATCAGAAAGCACGAACATTCGGTTCGGTATATGTTGAACTGGAGGGCTGTACTTACGTATAAACTCTATTGTATATCCCTGGATACTGCTTAAGATGTAAGTATCGGTTGTTAACATGCTCCATGCATTCAGAAAAGAGTGTAATCTCCCACCAACCTCCATGCTCCCTGTATTTTGTAGGGAACCAGACCCACCTACCTCCATAGTTACCAGTGGCAGGTTTACTTATTTTTGTAGGTTCTTCGCTGCTGTTGTTGCGCTGGTGTCTGGATTTGTGGTTTGGTTGGCATTGGAGGTCCGTGCATCTTCCAAGAAGGCCGGCCTGGGCCATGGCCTAAAAAAGACTCATGTTTTGAGTACCGGGCCTTCGAGCTTTCACCAGTCATTCTTGTTCTGCTGGTGGGTGCGTAGGGGTGCTGTCTTTGGCTGTAGTGGGTTTTTGATGGAGTCCCTTTTATTAGTCCCAGGGTTTTTGCTTCCTCATCGAGCTCCTTGACTTGCTTCGATAGGTTGCCTCCAAATAATAGTATTGGTGGTTTTATGGTCCCAGGTTTGCACAGTCGCGCAAATTTTGGGTTTAGTGTGGGTTGAATGGCACTCTTCCTGATGTTGTTTATCTCATGTTGAGTGTTGCAGAGTAGTGCCAGTGCATCTTGTTGGTCCTGGGACATGTCCTTGTCATCCACTGTGCGGGCAAATGCTGTTATCCCTGCTGTTAGGAGTTTCAATACTTTTTGTAATTTGACGTGCATACTTCTGACTCCTATTCCAATGTGTTTCCATATACAGGTGTCTACTATTGGAACATTCAGGGATATGCAGTTGCCAGGTGTCTTGATGTGTTGTCCAGTACAGCCTGTTCTTGTAACTGGTTTAGAGACATATAGTCTATACTGGCAGCTAGCTTTGGCTCCAGATTTTGACCAGTCTGGTCTGGCTGTATGAAATTGGACACCATTTCCAGTAGGTTCTTTCGTTCCTGCACCCCTTGCACACTTGTCTTTCCTTCTGCGGACCCCTCTTCCAGGTCAGCCCAGAACTGACCTGCAGTGCTCCCCTCTGATGAGGTAGAAGCACTGTGCAGCCCTTCAAGAGGTACTGCTGTGGGTTTATCATAGGGCCCACTGTGACCCGACTCCATCTCCCGGAGTCTGTCATGTTGGAGCAAATGCTCCACACACCGCTCCATCCGGCTCCAGCGCTCACGGTCGCTGGCCGCCCGCGGTTGTTCAAAGTCGGACTCCTCTGAGTCCACGACCTTGTTTGTTTTTTGTCTAGCCTTACCTCCCAGCCGCGTGGATCTGGCCGGCGCGGAGGCGACATCGGGCACAGCTGATCCCACTATCGGTGATCCAAGTGCCGCTGGCTGCTGCTGGCTGCCCGCTGCTCCGCGGTCCTCCCTCACCAGCTTTGTCGCAGACCTTGTCTTCTTTGTTTTGTCCATGTTCCCACCTGTAGTTGGAAATGGAAACAAAAAAGACCGCAGAGTAAACTCTTACCTGCAAGTTGCGGCTTTTAAACTGCCGCTGCGGGGGAACGTCGTTCCACCGCGTCTGACGTTTCGCAATGCGTGTAGCGATATGACACGCATGCATCCTGGCGGGCTTCTTCATGTAGTCACTCACGTGACTCCGAAGTAAAATCAGCATGCTCTTCAGGTACCTGGGAAGGTCTCAGATGCACTTCAGAGCTACCAGCCAGGGTCCCCAAAGGGATCTTGGTCTGTTGCTCGCTGCACAGCTTTGGATTGGATCTGATGGAGGTTCAAGACACAAAAGCACTTTAGATTCTGAGGTTGTAGGAGGAACATTAGTGGCAATCTCCCACTGACTGAGTCAATTGTTATACAGGAACCCCAATTATTGCAATTTCACTTACATTCCACATGATACGACATAATAATCACATTAAAGTACATCTGGCACAAAGTAGTCTTAGAAAGAGCCCAACAATTCTTCCACATAAAACATACTTATTAGCACTGACAATTCAATTCTTCCTTTTCAAATCTAACTATGATAAAGGCCATTTGCCAGTATGGACAGCACTGAAAAGAAATTGTATTTATGTACTTCAAGTAGGAAAAAAAATCATAATGCCATGTCCATATAGTTCTTCCAGCATTTTGTTTTTTACTACCGATTCCAGCGTTCAGGTGCATGGTAAGCAAGTGTGACTTGGTCATTTCAATTCAGTGGTGATTGGGTGTTTCAGCCAGAGATCTGTGACCAATTTTGTGTGTTGGGGCCCTTGTTGTTTTGACACATATATACAAACACACACTTACACACATACGCATGCACACATATACCTATATACATATCCACACACACACATATAGTGTGTGTCTGTATATATAGCAAAATATATATCAATTACTTACTGCCCCCCCACCCCCACACGTCCACACCAGTCTGAATAAGGGTCTCGACCCGAAACGTCACCTATTCCTTCGCTCCATAGATGCTGCCTCACCCGCTGAGTTTCTCCAGTATTTTTGTATTTTTGGAGGTTGGTTAATATGTTTGCAAACAACATCAAATTTGGTGGTGGATGCAGAAATGGGTGGAGTTATTGCAGATGCAGATTAATCCGAGCTAGCCCAAAATGTTACCATATGGAGATTGAATGTTAGAGAGAAGTTTACAGTTATTGGCAAGACCCTTAAACGCATTGATGTACAGAGGGATCTTGTGGTCCACGTGCTTCCTGAAAGTTACCACACAAGCTGCAATTCAAGTAGATAGATTGATAAAGCTGTGTGTTATGCTTTTTACATCGGACAGAACATCAAGCATCAGGCATTAGCCCCATCAGCTGTCGCATACAACACATAATCCTCTGACATTTTTGCCACCTCGAACAGGATCCCACCACTAGTCACATCTTCCCATCGGCACCCCTTTCCGCCTTCCACAGAAACCATTCCCTCCGCAACTCCCTGGTTAATTCATCCCTTCCCACCAAAACCACTCCCTTCCCCTGCAACTAAAGGAGATGCATCACTTGGCCCTATACCTCCTCCCTCGAGTCTGTCCAGGGACCCCATTAATCCTTTCAGGTTATGCGGAGGTTCACTTGCACCCCCCCCAACCTCATCTACTGTATCCATTGTTCAAGATGTGGACTATACCACGGCCGGACCAAACGGAGACTAGGCGATCGTTTCACTAAACACCTTTGCTCAGTCTGCCTGGGTCTACCTGATCTCCCGGTTGCTAAACACTTTAATTCCCCTTCCCATTCACACCAACCTTTCTGTCTTAGGCCTCCTCATTGTCAGTGAGGCTATATGCAAATTGGAGGAACAGCATCACATATTTTGCTTGGGCTGGTTACAGTCCAGTGCTTTGAATATTGATTTCTCCAACTTCAAGTAGCCCCTGCATTTCCCCTGCTTCCCATCCCTCTCTCACCCAAGTTGCACCAGTTTCTTGTTTTCACCTAACAAACGGCTAACAATGGCCTGTTTCCTTTCTCATCATTACTTTTTTGCATATCTTTCATTCATTGTTCTATATCTCTCTACATCATCGTCTATATCTCCCTTTTCCCTTTCCCATGACTTTCAGTCTGAAGAAGGATCTCAACCCGAAACGTCACACATTCCTTCTCGCCAGAGATGCTACCTGAGTTAATCTAGCATTTTGCGTCTATCTTCGGATTAAACCAGCATCTGCAGTTTCTTCCGACACATTAAGTATAAGAGTCTGGAAATCGTGTTCCAACTTCAGAAAACGTTGGTTCGGCTGAATTTGGAGTGTGGTCCAGTTCTGGTTGGCTCATTTGATGAAGGATATGGAGGCTTTGGAGAGGCTACAGAAGAGGTTTACAAGAGTGGAAATGTCAAGGACGAGAGGCCACAGCTTTATGGTGGGAGGGAAAAGTTTAAAGCAGATATGCAGGGCAAGTGGTGGGTACATGGAACGCACTGCCAGGGCTGGTGGTGGAGTAAGGTACGATAGTAGCATTTAAGAGGCTTTTAGATAGGCACATGGATATACAGGGAGTGGAGGGTTATGTAATTTTGCTTCATGTTGGGTACAATCATTGTGGGCTGAATGCCACAATGTTGTACTGTTCTAGGTTTCACCTGCAATCCCTTGTACCCTTTTGGTGATACCTCCTGATGATTCTGTCATTACTGTTCATAGGGGTTCCCTGAATTTCTCTGCTTGCCGTATGCAGGAGATAATTTTATTGAAAAGCAGTTGAGCGGTGCAAGTCCAAGAGGTCATCGATCAATGTCTTTAACATGGCATTCAACACTTGGCCACTGTTCAGGATTGAGTAGCATGTGTTTAAAGGTAATGCTGACAATTTAACTAGTTGGCCACTTGGCATTAGAAGAAAAAAGCTTTGCATTTGCAGCAGAAATCCATTTGTAGTTGGCCCAGACTTGTCCAGTCCTTCAGTTTTTACACATGAATCATGTCTCTGTACTTCTGCATTCATGGCTCTTTGATCACAACATCAGATTCCAGCACTGAAAATTCCTGTAGACACTGACATGTTTATTTGCTGCTGCACATCACTCCCCTCTCTCCTCTTCCTCATGTGTAAAGGATTAAACATCCAGCTGCATGTATTACAGAGTTGGGATGATAGGTAGCATGCATCAACCCTTTGCTCGGATTGAACTTCTTTGAGGAACAGTCAATAATGATCTTGACCAAATCTTTCCAAATGTATGGGTACCCTATAGCAAATGTGAGAGATCACTGAAAGATATCAAGATAAGATTGCCAGGTTATTATTCTGGGAACGTGATCTTACTTCACTTGCCACTGATACAATCTGACCTAGTGTTTTATAGAAACATAGAAAATAGATGCAGGAGGAGGCCATTCGGCCGTTTGAGCCAGCACCGCCATTCATTGTGATCATGGCTGATTGTGCCCCATCAATAACCCGTGCCTGCCTTCTCCCCATATCCCTTGACTCCACTAGCCCCTAGAGCTCTATCCAACTCTTAAATCCATCCAGTGACTTGGTCTCCACTGCCCTCTGTGGCAGGGAATTCCATAAATTCACAACTCTCTGGGTGAAAAAGTTTTTTCTCACCTCAGTCTTAAATGACCTCCCCTTTATTCTTATGACATGTGACGGGATGGTATTTAATCATTCTTGTAGCAAAATGTGTTTCAAATTGTGCAGGAAATTTATTGCACAGGTTTGCATTCCATCTCACTTATAGGACACAACATTTTAAATGTTCCATGATCCAGAGCAATCAGGCAGTGTTATGGAAAATAAATGTATTTACCTGTGTTCATTTACATTAATATTACAGTGGTAATGCTACAATTTTATTGATGCGGTTTGAATATATGATTAATCTCAAAAATAATCTTTTAATTAGTGTGGCTATGAACAACCTGGTTTTAAATAATTGAAAATTACTTTTAATAAAGCCTCTACAGAGTCATGTACTAATTACAGAGAATAAACTTCACTGATAAAGGTTGTTTCTCCAGTCCAGGTTGGCTTTTATGTGCTCAAGACTCATATGCTTCTATACCTTAACTCTGTCAACATACTACATATCTTGTTTGCTTATCCAACCTCTCCCCACTTGCCTTCTTTGCCACCATCTTTACCTTAACCACCTTCTCACAAGTCACTAATCGTAAAGAGGTTTCTTCTGAATTACTTGGTTGGCTATATAGCCACCAAGGAATTAATTGATTTCTTGGTGGCTATATTATAGATGTGTTCTAATTTTGCTTTTTCCATCATCCGAAAGACTCGGGTTCTGATGGAGCAGAAACATTCATAATGTCAAAGTCAGGCTTGTTCCTGGGGCCTTCTCATTTCATACAAGCCTAATCATCCTACTCTAATAAGTTTAACCTCACGTTGGCGAACATAATTTATGTTCATAATAACATATAAAAGTTGGTACAAAATGAAAGTTTTTAAAAGTAAATGAGAACTTTGAAAAGAATGCAGATAATTCACCAACCGCAAGTCACTCTGCCTTTGTCTGTGCCAGAACTGGCCTGTTCAATTTGCCATTATTTTTTTTTCTATACTATAGTCTAAACCAAAGATCCTATAGCGGAGCAAGATAGACCACTCCTGCTAAATGCAATGGCTGACATGTAGTACACAACGGAATGGAACGTGGGCCTTTTTTTCATCCATTTCCATAACCGGACCCGACCCGACTCGCAGTGTAATCAACGTTGCGGGGGAACAGTTTGTGTTAATAAATTTAAATTCTGAAAATGAGGAGAAGATTTTTCCCAAATAACTTTTATTTTTACGAGGATGTTTCCGTAACCGGCTTCCGTCTCCGCACTATTATCCTATGGGATCTTTGGTGCGGAGACGGAAGCCGGTTACGGAAATGGGGCCTTAAATTACCCATGAAACTGCCCATGACCGTATTACGTCTTTTTCGTCGAGTGGACCATCTTGCTCGCTATAGGATCTTTGGTCTAAACTGCTAGGCAGTCTTACCATTAGCAACTCATTACATAGACAAAGAAGTGTAAACTGATTTGACCTGCTTGAGTCTGAAGAAAGGTCCCGACCCAAATCATCACCAACTATGTTCTCCAGGGATGTTGACTGACCTGCTGAGTTACTCCAGCACTTTGTGACTTTTGTTGAACTGCTTCTTAGTTGCCACCATTTGCCACCTAGCTTCATCCTTTCAGATTATTTCCCTTTGTACTACCCATCCCTCCCCCACCTTCTGCAACCTCAAACTTAACTTTTTGTTTCTCTTTCCCAGTTCAGATCCCAGATCTGATACTTTGACTGTATAGCTTTCAACCAATGCTCCCTGATCTGCTTGCTGTTTCCAGCATTTTCAATTTTTATTAAAGCATCCAAAAGACAATTAATAGAGACATAAGAGACTGTAGATGTAAGAATCTGGAGCCACACACAATCTGCTGAAGGAACTCAGTAGGCTGAGCAACATCTGTTGATGTACAGGAATGGCCGAAATTTCGGATCAAAATCCTGGATCACGACTGATGTCGGATTTCCATCCCAAAACACCGACGCTTCCACAAATGCAGCTCACCCCAGTGAGTTTCTTCAACATAATGTGTGTTGTTCTAACAAATACCTACTAAGGTCCTACTTAAGTTTCAGTAAAGTTACAGATTCATTTTAATTTTAAGAATCAGAAATGGATGTGATTTGCTGCAACTTCATTATTTGGGGCTGGGTTGGCCTCCAGCTTCTTGTCTTTAAACAAGTCCAAAAGGTAACTGAAATGATGTGTGTATGGAGTTTAAAAAACAAAGGTCGTTTGGCATGGCAGCAATTTTCAATTGGGCTTGACAATATATCAAAGATCATGAAAATCAACAGAAAAAATATTGTTGATTGTTGAAAATTAAAAGAAAATGCTGGAAATACTCAGCAGGTCACAGGAAGATTCAGTTCTGTTTCGTTCATTATCACGTGTACTGAGGTGCAGTGCTATCCAGTCAGCGGAAACACAATACGTGATCATAATCGAGCCATTTACAGTGGGTAGATACATTATAAGCGAATAATGTTTAGTCATTTTAGCCAGCAAAGTCCGATCAAGGAAAGTCCGAGGGTCACCAAAGAGGTAGATAGTAGTTCAGCACTGCTCTCTGGTAGGATGATTTGGTTGCTTAGAGAGGTGTTAGAGTCATTCAGCCCAGCTACAAGCCTTTTGGCTCAACTCGTCCATGCTGACGAAGCTCATTTAAACTAGCACCGTTTACCTGCATTTGAAGGTAAACAAATTTTCCTCTAAATCTTCCCTATCCATGTAGCTGTCCAAATGACTTTTAAAACTTCTTATTGCACCTGCCAGAGGGGGTAGTTGAGGCAGGGACTATCCCAACATTTAAGAAGCAGTTAGCCAGGTACATGGATAGGACAGGTACGGAGGGATATGGACCAAATTCTGGCAGGTGGGACGTGTAACTGGGACATGTTGGCCGGTGTCGGCAAGTTGGGTCAAATGGCCTGTTTCCACACTGTATCACTCTATGACTCTATGACCTGCCTCAACCTCATTCCATAACGTTTCAGGTTAAAGACCCTTCATCTTCCTGCTTCTTGTTTTTAAACGAACACAAAAGTAATGTGTGATGGAACTCTATAAAACTATGCTATGGTTTGACAGATTGCAGTCAGAACATCCGAGCCTTTGAATGGGGCTTTATGATGCCTGATGTGCCACATTTAGGTTCATTGAGCAAGTGTAAACTCTTTGTGTACAGTTCATATGTCTGTTATTTTATTAGCAACAGGAAAAGAATTACAAATAACTACATGAAGTATCCATAAATTAGTATTCATCTATCTCTGTTCAAAACCATTTAGAATAATGAATATCTGCAAGGAACTGTATGACTGCAATGTGTCGGAAGGGTAAAAATTATGTACTAATTTATGTTACTCTGGTAGTCATAATGTGTTATAAGTTAAGCTGTTTCAAGTGAGTGATTTATTATGGCTTTTGATTAACCGTTGCACCAGAAGAAGCGCTCGGTGTTATAATTGGTCGTGGCACTCTTTGGCTGAGGTTGGGATAAATGACCCGAGGCTCCCACTCAGAGTCACTGTTCAGTGATTCCTGATGTAAAATCTATGCGTGAATGGCAGGTGAAGACCCAGTAGGTTAAATAACCTGTCAGCACCGACTGTCTGGGTTCTCACATGAAGGATAGCCTCTTCACAGAGCACGAGGGTAGATGCCACTGTGGAATTGTGCTCAAGCTTGAGTCAGCAACTCTAGGATGGGGATGAAGAAAATTAAATGAGAAAGGTTGAATCCCAGTCCACAATTCGAGCAGTAATAACTGACATTAGTTGTTCGTTCTCTGGTGACTGGGGGCACTGCAATAATACCGGCTGGTAGTTGGGAAACCCAGAAAGATGTGTTTACTTCAGAGCTTTCTGATATAACTTGCAGAACCTGATTGCTATTTTTTTAATCTGTTTCCAGTCAATTAGAATACTTGTCAGGCTGTTGAGAATGTCCTGGCTTTCCATCCCAGTCTTGCCAAGGTTAAACAATGGAAGTGTAAGGTTTCAGAATCCTTTGGTTTTGAACTTGAACATTTTAAAACTGCACTTTCTCAACCAACCCAATTTTGTTTATGGGAAGATTTCAAGCAGGGATCACAGAGGAGGAGCAGTGAGAGAGGGGCTCATCTTAAAAGGTGAGACGTGCTAAAGGGTATCACTGCTTTTTTTTGGTAGTTCAAGCAACCTGATCATATTGCTTCAATAAAATAATCTTAACTCTGAATGCACGATTAGACAGTGAACTTCACCAAATGCAGGTGAATGGGTCAGCCATAGAGGGAGTACAGAGAAGGTTCACCAGACTGATTCCTGGGATGTCATATGAAGAAAGACTGGATAGACTCGGCTTGTACTCGCTAGAATTTAGAAGATTGAGGGGGGATCTTATAGAAACTTACAAAATTCTTAAGGGGTTGGACAGGCTAGATGGAGGAAGATTGTTCCCGATGTTGGGGAAGTCCAGAACAAGGGGTCACAGTTTAAGGATAAGGGGGAAATCTTTTAGGACCGAGATGAGAAAAACATTTTTCACACAAAGAGTGGTGAATTTCTGGAACTCTCTGCCACAGAAGGTAGTTGAGGCCAGCTCATTGGCTATATTTATGAGGGTTAGATGTGGCCCTTGTGGCTAAAGGTATCAGGGGGTATGGAGAGAAGGCAGGTACAGGATACTGAGTTGAATGATCAGCCATGATCATATTGAATGGCGGTGCAGACTCGAAGGGCCGAATGGCCTACTCCTGCAGCTATTTTCTATGTTTCTATGTTTCTATGTCTGGAGAACATGGCCTATCCATGTCCTCCATAAATGCTGGCTGATCTGCTGAGTTACTTAAGCACTTTTGAGTTACTTGACACTTTTTTTGTCAGCCAGCATTGGCAGTTCATTGCACTCATAAAGAAATGCTTGGACAATTTTATATTTTTTAAATCATTCCAAGTCTTCTCCTGCGAGGTGAAAGCAGGTAACATAATTTGCAATGACAAATTTCTTCAGCATGAACAGAATTTCTTTAAGGCACACTTTGAAAGAACCCCTGACAAATCTGAGATTTCTGTCTCCAAAGCCTACATCAGAACATCCTTCAAGTAGGTCCAGCCAGATGGTGTGACTGGTACTGGACATTTATGTCGACCAGTGTTTAGAGTATTCAAGGACATCTTTAATGTCTTGTTTCTGTGCTCAGAGATTCCCATCGGTTTCAAAATGGCATCTAATATACTGGTGCCCAAGAGGCACATGGTGACCTGCCTCAATAACTATCATCAGTAAGGATTAAATCTAGGCCCATTCTCTCTTCCTCACCATGGATGTCCAGTCACTCTACACCACCCCCCACCAGGAGGGTCTTAAAGCCCTCCGTTTCTTCTTCGACCGCAGAACCAACCAATTCCCGTCTACTGATACTATACTCTGCCTAGCGGAGCTGGTCCTTACCCTTAACAACTTTTTGTTTGACTCCTCCCATTTCCTTCAAATACAAGGCGTAGTTATGGGCACGTGCATGGGCCCAAGCTATGCCTGCCTCTTTGTAGGGTACATCAAACAATCTTTGTTCGAGGCATACCAGGGCCCTATCCCCAAACTCTACCTCCGCTACATCGACAACTGCATTGGTGCTAACTCCTGCACCCACACACAACTCACTGACTTCATACATTTCACCACTAACTTCCATCCGGCACTCAAATACACCTGGACCATTTTCGACATTTACCAACCATTTCTAGACCTCACTATCTCCATCGCAGGAGATAGACTACTGCCGACATCCACTATAACCCACTGACTCCCATGGCTATCTAGATTACACTTCTTCCCACCTTGGTTCCTGTAAGGACATCATCCCCTCCTCCCAATTCCTCCGTCTACGCCGCATCTGCACCCAGGATTAGGTGTTCCACACCAGGGCATCGGAGATGTCCTCATTCTTCGGGAAACGGGGGTTCCCCTCTTCTACTGTAGATCAGGCTCTCTTCTATACCCCGTAACTCTGCTCTCACTCCCCATCCCCCCCACTCGTAACAAGGGCAGAGTCCCCCTTGTGCTCACCTTCCGCCCCATACAACAAATAGTCCTACCACATTTTCGTATCCACCAACGGGATCCCACCACTGGCCACATCTTCCCATTTCCTCCCCAGTCTGCTTTCCGCAGAGACTGCTCCCTCCGTACCTCCCTGGTCAATTCGTCCCTTCCCACCCAAACCACCCCTCTCCTGGCACTCTCCCTTGCAACAACAGGAAATGCTACACGTGTTGATTTACCTCCCCTCTTGACTCCATTCAAGGACCCAAACAGTCTTTCCAGGTGCGGCAGAGGTTCACCTGCACCTCCTCCAACCTCATCTATTGCATCCGCTGCTCTATGTGTCAGCTGTTCTACATCGGTGAGACCAAGCCTAGGCTTGGCGAACGCTTCGCCCAACACCTCCGCTCGGTTCGCATTAACCTACCTGATCTCCCGATGACTCAGCACTTCAACTCACCCTCCCATTCCGAATCCAACTTTTCTGTCCTGGGCCTCCTCCATGGTCAGAGTGAGGACCACTGTAAATTGGAGGAGCAGCACCTCATATTTCGCTTAGACAGTTTACACCCAGCGGCATGAACATTGACTTCTCTAATTTCAGATAGTTCCTGCTTTCTCCTCCCCTTCTCAACTCTCCCCCAGCCCACTGTCTCTACCTCTTCATTTCTTCTTCCCACAACCCCCCCCCCCACCCCCACATCAGTCTGAAGAAGGGTCTCGACCCAAACCGTTGCCTATTTCCTTCACTCCATAGATGCTGCCTCACCTGCTGAGTTTCTCCAGCATTTTTGTCTACCTTCGATTTTGCAGCATCTGCAGTTCCTTCTTAAACAAGTGTTTTGAGAGGTTGGTTATGGTGCGAAATGAACTCCTGCCTCAGAAAAGTCCTGGATCTGCTTCATATTGTCTATCACAAACAAGTCAACAGCAAATGCTGTCTCACTGACTTCCCACTTTGAACTACCCAGCTTTGTGTCTATTTTGGTATACCAACATCGGCAGTTCCTTGTGTCAACATTCAACTTTATGGTTATTGCAGCAGGTTTTGCCATTTTTGTGGTTCTGACACAAATATGTTCTCAATTATTAATCTCCAATCAGATAAACATACAACCCGTTAGTAGTCCCACCAAGTTTTCACTGAATATCAAGCACCCTTTTACACTAATCCTGCATTAAACCCATCTTAAACCCATGCATTAAACCGGGACCTGTGGGTCCTTGTTCATCAGTCTATGAAAGTAAGCATGCAGGTACAGCAGGCAGTGAAGAAAGCGAATGGCATGTTGGCCTTTATAACAAGAGGAATCAAATATAAGAGCTAAGAGGTAATTCTGCAGTTGTACAGAGCCCTAGTGAGACCACACCTGGAGTATTGTGTGCAGTTTTGGTCCCCTAATTTGAGGAAGGACATTCTTGCTATTGAGGGAGTGCAGCGTATTAATTCCCAGGATGGTGGGACAGTCATATGCTGAGAGAATGGAGCAGCTGGGCTTGTATACTCTGGAGTTTAGAAGGATGAGAGGGTATCTCATTGAAACATATAAGATTGTTAAAGGTTTGGACACACTAGAGGCAGGAAACATGTTCCCGATGTTGGGGGAGTCCAGAACCAAGGGCCACCGTTTAAGAATAAGGAGTAAGCCATTTAGAACGGTGACGAGGAAACACTTTTTCTCACAGAGAGTGGTGAGTCTGTGGAATTCTCTGCCTCAGAGGGGGGTGGGGGCAGGTTCTCTGGATGCTTTCAATAGAGCGCTAGATAGGGCTCTTAAAAATAGCAGAGTCTGGGGATATGGGGAGAAGGCAGGAACAGGTGTGCTGATTGGGGATGATCAGCCATGATCACATTGAATGGCGGTGCTGGCTCGAAGGGCCGAATGGCCTACTCCTGCACCTATTGTCTATTGTCTATTGTCTATTATCTTATTGTCTTTGCAATCCATCAACTCATCTCGGATTCTACCCTCACATATCTCACAATCACTCCCAACAAAATACTGTAAAAGTAAATCCATTAAAACATTTTTTTTAATGATTATACAGTGGATCATGGGATCAAATGTATATTTTTTCATTTTCTTGGGCCATTTTTTATCAATAGTAATAGAAAATACAAGAGATGTAAAAATATATCTGCATGAATAAAGAATTGTCTTGTAAGGTAAAGAAACTTTGCTTTTTCCAATTGTTTGGGGAAAATGGTATGTGTTAAGTGTAGTCGTACAAGACGATCAGCGTGGAAACAGAATCTAGTCGTCCTGTAATAAAACCTACAGGAGTATATTCAACGAGAATTGTAAATCCAAACAAACATGAGAATGATACATTGCATAATCTTGTCCTCAGCTTTCAGACCGTCAGAACGTAGCTATAATTGCTCTTCAATGAACTAATCTTTCCTCTCTTTATCTATGTGTTTGGAGAAAGTTAACCCTTGCTGCCTCTCAGCAATGTGAGGAAGAAAATTAAAACAATTGAATAATAATAATAATAAATACTTTATTGATCCCCTCAGGGAAATTCAGATGTCCAGAAGCCCCCAACCAATAAACCCACAGATTCAAAATGAACGCAGACAGAAAATACATAGAATAAAATGTGGACACTACCTGAGAGCAATAGATACTTAAAAAGACCAATAATTAACAATTAAAAATTAAAAATTGCAAAATGCATCCCCCTACAGCCTAGCGGTCCGAATTATAAAATCTAATGGCTGCAGGGGTGAAGGATCTCCTGAACCGTTCCGTTCTACAGGGCAGGGAGAGGAGCCGGTTGTTGTTCCGAGTGCTCTTTTGACTCTCCAGAATTAAATGGAGGGGATGCCCGGGGTTTTTCAGGATGACCTGCACCTTGTGCCTCATACGCCTCTCAAGCACATCCATCCCAGAGTCTACTCTCCCCTCCAGCACTGAGCTAGCTTGTTTAACCAGCTTCTTGTTGTTTTTTGCACTAATGCTGTTGCCCCTGCAGACAACAGCGTAGAAAATAACACTTGCAACCACAGTGTTGTAAAACATGTGCAGCATATCATTACACACATTGAAGGATTTGAGCCTTCTGAGGAAAAAGAGTCTGCTCTGGCCTTTTTTGTAGAGGTTGCATGGCAACCTTCCATACTTCCTGCTAACAGCATTTGAACCCAACTCTTCTCTGCATTTCTATTTCTAACTTTCAACTCACTATAATCAGTGGAGGATGAGACATATTTTTAGTCATGTTCATTGATAGCCTTTGCCTGCTTCTGCAGAACTGGAGTGAATTGGGGAGATAAATGGCTTAATTTACTTTAATTGTGTTAACGCAGCATTAGCAATGTGAGTTAGCAATAATGCGATTAGAGTGTGAGGTTTGTTCAGAACGCAACTATCACATTATAGCAATGATCTGGATAGTTGGAGTCAAATACAAATAAAATGAAAGCTACCGTAAACCATCGCAATAACGGACCTCTATATAACGGATTTTGTTTATTGCGGACCAAGGCTCCTGTTGCGCTGCTCCCCACATCTGCCAGTTACCCATTTAGATTGTGCCACATGACGTATTTCCGGTTATGGGAGTGGAGAGAATGAACAGCATGTAGGCGTCATGAGTATCGGACACACCACGTGTGGGGCCCGGCGCTCTGCGGCTCCCGGGCTTGTGAATTTCCGCTTGTTTAAATTCTGTCAATGCCACGTTTCTTTCCTCCCCGCCATAGGTTAAGCTTTACAACCTTCATTTGGTTATCGCGGAGAATCGGCAATCACGGACACTGTCCTTCCCCTGGTCCATTATTGCGAGGGTTTACTGCATTATGATTGGGTTGCACACAGGTTTTAGTTGCAGCTACTTTTCAAGCAATATAGACTGGAAAGAAAGCAGACATTACATTTCCTACAGTTTCATTATGCATTTTCTGGATGGACAGATGTCTCCACTGGAAACAGATTTCTGCTTAAGTGATTGAATGTAGTTTATCTGGCAAAGCTGTGGATTGCTGAATTGGCACAAAGCATGAAAGTTGAAATTAAAAGTCAATGCAAAGGTGACTTTTATGCAGGAGAAATATTCATTTGCCCATAAAGTAGTATAAATTTGCCATTTACTCATGGCTTTGTTACAAAAACAATTATTGATCAAAACCCTTAGTTTCATCTCACTGCCTCCAAACAGAAAAGGCACTGAGAACAAATTAAAATTATCCTTACAATGCACTGAAAGAAACTCTGCTTTTTTTTCAATTAAGAAGTAATCAGAAATATTACTATTTACAGCATGAATTTATAAGCAGTGTAATTAATGTATTCAAATTAATTTTACTCACTCATGACAAACACCTCCAGCATCATTGGTGTTGTTTCATGGGCTGATTTAAAATGAAATATTCAGTGAATAGCACTATACATCCCTTATCATCAGAAAACATGTCACCCAACCAGCTAAAATAGTGAACCAAAATATTGAATCCATAGCTCACAGCTTAATGAGGGCACATCATTCATTATTGTTCTTTATCAACAGTAAAATTCCATTAATTAAAAGAGTGGGCTTTAATCACGGTTGCAAACATAATGTAGAGACATTGCTGAAAATAGGTCATCTTAATGTAGGTAGTAAAACATTCATCTGCAGGAATACTAAATGTGTGTTTCTGGTAACATCAGCACACATTGCCTTGCCTTTCCAATTTATAAATGAAAATCAAATACTGCAGATGTTGGAAATCTGAAACTAAAGCAGAAAATTGGAGGAAGATTCAGTAGATCAGACAGCATCTGCAGTAAAGGAAACAGAATTAAAACTTCATTTTGATGTCGATACGAGGAACTTCGACATTTTCTGGTGCTGGTTTAAAAATAAAAGAACGTGCAGTTACAGGGGAAACCAGTCTGAAGAAGGGTCTCAACCCGAAACGTCACCCATTCCTTCTCTCCAGAGATGCTGCCTATCCCGCTGAGTTACTCCAGCTTTTTGTGCCAACCTCCAGGGGAAAACACCTGGGCAGGGGATGGTTTGCATGTAAAGGGATCAGTGAATCAAAGAGTTGTACTTTGAGGTAATGGTCTTTCATCAGAAATGTGTTTCAGTTTTCTTTTAAGCCAAACTTCATTTCATTCATTTCAGACATTGGCGCAATGCGAACGCTGATCCATTGAGCTAACATGCACACTTGAAAGTGATAGAATTGAGAGAAAAAAAAGGCCCTTCGGCCCAACTCGTCCACACCAGCCAACAATGTCCCAGCTACCCGAGTCCCACTTGCCTGCGCTTGGTCCATATCCCTTCAAACCTGTCCTATCCATGTACCTGTCTAACTGTTTCTTAAACGATGGGATAGTCCCAGCCTCAACTACCTCCTCTGGCAGCTTGTTCCATGCACCCATCACCCCTTGTGTGAATAAGTTACCCCTCGGATTCCTATTAAATCTTTTCCCTTTCACCTTGAACCTATGCCCTCTGGTCCTCGATCCCCTACTCTGAGCAAAAAGCTCTGTGCATCTACCTGATCTATTCCTCTCATGATTTTGTTACCTCTATAAGACCTCCCCTCATCCTCCTGCGCTCCATGGAATAGGGACCCAACCTACTCAACCTCTCCCCATAGCTCACACCCTCTAGTCCTGGCAATAACCTCGTGAATTTTTTCTGAACCCTTTCCAGCTCGACAAAACCTTTCCTATAACATGGTGACCAGAACTGAACATGATATTCTTAATGCGCTCACCAACGTCTTATACAACTGCAACATGACCTTTCAACATGACCTTTCAACTTCTACACTCAATACTCTGACTGATGAAGGCCAAAGTGCCAAAAGTCTTTTTGACCCCCTTATCTACCTGTGACTCGACCTTCAAGGAACCATGCACCTGTACTCCTAGATCCCTCTGCTCTACAACACTACCCAGAGGCCTACCATTTAGTGTGTAGGTCCTGCCCCTGTCCGACAAACTAAAATGCTACACCTCACACTTCTCTGTATTAAATTCCATCAACCATTCCTCCGCCCACCTAGCCTATCGATCCAGATCCTGCTGCAATCGTTCACAACCATCTTCACTATCTGCAAAACCACTAACTTTTGCATCATCAGCAAACTTGCTAATCTTGTAAGTTCCCATCCAAATCATTGATGTAGATGACAAACAGTAACGGGCCCAACACCGAACCGTGAGGCACACCACTAGTCACAGGCCTCCAGTCTGAGAAGCAACCTTCCACCACCACCCACTGCTACCTTCCATGGAGCCAATTTGCTAACCATTTGACTATCTCTCCTTGGATCCCATGCGATCTAACCTTCCAGAGCAGTCTACCATGTGGAACCTTGTCGAATGCCTTACTGAACCCATGTACACAACACCTACATCTCTGCCCTCATCAACCTTTTTGGTCACGTCTTCAAAATCAGATTTGTGAGACACGACCTCCCATGTACAAAGCCATGCTGACTGTCCCTAATCAGCCCTTGCTCATCCAAATGACTGTATATCCTATCCATCGGAATAATCTCCAGTAATTTACCAACTGCAGATGTTAAACTCACCAGCCTGTAGTCCCCAGCATTTTCCCTGCAGCCCTTCTTAAAAAGAGGCACAACATTTGCCACCCTCCAGTCTTCCGGCACCTCCCCTGTATTGAAGGGCGACTCGTAAATTTCAACCAGGGCTCCCCGCAATTTCCTCTTTAGTTTCTTGCCATGTCCTTGGATATATCTGATCAGGCCCTGGAGATTTGTTTACCTTCAAAAAGGACATACCTTCAATACTTCTTCGATGGTAACCCTGACTGTTCTCAAGTGACTGCTCAAATGTCCTCTGTCCGACTGTCTTTCTCCTCGGTAAATACAGAGGAGAAATATTCATTTAGGACCTTGCCCATCTCCTGTGGCTTCTCACAGAGGTGACCGCTTTGATTCCTGAGAGGTCCCACACTCTCTCTAGTTACCCTTTCCCCCCTTATGTATGTATAATTTTACACATAATGATTAACCACTTATGTGTGACATGCTTCAGATTTATTTGAGTTGAATTTCCAACAAATGGACTTCTTTCCTTGTGCCCCTAGTCTATGGAAGTTGTGTAATAATTCACAGTGAAGCCAAGAAGAGCCAAGTCGTAGTGATGTCAATGGATCATTACGTAACACTGTTTATTAATGCAGTGGTGACTCAACCAACCTTAAATTAACAGTTACAAGAGTAGCTAATGTACATGAACTACTAACTGATATACATTAATCTCAATAGTTCCCTCCATCAACTACTTTCCGCCCATCCTCTTGCAACGAGTAGGGTCAGTTGCTGGTCATCTGACAAACTTCTGAGAGCTAAAGTTCCTGAATATGCGTTGATACCCTCCTCTTCAAAGATCCACCAACAATTCTCCAAACCACCAACTGACAATGGGTCTCAGACTGAGTGAGAATGTGAGGGTTGTTGGTGGGTCTGAGTAAACTTCTGGTGATCATTAGAACACAGTTTCAACCTTTTTGAGTACACAAAAGTACTGCAAATTATTTACTTGGTGTGCATGAACTGCACTAACTCCATGCTAAGCTCGTGATATTGTGGACTTTGGTGTTGATTTCACTTCATTTATTTTAATTCCACATGGAATGCTGAAACAGCTTTGGACTTTGAACAGAATACCCTATAAAATTACTCATTCATCCTCTAGAGAAAATTTACTTTGTAAGAAAAGTTTAAAAATAATGTAAGTGATCTGCCAAATAATAAAATGACCATATGGTTCCATTTTGGATATTTCCATTTCCCATTGCAAACATCCCTGAACTCTGCTGAATTGTTGTTGCCTTCAACAAATGGTGACATGAATAGGCAAGGATTTGTTAATATTTTGTTCTGATGTAGTCAGTGTATGCGATCGAATGACTGCCAATATTTTGAAGAAAATTAATATTACATTGAATTCCACTCACAATTGGAGCTCGACCAGATCTAAGATAACCTTCACATAGTCCCTTTGGGTACTTTATTTTTTTGGCAGTTGGGAATAGAGTGCAGCTTCCATGCACTAATCATTAGTGTGTACAATGGTTAGTTATGTGATCTTGTCTCAAATTACATTTGGAGTTGCGTCTCCCATAAGGTTAACTGGTTAAATGCAGTTGGAAGTTCAGCAAGCTTGTCAAAGTCAGATGCTGAAGTTAAATGTCTCTGTTTAAACTTTGCTGTGGGTGCTATCTGCCACATGGCTATTGAGCCTTTGTTGTGCACATCAGAGCCTGGCTGAACCAGCCAAACCAAATGCAAATTGTAACACCTGAGATTTATTTGTGAAATACCATTCTGAAGTCTTAGGTATTTGTGAGAAAACCAAGATCACTATATACCCTATCATCCAAAACTAGATTCAATGGATCACGGAGACAAATGGCACAGAAATAGTCCCTTCGGCCATCAAACCAATTTGGACTATCAACCACCCATTTACGCTAATCCTACATTCACCCCAATAGTTATTCTGCTCACATTCTCATCAATATGCAGGCAAGTGATTTTCTGGCATGTTGGACAGAATGAGGGGAGAATTAAAAAAATACAACCAATGTTGGATGAATGTAAATGGTCAGTGCAGACACGATGAGCCAAAGGGCCTGGTTCCATGTTGCATCTCTCTACAACCCCCACCCCCCCCACACCGCTGTCACCCCCAGATTCTACCACTCTTACAACAGGCAATGAATTAACTACCTGCGCCCTTTCTGGATGATGAAAGGAACTGGAGCCCCAAGAGTTAACTCACGTGATCAGAGGGAGAACATACAAATGTCACACAGACAGCACTGAAGTCAGGATTAATGGTGGCAACAGCTACACAAGCGGCATCACTGTGTTGCCATTTCAGTACTCTGCAATATACCCTTGGGCTTTCTCAATAACTTTCTAACTTTCCCACAGCAGAACGCAGCCCCAAAGCACTTACTTTCAAACCTGAAACAGGAAATTTATTCAAGGAATAATCTAAACTATTTGGGAAATCTGAGTGACAGCTCGAAGGAATGGTGGCAAAAAGTGAAGTGGTGAAGTGAAATGTCTGTGGCAGTAGACTGAATCTTGCTGCCGGCTGCTAGCATTCAACCCAGACTTCCGCTCCCCTTCCGTAAGCCTGGGATGAGCTGAGTGGCAGATGCTGCTCCATCTGTCACTGCACCTCACTCCAAGTAGAGTCCAGTAGAGGTGGCCAGCACCTAACTGGGGAATTCATCTCTACTAGCTTCCACCAGAAAGACCATTAGAATCATAGAGTCAAATAGCTGTACAGGACAGAAACAGACCCTTTCAGCCCATGGTGTCCATGGTGACTAAGTTGGCATATATTGAACTAGTCCTACTTGCTTGCATTTGGCCCAAATCCTTCCAAACCCATCCGATCCATGTATCTGTCCAAATGTATGTTAAATGTTCAAAAGTCTGAAAAAGGGACCCGATCCGAAATGGGAATTTCTATCCATTCCCTCCGCAAATGCTGCCTGACCACCTGAGTCATTCTAGCACTGTGTGCTTTGTAATGGTTCCAGCATCTGCAGTTTATTGTGTAAACATATTTGTAAAGGGCCTGTCCCACTTGGGCATCATTTGCGTGACATTCTAAAAATTGGTTGGTGCGTCGTGACGTGTGTGTGGTGGCGTATGCAGTGAAGCGTGGTAACGCGCGGTGACCCAGGATTTTGGGATTAGCAAAATCCTCGTGCGCCAACTGCGTGGCGTGTCCCTTGTGAACGCTGACGTACAGATGGCGTACGCTGACGTACTAACGGCCTATGTAGCACGTGGTGACGCATGGTTTTGCACGGTGATGCACGAACATTGCCTATGCTAATTTATTATGCGGCACTGTGCATCAACGTCTGTAACCAAGCGCCGCCTGTACGCCGTCGGCGCGCCATTAGCGCGCCGCACCACATAACCACCCGGGTATAAAGCGCGCATAGTTTTGAAATATTTTCAATGGGAAGATCGTTGCCGAGGATGACCCATTTCCACCAATTCAGACAGACTGTGGTCTGTGGGTGAGGAAGTCGAGGATCCAATTGCAGAGGGATGCGCAGAGACCCAGATCTGAGAGCTTGGTAACCAATGAGATAGCATCCACCGTTAATCTGTTATGGTGGTAATCAAACTGCAGTGGGTCAAGGTTCTTGCCCAGGTAGGAGTTGATATGCGCCATAATCAACCTCTCAAAGCATTTCATCACCACAGACATTAGTGCCACTGGTCGATAGTCATTGAGGCACGTCACCTTGCTCTTCTTGGGCACTCAGCAGCGAGGCCTTGCCACAACATCCTGGATTGTTCTAGGTCTGGGAGTCTTCCTAGGATTGGATTCATGTGACATGGGAGGAGTGAAAGAGATGACAAATTAGGGCAATGAGCCAAACTGAGCACAACTCATCGAATGTCCGACAGATTTGCCAATCTATTTGTTCAAGGAGCATGGCTGACAACAATGAGACATCCAAGTAAACGCTGCGATTCGTTGTTCAGTCCAGTTTTCATTTGTACTCTTCGAGGAAAATTGCGTATTTGCCCAAATCACACCAATTTGGATGGCCCTTCCTGCGAGATTGGACTTATTAACACATTCAACCAATTTATTAAACCATACATATGACCAAAGAATACTTGGCTCATATCAATTGCAATAGTATGTAGCCAACTAACATCATTACTTAGTATTTGATTCTTAGTATTTATAATATTTGTATATTTTGTCTGCTCCACTGAGAGGTTTCTTTGTGTTTGTTTTCCCTTTCAACCAAAATTTATTTTAGTCCTATAAGTGGAAGTGACATGTGAAAACCTGCTGTAGATCTCTTTGTGTTGCCTCCAGGCAGTTATATGTTTTTAAAAACATTGGGTTCTTTTGAAGGCCATGCTTTTAAAAAGGTTTCTGTCATACTAATAATGCACATAAAATGAAAGAAATGCATCAGATTCTGTTAGGACTGTACAGAGCTAAAATTGAATTTCACGACAGGAAGCATTTGCTCCAATAGAAAGACTTTTACTGCTTTGTATTTTGTACTCCAATGAAAAGAAAATGACACAGTATGGATTATTTAATTCATCCATCCCTAACATGATATTATAAAACCTGTCATGACTGTATTTGCTAACTATCAGCAACTGATTTTGTTCCCAATTATAAGAACAAATTGTAGTTTCCCCATTGATTAGATCTCCAGACAAATTGTTCCTGATGAGCACAGACAAACTACCAAATTGTATTGTCTGTTCCACTGGGAAATTCTCTGCTGCTATTTTACAACAATACCATTTTGCAGTAGTCTCTTGATATATAATGTTGGTAGCATCCCTTGAGTGCAAGACAAAATCATAAAGTAACTGTTGATTTGGTATACATCTGTCTGTTAATGCGAAAGGGTTGATTGCCATCAAATTCAAATAGTGAGGAGTATACTTGGATTAACTAATTTCATTAATGTAAGAAACATTTCTTGGAAGGGTGAAAGGAAGGAACATAATGGTCACATTTGGTTTTTTTTGGAAGTGAGTGTGAGATCCATTGGCACACTGCCCAATTAAACTTCAAATATCAAACTGTCTTAGTTGCACTGGGAGCTTTGAACTTTACTTTTGTTTTACAAAATAATGTTTGTTTAGGTTTGTTTATTAGATTAACTGTGGATACTATATATTGCAACTGAGAATTTCATTGTTCTGTTTTGGTGCATGTGACAATTAAACACTCCTGACTCTCTTAACTGTTAAAAATAGAGCAGTGCAGTTTAAGTTTAAGGTGAGAGAAAACGGGGCATTACAGACCAGTTAGTCTAACATCGGTAGTGGGGAAAATGCTAGAGCCAGTTATTAAAGATGGGATAGCAGCACATTTGGAAAGTGGTGAAATCATTGGACAAAGTCAGCATGGATTTATGAAAGGTAAATCATGTCTGACGAATCTTATAGAATTTTTCGAGGATGTAACTAGTAGAGTGGATAAGGGAGAACCAGTGGATGTGTTATATCTGGACTTTCAGAAGGCTTTCGACAAGGTCCAACATAAGAGATTAGTATGCAAACTTAAAGCACACGGTATTGGGGGTTCAGTATTGACGTGGATAGAGAACTGGCTGTCAGACAGGAAGCAAAGAGTAGGAGTAAATGGGTCCTTTTCAGAATGGCAGGCAGTGACTAGTGGGGTACCGCAAGGCTCAGTGCTGGGACCCCAGCTATTTACAATATATATTAATGATTTGGACGAGGGAATTGAATGCAACATCTCAAAGTTTGCGGTTGACACAAAGCTGGGGGGCAGTGTTAGCTGTGAGGAGGATGCTAGGAGGCTGCAAGGTGACTTAGATAGGTTAGGTGAGTGGGCAAATGCATGGCAGATGCAGTATAATGTGGATAAATGTGAGGTTAGTTAGTTTAGTGTTTTGTTTTTAAGGAGTTCTAGCTTTTTTATCTGTGGGGAGGGGGGGGGGGAAGGGGGAAACTAATTTTCAGGGTCCCTACCTGGTTGGAGATGCAGCTTTTCTCCGGGCTGCACTTTCGACCCGTCCTCGCGGCCTACCAGCGGGCCTGGAGCGGCGTTTCCTGAGGGGGCCGCCCGGATCATCGGCGGCGGCTGCGGAGCTGCGGGTCAGAGGAGCGAGGGGACCGCCCTGAGCCTCGGCATCGGCGGCACCAGCATCGGCGGCGGCGGCGGCACCGGCACCGGCGGCGGCAGAGCTGCGGGTGTGAGGACGGCGGTGCAGCGCTGGAGCGCCATTGCGGGGCGGGCGGTGCCTTGCCTGGGTCGCCGCGCTGGAACTCCGGTGAGCTGGGACCGGCGTTAAAAACATTGCGGAGCTGCGGTCGGCGGCGCTGAACTTACATCGGGAGCCTGGGATCTCGCGACGAGATCGCCAGTTGAGCTCCATTCGGCGCGGCCTTGTCGGCTCCGGAAGCCACGGTCTCGAGTAGGGAGGCGGCCGTTCCAGGGTTCCCAAGCCGCTGAGAGGATTCTCCCGACGCCGGAACACCATCACCCGGCGAGGACGGCCTGGAACATCGGGGCCTCCGTAGAGGCAACTGTGGAGGCCTCAATAGGCCCGACTATGGGTGAACATTGGGGATGGGACTGGACTTTGTGCCTTCCCCCATAATGGGAACCATTGTGGGGGGATGTTTTTATGTTTTTATGTTGAAGCTATTTATTATTGCTATGTTTGTATTCTTTTTTATGTGCTGCATTGGCAAAAAGAGTTTCACTACACCTGGGTGTATGTGACAATAAATTCAACCTTTCAACCTTTCAACCTTTGGTGGCAAGAACAGGAAAGTAGACTATTATCTGAATGGTGGTCGATTAGGAAAAGGGGAGATGCAACGAGAACTGGGTGTCATGGTACACCAGTCATTGAAAGTAGGCATGCAGGTGCAGCAGGCAGTGAAGAAAGCGAATGGTATGTTAGCATTCATAGCAAAAGGATTTGAGTATAGGAGCAGGGAGGTTCTACTGCAGTTGTACAGGGCCTTGGTGAGACCACACCTGGAGTATTGCGTACAGTTTTGGTCTCCTAATCTGAGGAAAGACATTCTTGCCATAGAGGGAGTACAGAGAAGGTTCACCAGACTGATTCCTGGGATGGCAGGACTTTCATATGAAGAAAGACTGGATAGACTCGGCTTGTACTCGCTAGAATTTAGAAGATTGAGGGGGGATCTTATAGAAACTTACAAATTTCTTAAGGGGTTGGACAGGCTAGATGCAGGAAGATTGTTCCCGATGTTAGGGAAGCTCAGAACAAGGGGTCACAGTTTAAGGATAAGGGGGAAGTCTTTTAGGACCGAGATGAGAATTTTTTTTTTCACAGAGAGTGGTGAATCTGTGGAATTCTCTGCCACAGAAAGTAGTTGAGGCCAGTTCATTGGCTATATTTAAGAGGGAGTTAGATGTGGCCCTTGTGGCTAAAGGGATCAGGGGGTATGGAGAAAAGGCAGGTACAGGATACTGAGTTGGATGACCAGCCATGATCATTTTGAAGGGTCGAATGGCCTACTCCTGTACCTATTTTCTATGTTTCTATGTTTCTAAGAGATAAGAATGTTTCTATTTTTGCAAAGACATATAATATCCATTGAAATATAAAGATTTGCAGGAGACCATTTGATGTCCGTGCAATATAAATGATCCAGCTTCACAGCACTCTTCCCTCGTCTTCCACTGTACAAATAATTGTCTTTTTCCTCTATATGATAGTGATCTCTTCCTAGTTTCACAAAGGTTCATCTCCTTTATGTTTCTATGTAAAACAAAAACACAATTTTTATTTTATTTTTGTTACAACTTTAATTTGAACCATCCAGAAGCAATGATTTACCCATCGATTTGCTTAAAATCATAGCAAGTTTTAAAATAGCTTTAATTTTCCTCTTCTTTAGGTCCTGTCTTCAATGGATTCAGTTTTGATGCACAGTTTTATGTGATGCCCTACTGCTCTAATATTCCAATGTTCATAAAGCTTAAGGCATAGGCAAAGAGGAGAAAGCTTTAGACAGACAAATAAACCCTCTTGATCTCCCACAATTGCAGAGACTGGAGATCATTCATTGGGCAGTGGAAATTGAGTATTTGAGTAATACAGGGGACTTTACTTGGTGGCGAGGAAGATGATCCAAATGGGCGTCTGGCAGTGGCTAGAAAATTATCAGAAGTGGTCAGGAATATATTTGGAGTTGGGAAGGGGTGACATATGGAACTTGATTTCATTGCACATTTCTGTTGACCTCTCTACATATGCAGTCACACGCACAAATAACTAAAATCTGTAGTACTGTGAACTAACCTGACTGTATATAGCAATCCAATTACTAAAAATATACTTACATAATGCAACACATAAAATATTTCTAGGCCAAGATGTTTTGGATGGTGGTTAAGAAGGGAAAAGGTAACAAAAAAATGATTTGCTCATGCATCTGACAAGTCTGTTCAGCCGCTCGGTTTGATGATGGTTACAGTGACTCAACTGTAAGCCTATATTGGTTCCACACTTCCAGCGTTTTAGGAAAAATCGATCAATCGCAGGCTTGAAATTTTAATCATCTTCCAGAAAATTCTAAGATTGCATGTTCAAGCTTTTCCACTAATGCTTCTGAGATAAAATGTTTCTGGTTTTATTCCAAAATATTTCCAATTGTACAATTGTTCTCCTTTGCCCTGATTCTCCAACCACAGATTTTTGATTTTCTGAGAAGATTGTTCCTCTATAGCATCTCTACTGAATGCCTTTGTCATTTAAAACCCTTTAATTTGGAGAAAACCTCGACCTACTGACCAATCAACAAAAGTATCATATCCGTACATGTTTTTATATCAATGAGCTGAAGTCAGGACTGAGACCTCTTGGTCCCAGGGAAGAGCAGAATCCTTGATATTCAGGTTGCATATGGACAAGGCTTTAACTTAATGTTTCACCCAAAAGATAACACTCAAGCCAAAAGTTTTTGAATGTAGTAAGTGAAAATGATATAAAAACTGGAGACACTGTAAATGTAAAATAAAACCAGAAAATGTTGGAAACTCCCAGCAGGTCAGGTCACATTTGTGACACTTGAAAGGGAGTTACCATTTCAGGTTGAAGACCCTCCAGCTGGGATGGAGACAAATGGCGCATGTTAAGTTGCAGGGAGGGTGAAGGGGGTAGGGTGGGGGAATTGTCTTTGATGGGGTAAAGCCTAGGTGTCCATGGGAATAACCTGCAAACAAGGTTATCGGGTCATTGAATGAATGGGAGCAGGGTAGAGGTTGAGGACAAAGGCAAAAGAACATAAACTGTGTGGGAGCTGCAAAATGTAGAGCAGAAGGACTTGCATGGCAGGATTGGGCGTGCATGCTCTTCACTACCATGGAAGGAAAATGATAAAGAAGGGGGAAACAAATTAAACAAGTTGAGTCATGGCCATGAATGGATGACTGCTTCAGACTGATACCACAATGAGATTCAGGTCTTGGACTGGTACTTGAATATGTCGACAAAGGTAAACATGCTACCAAGTGAGTCAAGCAACACATCTCTGCACTTGATCAATGGATTATTAAAAAAGGAACTGTGGACATAGAGCCATGGACAATAGAACGATGTTATTCAAAATTATGATTTTGCATTGATTGAAAACATTAGGGAAACAGCAGGAAAAAAAAGCTAATCAAGCAAGCTCACATATGTATGAATGTATAAAGTGAAAATGTGTATGGGAACTGCAATGCTCTCAGAATATGAACAGCAATGCAAGGAAGAAGGCGTGTTCGTCACTCGTAGATTACTCGTAGACTGCTATGGGGAAACAAATCTTAAACTTTCACATACAAAATGTCAGCATCATTTTTGCAGTACTCACTTGAAGAATTATGTCAGTAACTATTTGCAGTCCAGATTATTTGTAGCCAAAGGGTTTCGATCTAAAATGTTATCCACCCATTACCTCCACAGATACTGCCTGACCCACTGATTTCCCCCAGTGTTTTGTTGTTTGCTTAAAATTCCAGCATCTGCAGTTTCCTTTTCTCCAAAACAATTGTTTAACTCTGCATGAGGTTTGCTTATCCTTCAGCATGTCTCCAATGAGTCTTATAAACCTCGACAGATGCGCCACAGAAAACATACTGTTGGGTTGCTTCACAACTTGGTTTGGGAGCAGCTGTGCCCATGGTCGAAAAACTGTTCAGAAAGTCATAGATGTAGTCCCCCCCCATCAAACTTAATAGGCTTCCCACCATTTACTCCATCTGTATGTCACGCTGCCTCGTAGAAGCAGCAAACATAATCAAAGACTTGTCCCAACCCAGTCATTTCTACTTCTCCCTGCCCCAGCCAGCAGAAAACGCAGAAGCTTGAAAGGCGCACCACAAGATTTAGGAACAACTTTCCTTATGTTATCAGGCTTCTGAATGGTTCTTCCATCAGTTAATGTACTGTCCAATTCACCTCTACCCTGTTGTGGACGTTGGAACTTGTCGATGGAACTGATGTGCTGCAATGCTGAGAACGATGTCCTGTGCCCTGGATCTTCCCATTTGTTCTATCTATTGTACTTGAATTTGACTTTATGTATTTATGTATAGTATTATCTGATCTGTATGGATTGCACATACAACAAAGCTTTTTACTGTACCTCGATTTATGTAATCATAAGTAAACTAAATCTAAACAATATGTTAGAGGGTAGAATCCCACCTGGTTCAAATGGTGAGGTTTATTCTCAGAATAACAAACTAATGGTGTGGAAATGTTCCTTGGAAGGATTAAATAAGACATCAATTATGGACACATATTTGGTTTGGAATTAAGCAAATTCTATTCAGGCACAGTTCTGTTTTATATTCATTTGCATTTGTCTGCAAATTTCAGAATCCAACCTTGCTTGAGCATCACATGTTTATTTTTTTACAAAATAGCCAACACTTAAACATGATTGAGTATTTCATGAGCTAGTTATGTACAACTGAAAATTTGGCACCTGTCCATTGCCTGTATTTACATGGTTGCTGGTGGGCTTGCCTGGTGACATAAAATGGCTGATCACTACATCTCTAAATATCACTCTGTGTCAGAACCCATGAATACCAAATCCCACAGCCCATTGATATTGACAGCTTCACTGATACTCTCTTTAATATTCCAGGTTACAGACTTCAGTCAGGATTTATTTTATTAATACTAATTCACTGCATATAAATTCACCATGCTGATTAAGTGAAGGTCTACCAACATGTAGTTTCTGCAAAAACATCTGATATTTTTGCTGATGTTTGGACTGACTTTTTCAAAGACGTTTTGCTGTGTTGATTGGACATATATTTTTAATCAAAATATTAACAATTTTCTGTCTGAAGTTGTATTTTATTCTAACTTTTGCTCTCCTTATTTCAAAGGTCTCAGGATAGTGCACGTTCCACCACTTTCCAAAGTCACAGCCTCAGGGTAACGTAGATATATTTTCTTACATTTTTTTGTAAAATTAATAATTATACAGATGTCCTTATTTAGCTAAAAATGTTTTACATGATATATGTCATTTTCCTTCAGTATTAGCCAATGTCATATTTTCCTATCTTAATTTGCTGTATTGCAGTGACATATATTTTGCATTCATAGGATTTTTTTGAACGTTATTTCAAAAAGATGATTTCAAGTTATGCAGGTTTTAAACTGATTCTGTTATCTTGCAGTTGCTTAGAATCATTATGTGGTACATGCTCGATTTTAATGCTCTATAAACTGCATAGATTTTACCGTCTAATTTTAAGCAGCGACTTGTGAACTGGCTGTTTCTCAGTCATGTTCCCAATACATCAAAGACAATGGCAGTCTATTTTGAATGTTCTTAATTCAAATGTAAATGTTGTTGCACCTGATTTTTCAGGACACACGGGGAAAACAAATGATAGTACATTTTTAGATTTGGTAAACTTTGCATATTGTGATGAATGTCCTCACATCAAACTATGTCCATTGGAAAGGACAAGATCTCCTGGCATCTTTATGTAGCAGCTTTCAATGACTGGATGAGTGAGATTAGAAGAACAGATTATTTGTATACTAGAATGAACAAAAGATTAATTTATGATCTTGGATGGGTCACCTTGTGAATTAAAAGTTTGCATCCCTTTTTCTTAAATCATTTGCTGGATATGTATGTAGCCTTTGTTCATGATCACAGCTCAATAAGATAAAAACAAGTCTATTTAGACAATGTGAAGAATTGGAAGCATTAATCTTCATCTTCTGATGGGGAATGAGTGCCTAATTCTAAAGTTGAATGCAGTACATCAACTGAACTTCATGCTGATACCTTGGACAGATCGTTGCAAATTCAACATAGAATCTGTATTCAGTGGTAAAATGGCCTGCCTGTATAAATTCTAAACTCACCACAGAAACCTTGGTGAAATCGTGAAGGGAATTTTGAGTATCCATTTATCTCCAAGGTAAGGTGGACCATGCTTCATAGAAATTCATTTTTTCTCCATATTACAGCATGCACTAAAATATCATGTCAAGAAAACAAAATTTGCTACACACAATATTTCTATTGTGTGATGGAATAAAACAAGTAACCAGCATCTTTTTAAACTTTCTATTCCCTGTTTTAACATGGCAACCTATTTTCTGTATCCATGCAAATTTATGATATAGGTAATATGGCAACTGAGGAAGAAGAAATAATTAATTTGTGTGATTGTTTTTCCTTGGGTTACTGGACATTAATTTTCCTTAAGATTACTAAATGAGAAAGCAAAGCTCTTAATTATATCTCTTGTGGTGTACTAATTTGACATGTTTGCAAGAGTGCTGTTGTTTTAACAAAGTGGTCAACTGAAAAGAGGTTCTTGGATTTTCTTGGATTCAATGCAAATGTTATAATTAAGCTTTAATGTCGTTACAGTTGAAATAAATACAGAGTGCACATAAAACAGATTAGCATTTTGATTGGAATGAGAAGCAAATTGTGTTAATTTGGTTGTGTTGGAATTTTAATTTAATGTGATGAAAGGTAAATTAAGTTAAAGAATACATCAGTTGGTGGCATTATCAGTTGATGGTGAGGGAAGAGTTATTATTTAAAAATATGGAAGTATATTTTATGTCCCTTTCTAAAACTATCACATTCCAGAAGATAATCTGAGTATTATTTGCCATATCTATTTCTTCTAAAAATTAATTACTAAGAAATCAGAAATGAGAAGGCATTCAATTGAACATATCATTTTACATGAAGATATTTTTTTTCTTCAGTATGCCTTTGAGATGTGCTCAGTGTATCTCGTGTACCTGGTGTGAGTGCCAGATTACACATTTTTGAAAAGTTTCCTTTTTCTGAGCTCCTAGGGGTTTGCGCAGTGGAGGAAGAGAGTCTGGCATCGGAATTCTACACTTATCGTCAGAAGATAAACCTCCAAGGTCTTAGCCCCAAAACCATTGCAATTTTCCTCGGTTTAGGACAGGTTGTCAGCTGTGAGCTTGGTTGTAAGAGGATGGATGTGCATCAGTGAAAACTCATTAAAGCTGGGACAGATTTATGGCTGATAACAACAGAGCAGCTTGTTGCTCAAAGTAATACAGACACCTTCTTCTAATTTAACCCTTTTGCAGCTTGATCCAGCACTCAGCCACAGCATAGTTTTGCTCTCAAACAACTGCATTCTCAGTTTCTTATGAACATGGTTTATTCACTCTAACTCGTTCATTACACCTTATGCATCTTTTCAGCCACACAGCAACATGCACGCACACACGAAAAAGAGGTTTAACTCACTCATTAAATTCTCACGCTCTAAAATGTTCTCCATTCCTCTGTCAGAACCTGTGAGGTTCTAGGATCTAGGAAATTCCTTCCTGATTATTGCAAGAGCCAATCGCTAACCAATAATTCAAAGACAACCACACTGATCATATAAGTGAGAGCATTATTCTGATATAAACTTTGACAAGATCTGATAACATTTAGTAAGGGTGGGAAGGTCAACAATATGAAATGCTTATAATAGAATTGCAGAATGCTATCTTGAAAACAAGTAATTAAGCAGATTGTACTTGCTTTTCTGCTGAAGATCATAGGTTAAGTGTATCCAACTTAATTGTAAAAGGCTGTAAAGTCATCATAAACTCCAAAGGTCCAAGATAGTGGCCGTTATAGATTGGTATTGGTTTGCTTGCTTTCTTGCCTTAAGGTGAAGAGGTATTAACCAAGTCTGTGCTGCACCATTTCCATGGTGAAAATTGAACTCAAAGCGGGCAAGTTAACGGTTGATGTTTAATCTGTACTTTCAGACATTAGTCGTACTGCCAAACTTGTGGGGCCCATTTATATTAAGGCAAACTGGCCAAACACCTCAAGCAGAAGTTCAACTCCTGATTTACATATTCACGAAATGTGGTTATTGCCATAATTAGTTGTGATAAATGAGGCAAAGCTGGACCAACTGAGTTCAAAATTCTTCAGTGCCCATCTGCAGCCACCAGTGAAATGTAAGTTATAATAGCATTAAAGATAGTCTTTCAAGAAATTTAGGTGAAAGATGAGTATTTCCAGACGTTAGCCTCATGCACAACCAAAAGAATTTCCAGAGGTTGAAGTATCGCCATGAGTCATGTTGTTTCAGGATCGTACTCTGCACACTGTTGAAATGAGCAGAGTTAGTCTTACAAATTCCACCTCCAGACAAATTTTGCTGACCTGTTAAATTGTCTCCAATGCAAAGGAATATGTGTAAACATTAGCCCATCATTTTGCAGACCATTGCCCAATTGGATCATATCTTTCAAAGCCAAAGAGCTTTGATGGATGGGAAAACCCATATTTCCAATAACATCAAGCTGCACTGCTTTAGGAGCAGATAAAAAATTCTGTGCAGTTTGCACATTTGCATTATTTAGTGTGGGGGTGCTGCCAGGGCTCAAGCTTGGGGCAACAACAGCCACTCGAGGTCTGCAGACTTGCACCAAGTAATAATTTGGCTCTACTATTCAGAATTACTGTTTCACTGAAATAAATATTTGGTCAAAATCAGAGTTTATTATTTTCACAAACATATTAATCATAATAGAAGATGTGGTCACTTTTAACAGTAAAGAATTAATTGTTTAAAATTATATCTATACAACAACACATCTATTTATTTACAATGTAATTCACAATGTTAATTCACAACGTTAAAATGCATTTGGTAAATGAAATATTACGGATTACTTTGAAATAACATAAATTGTCAGAGTATGCTGACAAAGATGCGGGTGGATGCTCCATTGGTGTCCAAGATCGGCAACTACCTGACTAGACAGCCATAGTATGTCAGGCTATAGAACTGTGTCTCAGACATGGTAGTGAGCAACACTGGGGCCCCACAGGGGACAGGCCTCTCTCTCTTCCTGTTCACCATCTACACCTTAGACTTCAGACACCTGCAGAGTTTTCAGATGGTTCTGGAATTGTGGGCCGCATCAGTGAGGGGAGGGAGGCTGAATACAGAGGTGTAGTCAACAACTCTGTTGAGTGGTATGGGCTGAATCAACTGCAGCTCAACACCGACAAGACTGAGGAGTTAGTGGTGGACTTTCGGAGGAGAGGAACATCCCTGTCCCCTGTCTCCGTCAAGGGTGTGGATGTGCAGTTTACCAAGGAGTACAAGTATCTTGGAGTTTACCTGAACAGTAAACTCTACTGGTCCAGGAATGCTGAGGCCCTGTATAAGAAGGGACAGAGCCGCCTATACTTTCTGAAGAGGCTTCGCTCTTTCAACATCTGCAGTAAGATGCTGCAGATGTTCTATCAATCGATGGTGGCCAGTGCGGTCTTCTTCGCTGTCATGTGCTGTGGTAGCAGGGCGAACGCTATAGATGCCAACAGAATTAACAAGCTCGTCAGGAAGGCTGGCTCCATCCTGGGGGCGGAGTTGGTTTAATTGAAGATGGTCTTGGAGAGGAGGATGCTCCTCAAACTGCAGAGCATCATGAACAATACAGCTCACCCACTCCATGACACACTGGTCAACCTGAGGAGCACCTTCAGCAGCAGACTGATATCTCTTTTCATTATTTGATTTGATTTGATTCAAGTCTTGTGCAAATCAAAGGTAACTCAGGTTTGAGGATATACTTCTGAAGGACATTAATAACATTGTAATAGTTAAAAGAGGAAAACATATTTTATATTGCCCTATTGAGGTAGGAATTCAACCTTCTTTATCAGCACCAAATGTGCACAATTGTCAAATTTGTGCACAAAACTCTGCTCTTAAAATATGGTCCCTTTTGCATAGAGGCACATACATGCATACTAATTTCCATTCGACAAGTAAGAGAGAGAAAATGAAATTCGTGTTTTCGCACATTCTGGGTTTTCTTTATGATGTAGGTAGACAAGTTATTTAAGTCTAGGTAAGATTTTTTTTAAATCAACAATAAAATAAACAAATTTGATGAGACCAAAACAGAACTGAAGTGAGAACCACTGTCTCCTCCGGGAAGCAGTAGTTATGTGGAATGCAAGCACAGCCAGGCAATGAACGCATTTATTAAAAACGCAGCATCTGTATTTGACAGGGAGTGGAATTTAAATATCATAAACACAAGGTAATCAAACACACCGTGGAATATAGTGGTTCAAGAACAACCATAGCATGCAAATATGCCAAGAAAGAACAGCCAAAATGACATAATGATACATGCATATATCAGTGCTTTACACAATTTTGATGATTTGCAGTGGCAATCTCTGCAGACTCTTTTCATTTTGGTGACCACATATGTAGGATGATGTCTATCATTGAACAAATTAAGCATGGATTTTGAATGGAACAGGCTTGATGGGCTGAGAATCTTTTGCTTTTGTTCTGATCTCTTGTGTTCTTATTCTCATATGGCAATTGGAGACAACTTCCATCAAGGGATGTGTTTCCAGGATGTGCCTGGGTTTGTATTAGTAACGCAATTTGGTCAATAATGTGCGAAAATTATTAAATGTCACAGAATTGCTGAAAAATTGTCATTTTATACCTTAGGAAGTTTCATTGCAACATTTGTTTCATAAATTGCATACATTTTGCAGGGGAAAAAATAAAGAATGTTTATTTTCTTGTTTCTAACAATGTCTTGTTTTTGTGGAATGTCTTTTAATTGCCCACTGTGGCGGGAGGGGGGGGGGGGGGGAGATAGTTTGTTGCATTAACATTTCTTCTTACTGTCATGTTCTTTCCAAAATAGAGCTGTCATTTCATTTTCATTTGTTCCAATAGACAGGCAGTTGAGTACATTTAGAAAACAGCAATGTTAGCTGAATTTACAGCTTGCAAGTCAGACACTCTTGTTCCTGTGACATTTGAATGGCTTGAAGTAGATAACATCTATATACCGTTTCAGTGCTCAGGCTAATGTTCATGCACATGGCAAAATGAAAGAGAACATAATGGTAAACATGCTTTTGAGTTTGCTAATTTTAGGTAGGATGAGATCATAAACTATATGGAGTGAAACCCCCACCTCTCCCATCCACAAGAAGCCTTGCAAAATCCAGAAAGTCACCTTGTAAATCATGCATGTTAAATTGCTTTTATTTTTGGTAATGTATCTTGGATAAAGCTAAAACAATTATAAGGAGAGTTTGAATGAATATATTATGAATTTAGCATGTTGTTGTGAGACACTGGTGTGCAAATGGAATCAGAACCAAAGTTTTTTTTGGTTTGGTCTCTTTCGTAAGGGCCTGTCCCACTTACGCGACTTTTTTTGGCGACTTGCCAGCACATGTCATAGTCGCAGCAGGTCGTCGAAAATGTTTAAAATGTTGAAAATCCAGAGGCGACCAGAAAAAGGTACAACTCTTTTGTCGCCGTGAGTGGTGGCCTAAACAGGGTATTTGGATTCAGCATCATGTTTAGCACAGTCAAATGTGAACAACTTTTCATCGCGGTGATGCCCGTTTGGACCTTAGTAGCAGCCCAAAGTAGCAGCAGTCGTACCTTTTACTGGTCGCCGCTGGATTTTCAACATTTCAAAAATGTTCAGCGGCCCGCTGCGACAATGACAGGTGCCGGCAAGTCGCCGATAATATCGCGTAGGTGGGACAGGCCCTTAACTTTCTTCAGCATGCAAGCTGTTTGTATCTCACCATGTGTAAAATAAAGCTCTGTTCTTTTTAATTCACTATATGCTGCAAATAATTGCTGCAGACCATGCAACACAGTCAAATTAAGCAACATCAATAAATCCAGAAAATAAAACTGATCGGCAACTCATAATCATGTCAACAGAGTGTAATTTGGTTTCATGTGTGAATTTAATTAGTTTTATTTAATTTTAAGGTTCAGGGCGGTTGACTTGTTAGTTGCAAACAAGATTGTTTTAAAACTGTGTTCAATGGGAACAGAAATATTATTCATTTGTGCAGTAACCTCTTTGGAAAAATAAAAACCTAGCTAATAGAACAATCATTGATTATTTGCATCCAATAGCTAGTTATCTGAATTAGGTATGGGCAGCGCAGATGCACAACAGTAGAGTTGCTGTCTATCAGCGCCAGAGATCCAGGTTTGATCCTGTGACCATGCGGATTTTCTCTGGGTGCTCCGGTTTCCGCCCACACTCCAAAGATGTACAAGTTTGTTGGTTAATTGGCTTCGGTAAGTTGTAAAAATAGTCCCTGATATGTGGTATAGTGTTAGTGTGCGGGGTAAATGCAGGGTGACGCAGACTTGGTGGGGTGAATAATATATAGTTTAAATAAACTCAATATAAAATGTTCCCTCTCCCTCTCCCTCTCCCTCTCCCTCTCCCTCTCCCTCTCCCTCTCCCTCTCCCTCTCCCTCTCCCTCTCCCTCTCCCTCTCCCTCTCCCTCTCCCTCTCCCTCTCCCTCTCCCTCTCCCTCTCCCTCTCCCTCTCCCTCTCCCTCTCCCTCTCCCTCTCCCTCTCCCTCTCCCTCTCCCTCTCCCTCTCCCTCTCCCTCTCCCTCTCCCTCTCCCTCTCCCTCTCCCTCTCCCTCTCCCTCTCCCTCTCCCTCTCCCTCTCCCTCTCCCTCTCCCTCTCCCTCTCTCTCTCCTGTGACACTAAGACTTTAACCAAATTGCCCCAGATCATGTGGCCTCACACGGCCTATCCAATCAGGCCCAGAGAGAATCAACCTGGAGCAAGAATTAAACCTGACTCAAAAAGTCATTGCCTCGACACCAGGTCATGAGGTTCTCAATCTCCTTCCTGTACTCTCTCATCATTATTTGTTTATTCAGCCCACAATGGTGGTGCCGTCTGTGGCTTTGTAAATCGAGTTGGGTTTGTACAGGGCTGCGCAGTCATGGGTGTACAAGGAGTAAAGAAGGAGGTTGTGAATGCAAAGGAGTAATGAAGGATGCAAGTTCTCTAAGTTTGTTTGAGTGTGTTGTTTCGGCTGTGTGCCTGTGACGCTGCTGCAAGAAAAAAATTAATTGTACCTGTATCTCTTGCATATGGCAATAAACTTGAACTTTGCCAAATTAGGCTTAAGCTCTGCTCTGTAAGGCCACACACATGAATAATATCTATTAAACAAAAATCCAGCAAATTATTGACTCCGTTATTGTGCAAAAAAAAGCCCAATGGACACGTACAGTATTTTAAATGGTGCTAATAATGTGCAGGTGAAGTCAGTTTGAATTTACACTACGCTTGGCAGAACAAACAAGAATCCCAGAGAACTGAAGGATTGCAATCAGCTTCCTCATTTTTCTCAATCCTGCAATTGTTTTCTGTTGGATGACTGACTGCATCAATTTATCTTGTGACATCCCTCCATGTAAATTACATGCGGCCTTTCACTGGAAGATGGCAAATGAGCCCACCACACTCTGTAATTATGGACAATTAGGCAGTTCACTCTCACCAGCACCACTTCCCCTATAATCATCAACGTTAAAAGCGGCAGCTGCAGTATTGTTGCCAAGTTTCCCGGCAAAAAGATCTCTGCATTAAAGATTTTCCACTTCCAACAGCTTGTCAAGACTGAGGAGAGAGAATTGTCAGATCTGGCATGAATCCAAAATGTTGGCGTGGTGAAGACTAAGCCATGAATCAGATCAATTCTACTTTCACAAAACAGGGTATTTGGATTCAGGATTAGGTTTAGCACAGTCAAATGTGAACAACTTTTCATCTACTCTGTCTCTGCAGTACATCTTTACCTAGGTTGAAAATGCAGCAAGTGGCTTCTTTGTAGCTGTGTAGCCATGTAGCTGCTGCTCTGTGGTATCTTAGAATCAATTCAAATTTCAAAGTGAGTCAGGTTGTGCTGTGAATCTTGTTTCACCGGATAATGTTGAAGCTTCCAAACTACTCTATTTTGTCCCATTAGCTTTGGCTGGTTTCTGATCTGGACATTTTAATTTGCTGCAACAACAGACTCAGGATCAGTTCCTGTGGATTGGAGGGTAGCTAATGTTATCCCACTTTAAAAAAAAGGTGGGAGAGAGAAAACAGGGAATTATATACCAGTTAGCCTGACATCGGTGGTGGGGAAGATGCTGGAGTCAATTATAAAAGATGAGATAGCCGAACATTTGGATAGCAGTAACAGGATCGGTCTGAGTCAGCATGGATTTACGAAGGGGAAAGCTTCTGGAAAGATGTAACTAGGAAAATGGAGAAGGGAGAGCCAGTGGATGTAGTGTACCTGGACTTTCAGAAAGCATTTAATAAGGTCCCACATAGGAGATTAGTGGGCAAAATTAGGGCACATGGTATTGGGGGTAGAGTGCTGACATGGATAGAGAAGTGGTTGGCAGACAGGAATCAAAGAGTAGGGATTAACGGGTCCCTTTCAGAATGGCAGGCAGTGACTAGTGGGGTACCGCAAGATTCGGTGCTGGGACGGCAGCTATTTACAATATACAGTACATCAATGATTTGGATGAAGGGATTCAAAGTAATATTTGCAAATTTGCAGATGACACAAAGCTGGGTGGCAGTGTGAACTGTGAGGAGGATGCTTTGAGGATACAGGCTGACTTGGACAGGTTGGGGGAGTGGGTAGATGCATGCCAGGTGAAGTTTAATGCGGATAAATGTGAGGTTATCCACTTTGGTAGCAAAAACAGGAAGGCAGATTACTATCTAAATGGCGTCAAGTTGGGAAATGGGGAACTGGATCTGGGGGTCCTTGTACATCAGTCAATGAAAGTAAGCATGCAGGTACAGCAGGCAGTGAAGAAAGCGAATGGCATGTTGGCCTTTATAACAAGAGGAATCGAATATAGGAGCAAAGAGGTCCTTCTGCAGTTTTACAGAACCCTAGTGAGACCATACCTGGAACATTGTGTGCAGTTTTGGTCCCCTAATTTGAGGAAGGACATTCTTGCTATTGAGGGAATGCAGCATAGGTTTACAAGGTTAATTCCCGGGATGGCGGGACTGTCATATGCTGAGAGAATGGAGCAGCTGGGCTTGTACACTCTGGAGTTTAGAAGAATGAGAGGGGATCTCATTGAAACATATAAGATTGTTAAGGGTTTGGACATGCTAGAGGCAGGAAACATGTTCCCAATGTTGGGGGAGTCCAGAACCAGGGGCCACAGTTTTAGAATAAGGAGTAAGGCATTTAGAACGGAGACGAGGAAACACTTTTTCTCACAGAGAGTGGTGAGTCTGTGGAATTCTCTGCCTCAGGTTCTCTGGATTCTTTCAAGTGAGAGCTAGCTAGGGCTCTTAAAAATAGTGGAGTCAGGGGATATGGGGAGAAGGCAGGAACGGGGTACTGATTGGGGATGATCAGCCATGATCACATTGAATGGCAGTGCTGGCTCGATGGGCCAAATGGCCTACTCCTGCACCTATTGTCTATTGTCGATTGTCTAACAGCCTTTCACCTCGATAACTTTGTGCGTTGAGTGTCAACCATGTGAAGTATAACATTAGCTAATCTACATAGTGGCAAAAGGCTCAACGACTCTCTTAGAACATCCCTCAAGATTTTCAACAATGAGATGTAATACACATTGGATGGCCCTGTTTGCTGTTAGGAGGAGGAAAATGGAATCTCAAACTCAAGAACCACTGAGGCTACTCCAGCCTTGCAAGTCTGTCATCTGTGTGAAAATAATATTTTGAGCCTTAATTGGTCAAATCAACAATCTCAGTACATGTTGCAAAATGATGGTTTAACTCGAGAATGGTGAACAGAAATAACAATTACATTTATTCGGGGTCGGGGTGAAATTCAGCACTGTTGTTGTTGATCTTATGCTGGCCCTTGGTGAAAATATATCTTAGTTTTTGAATCCTTCTTATTGTCATTGTCAAAGGGGAGGTCATTTAAGACTGAGGTGAGAATAAACGTTTTCACCCAGAGAGTTGTGAATTTATGGAATTTCCTGCCACAGAGGGCAGTGGAGGCCAAGTCACTGGATGGATTTAAGAGAGAGTTAGATAGAGCTCTAGGGGCTAGTGGAATCAAGGGATGTGGGGAGAAGGCAGGCACGGGTTATTGATAGGGGACGATCAGCCATGATCACAATGAATGGCAGTGCTGGCTCGAAGGGCCGAATGGCCTCCTCCTGCACCTATTTTCTATGCTTCTATGTTTCCACGTTCAACTCTGCCATGAATGTTGATGCCCTATGAACAGTAATGTGGCTTTTTTCTCTGTTATCTTTATTTATCTGAATTAAAATATACAGTGATTTTTGTTAGCTTCAGCAATTCTTTATCCGAATTTAAATATTGGGTATAATATTCAATTGAATTCTTCTGTGGATTTTATATATTATAGCAAATCTATCTGACCTCCTAGCTTGAAATAACCATTTTTTTAAATATTTTAATTTTCTAAAATTTGTATTACTTTGCTTTTGTCTCTCAGTTTAATTGACAAATTTAAAATCGCCTGGGGTTATTGGTTCAGGCTAGTTTCCAGAGTCATTTTTGCACGTGCAGATATATTTGTGCTAATTTTGGACATTACGAATAATTTGAATATATGGTTAATAGTGCAAGATAAATATCGGAAGTATATTAGAAGTCTCAGAGAATGGACCGAGCAGGACTAAAAACCAATCAGAATTGTTCAAGTTTAGCGGAAATCAAATCCTTTGATTCATTCATAATACATATCGGTGAACTCATTTTCTATTAGTTCCTAAGCTGTGTCAAATAATCAATTTCACTTTCAATATTTCTGCACAGTTCTTCATTCTCATCACCTTTTTTTAGATTTCCTTCTCAACTTGACTTTGTATAGTAGGAAATATCAGGAAATAATTTGCATCAATCTTAAAACCATAATCTTGGACCATCATTAGCCTCTTTTTATTTTTGCCTTTGCTGCTAAAGACCATGCAGCTGCTTCAGGCGTCACATATGTTTCAGCGCCATCCATAGAGTAATGGAGCCTTGGGTATTAGCATTTGGTTATTCATAGGTCCGGTTGGCGGCGCGACTCACATTGCAGCGGCCCCTGCAGCCTGTCCGTCTTTTTTATTTTTTTTTGTCCTGTTGAATGTAGTTTGTTTAGTTCTTTTATATTGTTTTTAACTGTGTATATGTGGGGGGCGGGGAACTTTTAAATATCTTCCCTGCACGGGAGACTCAACCTTTTTCCTGTCGGGTCTCCGTTGTCGTTGGGGCCTAGCACCATGGAGCGGCCTCCAATAGGAACGACTTGGGGGCTCCAGTCGCGGAGCCTGCAGACTACTCACCATCGTGGGGCTGGCCGGCCTCGGAGTGTGGGGAGCGGTGGTGGCTCGCTGCTGCAGCCCAACTCCGAAGCTTGGAGGCTCCAGCCGCAGGCCCGGTGGACAGGAAATCGGGAGCTCGCGGGTCCCTGGCGGGACACCACTTTACGGAGCTCTGCAACGCAACTTCTCCCGCCCGTATCGCGGGGTTGAAACGACCCGGAGCGGGGCCGTACATCGCCCGGCGCGGCTTTAACGGCCGCGGGACATCCAACGCCCGCTGAGGGCTCTCCATTGAGACATTAAGACCTGGAGTGGGGCCGTACTTCGCCCGGCGAGTGGGACTTACCATCGTCCGCCTGGGGGCTTTAACATCAGGAGAAAAATGGAACACAGGGGAGAGAAAAGACTTTGCCTTCCATCACAGTGAGGAGGAGATTCACTGTGATGGATGTTTGTGTGAATTGAATTGTTTGTGTGTCTTGTAGAAATTATTTATTTTTGTATGGCTGTAGAAACAGAGTTTCGTTTGAGCCTCATTGAGGTTCAAATGACAATGAATAAATATTGTATATTGTATATTTCATCACGTAATCCTGCCTAACACTTTGTACACTGCTAACTGGGTACTCCAACTTTCAGACAAGATGATAAATGAAGGTCCCATCGAACCTCTTGAATGCTGTAAAGCTACTACAAGAAGAGTAGTGATGTTCTCTTTGTTCTGATCAACATGCACCATTCAGGTATCTTCTTGGTCGACGATCCCATCATTTGTTTCATTGCTGCCTAAGGGAGCTTGCAGTAACCAATCTACCAGAGACATTGCTGTGTAAGTACTCTAGATGCCCTGATGTTACAAAAGGCACAATAGCAATATCTAAATCCCTAATTCAAGGGAAATTGTCACCTTGATTTTAACATCAGGGAATTAAAATGTCATCACCTCATTTTAATTTGAGTTCAAGAAGCTGAGTGATTGAATACCTAAAATAAGAAACGTTTAAGTGACAAATTACTCGAGACAAAGATGCAAAAGCATTCATCAAACACATCACCTGAAGGTCTGCCATGAGTCCTTCATTCAAGCTCAAGTAATCAGCTAGGTTTAATTCAAGTGCAATGCATCTCTGATTATGAATCTGCCCAATTTAAGTAATCTTTAAGAATGTGGATCAGTTACGGATAAAATTGCAGAATGATGACAGTGATGATAGTCTTCACCTGGAAATCAAATGCTGAATCACAGCCAGCCGTATTTCACTCTATACTATTGATACAGGAACAGAAAATAAAAATGATTGAAAGGGAAAATAAAAAGGCAGTAAAATATATTGTCTGTTTAAAAGGGAGGGATAGACAGAGTTGATGTGGACAAGCTTTTTCCTTTGAGAATAGGGAAGATTCAAACAAGAGGACATGACTTCAGAATTAAGGGACAGAAGTTTAGGGTAACATGAGGGGGAACTTCTTTACTCAGAGAGTGGTAGCGGTGTGGAATGAGCTTACAGTGGAAGTGGTGGAGGCAGGTTCGTTGATATCATTTAAAAATAAATTGTATAGGCATATGGATGAGAAGGGAATGGAGGGTTATGGTATGAGTACAGGCAGGTGGGACTAAGGGAAAAAGGTTGTTCGGCACGGACTTGTAGGGCCGAGATGGCCTGTTTCCGTGCTGTAATTGTTATATGGTTATATGGTTATAAAAGGGCAAGTGGTCCCAAAGGTATTCCACCTAGAGATAGTTCAATGTATTTCATTTGATAAATGGGAAAATGATAGCATAAAACAGAGCGAGGATATTTTCTATGGCAGAAAAGACTAGAACCAGAGACATGATCTTAGAATATAGGCATGCTCATTTAAGACTGTGTTGAGGGGGAATTTAATTACTCCAGGGCCTGTAAATCTTTGAAATTGCCAGAGAGAACAGGTCCCAAGGTTCTTGAGTGGTGTACTGAACATCGTGGGGGACAAGATACATCCGAGGACATTGTGGGAAACCAGAGAGGAAATTGCGGGAGTCCTGGTTCCCTGCAAGTTAGGCCGAAGGGCAAATTTCCACACTATATCACTCGATGACTCCAAGATGGCAAGTAGTTGGGGGAAGATGGCACATAGGAGGCAGTACAGGAGTATAGGCAATTCTCTGAGCACATGATGTAGATGTAGTATAGAAAGGCAATATGGAAACAGACATTTCAACCTAACTTGTCCATGCCAACCAACATCCCCTTTCTACAGTAATCCCAACTGCCTGCATTTGGACCATGTCCCTCTAAACCTTTCCTGTGCATGTACCTGTCCAATTGTCTTTTAAGTATTGTCATTGTGCCTCCTCTGAGAGCTCGTTCCTTATACCCACCACCCTTTGTATGAAAAAGCTGCCCCTCAGGTTCCTATTAAATCTTTCCCCTCTCTTTTAAACCTATGTCATCTGGCTCTTGATTCCCCTACTCTGTAAAAGACACTGTGTATTCAAAAGTGTAGCAGGAGTAGATCTATGTTAAAGTCAAAAATGGGAGTCAAATCATACAGTTGTGATCAAAGTCAGGAAATGTATCTGCCTTGTATATATCAAACTCTTGAACTGAGAGTGTAGCTTATGAGGCCCAATCTACCTTGTTGCTGCCCTTGGACTTTCTTGCTAGCTTTAACACTATATTCTGCATGATTGTGATAATGTCTGGATGATTTACCTGGATAGCACGCAAGCAAAGTTTTTCACTGAATCTTGCTACGCGTGTCAATAACTGAGCAACTGTGCCACTTGGCACCAACATTACTCAACCCACCACACTTCCATCAGTTACATCCCAACAATTTATTGTGTGCTTCATATTCATTTCCTCCACTGCATCCTCAATCATTTGCAAATGTTGGCTCTAAGAAGTGCACTTTTCAGAATTTTTAGACATTGCCAAGTTTTCTGTCAAGACAGCCACTCACATTGCAATACACTCACTGTGACATTTTCCCCTCCTCACAGAGGAGTCCAAGAATCTGAATTTGCGGCTTTTACTTTTCAGCTTTTTGGCAAGCACCATTCACACATTGGTGGAGGCAGTCATACTGCTGCACAGGTGGCTGTGGTAGCTGTTACTTTGCAGCTGCCACCCAGCATCTCGCCTCCTGTTGTGGGAGCTCAGTCTGCTGACATATCAAGGTAACTTTCCAGCTTCACAGGGCCAGACCACAGCCTTTGTGGCCGTGGATATGACTGCCCTAAAGGACCATGCAATGTTGCACTGCCTTACAAAAGTCTGCCAGCTTCTCTGAGGTGCAGTGCCAGAAAGTTGCGTGTGAGTCTTTTGTGAGCAATAGCTTGCATTTGTAAAGCACATTTAAACGAAGGAAACATCCCAAGATATTTTACATCTGCAAAAATTGAAGACTAAAAATAAGAAGGCTAAAAACTTTTGTATCCTTTGTGACAGGTTTTTAAGTCCCTCCATGACTGACTATCCACCAGGACTGAAGATAGACACAAAAAGCTGGTGCAACTCAGCGGGTTAGACAGTATCTCTGGAGAAAATGGTGATGTTTGGGGTCTGCAGTTCCTTCTTACACTATCCACCAGGGCCTGTGCTGATACCTTTCATCTGCCTAGCCAGAAACTGTAGCCATGCAAGGCGGTGCATTCTGAAGTTGGGCATTCTCAACTAAAGATTTGGGCATTATAATGGTGTGGTGGTAAAGCTTTTGCCTTCTTGCGCCAGGGACCCATGTTCGATCCTGACTACAGATGCTGTCTGTACAGAGGTTGCACGTTTTCCCTGTCACCGCCTGGGTTTCTCCTGATGCTCCAGTTTCCTCCCACACTCTAAAGATGCATAGGTTTGTAGGTTTGTTAGCTTTGGTAAAAAATTGTTACTTGTCCTTAGTGCGTAGGATAGTGTTAGTCTATGGGATGATCACTGATCGGCGCAGCCTGATGAGCTTATTTCCACACAGTAGTCTAAAGTCTAAAGGTTCAACATTGATGCTCTAATTTCATTTGCTGTTCACTCCACAGAAAGAGAGTGTCATTTTAAGAGCCATACTGCTCTCAATGTGCTGGTACTGGAAAGAAGAAATGCACTATTGGAATTAACTGGGTGAATAGTAACTATACAAAGGACCGTGACATGACTTCATTCTTAAATTTGACATGAATGTTTAACATACAGATGCTGCAGTCATCAGTAATACATAGATGGTGAGGTATGGGGCTGGTGATTAATGGCAAATTGGGGTTGCAGTGTTAGATTTGTGGACAGTGCAGGCAAAAAGGGGTTGTTATCTTTTCTGGTCCGCTCTTTTCTCTTATTCCTACTTCTCCTCTGCGTCAACATTGTCCTGCCTTTCATCCATTCTGTGTAGAGTTGATGACGAGTTTTAATCTCAAGTTGGGATAACTGCATTGTACAATGGAGGCTGTCCGATGAATCTAACAGGTAAGACAGGGCTTCTCCAGTGATTCAGGAAGTGTTGTTACAGCATCCCAGTTTGATTGTTTGATTAAAACTTGTGCAACAACAAGGCTGCCCGCTTCTCACATCTGCATGGGTTGCACACTGGAATTGCCAGACAAGTTGTAAATAGCTCCTTCTAAGCTTCCCCCCCCCAGTCTAGTTTCAGTCAAAAATCACTGAGTCAAGCACTTGTGCATCTAAACTTTATTTTGACAAAACACAATTACAGTTCAACTACCATACCTAACCACCGCCGGTTCGATCCTCATATCTGCCTGATCAAGCCCTCTTAGCCTCGCTCAAGCAGAGACACTCCAGAAGGTCACGCAGTCCCAAGCGTTCTTCCAGAAGATCGACACAGAACCTCGTGGGAGCGACCTTTAATAGGTTGAGGGGCCTAACCACATGGGGGTGGTCTCTTTACAGTCCAATAACAGATATCGATTAACACAGTATATGATAGACATTTCCCTAACCCAATAATACAGTGACTAATACAATGTATTCAAACGGTGCCTATGAGGGGAATCAAACATCGCAACATGTGCCTTGATATTCAAGAAAGCCAGACAAGGCTCAATACTTAATCCAATCAACATCTAGCAAAGTAAAGCTTTGCAACATTATATACAATGTGTATGTCTGGTTTGCATTCATCCAATTGATTCCATGCAATTTGTACCTAATTGGCAGGATTTGCAGATGTTTTCATAGAAACATAGAAAATAGGTGCAGGAGTAGGCCATTCGGTCCTTCGAGCCTGCACCGCCATTCAATATGATCATGGCTGATCATCCAACTCAGTATCCTGTACCTGCCTTCTCTCCATACCCCCTGATCCCTTTAGCCACAAGGGCCACATCTAATTCCCTCTTAAATATAGCCAATGAACTGGCCTCAACTACTTTCTGTGGCAGAGAATTCCACAGATTGATTTTCTCATCTCGGTCCTAAAAGACTTCCCCCTTATCCTTAAACTGTGACCCCTTGTTCTGGACTTCCCCAACATCGGGAACAATCTTCCTGCATCTAGCCTGTCCAACCCCTTAAGAATTTTGTAAGTTTCTATAAGATCCCCCCTCAATCTTCTAAATTCTAGCGAGTACAAACCGAGTCTATCCAGTCTTTCTTCATATGAAAGTCCTGACATCCTAGGAATCAGTCTGGTGAACCTTCTCTGTAATCCCTCTATGGCAAGAATTTCCATCCTCAGATTAGGAGACCAAAACTGTACGCAATACTCTAGGTGTGGTCTCACCAAGACCCTGTACAACTGCAGTAGAACCTCCATGCTCCTATACTCAAATCCTTTTGCTATGAATGCTAACATACCATTCGCCTTCTTCACTGCCTGCTGCACCTGCATGCCTACTTTTAATAACTGGTGCACCATGACACCCAGGTCTCGTTGTATCTCCCCCTTTCCTAATCGGCCACCATTCAGATAATAGTCTACTTTCCTGTTTTTGCCACCAAAGTGGATAACCTCACATTTATCCACATTATACTGCATCTGCCATGCATTTGTCCACTCACCCAGCCTATCCAAATCACCTTGCAGCCTCCTAGCATCCTCCACACAGCTAACACTGCCCCCCAGCTTTGTGTCATCTGCAAATTTGGAGATGTTGCATTCAATTCCCTCGTCCAAATCATTAATATATATCGTAAATAGCTGGGGTCCCAGCACTGAGCCTTGCGGTACCCCACTAGTCACTGCCTGCCATTGTGAAAAGGACCCGTTAACTCCTACTCTTTGCTTCCTGTCTGCCAGCCAGTTCTCTATCCACATCAATACTGAACCCCCAATACCGTGTGCTTTAAGTTTGTATACTAATCTCTTATGTGGGACCTTGTCGAAAGCCTTCTGAAAGTCCAGATATAACACATCCACTGGTTCTCCCTTATCCACTCTACTAGTTACATCCTCGAAAAATTCTATAAGATTCGTCAGACATGATTTACCTTTCATAAATCCATGCTGACTTTGTCTTATCATTCTCTTCCTGCAGCTTTTATCTAGGCTCTAGACAAACTGGCACCGTTCTGCAGCTTGTCCTATTTCTGCAGAAGACACATTTAAATTGACCAAATGGCCTAGCAGCCCAGAAGCCTTTACTCAATTTTAGCATCCTGCCCTATACAATTTGGCCAGAATTAACATCGTCATCAATGGATATGCTTTACTGGCCATTGGCCACCTTTTAGCTTGCCTGGTGGCCCAAGTGCAGATAACACAGTGGACTAAAGACATCACGACTGAATGCCAAGCATCTTCCAACATGATTCATTGCCTTTAGTCTCGCAAACCCCAGTTGGACTTTGGGGCTGATGAAAGTTCTATTGGTTTCACTTTTAGGACAGGTTTGACATGCAACACAAAGTGATATGCCTTTAATCATTGACAACTGGAGGCATGGTAAAGCCTGCAGTCCAGCAAAGCATCTGTTCTCTCTGCCTTGGGCAGGAATGAACTTAGTGCTTTGCCATTCAGTAGTGTAACACTTGCAAAACAAAGAATAGGAAAATAATGTGGCTTCATATGCTTAAAATTTCATTTCCAGCACAATTATAAACAAGTTATTGTTCTGCAGTTGTATCAGTATCTGGTGAGAAATTTGAGTGAAGGCACCCCCCTCTTCCAGCAGCTTGTCCTGCTTTGCTCACCACCCACCCTCCCCATCCATCTCACAGTGGTGTTCTATTGTAAAAGCGATGCATTATAATATTTCAGTGTGGAGGAGTAGTTGGTTGCTATGGAAGCCTTGAACAAAGTTAAAAAAGACTTTCAACACCTGCTATACCTCTCCCTGTAGACTTGTAACTTGTAGCCAACTAATGGTGCCAAACAGTGATTGAACCTTGGCAAGAAATTAACCATCAATTCAGCTATGTTTAGTTTAGTTTAGAGATCCAGCATGGAAACAGGTCTTTCGGCCCACTGCACATTAACACTATCCTACACACACTAGGGACAATTTACACATACACCAAGCCAATTAACCTACATACCTGTACTTCTTTGGAGTGTGGGAGGAAACTGAAGATGTCGGAGAAAACCCACGTGGTCACAGGGAGAATGTATAAACTCCGTACAGACAACACCCATAGTCGGGATTAAATTTGGGTCTCCGACACTGCAAGCACTGTAAGGCAGGAGGTCTACCTCTGTGCCAGCGTATAAACTATTAGCCAGAGTATTGAATTCCTAAAATGGTAGAGCTGGCATCAAATCATGGTCACCAGCTAATTAACGTTGTGGTCAAATTACTCTACGTAATTCAGGCACTCAGGATCTCATCAAAATACCAGCCTGCAATTCCACACAAAGGTTTGAGCTGGAGTATTACATCCATTATTGTGATGGCCAAAGGGCACTTATGCATCTCAACCATCTTCCCTCTTCAAAAGTAAGGCACCACCAAAATTTGGAGTCATGATGTACATGTACTGTTGTTCAGTTTCACAGTTGACTTGCCTGGTCAATACCCAGTTATTCAGGGTTTATCTTCAGAAACGCAGCCACAAATATTGTGCTGTCCCGTATCAGCCTGGGTTATAAACCCAGCCTGAATGGTGAGGTGACAGAGTGAAGCATTGCAAGTATAGTTGAGGATGGGGAAAAGCACCGGTGGTGGATATATGGAAAGACCTTCAGAGGAGGTAGCTGAGGCAGGTACTATGACAGCAGTTGAAAGATATTTGGACGGGTACATGGATAGGAAATGGGGGTTATGTGGGCAAATGGGACGCTTAGATGGGGCATCTTGGTGTACACGGACGCGTTGGGCCAAAGGACCTGTTTCCGTGCTGTGTGACTATAATTTTTCACATGGAGGCCATGAAAGCAGTGCTACAATTGTTTAGCTGGATTCATTCAACTCTGCTGAAGACAGGAAAACTCTTTCATTTCTAGATTCATAGAGCAGTTACAATGTATGGATTTTACTTAGAATGTATCCTAATTTCACCATTCTTAGTATCCATCAGTGCAGTGCCAGAGCCCCAGGAGCTTGCACCGTATGAGTTGCCCTGGGTGCTCTGGATTCCTCCCACATCTCAAAGATGTGCAATTTCACAAGTCATTTGGCCACTACCCCAGTGTATAGAATCTGGGAGGTGTTCAGTTTAATTTATTGTCACGTGAACCAAGGTACAGTGAAAAGCTTGTGTTGCGTGCTCACCAGTCAGCAGAAAGACTACATGATTACAATCGAGCCCTTCACAGAGTATAGAAACACGTTAACATGATAAAAGGAACATAGTTAAATTAAGAAATGTTACTGTTGGAGTAAATGTTTAAAAAGAGTGAAGTCATTGTAATGTGTGATTGCAGAGCCACTTCTGTGACTTTGGGAGCCAACTTGAATGTTATGGTGGGAGGAGGAGAGGAGTGGTTGGTGGGAATTTGGGGGGAATAAAATAGGTTAGGAGAGGATTGAGGTAAAAATTGACTGTTAATGTGGTTCCGATTCAGTGGGCTGATGGGCCTGTTTCCATGTTGCATCTCCCTCTGACCCATGTGTAAGTAAGGAAAGAAATAGTAACTTTGAATTTGGGGCAACCCCAGAGAGTCTGCTCGGGAATTATTGGTTGACAGAAGCACATTTTGTAACCTTGAGTCAGCCAGCTCTGGAAGAACAATCATCAAACTGGTAGCATTCATTCAGGGTAATAAAGGAGGGTAAACATACCAGAATGTTTACAGAAGCAAAAGTGGTGTGTGTCATTGGTCTATGATCTCTTGTTGAAATATACTTTGATATAGCATTTGATCTCGGTATCATCCAACACATCGTGTTCATTGTGCCATCTTGGTTATTTTCTCCGGCTCCTTGTGCTGACAACTGGATCAGTATTCATCTATCTTCAGTGCTGTGAAGTGTGTACATTAAGTTGGATTGATTGTTAACATGGAAATACAGAAACATGGTCATGCGGAAACAAGCAGGCCCTTTGGCCCATCATGTCCATGCTGACCATTGAATAGCCATCTGTCCTATTTCCATTTTGAGCAATTAGCCCCTACGCTTCAATGTCTTGGCAGCTCAGGTGTTCATCTAGATATTGCTGAAATTTATAATTATTGACCTTACAACCAAATTTAAATCTACAAATGCCTGTTGGGCTAAAGCACAGGTTACATCAGGTTTTGTTTCCATTTCACAGCTTACTTGTGTGAAATTTACGTTTTGCAAAGGAAAACACTGCTACTTGGCTGCACCTCTGATTGCTCATGCAGAAAGTAATCACTATATTTATACTTTTGTACAGTATTGCCCTTTGCTGATTGCAAATATGAGATGGTAACTATTTCATTTGCTGCAGGTCACTAATTGAGTCGCTTTGATTCATCACTTTTAAACAACTAATGGCACCCTCTTGATACTCTCACATCATATCCTGTCAAAGGTTTCCCCATGAGCATTGGAGGATGAAGCCTTTAATAATAACATAACTGATCCTTGTTGTCCGAGCAGCTTTTATTTCTTTTGGCAAATGTAATTGCTGAAATGTGGAAAATCTGTGAAATTATAATGTGTCTGTTCCATGATGTGTCTGTGATATTTTATAGTGTCCATTGCCTTGTTATCTGTGTAGCAGGGTATGAAAACTATTAATCCCAGCATTCTTATGAAAGGATCATGTCCATCCATTTGCTAGTTCACAGATAATGGGCTGGAAATAGGTACATTGCCCAAATTAAATTTCACCACCGCACCGCTGAGTAAATTGACACTTGAGCAGACGATAAAGATGACTTCTCATGGAAAATAGGTGATGAATTGCACGGGACAATGAGAATTAAAGCTTTGGTTTGGTGGATAGTGAAATCTAAATGCAGTGATGCTTTCCTCAAAAGTAAATGTTTGGGAAACTGATTTAGATGATACCATCATTTTTAAAAATAAGATTTTTAAAGTCTGCTAAAAATGACTAATTACAACAGATCCTGTGGGCGATTTTAATCATGTCTGTGTTACATTTGCAAAGTTAACATAATAATGAGACAATTAAGAACTAAATTGAATGTCAGAATGTCATCACAAACTAATTAATGTGCAAGGGATCAACTGTATTATCATAGAGGAAATAAGCCCTTCAGCTCATCATTTAAGGTACATGGATAGGAAAGGTTTAGAAGGATATCAGCCAAACACAGGCAGTGGGACTAGTGTAGATGGGACATCTTGGTCGGTGTGTGGAAATTGGGCTGAAAGGCCTGTTTCTATGCTGCATGACTCTTTGACTATGCCCATGCTGACTAAGATGACCCATCTAAGCTAGTCCCATTCACCCACATTTGACCTATATTTCTCTAAATCTTTCCTATTGTCCAAGTGCCTTTTAAATGCTTTCATAGTATCTGCCTCAACCAGCTCCTCTGGCTGCTTGCTCCATATCCACCATCACCCCTCAGGTTCCTATTAAATCTTGCCCATCTCACCTAAAACCTATGTCTTCTGGTTTTTGATTCCCCTACCCTGGATAAAAGCCCAGTTTTATCTGTACAATCCCGTAATTCTGATACTATGAAATAATCTACTGCTCTTTGTGGTAATTCTACATATTGAGATGTTATTATCGGTCTTTTACTTCCATATCGTTTGGTAAACCACAGATCTTTTCCGCAATCCCCACAAAGTATAGAAATATCATCCAGCAACTAACTGAATAAATATAAAGAAATAAAGTCACTTTTTGATAAAAGATAACTTTTCAAGACAAAGGCCATGAATGATGAGATTGGTGATACTGTGAAGATGCTGCAATCTTGTTCCTTAAATGCTTCAAAATACCCGCCATGCATTATGCTTTATGTATAAATCTGAAAAACACTAAACCGGACATTGAAATATCACAGTGCGCTGTGCAATGGTTGTAAAGAAAGAAAAGAGCAGTTTGTGTTTATGAGGTCAGTCACTATAATGAAATAAACACTCAACAGTTGAGGAAGAGCAAGATAAATCTGAGGGCAGAAATGTGTTATAAGGTAATCCTTCTGGAGCATCGAACCAAAAGGTGATTTTTAAAAATCATTTCATTTGTATTGAATGAAAAATATTCCTGCAATAACCGACAGTCGAGGTCTAAACTCTCCAAATGTGTCAGTTACAAAATTTCATGAGAACAAAATATTGCCATTTCGTTCTGAAGAAAGGGTCCTGGACCTGAAACATTGACTCATTTTGTCTCTATAGGTGCTGCCCGACCTGTCGGGTATTTATAGCATTTTCCATTTTTTATATCAGCTATTTAGGGTCTGATTGTTACAGATTTATTATTACATCAAGTTACTTATTTATATCTTTCTCCTTAAAAACACCTTTGTAAAGGTGTTAATTAAGAGCAGTAATTGTAGATTGGTAATTGTAGATTGGTAGTGCTAAAGGTTAGGTGTCATACTTATATGCTTGGTTTATGCTCCAGCATACTCATTCAACCTCTCAGGATGGGGAGGAGAATAATTTAAACTGTTTGTGGGCTTTCCCTCGAGATAATCAAATGTTGTTAAAAATTTTGAAAATGTTTACGTTATTAATGTTTTGCATTTTTCTTATACCTCCAAAGCTAACCTTTCTTTCCCTCCATTTATTTATATTTTTCTTTAGCCAATTTGAATCTGTTATCCCATTTCTTTTGTTGCCTATTCCTCGCTGCTTTCTCTGTTCATTGCTCTCATAGGTTAAGGTTCAACAACATTCCAAATGGCCTGTTACTTTCAGTGTTTGATTAGAAGCCAGCATCTCCAACAACTCTGAGAGCAAAAGGTTTGACCTAAAAAGTCAAAAGGAAGATATTATTGGATGCATTGCTACTGCATAATCTAAACTTGTTTTCCTATTCATTGCTGAAATTTGTTACAGAATAAATCGTTTTATAAATTTGTACCTTGCAAAGCCAGACATCAACAATATTCATTGATCACGATGGATAAAAGATTGATGATAAAAAAAATAATTTCCAATGCATCTAAGTACATATTTTGCTTATTCCTGAATTCTCTTATAGAGATAATAAGATAACTGAGAATGGTCGTGTTCCCACATCCAAGCTGCACTTGGAGTTTGAGGTGGTGAAAGCCCAAAGTTTGGGAAATTCTCTCAAACAAAACTCACTACCCTCTCAGAGGATAGTAAAGGGCCTGTCCCACTTACGCTACCTTGGCTCGCAAATTACGTGACCTCGTGGTCGTTTGAGGCGTACGGGCACCGTATGGCCACGTAGGGCCAGTCCCACTTAGAAGCGCGGAGTTGTGCGGGGCTGGTCCCGACATCGTGTGGGGCTCCGAAATTCTTGCAGTGACCAAAATCTTTGCGCACCAACGACCTGTCGTCACGCAGGCGCAATGCGGTTATACGCAGCGTCTTGACGGCGTACGCCTAGCGCGTGGCGTTGCGTGATGACGTCACCTCCCGGCATGGCGTTGCGTGATGATGTCACAACCCGACGCCATGCGACGCCCAAATTCAGTCAGCCCGCCTCCTGCCCAGCTGATTGATAAGCATGACGTAAATGACGTCACGCGCGAACTTCGCGTGAACTCCGCTTCTGGTTGATCGCACCAAACGCACGCAATCGCATGCAAGTGGGACAGGCCCTTAAGTCTTTGGAATTTTCTGCCCCTCAGGGTGGTGGATTCTGGATCATTAGATATATTTAAGATGGAGATAGATAAATATAATGAAAGAATAAGAAATTGAGGATTTTGGAGGGATTGGCAGAGAATAGGAGTTGAGGCCAGCATAGATCAACCATAATTGTGTTGAATGGTGTGGCAGGCTTCAAAGACATGTTGACCTATTCCTGCTCCAATATTCTTGTATTTTTGTTAACGTTAATACTGCAAGACTTTACTGGGAAGGATACAAATAAACTCTGCATCAGTGAACGACCCAACGAGAATGCAAAGTCATGTTAGAGGCCTCGTTGGTGGTGCTCCTTCTTAGAATAATAATGTTCAAATTGAAAATCAAATTTATGTCATATCTAGATAAATATACAAAAATGTGAAATGTGGTCATAGTTTCCGGATAAATTTTGTGAATGTCAACATCATTTCTGAGCTTTATATATGAGTGTGTTGAAGCTTGAGTGGTGAAAACATAACCGAGATGTGGCTAAGTTTGAAAATATTTAGACTACTGAACATGAAAGGGGTATCTAGTTGAAATGTAAACAGGTGTCCTTTTTCAGCTGGCATACCTAAAATAGTTATTCGGGGTGAAATGGAAATACCAGAGATCTGCTTGTTATTTCTTTCTCATTTCCTTTGATTATCTGCTTGCACTTGATTCTTCAACTTGAAATGGTACAGGGAAGTTAGTTAAGTCTGTTTTCCCTCACCTGTGTAAAAACATGTCCGTTTGGGATCCTCATATAACAAACATGTCAATCTATTTTAAATATTTCCAGGGCCTCCCAGGATTGGATATTGCCTGTGGACTTATGAAAATCCAACTTTATATAAATGTTCTCATGCATTTTTCAAGCTAGTAAAAAGTATAATAATAAAATGTTTCAGGATATTTATTAATGGTGTCATAGTAGCAACATTGTAGCGTAACAGTTCAAGAGAAAACCAGTTCCAGTCCAATATCCATATCGAGATAGGCTGGAAAATGGGGACTATACCTTGGTGTGGAAAGACCGTTTAGCAGACTGATAACAGAGGTGAAGAGGCTGTGACTGAGTCTAGTGGTACATGCTTTCAAGCTTTTGTACCTTCTGCCCGACAGGAGTGGGGAGAAGAAGGTCTTGTCAGATATTTATTCAGTGAAATCCTGATCTCAGGTCTGTGTGGAGATTGAATGGTCTCCCTGAATCCGTGTGGGTGATCCCCGGGTACTCTGATTTCCTCCCACATCCCAAAGACATGCAGATTTGGAGGTTAGTTGGCCCTCAGCGTGTAATGAAAAAGGATGCAAAAGTGGGATAACATCGAACTAGTGTGAACTAGGTGATCAATTGTCAGCAACAGCTCGATAGGCCGAATGGCCAGTTTCCATGCTGTATCTCTAAAACTAAAACTGTGTTTGTAGAGCAATACAATAGGGGTTAAATAAAGAAAGCAGACATCTCTGACTGAGGAAAAATCAGCTTATGGACAGTTCTCAGAAATGAACCCTTTACATAATCAGGGAACTGCCTGTATTTTGATACAAAATCCGTTTTGAATGTAGGTGCTTTAAGACTGAACTGCTGGTCTTTGTGAAGAATCCGTTGGTCCATTCAAGTTGGCTGTTGTGAGTAGTTCCGAAGGGGTTTCCACTGAAAATCAAAATATACTGAAAATCTTAAGTGAAATGTAATCTAGAAACATTCAGCAGGTCTCCTCAAAATCCTCAACGACCTCCTCACCTCTGCTGACACTGGTTCCCTCAACATCCTCATCCTCCTCGACCTGAGCGCAGCCTTCGATACAGTGAACCATAACATCCTGCTCACCAGACTCAAAGACCTCGGCATTGAAGGCTCTGCACTCAGCTGGCTACATTCCTACCTTTCCAACAGATCCCACTTCATCTCTCTCCACAACCACACCTCTGCTACAGCCACAGCCACTCAAGGCGTTCCCCAAGGCTCCGTACTCGGCCCCCTCCTCTTCATCATCTACATCCTCCCCCTTGGTCAGATACTCCGCCACTTCAACCTGGACTTCCACTGTTACGCCGATGACACCCAGATCTACCTCGGCACCAAATCCCCCAACAACCCCCCCCCTCTCCCATATCAACTCCTGTTTGTCAGCTATAAAAACCTGGATGCAACATAACTTCCTCAAACTCAACAGCGATAAGACAGAATTCCTCCTCATAGGCTCCAAAGCCACACTCAGCAAAATCAATAACCCCACTCTCACCATCGACGGCACCACTGTCTCCCCATCTCCCCAGGCCCGCAACCTTGGCGTGATCATTGATTCCACCCTCTCCCTTGAGCCTCACATCCGCCATGTCATTAAAACCTCCTTCTTTCATCTCCGCAACATCGCCAAACTCAGACCCTCTCTCACACCTCCCGCTGCTGAAAGACTCATCCATGCCTTCATTTCCTCCCTACTGGACTATTGCAACTCACTTCTCCTTGGCATCAGCTCCATCTACATCAACCGACTCCAACTGGTCCAGAACGCAGCCGCCCGACTCATCACCCACACCAAATCCTGGCATCACATCACTCCAGTCCTCAAACAACTTCACTGGCTTCCCATCTCCCACCGGATCACCTACAAAATCCTGATCCTCACCTACAAAGCCCTCCACCATCTGGCCCCCCCATAACTCACTGACCTCCTCTCCCCCTACCAACCCTCACGGTCCCTCAGATCCACATCAGCCGGTCTCCTCTCCATCCACAAGTCCAACCTCCGCAGTTTTGGGGACAGAGCCTTCTCCAGGGCAGCTCCCAGGCTCTGGAACTCCCTCCCCCAACTGATCCGCAATTCCGTGTCCCTCACCATCTTCCAGTCCCGCCTCAAGACCCATCTCTTCACCTCTGCCTATCCTTAGCCCCACGTCCCCCTCCCTTTTCATCTGTGCATTAATTGCCTCATATTGTGTTTTGAATTAAATTCTGTCTTTACTTTGTGTACTAGTCATGTCTCTACTATTTATTTCATTCCCCTTACATGTTTTTCCTCTACCTGCTAAATTTTTGTAAGGTGTCCTTGAGACTCTTGAAAGGCGCCCATAAATAAAATTTATTATTATTATTATTAACTATAGTTATTGAAACGAAATAGAGGAATTTATTAATAAAGCAACAAGTCTCACGTCTCTACACATCCGAGACTCCTGTCTGCAATGACTGACGTTGTGAACATGTGAGTCCTGACACCTGCCCACACCAGGGTTCACTAGTAGAACCATCCTCTCCACATCCACTCTATTCAAATCTTTCACTTTTCTGTATATTTCAATGAGGTGCCACCTCATTCTTCTAAACTCCAGCGAGTACAAGCCGAGTACCGATAAACGCTCAACATAGGTGAACCTACATATTCCTTCTCATCTCTCCCCCCCCCCCTCCGAAGATGAAGTTCCGTCTCTCTCTCCCCAAAAGTGAGGTTCCTCTTTCTCCCCGAGTGTGAAGTTCCTGCACTACTGGTCAGAGCACGCATTTATATGATAACTTTATCTCTAAGAGCAGCAGGTGACCATGCGTCAAATCTAGCTATCCTCCTTTGTGCCATAATAGCGCAAGTGATTTTTCCGATCAGATGCCAAACTAGTGTCGGATGTCTTTTGGAAGGCAAAAGCTTATCTTAGTGACCTTGCTGGTGACCTCATGATTTACTAAGTTAGCAAGTATTTTTCCAAAACATCAACTTGTTTCCCAAAGCAGGATTTGAAACTTGGTGCTGCTAATTTAGCTGATAACACCAGTTTACCTGATGTAGTCTGTTTAACCCTTATATTACATTATCGAAAAAGATCAAATACACCATTCATAAATTCAAGTGCTGCACCAGTTCCAAAGTCCAGTGACTGCAAAAAGGTAGATTGAATCAGACAGTCCCCTAGATTATGGAAAGACCATTCGGAAGCCTGATAACAGAGAGGAATAATCTGTTCATGAATCTGGGGTGAGGGTCTTTTATTATGCTAGCTACTTGTTTAAGCATTGTGAAGTGCAGATGAGGTCAATGGCAGGGAGTCTCATCTGTGAGATGAATCTTGTGGCATGCTGTTGTGGTCTGCATCCGAGGGAAGAGAGGGCGAAGACCATTTGACAGAACTGTTAGCTCTGTTTCTCTTCTTACAGATGTGGCCTATGTTCCAGTATTTGCTGTTATTTCCATTTTTCAGCATCTACAGTTTATATTTTGATGTAAATGGGGTTAGTTGGAAGCAATTGTGTATTTTAACTCATTTTGTAATGTTTTAATTATTTCTTAGAATAATGCTGTGTTTTAATTATTTCATATTAAATATTTCATGATTTTAATGGTTTGTAAATATCTCTGAATCTCTGTAAATTAGCCCAACAGGTTTATACGGGGGTAAGGCTCCCTCACGCTCTCCTCATCTCAGCTCTTATCAAAGGCTGTTCTGGGGATGGGGCTGCAGAGAGATGTGCCAGTGACTTAAGTACTGCAGTAACCTCAATGGTAATGTTGAGAATTTGTTTCTCAACTGTTGCGGCTGAGCCTAATGAAAACAGGTACGCCCTTTTGGGAGCTGTCGGGGAAGATGACACTTCCAGTCCAAGCGGCAGACAGGTCGGTGGCTCCAATCCGTGCGATGAGACTCGACTGGCGAGACCGACGTCGGGCAGAGCTACAGTGGTGGGTGACTCCATTGTCCGAGGTGCGGACTGGAGATTCTGTGGTGGCAGGTGAGACGCGAGGATGGTCTGTTGCCTCCCTGGTGCCAGGGTTCAAGATATCACAAACCAAATTCAGAACATCCTCGAGAGGGAAGGTGAACAGCCGGCCGTAGTTGTGCACGTGGGCACAGGCGACATCGGGAAGAAAAGGAAGGAGGTTCTGCAACACGAGTTTAGACAATAGACAATAGATAGGCCCATTCGACCCTTCGAGCCAGTACCGCCATTCAATGTGATCATGGCTGATCATCCCCAATCAGTACCCCATTTCTCCTTCTCCCCATATTCCCTGACTCCGTTATCTTTAAGAGCCCTATCTAGCTCTCTCTTGAAAGTATCCAGAGGACCGGCCTCCTCCACCCGCTAAGGCAGAAAGTTCCGCAGAATCACAAACTCTCTGTGTGAAAAAGTGTTTCCTCATCTCCGTTTTAAATGGCTTACCCCTTGTCCTTAAACTGTTGCCTCTGGTTCTGGACTCCCCCAACATCGGGAACATGTTTCCTGCCTCTAGCGTGTCAAAACCCTTTATAATCTTATATGTTTCAATCAGATATCCTCTCATCCTTCTAAAGTCCAGAGTATACAAGCCCAGCCGTTATGAGGAGAAGGCAGGAACGGGGTACTGAATGTGGATGATCAGCCATAATCACATTGAATGGCGGTGCTGGTTTGAAGGGCCGAATGGCCTACTCCTGCACCTATTTTCTATTGTCTATTGTTTAGCCAAATGGTTCTGTAAGTATAGGAATACTGGGCCTTTGTCCGGTACAAATTAGGTAAAACCCTGAAGTTCCTCATTGTCTATTTTCTACAATGTTGTATGGCAGCTAATGTCTTTCTTGAGGAAACAATACAGCATTTTCTTGAGAGGATTATGACCTATTCAAAATTTATTATTATAGAAGATTAAAACGGATTGAGCACCCTCATTATTTATCAATCACAATAGCTGAAATAAAATGATACATTATCGCATCTGACCTAATTTCACCAGAAGACTGGTTTATCAGAAAATAATACCAAACCAAGAAGTCACAGGTTCTTGCATTGATGTGCATTGTGCAGATAGAATAACTGATCATTTTAGCAAGCATACATTTTTTTCAAAATGCAGATGCTTGAAATCTAAAATAGCAGTAAGTGCTGGAAAACTCAGCAGGTCAGGCTGCAACTGTGGGAAGAGAAACAGAGTTAGAAGTTTATTTTGCAGAGATAGAAACAAGGAGCTGCAGATGCTGGTTTGCAAAAAAAGGCACAACGTGCTGGAGTAACTCAGCGTGTAAGGCAGCATTTCTGGAGAACATGGATAGGTGATGTTTTGGGTTGGGATATGTTTTCAGACTGTCGGGTGGGTGATTCTTTCTCTCCCTTCCTGTTATTGAAGTGCAACAGTAAAAGGAGGTTTCAGCCACATTCTCCTACATTTTCAATAGTGTACAAGTGGATTTCATGTTTGAATAGTGGAAACAAGGAACTGTAGATGCTAGTTATTATACAAGAGGGCACAAAGTGCTGGAGTAACTCAATGGGTCAAGCAGCATCTTTGGAGGACATGGATAGGTGATATTTTGAGTCGGGACCCTTCTTCAGCCTGCAGTGTGAAGAAGGTTTCTGACTTGAAATTTCACCAATCCATATTCTCCAGAGATGGTGTCTTACCCGCTGAGCCACTCAAGCACTTTGTGTAATTTTGAGTTTTAATGCTTACTGCTGTGTTTCATCTGAGAGGCACATACCCTGGTTAATGCAACAATGGAATGGGTAATGAAATTTCCACCTCCAGATTGTGAAACAAATTGAAACAAGTCATACCTGAGTTAAACATGAAGGCCAAACTAACAGTAGCAGCCAACTAACCATGTTTCATTCCTCTGCTTGTGAGGATAAACTAGACTGTAAACTAACATTTTACGGGAAAAATAAACAACGGAAATCACATGAGGGAAAAAGTAGTTTTATCCAAACAGACATTATAACAATCTGCAGCATATATTTACACAATATGATGCATATATATAATTTTATACAAGCTGTATTCTGCTGTAGTAACTAGTGTATTGCTGAAGAAGAGCAGAGGGATTTATGAGTGCAGGTACATTGTTCCTTGAAAGTGACATCACAGGTTGGTGGGGTGGTAGAGAAGGCTTCCAGTATGTTGGCCTTCATCAATCAGGGTATTGAGTATAGAAGTTGGGATGTTCTGTTACTATAAGACATTGGTGAGGCTGCATTTGGAGTCATTTTGGTCACCCTCCTAAAGGAAGGATGTTGTTAAGCTGGAAAGATTGCAATGAAGATTTATGAGGATGGTGCCAGGACTTGAGGACCTGAACTATCGGGAGAAGTTGGGCATTGAAAGACTTTGTTTTTTGGGGCACAGGACAATGAGGGGTGATCTTATGGAGGTGTGTAAGGTCATGAGGGGAATAGATAAGGTGAATGCACACAGTCTTTTACCCAGGGAAGGGAATCAAGAACCAGAGAAGGGAAATATTTAATAGGAACCTGATGGACAACTTTTTCTCGCAGAAGGTGGTGAGTATAAAGACCAAGCTTCCAGAGGAAGTTGCTTAGTACTATAACAGCATTTAAATACATTTGGGTAGGTACATGGATAGAAATATGTAGAGGGATAAGGCCAAATGTGGCAGGTGTGACTATTGTAGATGGGGCATCTTGGTTTGCATGGGAAAGTTGTGTCGAAGGACCTGGTTCCATATTGTATGTCTCTGTGATATGAAGTACTTCAACACACAAGTCCAAATTGAAATGGGGGAAATAGTGTTCAAATATTGTCTGTTAAACCATCAGTGTGGCTTAATATAAGGACAGCATCAGATAATTATGTTGATTCAAATGTCCTAAACAAAGATATTAAGAACACTGAAATTAAAGTACCATGTCAACATATGCTAATTACAAACTAGATTGTCAGCAAAATAAAAAAAGCTGACATAACTCATTTGCTGGTGAACAAATCCAAGGTAAATTGTGGAATGATTTATATCTCAATCTACAGGTATCATGGGAAGGGTGGATGTGTCTTTGAAGTTTTAGTTTGTGTTCAGATTCTGGAAGCCCTGTATCAAAGAGTTGACTCCTGCTGTTTACTGTCTGATAGCAGATGCTCAAACCTAGCTCCTGAAGTCTGTTTCCAGGCAATTGAAACTTGATTTAGCAGCATAAATCGCAAAGGATCGGCCATGGTTGGTCCAAGTAATATAAATTGCAGGGGCAGATATAAATTGTGTCTGATCAAGTTAGATATGTTTTTTTGAAGATTACGGGCAGAGAATGGTTAATCTTTCCTGGCTGAGAAAGAGAAAGCCACGGTTGATTCTTCTACCAATCAAACGTGTTAGGTTTAATCATTCAAAAGAGAAAAATTATGAATATTCATATGAACGTGATTTTTGTCAGGGATGTGGCCAATATTCCTACACGTTATTTTGCATCACATGTCTCATTTTGAAGTGATTGAAAAGGTTACACTTTCACTGGCCATGAAGAGATTGGCTAATGGTGCTGGATTAGAGACAGCTATCCAATCTTTTCTCTTTACCCTCCTCAGTAAGCTGTTAGCTTTTTAGCTCATCACATCTTCAGTCTCTGTGGCTGAGATTGACAGCTCAGCAGAGTTTGGAATTGAACTGGTGTTCCTCCACACCATGTTGCCGTATGTCACTGCAGCAATCCACATCAGGTTTCATTGCCAAACAGCTGTTGCTTTCTTGGAGGACATAACCATGGGGGACAAGGAGATAGGAATGAGGAACACTGTGTTTTATGCAGTCGTTTGGGTATTTGCAACATTATCATTGATGATATGGACTGACTGATTGCTTTTGTGCAGTAAGATAACGAACAAGCAAATCAGTATCACACAGAAATTCACATTCATACGTCTTTCATATAAGAAAAATGCCCCAAGGTTCTTCACGGGAATACAGTCAAACAAAACAAAGTTTGGTGCTAAGCCTTACAAAGGTAAGTGACCAAAAGCTGGACATGTTTTTAAGAGAATTTTAAAGAAGGAAAGAGAAAGGTAGCAAAGAGGGAGAAGAAAGCTGGAAGAGAGGAGTAACAGGGCAAAGCCAGGCAGGTAATAGGTTATTCCCAGTGAGAGGGGCAGCTGTTTGGGCAAAAGCCAGAAATGAAAAGACAAAACATGTGAGACAAAAGGTAGAAGTTGCAATTAATGAAGCCTGAGGAAGGGATGTTATTGGGAGGGGAGAGGAGAAATAAAAGGAGGGAGAAAAGGGGGAAAAGCGGGTGGGCATTGGTGGGAAGAAGGGAGGGGGGTGTTTAGTCACCTGAAACTGGAGAATTCAATGTTTGCACTACACAAAAAGCTGGAGTAACTCAATGGATAAGGCAGCATCTCTGATGCCTTATTTCTTGCTCCTCCCGTAGCCTTGCTAATCATTGCCCCAAGTATCTATTCAATTCCATTTAGAAATCTAATGGGTCTGTCCCACTTAGTCGATTTTTTAGCGGACTGCTGGCGACTGTTAAGTTGCCGGCAGTGGCCTGAAAACCGGAAACTAGGACGGCAACTGACAGAGTGGAACACACACACACACACACATCGCTTCCTTCACCAGCCCGTGTGAATTTTTTAGACAGCGCTCCCCCCGCTGGCCCTGTCTAAAAAATTCACAAGGTGCAAGGCCAAGGTGATACAGATACACACCGCGATGAACAGGAAGGTTGGCGCTGTAAAAAGATGGCTAAAGTACAGTGTGGGTTAAGTCTTTTAAAGGAGGGGTGGAGAGGTGGGTGGAGAAGGAGTGGAGACAACTTTTAAGAAGCCAGAGATACACGGTTGTGAAGCACGCCGAACATTTTACATTACCGGTCGGTTATCCTTGGTTCTGAAAACTACTGCTTACATTTTTTTTCTCCAAATGAGCCAATGAAATTCACCGGTCAGCACCGGCTACAACCCACGAGAATTTCCTAGAACCATCGACCTCCTGGCGACCCACCTATGGCTACTCTCGCTACTCTCCATGGCGGCTTCATTCTAGTCGCCGCTAATTTTTCAACATGTTGAAAAATTCATGGCGACCATAATGAGGCCGCGACTAGTTCCCAGAATACGGGAACTCCTCACGACCATGAAGGCGACTCCCCGGCAACCACCCACGAACATGTGGCGACCATGTGGCAACTGTATAATCTCCTGCAATCGCCTAAAAAGTCGCCTAAGTGGGACAGGCCCATAAAGCTAATTCTATTTCCACCAGATCTACAAGCAGACATAAAATGTTGGAGTAACTCAGCGGGTCAGGCAGCATCTCTGCAGAGAACGAATGGGTGACGTTTCAGGTCTACAGCAGTTAGGTTCAGATTCAGGCAGATCTATCAGATTTACAATCAGTTAGGTTCAGATCCAGGCAGAGAACATTTGTTTAATTTGGCATCATGCTTGGCACACGCTTTCGAGGCAGAAGGGACCGTTTTTGTGTTTGTTCTGTCCTGTTACTCACTTTCACCACAATTTTACTATCCAACATTGTAAGTCCGCTTCCTTTGGTCATTAATATAATGTGAACAGCTTCCAATGAACCATATTTTCAATGCATTCTTGAGTGGTAGTAGTATTACATAAATGCAATATAAAAACCAAGAAACATTCAGTAGGTCAGTCAGCATCTATTGGAAGAGCAACTGAGTTAACACTTCAGATCAAAAACCGTGCAACAGAGGTTTGAGCTTTCTGGAGCAAGTGCCAACCCAGTGCTGGGAATTTGTGCTCTGTTAGACATCTATATTATATTTAACTCACTTCAGTCCTGAACACCCGTCTCCAACTACACCTTACCCACCACAACTGTGCAGGCCTTAATTCCTCAAATTTCTCCTGACCCCACGGCTGAAATCCAAGGCACTTGAGGATAGGTGATAAGTGATAACACATCCTCCACAATGATTCTCAACATGAGTGCCCCACAATGATGCGCTCTCAGCCCCTGCTATACACTCAAGATTGGGTGGCCACATTTGGCACAGGCCTTTCGAGGCAGAAGGGCCTGTTTTTGTGTTTGTTCTGTCCTCCATCTACAAGCTCACCGATGACACAACCGTGGTGGGCTGGATCATGAACACTGACGAGATGGAGTAAAGCAAGGAGATAGAGAGCTTAAAAACCTGGTGTTTGGACAACAAATCTTCCCTCAGTGTCAGCAAGATTAAAGAACTCATTATCAATTTCAGAAAGCATGGTGGAATACATGCCACAATAGATATAATTTGCTCTCAGCAACATTTCTACCCATTCATTGGAAAGAGCACATGGCATTAATCTAGGTTATTCATATGGTTCTTAAAGGTATGTATACTGTCAGAATCTTTGACACAAAGATGAAACCATGATCATTGGTCCCTTGTTGGCAGATGTATGTTCTCACTGTCGCAGTTCTGCAGTTCAAAATAATTGCACCAGCTCTGAATGTTTCCAACAAGTGCATGAAGTGGTGGAAGTCAATTGGCAAGTGTGCATTTAATGTCAATGAAGCTTTGATGTATTTGTATTGCATTATTATTGTCACGTGGACCAAGATATAGTGATAAACTGTTTTGCATCTTATTCAAGCAAATAATACCAAACATGAGTAAATACGGTACGGAAAATGAGAAAATGAACAGATTCCAGAATATGTGTGTTCAGTTACAGAGAAAATGTAGATGTAAAAAGTGCAAGGACCACAACGAGGTAGATTTGAGACTGGAAAATTCATCCCTGGCATATTGGAGGCTCGTTCAAAGCTAGATCTTTAGTTGCAGCACACCTGGCACAACATGTTTGTACATTTGAAATTGAGGGGTAGGAATCTGTTCTCATATAAAGTTTCATGTCAACCACATAAACTCCACAATGGAAGCATTATTTTTTATAGACTGTTCATTATTGATCTGTACATTTGCCTTTTGATGTATGATCTAAGAATTGTTTCAGAATATTTTAGGATCTGAGAATTAGAGTGTCACACAGGTTGACCAAAAGATGAACACAATGCTCAGACTCACTAAGACAATGTTTGCAATCAACGTGAACTATGGAAATAATTTTGCCTTGGCCTTATCCTACAGATTTAACAGAAAATTATTTAGGCTTGTAATTAAATTGTTCTTCAACATTGTGGGATCTAAAAAGATAATATGCCTGATTTTTGCTTTTGAAATCAATAATTTACTTTGTATCCCTGACTCAAAACTGTCCTACAATCAGCTGAGCAAGCTGGGGAGGGTATTATATATTAAATTCCAGTAGAAAAGAAAACTGCAAAACCTCCTCAGCATGCAGAACAACTGGGACGGAAGGCCCAGAAGGCAGAGAGCAGATTTTTTATAATCTATTTCTTTCCCTTTCTGTGGAAAGATTACACTAGTGCAACGGATTCCCTGTCCAGGGAGCTACAATCATCAAACACGGGGGAAATTGATTTCAGGCTTAGAAGGGATGATTTGGTGATCATCCAAGAGAGGAGAGAGAGGGAGATACAGATTTTGTAGACTCTTCCCTTGGCCTAATCCTATAATCCTCTGCTCTAAATACATGTCACATAATAATGAAGTAGATGTAACAAACAAATGTGTGAAGAACATGAGGTTTCTTGTCTTTTCATTTGTGAACTTGTCAAATATGTGAAAAAGTGAAGGCACCAAATCATGGAGGGAGAATCAGATGGTTGTGCTCCACTCAAAATTGAAAGTGACAGACCAAATGTAAGCCACCTCTCTGTTAAAGATTAAAGGAGCAAAGATGCAGCAGTTTAATAGTCCCTCCTTCCTTGCACCTGGTGATTGATTGATTTCTTCATATTGTCGCTCCTGATCTTGCACTAACTCCCCAAGATAGCTGTGTCGGGCATTGGAGGAAGGGATGACCAGTGGCAAAGGTTCCACATTTAGAATACCTGAGAAAAGCCTTGTCTTGAGATTTACAGCACATTTGATTGGAATTGTGCAAAGGATGTGGACGCTACAGTGAATGGCAGAGGGGCAGCAGAAGGACTAATATGCAATGAACTGCATTGATGTGTCATTGTGATATGATGTTCTATTTCCAATTGTAGAGTGAAGTCAGAGAGAACTAGCATATCAATGAAAATATTGAGTGGGCTTAATCTCCTGCCTTCCTTAGAATGAAATAGAACTGAGCACATAAAGCATTCAAAGATTTCCGTTCAATAAAAAGCAGGAGGCAGAATACTTTTGTAATAGAAAATCACTTGATGCTTCTCAATTTTGAAAGCGATTAGCAGTTAGGCATTATCGCATTTTCATGTTCACAAGTTATAAGTGCAGAATGAGGTAATTTGGCACATCAAGTCTGCTCCACCATTCAATCATGGCGGATTTATCTTTCCCTCTCAACCCCATTCTCTTGCCTTCTCTCTATAACCCCTCACACCATAACTGATGAAGAATCGGTCAATCTCCACCTTAAAAATATCTATTGACATCCTCCACAGCCTTCTGTTCAGAGACCATTGTTAATTTAGCATTAGCATGTAGTAAGTGTTCTCAGACTATTTGATTATTATGAGGCGTTTATGGTGCAGTAATGGCCACCTTAAGGGCCTGTCCCACAGGCGACTTTTTAGGCGAGTGCAGGAGACTCTGCGCTCGCCACATGGTCGCCACATGTTCGCTGGTGGTCTCTGGTAAGTTTCCTTCATGGTCGCGAGGAGTTCTCGCATTCTGGGAACTAGTCGTGGCCGCAGTATGGTCACCACAAATGTTTCAACATGTTGAAAATTTTCTGCGAACAAAAATTGGTCGCCATGAAGAAAATCGATACTTTTGTAGTCGTAGGTGCAGTTGTAGTAGGGTCGCCATGTAGTTATAGGTAGTCGAGCTAGTCGTAGGTAGTTTTAGTTAATCGCCTTTGCTGACCGGGCATTTTCATTGGCTCATTGGGGGAAAAAAACGTAAGCATGAGTTTTCAGAACCAAGGAGAACCGACCGGTAATGTTAAATGCCCGCCAAACTTCACAGCTGTGTATCTCTGGCTTATTAAAAGTTGCCTGGCTTCTTAAAAGTGTCTCCACTCCTTATCTCCCCCCCCCCCCTTCTCCCATTCCCCCACTCTTTTAAAGGACTTACACTGTGCTAGCTGTCTTAACCTTTCTGTTCATCGTGATGTGTGTCTGTATCACCTTGGCTTTGCACCGTGTGAATTTCAGACAACGCTCCCCCGCTTTCCCTGACCCCACCTTTGTGATGTGTTTGATTGTTTGTGTGTGTTCCACTCTGACACTCGCCATTCCAGTTCCTGGTTTTTCAGCGAGTGCCGCAAACTTGACAGTCGCCGGCAGTCCACTGAAAAATCACCCAAGTGGGACAAGCCCTTTATTTGGAGCAGCAGGATATCATTTCACAAAGGACACAAGTAGAAACTGAGCCTGCTTCTCCCTTTACCATCTCAATCTAAGAGCAAAGCATTCTACAGCAGAATTCCTGCAATTGGCTCGGCTCATTACAGAGCTCATTACACAGAATGCACCTTCATATCAATATGGTTCTTCTACACTTTCAGATAAATCATGGAACCACTGAATATCATTCAAATATCATTAATTTTAAATAAAAGCTCACTATGTGTTTGTCGATTATGTCTCGGCATCCATATCTCCTCTGAGCCTTTTCTATTTTCCCTATTGATCTGCCAAAGATCAGATGAGATATAAATCGTGGAATATAGATATTATCTCTTCTGGTGTTGCCATTTTGGACTTCAAATGGCAACCTATGTATCAACTGGAAGCAACTGATGAGCCCTGAGAAAATAAATGTGGAATGGACATTTTCTTTTGTGGAAGAATCTTAAACAGGGGTTGCACACTGTACGTTAGGATTTTTTTCTTCAACCGGGGGATTGCAAGCTTTCAGACCTTTCTTCCTTAAACAGCAATGAAAGTACAGCCTTTGAATATTTTTAAAGCACAAGTAGAATATTTTTTGAAATGCAAAAAAGTGAATTTGGAGATTAAGTTTCAAACAGATCAGCGATGATCTTATTAACTGGCAGTACATGTTAGTGTAGTTTGGAGATACATTGCGTAAATAGGCCCTGCGGCCCACCGAGTCCACACCGACCAGCGATCCCCGCACTTTAACACTATCCTACACACTCTAGGGATAATTTACACGTATACCAAGCCCAATTAACCTGCAAACCTGCACATCTTTAGAGTGTGGGAGGAAACTGAAGATCTCGGAGAAAAGCCACGCGGTCACGCGGAGAACATACAAACTCTGTACAGACAGCAGCCATAGTCGGGATCAAGCCCGGATTTCTGGCGCTGCAAGCACTGTAAGGCAGCAACTCTACTGCTGCACCACCGTGCCGCCCATGAGGCCTGTTCCTACTCTTAATTCTAAACAATATTTCATTATCCAATGTTTTTGAGGTTTCACACTGAGTAACCTAACTATTGGTCCTTAAAGGACCCACCTGAAATCTCCTGCAATATTATCACATTATCACAATAACTCTACTTGTCCCCACGAATAGCTTCTAATCGCACATTACAACTTTTTTTTACAAACTATGACTGGCCTGGATGCTCTGGATGAACTGGATGGACTGAAGAGTTTCTCATCTTTTCGATGATCTCGCTGCTTGCTAGTATCATTCAACACTGATAGCTCTCCAGTTACATATACTGTAAATGAAGACCAGTTCTCAAAACTGAACTTAAGTTCCTGCAAGCAATAGAATCTTGAATCTAATTTTCTGTTCCTATGTCATATCTTTTAATACTTTTCCCCAACAATAATCTGTAAATCTGAAATGTATTAAATTGTGCAAATTTCTGAAACTTGTGTCATAGAACAGTGCAGCATAGGGACAGACCCTTTGGCCAACTATGTCCAAGCTGTGCATTATACTAATCTCCTCTGCCTGCACATGATTCATATTCCTCCGTTCCCTGCATATCCATGTACCCATCTGAAAGCCTTTGTCAAATGTTATTTCCCAATGAACCCATGATTTTGAATTTAGTTAATGAAAGAAATATATAAATCATTCTTTCATAATTTCTGACCCACTGTGCAAAATAATACATTTCCACTAATTAAGAGGAGTAGCAAAATGTGGGTTTGGGATTTGGAAAGTGGTTAAATCACGTAGCTTCATACTAAAATTGAACAGATTGTTTAGTGCAGGGTGGGAGTGGAACCTAGGCAGATGGTTTGGGTGGGTGTTAAGGAGGAATTATATCAGTATTGGAGTATCTGTTCCTGTTGAAACAAAGCACAGTTTTAATTTGCTTCTATTAACCGAATGCAGAGGCGTTAGTTGTAACTGTTTAATTTTTGATGGCTGGATAGGCACATCTCCTAGATATGTAAACTGAGGGAAGAACATCAACTATAATTTGCAAAGAATGTTTAACTTAATTATGAGGTATATTTTTTTATGGGGGGTTTTGTCATTACATATTTAAAAGATGTAAGTTGATACATTTCTCGGATATGAAAAATGAGACCAATGCTCATTTGAATCCATAGTGATAACTAGAGCCAGTATTTTTGCCATAAATGCCGTGCCTTTTCATGCCTTGTTTGATGATTTCATCAATATAATGCCTTTTTCACGATCGAGTGCCTATTTTGGCCGTTTTACCCGGACGGGACGCTGAAGGATGAGAAGCCGAAGCCAAGATACCGAACGGACATCACGCCGGAAAGCAGAACGGACACGATGCCAAAAGGACATGATGTCGAAAAGCTGCTGAACAGACATGTCGTCTCCGGGGACAGGATTGGTCCACCTTGTCAGTCATCGACAAAGTTCAGCGATTGGTACAGACCCCCGCGTCCATTCGCCTGCGTGTCCAATCGGTATCTTGGCTGTTCGGCGTGATGTCCGTTCGGCATCTTGGCTTTGGCTTCTGTAGCTTGTTTCTGGTATGCACCAGTGATCTCAGCTGAGGTAGAAAGACATGTTTCACAACTGAAGCATATTACGTCTGACAGATGGCAGTTTGATAAACACCTGATCATTTGAAAAAAATGCTAGTAATTATGTGCAACCAGCCAACTTTGGTCATTTAATGTAGTCTACCTTTATATTATCATTTTTAACCATATTTTGGTGGTGGAAACATGCCTTTTTATGCCTTTTCTGTTGATAAATGCCTTTTTCGTGCCTTTTTTGTATTTTTATTATGCCTATATGCCTGCCTATTTCAGAGTTTTTTAGTGCCTAAACATCCTGGCTCTAGTGATAACTCAATTCATAAGAAAACAAAAATCATTTTTCTGAAGAAACAGCGTGCAAAATCTCCCAGTTAACAGTTCGTACCTGTAATTTTCAATGATAGATGACAGAAAAATATTTATTTTCCAATATATATTCCATTAATATGATTTTTATTATGTTTCCTCCAACTAACATTATCAATATAATGATTGAGGGAAGCTATACAGTGAAATAACTAATCCTGATTCATCCATGGGTATGTCATGTACATTTTTAAATTATTTTTTTTGTAGACAGGACATCCATGGGTGACTGGTCTGAGATATTCTAAATTATATTTACCAGCACACTACTAGTGGGCAGAGCAACAGTTCTGAACATTTTTTTCATGTAATTTGTTTCATTTAAATGGAAAAACTCTATCTGTGCACTTCAGATTTGTCATATGAAATTGCTATTTTTATACAGTCATAAGGTCATAAGTAATAAGAGCAGAATTAGGCTATTCAGCCCATCAAGTCTACTCTACCATTCAATCATGGCTGATCTATATCTCCCTCCTAACCCCATTCTCCTGCCTTCTCCCCATAAACCCTGACACCTGTACTAATCAAGAATCTGTCTATCTGCCTTAAAAATAGCCATTAACTTAGCCTCAACCATCTTCTCAACAACCACCCTCTGACTAAAGACCTCCTCATACCCTTACTAAATGAACACCCTTTAATTCTGAGGCTATGACCTCTAGTCATACTCTGCTCAACTGATAACATGCATGCTCCTAAACAAAAGTGAGTGGGATATTTGTTATACTGATTGTATTGGGAAGGGTGATTATAGGGTGTTCAAGAAGGGTGATGGGTTGTATTTATGACTAAGAGATACTGTATAGTATATGAGGGTTTTTTCTTTTCTTTTTTTCTCTCTTTTTTTTGTATGGCTTTGTAAATATTTGATTAGTGTATAAATGTAAATAATTTGGTGTACATATAGCTGCTGGTGTACATATGGTGTACATATAGCTGCTAAATTTGTATAAGATAATTATAAGCAGTTGAATAAGGGGTGGGAATTAATAAGCTTTGGCTTCTTCCTGCTCCTTTTCGGACACATACAATTTCATTTATTTATAGATATTGTTTATGACACTTTATAAATATTCTTGTTTTGTTTTTTGTATGCTGTTTCACACTTGCTTTTTATTCTTTTATTCTGTTCGAAATAAAGAATTAAATAAATAAATTTAAATTAAATAATAACAGCAATGGGCACAGCACTGAACCTGAGGCACACCACTAGTCACAGTCTTCCAGAACGAAAAGCAAGCTTCCACCACCACCCTCTGCTTCCTTTAATGAAGCTATTTTTTTATCCAGTCAGCTATTTCTCCTTGGATCCCATGCAATCCAACCTTCCAGAACAGCCTACCATGCAGAACCTTGTCAAATCTCTTGCTGAAATCCATATGCAAGTTGTCTACAGCTCTGCCCTCATCAATCGTTTTGGTCACGTCTTCTAAAATCTCAACTGCTATTGGTATTGGTTTATTCTTGTCATGTGTACTGAGATACAGTAAAGTTTGTTGAGCTGTTCAGGCAAGTCATACCATACATGAGTACATCAGTGAAAAGTAAATGCAGTGCACAATCTAGTACGACAAGTGCAGAATAAAGTTTCAGAACATAGTGTTGCAGTGCAGAATATAGAGATTTTCTTCAGCAGAATTTTTGATGCATTTTTTTGAATTTCAATGACAATGTTATCAAAAGGCGAAGACTTCTCTGTGGCAATTACAGAGGGTGAACACATTGTATTTCTTTGAATTGAAGTCCTGATAGTTGGAAACTCCCTGATTCTGTGTACAGCATGAACTGTGACCAATGACTTTCATTCCTTTTGATGTAAAAAGAATCCTGCCTTATTTGGGACCATGTTTGCAATCTTACTCAAATGCTACAGGCATGATTTATGCGGAAAATGGCAATGTCACACTGCTGCATTAAGAGCTCCTCTACTGTGTTTCGTATAGCCAAACCACAGGCACTGAAACAACCTTTGCACCTCATCATTCTCTACAGGGCTTGGAGATTCTTGAAGCGACAAAGGGTTCTTGAAATGGAAACTCCTCTTATTCTTCAATGATAACAATGGGAAATTAAATATGAGGAGGGTTCCAGATAGCTAAAGTTTTTATTCTAATGCTGTTCAGATAAATATGGAACTGCAAGTAGAGAAGAATACAATGTAGTTTCTTAAAAAAAATAAGACTTGTGTTGCTCCACATGTCCAAATCTGATAGAGTAACCATTGCTGTGAACCTGATAAATTCAAGGGATTAGAATTTCCTCGAGCTAACAACTCAAGTATTTGTTTCTGTTTACATAATGCTGATTCTATCAACAATTTTCTTACGTTGTTTTGCCAATTAGTTTTTTGTGTCATATAGTCACAAAGTCATACCGCTTCGAAACAAGCTCTTTGGACCAACTTTCCCATGCTGACCAAGGTACTAACCCCACCTGCAAACAATATCTGAAACAATTCAGACAACTGGTTGCTTCTGGATTTTGTGGCATACAAAATGATTAGGGATTTTATTTTTAGGGGAAACATGTACTCCCGGATGGACCAGGATTCATTATTTTACTCTGTATAGCTTGTCTCAATAATGTTAATCGGAAGAAGAAGAAACAAATACTTTTGGCCCAATATATATTGAAAATAAAATAGGATACATACATTTTCTTACAACACAAACTAACACCTGCTGTTCATTAAAATTGGTGTTCCCCAATTAATTTCCACGAGCATTTGTCAGAAAGTTGCAGCCAATGAAAGACCGCAATATTAGTGTGTTTTCCAAAGACATCTGGAACAGACAACTGTATAATCTGTACTGAAGAATTGTTTATGAATGGCACTGAAACTGAATCAGTCAAAATTTAAAAAATGCATAATCAAATTCACTGGTGAAAGTAAAACAGATGTGGGAAGATTTGCTCAAGAATGGAAAAAATGTATTTTAAATCTCCAGAAAACTGAAGGAATGAAAGTCACACTGCGAAGTTTACCTTTTAATGATAGTACTGTCATTTTACTTGAGTTTTCACAGCATTGAAAAGGGTAGTTTGGAATGCACAATTCTGAAAATTGCAGGGGACAAGTTTGGTTCATATTCACAGTAATTTCATATACAGAGTCATAGTCATAGAGTGATACAGTGTGGAAAGTGGCCCTTCAGCCCAACTTGCCCACACCGGCCAACATGTCCCAACTACACTAGTCATACAATATGTAATATGCAGTAAAATGTTGAGCCAGAAAATGAGCCACCATTTTTGTGGAAATCAGAAGAATGGTACAGGTTGGAGTTGAATTTTTGGGTTAACCTTTGCTTGAGATTGCATTAAAAAATGTCTGTGGAGTGATTATTCCTATACATATATTTGATTGAGTGTAATCTACTTTGCAAAATGGAAGGTCATTTACACAGGTTATTTTTCTTTAAATTCTGGACTAATATTTCAAAAAAATGCAATTCACACTTCAAATATATTGGCATTTAAGTAAAATAAACTTTATTTAATGGAAGAAATTGTATATTGCACATCTGCGTTGAATGGTAATTAATGGTAATGTATTCAATTCCATCATCAGGCCTCTACAATGTGAATGAAAAATTCAAACTACATATGGTTTATCACATCATCAGAACTCATTTACTTTAAGCCTATCCATGGTGAAAATGACTAACTAATCTTCACAGTATAATTGAAGAACACAGTGGCAATGGAGAACCCAGCAGGAACCATTTGCACAGAAAGGAGTATGCCAAAAAAAAGGCTTTCCTTCTCATTGTGAAAAGACTGCAGCTGAAAGGAATTCTTATTTTTACCACTAATTTCTAGAATTGCCTGACAAACAACAGTCGGTAACTTGGAGAGTTGCATGTTCTCCTTTTTCTTCCCTCAATGACATTGTCAGTCAAAATGACAAATTCCAATGAAAGGTCAGCGTTCAAATAGCTTTGAATTTGACATCTTGAATTTTCCAGCATTGACACAGATAACTTACTGGAATTTGGATTTTTTTTTTGTAATCAAGTCTGAATAGCTTAGAATATAAAACAAGAACAGCAATCTTAATGTAATGCATTCTGACACATTTCCTGTGTAACAAGACAGTCGGTTATATTAATATCACTGATAATACTTTAATATATGAGGTCAGTAAACTTGTTAATGAAGGCAATTTTTGACGTTAATGCTTAACGAGTAACCATAATGATTATTTTTTTACCATTGACACACTCCAATTGTATTTGTAAATTCCAGAAATGACACATGCATCAGATATGAAACTGCAAGAATGAATTAACAAATGTCACCACATCTGCAGGGGTTAGATAATATTACTTTTTGTGCTCACGAAGTTCAAGCATTTGGCATATAACACCCAAACCCCCTGCAAGGGTGGAACGTATCTTATTGGTCAATCCAGTTTTAATTTTATTTCATGGGCATGCAAGATACTGCTAAGATAATGCAGAAACAACCGATCGTGCTGGTGAGCGGGTATGATACAAAAGCACTTTGAGGTGCAGGGTTCGTAAGTATATGACTAATGATTTTGTAGTGGGAAAGGACAGGGAGATGTAAATTAAAATTAAAATTACACAGATGCTGAAATTCTGAAACAAAAAACATTGGACACTGGAAACACTGAGCAGGTCAGACGGCATCCGTGGATAGAGAAATAGAGCTAACATTTCAGGTTCCAATGAATTTGACCAGAAACATTAGCTCTATTTCTCTTTCCAGAATGCTACTTGACCTGTGTGGAAAAGAACTACAGATGTTGGTTTACACTGAAGATAGACACAAAGTGCTGGACTAACTCAGTGTGTCAGGCTGTATTTCTGAAGAAAAGGGATGGGTTGTGTTTCGGGTCGGGTCCCTTCTTTGGAATCAGTGACCTGAAAAGTCACCCATTCTCTTTCTCCAGGGATGCTACTTGACCTGTGGAGTATTTGCTTCATTTCCTGTTCCTGTTTCAAGTAGATGTGAAGACTAAAAAGATGTTGTGGGTGATAAACAATCTTCAATACAATGTGAAAACGAGAGCATTTGTTAAAGATTAAAGTCTGGTCCAAGGTCACTGAACTTGGCCTGAGATGGCCGTATCTTGTAACCCAGAGGTGTTGTGTTCACTTTAATGTTGGATATACTTTCAACAAATGTTATTGTGAGATCTGATGGTAGTTGTTCTTTGCATTCCACACATCTGCTGGTCTGAACATCCTGGAAATTTTCGGATTTGCATAGCTTTAGTATTAATTTAGCTATTTGTATTTAGTACTAAATTTAGTATTATTTGTTTGCTTCCTCAATTGTGATTTCACAAAAGGTGCACACAGTTTGATGTTAAATGGCACTAACTATGAAAAAATATTCAGTCACTTTACATACACGTCTGATGAAACTCACCCTAGAGCCGTACCCACCAGGGGGCATGCAGTTGTGCTCCTGTATCACACTGCAAGGGAAGGGTTCAAACCCTTACATCAATCTGATAAAACTCCCCAGCTTCATCAGCAATGCTGCAATGGTGTGATTAAGCTGTGATTCTGCACCAAGGCAGGTTAGTGATCAAACCTAGTCTAAAGAGTCTGAAGATGGGACTCCACCCAAAACACCACCCATTCCTTCGCTCCAGAGATGCAGCCTGTCTTGCTGAGTTACTCCAACTTTTTGTGTCTTTCTTTGGTTTAAACCAGCATCTGCAGTTCCTTCCTACACATGATGATCAAATCGGTCAGGTGCGTCACAGCCTGAATTGAAGTTGTTCTTTGTCGATAAATAAACAAGATCAGTATTCGACCCCAGGTCCTCTCTAGATTACAACAGGATTCTGTTCCTGAGGTCTATTCATAAACTGAACTGTTTGGAGGTTTAAAATGTGGCTGCCCGGCAATATAATTAAGCAAATGTGTAGGCCAAACAAGGGCAACATGCAGTTCAATCAAGAAGTTTAACTCAACCATTCAGGTATTGGCACAAATTTATTGCCCACCGAGCAGAAGATGCCTGCAACCCTGCAGTAACCGACAAAATCATCATACTACTTTCCCAAACTCTGTTTGTATGGGCTGTCTAGAAGTCAGGTATTCATCACCTGGAGAGGACCTGTAACAGTTGGGAAAAATAGTTTAAAAAAATTATCTATTTAAATTTATTGACGGCTGAAAACTTAAAACTATTGCTTTTGCATTGTGGATGTTTGCTGAAAGTTATTTTTTACTAAATAATGAACAATTTACTTATTCCAATGCTAGAACAGAACTGACAGACATCATTGTAATCTAGTGATGCCAATGGTGTAAACTGCTGTTCTCCATTAATTAAGGAATCCGTGATTATATTGACCAGATTGCAATCTAGTGTGGTATGTTCACAGTGACTTCACTCATTAAAAATGGAGTGGGATACATTGTCCTTTCAGCAGGATATATAGATAATTTTACCAGGGCATCATTCTATTGGCATGCAGATGAAAGAATCACCATCCACTTTTGAAGCTCTCACTTTTTCAGTTATTAACTGTTATCAATTCAACAAAAAAAAAAGCTTTGAGAAAAATATAAATGGAAGCTGACAAAAGAAATGACTTAAAGTTAAGAAATTAGAAAGAAAATGGCTCAAGCAAGTCCTCACCATTGTTAGTTTGTGTGCATGATCTTGTCTTATTCTTACCTCCTGATAAACAAAATAAAAAGATAAATGGATGTTTTCATCCCGAGTATTGGGTAGTTAATAAAGACTTCAGTCCCAGGAAGTAGATAGCATATTCTAGTTTTGCGTTGTTCAAAACATTATGTTAAAGATTTAACATGCTCTATCACAAAATGTCTTGTGTATTTATGACCTTAACATAGAGCTTAAAACAAGCAGTTTGTTGACAGGTTTGGGTTAATAGAAGAACCTTTGATTTATCCCAGTTAATCTTCTAACCTGAGACAACCCATCTTTAAGTTCTTCAGAAGAGAATTTTGTCAAATGGCCTCTCTTGACATCTGCTGAGTCTTTGACATGTGGTACCTTGCTTAATGTGCAGTCTGGGAACTGTAAAATGGACCCCAGGTGCCAATATTGATGGGTTTGAGGCTAGCTAGAGGAAGACCTGGGAAATTGGACATGCCTGTTCAATTCTTCAGTGAAATCTGAAAGAGTTATTTGCTGAAATTGAATTCAGTGAAAGTAAATCAGCCCAAACTCAAATTAATTTGCAGAAGTATGTAGAAGTTCAAGAGTTCAAGAGAGTTCAAGAGAGTTTTATTGTCATAATTATTGTCATAATTGTCTTATTTTATTTGTGCATTGCGTCTTCTCTTCACCCTTCCATCAGACATAATTTAATTTGTGATGTTATGCATTTTGTGATTCTTTTCTAACTATATTCAATCTTTATAAATTTCACAATCAGATATCCAGAGGGACTTTGGCACTTTTTGCAGAGGTAGTCAACTGCATCTTAGCTGATAGTCCATTGTCCAATGCTGTATACAGTTGTAGGGAGGTTAGGGATAGCATCAAACATGAAATTAGGGATGCGTATAACAAAGGTACAGCAGCTTTAATGGGTGACTTTAATCTACATATAGATTGGGCCAACCAAATTGGTAACAACGCCGAGGAGGAGGATTTACTGGAATGTATACGGGATGGTTTTCTAAGCCAATATGTAGTGGACCAACTAGAGGGCAGGCCATCCAAGACTGGGTATTGTGTAATGAGGATGGATTAGTTAGCGATCTTGTTGTGCAAAGCACCTTGGGCAACAGTGACCATAATATGATGGAATTCTGCATCGATGGAAAGTGACACGGTTAATTCAGAGACTAGGGTCCTGAACTTAAAGAAAGGAGACTTTGACGGTATGAGATGGGAATTGGCTAGGATAGACTCGCAAATGGTACTTAAATGGTTGACAGTGGAGATGCAATGGCAAAGATTTAAGGATCGCATGGATAAACTACAAAAATTGTTCATCCCTATCTGACGAAAAATAAAAGGGGGAAAGGTGGCTCAACCGTGGCCAATGAAGGAATTTAAGGATGGTGATAAATCCAAGGAAGAGACAAAGAATTGGCCAGAGGACGCAGCATGCCGGAGGACAGGGAGAAATTTAGAATTCAATAGAGGAAGACAAGGGGTAAATTAAGAGGGGAAAATAGAGCATGAAAGAAAGCTTGCGGGGAATATAAAACTTATTGTAAAATCTTATTTGGATATGTGAAGAGAAAAAGATTAGTGATAACAAATGTAGGTCCCTTACAGTCAGAATTTATAAGGGGAAACAAGGAAATGGCAGAGCATTTCTTTCACGTTATATACTGCATCTGCCATGCATCTGCTCACTCACCGAACCTATCCAAATCCTCCTTATTGAAGACAGAACCAAAGTACTTGTAAATCCTCATAAATCTTCTCTGTATCCTTTCCATCTTAACAACATATTTCCTATAACACTGTGGCCAGAACTGAACACAATATATAAAAGTTATATGTATGGGATACTGAAATAACTAATTACAAGAATGTAGTTTTGTAAATTCCACATTTTGTAAATGTAAAATCTGCCCTTAGGAAAAGACTCACACTGTGATCTATTTCCAGAAACTTTCAGAGAGATCTGAAGAGTGTAAAGGATTAACCTCCTGAAACACTTCACATTAGAATCCATTTCCACGATTACCCTGAGGCAAAATGTAATGGACATTATCTCCTTCAGCATGTAATACTTTCATCGCAAAGGCATCTGAACACAGTCCTGGACTCTCAGGCGAAAATCAAGTTACCTTCTGAGCAAGTAACTCTCCATCACAAATTATAAAGTCTAAGGCCTTGATGGATGTCAGACAATTGATCATCTTACTATGGACCAAGCGGCTGGAACTCATGAGAAAACAAAAAACACAATGTATTTCTAATATTTTTCAGGTGTGTTTACTTGTTGTACAACTACAAGCATTGTTTAAATTGTAAGCAAACATCAAGAATCATTATTAAAATGTTACAGTCATGGGCTTGTGCAGCGCATGACGGACCCTGAAGTCTAGCATGTCCTTGTTGAATTTTTAGCCCAACAATCCTTATCACATTAGGTTTGTATTCTTCCATGCCTTGCCTGTTTCTAAATGTCTTTTAAATGCTGTGATTGTATTTGATTCCACCACCTCCTCCAGTAGTGAGTTTCGGATATCATCCAGTTTCTGTTTAAAAAAAACTTTACCCTCAAATACCTGTTAAAATTCTTTCCGCTCACAAACCGAATCGACATGCACCCACTCCTTCTCCTCTTTCCCATCAGACCAGAAGTATTTATTTATGATCTCTCATGCATCTCATGGCTTCACACATGGATTACCACTGTGGCTCAGAATCCCCAGTCTCCAGCAGGATTCTTCACATATTGTCTCAAAAAACATTCTTCAAACCTATAATATAGTAGCCTATAATATAATTCCATCAAACTGATCACCCCTCTTTTATACTTAAACTCTATCGATATGGCCTCATTGAGTTGCAGGATGTGCTCTCTCCATACTGCTATGATGGTCTTGCTCATATTTTTGACACAGTGGCACAGGTAGTACAACCACTGCCTCACTGCACCAGAATTTCAGCTTAGGTCTTGGCCTCATTTGCTGTCTGAATAGAATATGCATGTTCTCCCTGTGGGTTCTCCATGTGGATTTCCTCCAGGTATTTCAGTTTCCCTCCTCCCCACCTCCTGGAGAAGTAAGTTAATTGGCCATTATAAATAATCCACGATGCACATGAGGGGAAGAAATTGGGGGAATTGATAAGAATTGGGGTCGAATTAATGTGCTGCTGCGGCTGGTTAACATAGACCACATGAGCAGAAGCACCTGTTTCCATGCCCTGTATCTATATTACTGTATGTTCTTAAGTTTTTGTTAATCAGATTTGCGAAATAGTTAGGGCAGATATTAAGTAGTAAGCCAGCTCCTCTGATTTGGTCTGGACCCATACAGTATTTATTTGTGCTGATGGGTATTCCTGTGTTATTAAAAATGCCAAGGTTTAGACGGATCAGATTATGTGTGTTTGGAATTGAATTTGTACAGTGATAAAGAGACTTGATAAAGAGACTTTGTACTCTGAAGTAATCTTAGACCAGCAGGTTCTCAGACCTGGACCCTAGTTAATCACTCTGTTGCTGATTGTTTGGAATTAATTACCTTACCATCGTCCAATTAATAATGTTCTTATACATCCATTATTTAAAATGATTCATGGTGAACACAAAGTTTAGAAACAAATAAAATTATCCTCCGTACAGTCTTTAAAAAAAATGCACTTTTAACACAGCTGGTTAGATTGTATGGGGCTATGTTAAAATGCACTTCTTTTTTGAAGCCATCAAATAAAATTCCAAGTAACTTAACCTTTGCTGCTGCTGGTCAGCTTGTTCTAACTCCTCAACAGGTGTCCTCATGCAAAGTAATGAGGCCATCTGAATGTGGTAAATGTGGGAATATTCAGTGCATGCATTCCATATTATTTTGTTAGAGCTATAGAGAATATTTGGAGCTAACTGCCTCATTCCCATCATGTCTTACTCAGGGTGACGTTATCAATGGCAATGCAACTGAGGCTCCAGTCTATGACTGTGGAATTATTAAAGTTGCCACTTTTGTTGGGATGCCCATGAGTGTTTTTACGTTTTAGGTTCTGTACTCCATATTGAGGAGTGGGAATTGCCTTATTTTAGTGTAGGGCAGCTATTTTGCACCAGTTATCACATGGGCTTGACAGAGCGAGGTCCAAGTAGGGATTTCCAAGAGGACAGGAGACCAGCATTCACTGCATTGACTTCAATGCACATGTGTAAAGGCTGTGCCCATTGGTACCTATCACCAGACATACGCACACACAGATACATACACATGTGGTCATAGAAGCCCATTCCTTCCTCCATGTGCCTCCCATCTCCTTGACATCCTCTCAGTCCTTCCATGAATTCCATTTATTTTCCTATCATCCAATTGCCTTAACATTCTCCCATCTTCCCTCAGTTCCTCCTTCTCACCAACCTTCATTTTCCCACCCTATCTTGTCCACTCTGCATCCATCTCTGCTCCAGGTAACCCAACCACTCTGGATCTCCCTTCTCCCTCTTCTGACCTGCTCATCCTCTCACCTGGTCCTAGACACCCATTACCACCAAGTCCTCTACAGCACTTAACAAATCTCAGGAAAGAGTTTAATGATCACAATAAGTTAAAAATCCTTGGGTAGATTTTTAATTGATGCCTCTGGTGACTTGAGCAACTTTCTAGTCAAGATGCTCACCAAGACCTATGGGGATCTTTTCCAAAAAATAAGGTACATCTGCAGCCTCTGCAGATCCAAGATGGTGCCTAAGCCAGGCGGCTCTTTGTGTGCTGGTCACAAAATTAGACCTGCAATCACGCATAACAATTTCTCCACTTTTTTCACTGAGGATGGCTCAATTATAATAATGTATATAGTATTGGTCAATTTACTGTAATATCTATATTTCTCTATAATAACTAGTTTCCCTATCCCCTGACTCTCAGTCTGAAGAAGGGTCTCAACCCGAAACATCACCTATTTCTTTTCTCCAGAGATGCTGCCTGACCTGCTGAGTTATTCCAGCATTTTGTGTCTACGGTGTAAACCAGCATCTGCAGTTCCTTCCTACACAACTACTTAGGGGATATTTACTTGGCTCATAATTTGTAGTCCCCATCACACACTCTAATTACCAACTACGACTATTCACTACCAGTTCTGCAGGACTGAACATTGTGGGCCGAAGGGCCCAATCTGATGCTGTACTCTTCTATGTTCTATGTTCGGTATCTGACAAATGTCTGAAATTATCCGTAGTTTTCAATAGCATCCCTGACCCAGAATTAACCTTTAAGCTGGTTGACTTGCACCTAATGTATTTCAGAAATCCCATCTCCTCTCCACATCTGTCCCTCCTATCATCCTTGATGCCCTCCTCAAATTCATTTTGTTGATATGACACGGCTCCTACTCATTCCACCCTATCTTCACTGAGCTGCTGACCATTCAACTTTTTCACCTCTGTCATTCCGCCCCTGCCTACTAAACCGGTTGTAATCATACTTGTCTCCAAACACCAATGCATGAACCTTCCTCCCCGGCAAACTACCAACCAGTCTTCAAATATCTCTCTTCCAGCTACAGTCCTTCAACATTTAGCATAGTTTCCCATCTTTCATGCCATCTTTCCCGCCATCTTTCCCAGCTCAACAACTTTCTGAGACATCAATGGTCCTCCAGCACCAGTTTCTTGTTTGAGCCCACAATTAGCTATCACCATAAATGGCCATTGCTTTAGTTGCCAGTGCCTTTAGGTCTGGATTCCATCAAAAAAAACCTCTCTCGTTGTCACATTATCACCTTAAATACATAGTTCATCCCTGATTGTTTTAGTTTGATAGCACTCCATTGAAGTGTCTAGGTGATGTTTTTTGCTACATTGAATGTGACATGTCAATAGAAATTATAGTTGCTATTGTCAGGGGACAACCATGGCATAAAATTAACAAACTGCAATCAAGTCGTATGTGGAATAACCTCTCATCAAATGCAATTTATCTTGTGTCTTTGAAATACTTTAATTAACAAAAAAGAGCTGATGAATTATCCACTTCATAATGGTGAGAGCAGTAGGTAGAGACAAGGAGAGGAAGAAAAATGTAAATTATTCTGCCACCTTCAAAATGTTGACAAGAAAATATAAAACCTATTCCCAGATGGTAAGAAATGGAGTGTTTTGTTTTAGAAATTGTGGAAAACTTATTAAACGCCTTCCAATGCCTTTATTGTTATATTGATTCATTCCTTTTTAAGCATATTATCCAATTATAAAGCAGATTGAGGGTCATAAAGATACATATTGACCCAGATGATCAAATGCTCTATGAAGTAATATTGTTCCTGTATTAGGCACTATATTACTTCAAAGTAAGCAAGCTATCATATCAAAAATTATTTTTTGAAAAGAAAAGTATTTTGTTAATACCATGAAAGTGCTGCCAATTCTTCAGGACTTTCATAATCTAAAATCATATTATAGCAGACTGGACCCAATCCCCTTCGAACCAGCATAATCTTTTGAAAGTATCCTGCTCAATACATAAAAACCACCAGATCAAGCAACTCTTTCATTAATGCAGAAAAGCCTGTCAGATGCAATGAAAGGACTGACATTTTAACTGCATCCCTGGCATAAATACCGCACTGCATAGATTATGGATCTGATCATCTCCCACTGCTGAGAAAACAATATCATTATTTTTGGGGCACAATCAATATCTACGATGCATTCATCTGACCTTTAGCTTCAGAATGAGGTCACATTGAAATGCGTGCTCAGTCCTTCCAGTGCATGGTCAGGGATCAAAGACAGGGAATATACAAGTTACAAAAGAAGCGCGACATCCCTGAAAGGGGCAAGGAGCTCAAGGCCATAAAAATAAAATACAAATTACAGTTAAAGAACAAGTATTCTGAGATCCATTTCTGAAAATTATTCTGCAATGACAATTATAAAGGTGCATGAATGTTTTTGGGCTACTTGCATAACTTTATCTTTAAGACCAGTTTGCATATAGATTGAGGGGAAAGACATTTCATTCCACATAGTGGTCCAAGCCAATGAAGAGAAAATAACAAAAGAAGATTAAAAAAAGTCTTGGCGTCGTGGGTAGGTTGATAATAATTACGGCTTTGTCATAGGGTTTCACGGGAAGTTAACCTTGGGAGTTAACCTTGGAAAGGTAGCTTGATAATAATTACTGCTTTTTCATAGGGTATCACTGTAATTAACCAAATATTCATTTACAGTTTCATAGTCGTTTTGACCTGTGGTTCTATCCTTTTGACCACTTTCTGGCTAAACGCACTACACAAAATGACAAGGGTAGAAATGTGGGTCCATGATAGATAATTTCCAAGTTGCACACCTTACGATGTTGTGAAGATACAATTTTTGACATCTGTTCTTGCAACATCCTACCTTATGTTATCATGGAAGCACCATGATTGCAGTGGATAAGAACAGACCTACATATGTTAATTTCCAATAGAGATTAATGGCATTCCTGGGTCGGAGGGAGTGTCTTGACCCGAAACATCACCTATTCCTTTTCTCCAGAGATGCTGTCTGACCCGGTGAGTTGCTCCAGCTACCTAACATCCCACAGTCTGGGAACCAAATCACTATGTTTTCTAAACTGTTTCAATCACATTTGTTTGGTGCAGTGCATCATTGATGAGTCTGGTTCCCAATCTTCCCAGGCATAAGTATCTTCCTGATTTAGCTTTGCCCTACAAATGGTCTGCAACTGGGGTATAGAGAGATAAATGGGAGCATGTTTGCATGCAAGTGCACTTCCAGCTGCTGGTATTAATGTCTTCTTAAACTTAAAACTTATAAACTTATAAAATAAGTTAAAATTAAAGGAAAGAAATAAATCAAAGAATGTTAAGAAAGAGACTGCACTGTCAATATTTTGGTAAATAAAGAAATGGTTGCCAATGATGGAGAAATAAGCGAAAGGTCAGGGTTAGTGGAATGCAATGATCTCAGAGATGGATATAAGAACAAGTTTACAGCTAGATTTGAAAACAATAAGAATGTTGAAATGGAGACACCACCAACATAATAACAATGTTAACAGTATTCATACATCAACAAAACAAAGGTGATGGATGAACATGATTTGGTGAAACCAGGGGACATGCAGCAGGCTTTGCGATGACCTTGGGGGTACCAAGTGCAGAACAAGGTTTAGATGGTCAGAGTCCATTTGAATTCTCTTGGTTTTCCAAAGGTAAAAGTATAGATGAACATTTCAGGAGCAGATGAGCTGAATTGTTTCATTGCCTTTTTCTTCATGGTGAAGGAGAAAAGATAGCAAGAGAGCAAGAGAGCTTGTGTCCTTCAGTGAATGCACTTCAGATGTGTTGAAGAGCTGCAGACTAGTGTGCAATGCCTGAGCAGCTTTACAAAACTTCATTATACTTGCCTTTTTGTCCAGATTTTCTGTCTTACTTTCCTTTCCATACAATGACAGGTGCGTACCCTTTCATCAGTTCTCTGGCCCCACTTCAATTTGCAATGTAATGCTGTGCTTCATCAGATGAAACATCCCGCACAGCATCTGAACTAAAAATAGAAGCATGTTCAGAAAGGCTTCAGGGAGTCACTTCAGAGCATGTTGCCAGAGGCATGGGATCATCTGATTACAGTAAATACAAAGAGTATTGGCCGTTTTCTTTATAGGAATGAACTCATGCCTGGCCTTCATTCTTCGTTATTAGCTGAGTGCAAACAGTCCAGAGAATAGAACCAGCAAAATATTATCTTTCATTTCTTAATGTTATTCTGCTTGTGAATTGTTGTGTATTGAGCAACAATTTTCAGAACTTTTTTCACTTTATCTACATTTGATTTAACGGGTACAGGTAAAAAGGACTGCTAGTATTTATTTACAGGCAGACGTTTGTCTTCTTTCGTGTGGCGTGCACAGCCTAAAGTTGTTGGACAACTTGTTCTATTTGATCTTCCGTTTGTGCACGTCGAGTTGATTGCATTAGTCGAAAGGGTGTATCACGTGAAGGTTGCAATCTTCCACCCCGCAGACGTTTGTGAAGAAGTGGGATTTTGACTATTTTTGTAGAGCAGCCCATGTCCGAATAGGAAAATGAAAACAAGAGTTAGAAAGCAGGTTAGCACGCAGAGGCAGTGAATATCTGTCCAGGGAAATGGCTGAGTAATAGTACGACATGAGAGCAATGTTTTTGTGTGAACCCAAATAGAATATATTGCAGCCTTTTCCACAACAGTTCCTCCCACATCCCAAAGATATGCAGGCTTGTAGGTTGTAGGTTGATTGGCCTTTGTAAAATGCCCAGTAATCATCATGGTCCCATGAAATGATATCACATAACTTACTTCTATCAAGATAAATACGAAGCTCAATTCTGAATGGCCGCACCACTCCACTTCAATTCTGATTAAACTTGATGATGCCATTGTCTCCTTAGAAAAATAGTCCAACAAGAAGATTAAATGCCAGAGAGAGCAATAAGAGATTGTTTTACACTATTGTTTGTGACCAATATCGCAAACATGTTGCTTTAATATAGGGTTGTGTTGCAAAGAGAAATATCAGTGTTTAAACAGGTTAATAGACCATTGCCTATGCAAGTATTGCACCTGCTTAAACACAAACTGGACTAGTCAAAATTGCAGACCATAATAGACACAAAAACCTTGAGTAACTTAGCGTGTCAGAAAGCATCTCTGGAGAAAAGGAATAGATGATGTTTCAGGTGGAGACCCTTCTGAATTCTAATCTGAAGAAGGGTCTCAACCTGATTTGTCACCTATTTCTTTTCTCCAGAGATGCTGTCTGACCCGTTAAGTTAATCCAGCTTTTTGGGTCTACCTTCGGTTTAAACCAGCATCTGCAGTTCCTTCATACATATCTCATCTGCTCCATTGCAGACTGTAATGTTTGCTTTTACACCAGCCAATTTCAGCAAATATGCTTCCCAATCAATTCACTTGTGACTTGATACAATGAAAGGAAAAAAATGACATTGATATAATACTGTTTATATTTTCAGGTCATCATAGCAAAGTACTGCCCTAATTTGGATATAAAAATGTATCACAAACAGCATTATAATATAATAGAAGGTACACAAAATATTATATTATAATATAATAGTGTTGGTTGATATTGGATGGAACTTCCCAACTCCTCTTCAGCGATGCTTAAGAGAGTAGGCAAGGCCTTGATATTGTATCTCATCCAAACACTGACTCCTCTGTTGTTCAGAATCCACTCAATCCAACATAGCAAAAGTCTAGTTTCTACGTCCAGATATATGGAGTGGGACTTCAAACTATGACATTCTGATTCAGAGCAGAGATGATAACCAGTGAGCCAATATTGACATTTAAATATACCCTTAAGGTAGATAGACCGCACATAAATCAGCTTTATTTTCTCATTTTAATTGCACTTTATGATTTCATTTTATAAAAGCATTTCACATTCATCTGAAAGTATATTTTAATAATATATCACCATGATTACTGATGTTTTATCTTCATTTTTGTTTTACATCAAAGTGAACTCATAAATCCACATTTAAAATCAAACCATTTTATACCATCAAAGAACAAAATTAATCTTCATAGAAATATCTGCAAAAAATTCTGAAAAGTCCCTGTAAAATAAAAAATATATATATTAGCCCAGAAAATACTCTGGACCCTAAAGGCTTGTTGAGCTGATGATGCATTGGAGGGGGTTGGAAGGTCAATGCATTTTGTGTGTCCCTGCATTATCCCACCTCCCTGTTGCAGGGTTCAGGATGCCATAACCAAGGTGATGCAGACAATAGTTTAATTATAGAAACATAGAAACATAGAAAATAGGTGCAAGAGTAGGCCATTCGGCCCTTCGAGCCTGCACCGCCATTCGATATGATCATGGCTGATCATCCAACTCAGTATCCCATCCCTGCCTTCTCTCCATACCCCCTGATCCCTTTAGCCACAAGGGCCACATCTAACTCCCTCTTAAAAATAGCCAATGAACTGGCCTCAACTACTTTCTGTGGCAGAGAATTCCACAGATTCACCACTCTGTATGTAAAAAATGATTTTCTCATCTTGGTCCTAAAAGACTTCCCTCTTATCCTTAAACTGTAACCCCTAGTTCTGGACTTCCCCAACATCGGGAATAATCTTCCTGCATCTAGCCTGTCCAACCCCTTAAGAATTTTGTAAGTTTCTATATGATCCCCCCTCAATCTTCTAAATTCTAGCGTGTACAAGCCGAGTCTATCCAGTCTTTCTTCATATGAAAGTCCTGCCATCCCAGGAATCAGTCTGGTGAACCTTCTCTGTACTTCCTCTATGACAAGAATGTCTTTCCTCAGATTAGGAGACCAAAACTGTACGCAATACCCCAGGTGTGGTCTCACCAAGACCCTGTACAACTGCAGTAGAACCTCCCTGCTCTTATACTCAAATCCTTTTGCTATGAATGCTAACATACCATTTGCTTTCTTCACTGCCTGCTGCACCTGCATTCCTACTTTCAATGACTGGTGTACCATGACACCCAGGTCTCGTTGCATCTCCCCTTTTCCTAATCGGCCACCATTATTGCACTGAAAATTCTCTAAATTCCCTTTCCTTTGCAGTCTTTGGAGTGGCGGAGCTAGTGGGGGAACTTGACTACATTACAGAGCGTGGGATGCAGGTCCTAAAGTTGGGGGTGGTTCTTGTTGGTGAGATGGGCTGCATTTTCTGGAAGGTCTGAACTTCAGTCAGGATGCTGGGAGGAGACTGAGGCTTGAAGATCAAATCTTGGGTAGTGGAGAAGGCAGGATCACAATCATCTTATGCGGTGAAATGTTTGGATTGGAGGCATGATGAAAGCAAGCCAGGTGGTGGGGTGGGGGTGAGGATGGAGGGGGAGGGAGGGGGCTAGTGATATTCACAAATGAGAGAATCATTGTGCTGGTCTCCATGACCAGGAGTACATCAGGTCAGCCCCCTTCAAGACACAAATCTGTTGGATTCAGCTCTCTTGTGAGGAACTCCTCCTTTATCAGTAGCTTGCTATGTTTGCAATTCAAGTAGGTGCAAATTAATTTAGTTTGATGTGAAAACAGCCATTGCATTTTATTATATTGGGTTTATGAAACATGTTGATTATTGAATTCCCATCGGAAGAACGTGCATTGTAATGGATGCTTTATTTAGCAAATGGTGGGAGAACAGATCACTTTGGGCCAGTGGTTGCAAAAGCTTTGTTCGATTGAGAGTTTCTTTCAACTCATGTCTCAGTCTGTTGCAGACTAATTAATGGAGATTGATCGCTACAAGAAACCAGCAACTTCATTGTTACTTTCTCATATCAGGTCCAAGATTTTTTATTTTATCAGTCTTGTCTGCAAAGTAGTTTCAATTCAAAACGTTGACTGTCCCTTTCCCTCCACAAATGCTGTCTGACCCCCTGAATTCCTCTCGCAGTTTGTTTTATTTTTGCTCCAGATTTCAGCCCCTCCAGGTGTTTCCTTTTTATTCAGAAATTCCCATGCTCCCTTATAAATGCAGAAAAAGTATTGGTGTAACTCTGGGGGCCAGGCAGCATCTGTCGAGGAAATAAATAAAGGATTTGGGTCAGCACCCTTCTTTGAATGATATCCTTATAATATCAAAAGTGTTTTCAGATGCCATGATTCCCTGAGTCCTTCATCCTTGTGTGTAACACAATGAGGCTGCAGTCGGGTATACACAGTTTCAGACACTGACCACTGGGTGGCACAAGGAGCAGATTTTGGAAATACTTTTCAAGTCATGGGTGCCATTTTTACCTTTGGATATTTCTCTTACAGTAAATTTATGCTTTAAATTTCACTTCCTAACTTGTACTTTATGAGTTTACACTATTTTCAAGGTTTCAAGGTCAGTTTATTGTCACATTTACCAATTAAGGTACAGTGAAATTTGAGTTACCATAAAGCCATACTAAGTGCAAAGCAACAAGACACACAACCACATAAAAGTCACCATAAATATCCATCGCAGTGGATTCCACATTCCTCACTGTGATGGAAGGTAATAAAGTTCAATATTCTTCCTCTTGTTCTCCCACAGTCGGGGCATCCCATTTCCATCACTGGATCCAAGCCTGAGCAATGTCATATGGAGGACAGACTGTTGCCCACGCAGCATGTCCCCCCTCTCCACGTCGCTGATCGATCCAAGTTGCAGGAGCTGCCAGACCGAGGTTGTGGACAACGACAAACTGCCTTAGGGGCTCCAACTCCGGATTTTTTTGAGGTTTACTCTTGGAGCCTTTTCCATGACTGGATATGGCCACAAGGCAGTGGAGGTTTTAAATCAGAGTTTTCCCTCTCCGAGATGGACTGCCTTCCCAGGCTGACGAGCCCCATCTGCCTGAGTGTCTTTAGTTCTCAGGTTATTATGTTTTTAAAGTTTAAATGTGGCTTCTGAAAGGAATCTTCAAAAGTGATGAAAAGAGACAACACATTATTTGACCTGAGTGGGATGCAATGCTTTGCACTTTGCCATAACTCAAACAACCCATGAATGATCCTGGGATTTTCCGATTGTCATGTACAACTCGCAAACTACTAGTGCAAAGGATTGACCTGATGATCAAGATTCACACTCCTCAAGCATAAACTGGTCTTAAACCAGAGATGTTGCACTCATTCTGGCTACAAACACTGAAGTCAGCTTACAGTGCAGTCTCAAAATCTCTACTGAACTCACTGATCATTCAGCTGTGTCCTGTACCATTTAGAATACAGCATGATGCTAAACCTGTTCCCAATGAACTCTGCCCTCTGTCAGCATTTCTGCGCAATTGCCAGATGCAGTGATCATGAATAGCGGCCTCCCAAATGGAAAGGATTCTCTATCTGGAAGTTACATTTGCATGCTGATCATTAGGTTTTAATTATACAAGGAAAGACTTTTGAAGAATTCGAGGACACAGTGATATTGGGCCTATCAACAATGGCAGAATATTTCAGGTTGGAAGCTGTGGCCAAATCTGAGTCTATCATTTCATGTTTCCTCCTCAACAATCATACTTTTTACATTGAAAGCTACAGCAAGTCGCCAATCTGACGCAGATGTGGTGTTTGGTTGGAACTTCGCCTCCATGATTATTTCTGTAAAACTGTTTGAAGACGAACAGTCAGGTAGTCAGCGTGGGGTATCAGCACAGGTATTTTGCACATTCACTGCACAACATTCATGCATTGGCTATCTGCTTGGGCTCTGGACATGAATTATAAATTATAAATGAGCAATGGCTGCCTCACCAGCAGTCTGTCACGTCCCTTCTCTGTTTTTATTATTTTATTATTTTAAGTATGTTTTAAATGTGTTTCAATGTTTCTTGGGTAGTTTATATGGGGGGAGGGGGGGAATAGGGGAAAACTTTTTTCAGTCACTTACCACGACGGAGATGCGACTTTCTCAGTGTCTCATTTCCGCCTAACCACGGGCCCTGACCACGGGTGAACAAAGGAGGAAGATGACTAAACTTTATTACCTTCCATCACAGTGAGGAATGTTGATTCCACTGTGGTGGATGTTTATGTTAAATTTTATTTTTTGTGTGTATTGCGTTCTTTTCACTTAGTATGGCTATATGGTAACTCAAATTTCACTGTATCTTAATTGGTTAAGCGACAATAAATGCGAACTTGAACTTAAAAATCTAGATGCCTACTACACTGAAATGAACATGCTAGTTATGAATGTGTTTTAAAATTAGAAACAGGTTCTTTAAAAATACACAGGCAGTTTTGCATATCAAACATCACCTCGTGCATTCAGTGATCCCTATGTGGCTTCCTTTACATCGGCAAACCAAATGTCGATGAGGTGACTGTTTCGCTTAACACTTGCGCTCTGTCCACCATGGCCTGTTGGATTTTCTGGTTGCTAACCTTTTTAATTCCCCTTCCCATTCCCATACCGACCTTTCTGCCCTGAGCCTCCTCCATTGGCTGAGTGAGTCACACGCAAATGGAGGCGGAGCACATCATAGTCCGCTTGAGTAGTTTACATCTCAATGAATGAACATTTAATCCAATTTCGAGCATTATCGCTCTACTCCCCTCACTTTCCTGAGCACATCCCCACTACCCCAGCCACGCTGCTACTTTCCATCTTTTGTACATTCATCTCCCATCCCTGAGTCCCCCATTTCCCTGTTATTCCCCCCTCCCATTTTCTCCTTCCCGCTGTCCCCTTCCACCCATAACCCTCCCAGAAACATTGTCAGTCCATTCGCTCCACAGCTGCAGCCTAACCTGCTGAGTTCCTTAAGCACTTTGCTTTTTGCCATTGAAATAGCAGACTTGTTGAATAATTCATTTCTGTTGCAGTTCACCGCAGAGAAATGGATAATATACTTGACATTCCACAGATGCTAATAGTGAATCAATGACTGGAATTCACGGAAGTTCATATAAGCAAAACAAAGTGCAGGTGAAAGCAATGGAAGCACAGACTGACATTCCTGAGAATGATTGTTTCCATGTGGGATTTTAAAAGCAAAGTGTTGAGGAAATTGCAGATCTCTTAGCCATAATCTTTCAAACTCTTAATGGAGAAATTGTCCTCTCAGATTGGAAAATTGCAAAGGTAACTCCAGAATTTAAGAAAGTTTAAAGTAATTTATGGAAGGTCCATCTGTTGATCTAACTGTATTCTATTTGGTAGGGGGAGGCATGTGGAGGGAGATATTATTGCTTCAGAAAGGGTAACTAAGCACTTTTAGACATATGAGCATATAAACTTAAAGAAAGCCAACAAATATTTGTGAACGTAGATACGTTTAGCTCACATCCAATAAATGTAACTTTTTTTGAGTAAATAACCTAAACCATAGATAGTATTGTGAACAGATATGATTTATTTTGGATCTCTGGAAGACATTCGTTAGTCTTCATGAAAATCATTTTTCTCTCCAATTAAAGCCTTATGATTGACGACTATGAAATAGGTGAGGTAGTACAAGACAGAAATAGGACTAATAAGTGACTGAAATTGGCAGGAAGTGACCAATGAACACAAGGCACCGTTGTGGTAATGTAAATATTAATAATGTTTATTCGGGTAATTAAGGACCATACATCCAGGAATTGTCAATGACACAACATTTGTTGGGATCTTAAGGTACATTAAAAGATAATGTGCATTGGCAAAAACTGCCCATGCAAAATGCTGTTGTTGGGATGAGTTTAAATGGGGTAAGAAGATCGGCATGGATGCATTAGGTTGAGGGGCCTGTTTACGTGCTGTATAACTCTATGACCAGGAAATTGAGAAGAAACAGCAAATGCACTGTGCAACTTCATAGCTAATAACCAAACGTATAAGGAGAACTTGGAATGGCTGTATGAAGGGCTATACATTGATTTGGACAATGCTCTCAATGTTAGTATTTATTGTCCATTCATACTTACCATAGAACTGAGAAGGCAGCTAAGAGTCAACCACATTGCTGGGTCTCTCATCACACATTTCAGTAAGCATTTCCTAATATGGAACATATCAGCGAACTAGTTGAGTTTTCACAACAGGCTGGTCATGGTTCCCATTGATGAGAGTAACCTTAGTCCAGATGTGTTGAATTACTTAAATTACTTGAATTTAAATTCACCATGGTGGTGTTCAAACTTGTGTCTCAGGATCAATGGTTTAGATCGCTATCTATCAGAATAATCATTTGACCACAGCACCATACATTTGAAGTAATGCAAAATTCAGGACACTGCACCTTAATAAAGATGCACTGACTTTCAGAGGTATGCGCCAGAGGGGGATAGCATCTCTATGACCCTCTCTCAATAATCATCCAAACAATACTGTAACACTGATATTATGAACATGCGTGCTAGATAACATCAAGGATACATGCAAGTGCTCTTCCAATGGCTGCCGTTTTATTTTTTGTCTTTGTACGGACTCACCAAACTGGACAAATGTTTCAAAGATTTGAATAGAAGGAGAACAAATCTTAAATAGACACTTTCTTTCTGATATAGAGAGAAATAATATTAGTAATTAGGATTTTGAAATGATGGGTGAAGAGATGCATTTATTTTCTGAAGGAAGTGTGTAGAACAAGAAAATGTGTGTAGAAAGGTCCAGAAACTGTGTTGCATGTTGCTTTATTTTTTTCATAGTTATGTGATTGAAAATCAATGTTTCCTGGAGTGAGGCAGATGTGTGATCATTTCCAGGTTGCATTGTGTTAGTCTGAAACACGGCTGGACACTTCCTGGTGTGTGAATCACCCATTCTCTCTCCACAGAATATATTTTGGAATGTTACCGAGGATGATCAATTACATTCTCCCATGACTGAGCATGCTCATAATTTAAGGGCATCCATATTTCAGCAGCTGATTGGGCCTTTGGGACTCGTTGAGTAGCAAAGCCTCTTACTTATCTTTGATCTTGTTATCTGCTCATCATGACACTTCCTGCTGAGACACAAACATTGACCCTCATATCCTCTAAAGCCCCAATGTCCTGAATGGCAAGTGCTCTGTCAAATATCCTCAAGCCCCCATCCAGCATTTTTCAAAGGCCCTATGGAAGTGCCGATCTTAATGCCTTTCACATTCTCATTCGGCTGAAACTTTGTCAGATCCAGCACGGTGGCACAGCGGTAGAGCTGCTGCGTTCCAGCGCCAGAGACCCAGGTTCAATTCTGACTATGGGTGCTGTCTGTACGGAGTTTGTACGTTCTCCCCATGATCATGTGGGTTTTCTCCGGCTGCTCCAGTTTCCTCCCACACTCCAAAGAAGCACAGGTTTGCAGGGTTAATTGGCTTTGGTAAAATTGTAAATTGTCCCTAGTGTGTAGGATAGTGCTAGCGTATGGGGATTGCGGCATGGACTCAGTGAACCAAGGGGCCTATTTCTGTGTTGTATCTCTAAAACTAAAACTAAAACAGTGGCACAGTTGATGGATGATCCATCACGCCGCACCAATGACCCAGGTTCAACCCTGACCTCAGTGTATTGTTTGTGAGGAATTTGCACTTTTTCCTGTGACCATGTGTGTTTTCTTGGGCTACCCCGGTTTCCTCTCACATCTCAAAGATGTTGGTCAGTTAATTGGTTGCTATAAATCTCACTGTGTGGGGGAGTGGTAATATCTGGGGGCAGAATATGGGGAGAATTTTACGACTCCATGATTCTAGACTTTCCTAATCTTTAGATACATTATATGTTGCAATTTTCTATGTCAGTAAACTCTCTTAAGTATTCCAAGTCTTGCCTATTGCAAGCTTCTATTTTGATAGTTTCCTTTCATCGACATATAAGACAATTCAATCCTTTGAAATGCCAAAGTCTTCCTCACCACACATGTTAACTGGCACAAAATTACACAGATTAATTTCTCTTCTTTAATAGAACCAGCTACTATCTTGGCCTCCTTTTATACATGAACACAGATAATTGAGCCTTGATGTAAACACCATGGTAATTTTCTGCCTCGTGTTCTGCAGTAACCTAAGATTTATTCTGTTACCAGACTCCAGTTCATTATTTACCTCCATCTCATCTGCTCAGAAATTTTTTTTTGTTCATTACTATATTATAGTTGTGCAAGATTGCCATGTCTCCGATATTATTAAATATACTGATGCAAATTATTTCCTAAAATCTTTGAAAATGTTTAATTGTCAAAAAAAAAGGGCTATTGTCAAAACATTTTCCCATAGAGGGGTGACATATATACAGTAATAAACAGAGGCTGGTGGATGTGGCAAGTCTGGAATAGTTACAGAAACTGCAGCAAGAGACATGTTGGCTTTTATTGAGACAGGTTGAAAGGACTTCCTCAAACACAGTTTGTGAATTTGCCATCCACCCTACAGCATTGCTACAATATTTTACTCCTTTCTTTTATTTATCAGATCATTTATAGTTCCATTTTCCAACTCCCCAGAACCTCTGGCTCTACTAAATGTGTACACCCTATGAAGGCAACAGCTCACGACCTTAAGACCTATACCTTCTCTACCAAACCTTAGGTTCCTCTAAAATTGCCCTACTCTCTGCAATGCCTGATTTTCGTACTACAAAAGCATCCTGCGATCTCTGTGCAGATATTGGATAGAGATAGGATTCTTTAGGCTTAGGTTAAGTAAACTCCAGCACTCACTGTCAGGGTAACATATACCGAAAGGCACAGAAAATATCAACAAACTTGTTAAGAGAGGACTACAGGGAAGCTTTGTTATACTATACCATCAGTGCTTGATGTTCATGTGAACTGGTGATAACTGTAAGTAGAATAAATCCAACCCTATGCTCATAAATTATGGCATGCGGTAAATTATACTTTTCAATGGTGGAACATTTGTCTTTCAGCAGTGAAGAAAAGGAAAAAAATATTCATATTACCACAAACTATTATCAACGTTGTTGCTCAAGTACATTGGAAGAAAATTTATCCTAGCATATTTATGCAGCATGTTTTCTTGCTTTCCTTGAGGACTTACAAATTATGTTACACCAACAGTTATTTAACATTGTCAGAGCATTACTTTGCTTTTCAACCGTTCAATCTATGTTACCATCACAGCTTTTTACAATAAAGGGAAAATAACAGGTATCTAGGATTGTGTATGCTGAAGCAATAAATTAATCTTGAAGTTCTTCTGATCTTCGTAAACTGCACTCGCACAGCCTGTGACGTCACAGGATCACTGCATTGAAGTATTGCTTTATATTACATTACACAATGCGCAATAGCTAATAACTGAATAATATAAATTCTGTTTCCATGGCATTTGATTTCTCTACATACAGGGATGAATTATACTATCTTTCAGGGGATCTGTGGTTGAAAGCACATATGCTTATCTCTGTTGCTTCTTTCATCGACTGTGAAAATGATTTTTTAGGTCCATTTAAAACTAGTTCTGTATTTTGTAATCTCTTTTTATGGAAGTATTTGAAAAAGCTTTATCTCAGTTTGCCAGCATCAGCAATAATCTGCTATTTTATCCATACAAATTCTTAAATCCCTGGGCATCCTATACAACTGAGGGATGGGCTAGTGTTATGGGCAGGGGAGGGGATGGATCATAGAAAGCTTTTGGAAAGAAAATTAAAAATCAAATCCTACATGGTGATTGAAGGTCTTAGTCCTCACTCGTACTTCCAGTGTGAGACTTACAATGTTATTCCATGTTATTTATGGGATAACCTTGGTTGGTATACGTTGGAATGTAAGATTTTTTTTAAATGCTTCCCTGCGGAGACAGCGTGTTCATTTTCTTCTCCGTTGGTCATAAACCTAGTCCTGTGGCCAAACATGAACATTTGTACTAAAGGGCTTGTCCCACGAGCATGTGACTCCATGCGGCAAGCGCGACCTAAAGGGCCTGTCCCACGAGCATGCAACTCCATGCGGCAAGGGCGACCTAACGTGGTCGCTTAAGCCGTACGGCCTCGCGGGGCCAGTCCCACTTCGATCGCAGAGCCGTATGGAGTTGTGCGGGGCTCCGAAAAACTGACCGTGTTCAAAAATTCCGCGCGGCAGTGGCCTGCCGGCCCGCAGCCACCTCAACGCCGTACGCACCGCCTCGACGCCATACGTCATGCGCGAACTTCCCGCGGACTTTGCTCGAACTTCATGTCACTCACTCGACCTCCACGCGGCCCCCGCTTCTGGTTTGGTCGCGCTTGCCGCATGCAGGCGCATGCTCGTGGGACAGGCCCTTTAGGTCGCGCTTGCCGCATGGAGTCGCATGCTCGTGGGACAGGCCCTTAAGTAAAACAATCTATTACCAAAATGTTGCAAATTGCATGTTGCTGCCAAAGAATATTCAAATACATCTCTTTTAGACCAATGCTTTGTTATGATCTATTTGGTTTGAGGTGGAATATGGATTGTTATTAATGTCCCTAAAAAATTAAGATTCACATAAATGTATGTTATATTTGGAAGGGTGCAATGATATTCCATGATCATATGAAGTTTTCTAAATGAAAGTTTAGACAATGATGGATATAACAACAAATGGAGGACGGCAGAATAGTGCAATGATTGTTGTGCAATCTGAAGTGGCAAAAAAACAAACAATAGTGCAATAATATTATACAGCCAAATGAGGTATAGAGTGAGACTAGGTGGCAGTATCTCCGGGATGTGGGTATGAAGAGATGATTGGTTCAGGAGTTTGGTGGCCATGTTCCTAAGTCTGAATGGCTGGAACTTCAAGCTCCTGTATTTTCTCCCAAAAACTAGAAGAGAGAAAAGGGAATGGGCAGGATGATGGGCATCCATGATGATACTCCAAGACTTGAACAAGTCTGCAATGCACCTTGAAAATGGAATGTGATGAGCCTGTGATGGACTGGGCAGCGTTCACCACTCTCTGCAGGTTTAGACGGTCAAGAGACGAATAGTTGCAGTACCAGGCTGCAATGCACGGTCAAAATACTTTCTATAATGCATCTCGTTATGCATCTTCCTCGATGGCTAGGAAAGTAAAGATGCTGACATGTTTTCCTGATCACCATATCAGTGCAAAGAAGCTAGGTTGGGTTGTTTGTGATGATGCCTATGAATAGGAAGCAATTGACCATCTTTACACCAACTCTCTTGATGGGGATAAGATTTGTTCAACCCACTCCCTCCTCCCCAGGATGTCTTAGGTTAGCCAGCATTGGTGAGCTAGGCATAAGGGTTTGATGACCTGGTATCATTTAGCCAGTGTCACCTTTCCATTGGTTTGGGGTGTTATGTCGACAACCACAACATGGTAGAGGTAAATTCACTCGATAGATAAAAGATACAGCATTTTATAAACAGGTATGCCAGGTGAGGGGACCAGAACTGACCTAAGACCGTCATATCAGTGCACCACAAAGTATTGATCTAAGAGCACCCCCTACCACATTTCCCTTTGCCCGAGGATTCCACGCGGGGTCCATACAATCAATGGGGATACCCACAGGTTTCGTCATGGGTGAACCATGTTTCAATGAAATAAAGACAAAGCAATTACTGATCTTGCTTTTATACCACAGCTTTGCTCTAGGCTCTTCAAGTTAGTCCTGGGATGATTGAACGTTAACTGGATGAATGTTGGGGAGGGGTGGTGGAGACTTTTGTGATGTTTATGCTCACAGCTGTGCTGATAGTATCGGGATCTAATAACAGTGCACAATTGCCCAGTGGGGAAATTTGACAAGGTTTTCTCATCTTGCTAATAGATGTAAATAGCACACATCTATTTCTTATGCTAGAGAAATTGTCTTGCCCAAATGAGTGTGCCCCATGTAAAGATTCTCTGAAAATGAATGTGTTCCTTAAGATAGGTTTATTCCCAACCCCTGCAATTGGTCGATTCCTTGTTAATATCTTCCATGACCACACAGATCTCTTCTACAGAACCCTGACCCTGAAAAGCAATGGAATTGTTGATACTTGTTTGACAAGATGCAGACAACAGAGTTTGCAACCCACAGATTTGGAGAGGTTGGCAAATGAAAAGTTGAATCAGGGGTGATAACACAACAGTGTCATGTGCTTTAGGCATGGTTTGGTTGATTTGGGATTGAGGTGGAATGTTGGTGCTGGATGCGATTTGAAATTTATAGCTCAGGGCATTGTCAAAGAGGAGGCAAGAATTGTGCAATATTTAATTCAAACAGAGTGAGAAGCAAGGGAGGAGATATTGAGCAGAAATCAAATAAGACTTCCAAATGTTTAACCAGAGAAACTTTTGATTTGTTTACCATTTGATTCCAATTAGGTTGTCCACCAAAGAGCAATGGTTATGGAATCAAGCAAAAAGTAAAGCTGTATCCTAAATATATGTCTCAAGATGGAATATCTGGCCAATTAATACTTGACTGGCAACATATTTTAGGCCGTTCTGCTTGTCATGTATAATGATTGCCTCTGCTATTTTTCTTCCATTAATGTTTTCTTTCATTGACATGTCTGTAAATGTGGATAGTCAACAAAGTGGTTCACATTTTAAGGCAAAAGTTACGGTGAACCCTTGTCATTCACCATTATTACCACCTTTAAACTGATGGAAACTTATGGAATTTTTTTATTTGCATAACTTAATATAAAGATCCCAAGCTGTCCCCTGTGACCCAGGGCTCCCAAACAGCACCGTTTCCTGTTCTGTTGACCGTAATCAAAGATAATCACCAGAATTGATGTGAATTTAAGCTATTAAGCAGACTGGGGGTCTCACTGTAAATTGCCCTGCGAATCTTGCATCTAAATTTTTAATGGAATGCCCAGCCATAATTACTGCTGAGCAAACAATTTACCTTGAAAATAATGTTTTGTGTTTGTATGCAGTAATTTGCTGAATAAATATTTTAAAGTAAAATAATTTAAACCATATTCTTCATATGTTTTTGAAGCTTTATGTATGATATTTAAGATTCTATCATAACCATATGTTTATATTCCAATTCTTAGCGAGGACTCTTTAAAAAGGGTTTGATTACTGGGATCGCAGGTCTGCAATGTGCCTTGGTATTGAATTTGTTAGGCCTCTTTTCTCTGGAATAATTGTAGGGGCCCTTGGGGCATAATTGAAGCCTGTGAACCTGTCAGAGAGCTAGACAGGTTAGATACTGAGAGGATGTTTTCCCTGGCTAAGTTCACAATGAAAGGTCACATTTTCATAATAAGGGGTAGGTCATTTTTAGACTGAAGTGAAGAGAAAGGTCTAAGTGATAAGTTTTTTACACAGGAGATCTGAGAGGTATGTTTTTCATACAGAGAATGGTGGTTATCTGGAACAGGCTGCCTGAAGTAGAGGCACATATAATTACAATCCTTAAAAGGCATTTGGGCAGATAGAATGAAAGGCAATAGAGGGATTTGGCCCAAATGCAGGCAAATTAAAATAGCGCAGATAGGTATCATGTTTGGCATGGATGAGACGGGACAAAGGGCCTCTTTCTGTGCTGTGCAATTTTATGATTCCATGGTCTTTCAGTCAAAGCGGGTGAATGCTTAATATAAAGTAATAACAAAGTACTCCAGAGACCGAGATCGGTAGTTTGCTGGACAAAAAAAGGAATCAAAGGATGGAAGGATAGAACAGGAAGACTGCTAAGGAAGAATATCAGCTGCGATCATATTAAAAGGTGGAGCGGGCTCAAGGAGCCAAGTGGGCAACCTCTGCTTCTTTTCTTATGCTCAAAATGTTAATTGGAAATTGGGTTCTTAGCTGCTGGGAATGTACAGTTCTCCAATGAGGATCTTTCGTATATTAGCTGCTCAGATAACTTGTTGATGTTGTGGTTGATGGTAACAAGGATCTTGTACACTGTCATGAGCTGCATTAGTTGTTGAAAAAGGGCGGTAGTTTACAAGTTCTTCATGGAACCCTCTTTTCAAGGTCAGTGACAAGCACAAGAGTTCCTGGCTGGTATTTTGTTTCCCAACAAAAATCCAAACATGTCTTTCATTCTTGTCAATGTTGAACGTTCTGTTTGCCACTGGAACTCTCATGGGAACGGTCATCATTCAATTTGTTCTCAGATCTTCCTTAACTGTTTCATTCAATTTTATCTTTTGAAAACATTTTTTATATGTTGCACAATTTAATATGACAAATTATGTTATGCCATTGGTTTGCATTGGTTGTTAGACAACAGAAGTAATCATCTTCTTACAACCAAAGTTACATCTGTAGCAGTCACCACTGTTCTTGGTGTGAGTATATTTTCTGTGTCATTCTATTCAAAAATGTAAAGAAATATTGCCTACTTGTAAAGCAAGTACAGTGGTGCAGTTAGTAGAGCTGCTGCCTCACATTTCCTGTGAGCAGGTTCAAACCTGACCTATATGTTACATAGCACAGAGTACAGCACAGACGTAGACAATTCAGCCAACTATACCGGAGCTGACCATGGCCTGCATCCCTCCATTTCCTGACTATTCACGTGTCTAACTGCTTCTTAAACATTGCTATTGTATCTGCTTCCTCCATCTCCCCAGGAAGTATGTTCCACACACAGACCACTCTCAGTTAAAACATCTGCCTTACAAATCTCCTTTAAACATCCCCTCTCACCTTAAACCTATGCCCTCTAATATTTGATGTTTCCACCATGGGAAAAAGAGTCTGAGCACTTACCCTATCTCGGCTCATCTCATAATTTCATATATTTTTAACTACTTGGGTTTCCTCTAGGTGTTCTCTATCGCTTAAATCTTTCTGGCATACAGGTCAGTGGATTAAATAGTCTCTAATTTGTAGACAAAGTGAATGGTTGAAACTGGGTTGGAAGGGGGAAGTTGATGAGAACAGAGAGAATAAAAATAGGATTATTGTAAGATTAGTGTTAATGGATGATTGACAGAGCAAATTTGGTAAATCCCAGTCAAGGAGTGTTGTGCTTCACCATGACTTCATCCACACTGTTTACAAAAGAGTTTATAGATGAGTTAATTTTCGAGCAAACATCATCTCGCTGATAGAGGATGATATGAACGTCTGCTACTTGACGTCTTCTGCAGTTAAAATCCTGCCAAGTCATGTCAGTGACTTTTCACAGAAGGAATAGATACCTCCTGGGCTAATCTCAAAAAAGTTCCTGAGATAGAGATGTGCCGGGCAGCCACCTCGAGCAGTGTACGTATTTCCATAAAGTATTCACAAGTCAGTCAAACAAATATATCCTTATTAGAAATTTTGGTTGCTGAGCCAGGTCTAGAGGCAGGGCCATATTTATTAGCTGCTTTCTCTTTCGGTGGCGAACTTTCATGAAAGCAAATAACTGGTTTGGCATGCCGTCTCAAATATACATGAAGAAAAGCCTCTATCATAATGGACTGTAATTGCTGTAATAGCTTAATCGATAGTTAAACGAGGAAGATTTTTCTCTGTTGTTATGAGATTCTATCCATATGTGATTTCAACTGTATTTAAGTTTCTCAAAGAACTTCTGCAAACACAAATTCCAAAGATATGTGGAGACAGGACTTAATTTGCAATAAAGTGATTTCACTGATCTCAATGCATGACAAATAGCAAAAATGTTTCAATAGAAAATGCTTGTTAATATTGAAAAATGGGAAATGATGCAAATTAGCTTCTACATATAACTCCCAATATCTTTCCTTGATGCTCAAAATATTTGGGTAAAGTGTAAGCAATTTGTGCCATTCTCAGCTTTGCCAAAAGCTCAATAATCGGTAGTGGAATTTTAGATTATTCACAATAGTGAGTAAAATTGAGTAATTCTTCAAGCTGAGAAGCATGATTTTGAACTGTGAAGGTTATTCTTCACATGCATCAAAAATGAACACATATAAAATGATTGAATCATTCTGAAGAAAATCTCTGGAAAATTACCCTTTTATTCAGGAAGGTAATTATTTTCACTATTAACTCCAGTTTCATATTGCAAGAATATTTATGAAGAGCTTTTACTTGGTCATTGGTGAATTCACTCAACTGTTTTGAATGTAGCCTAACAATTTACAAAAAAAAATCAGTGAGCTCTAAACTGTTTCGTGAATATATTGTTAATTGTATTTTTCCGCTTGCAGTTTTTTTTTTAATAGTTCGAAATCAAGAGTTTCAGATCCCACAGTGAAACAAAGAAACACACACTTGGAATCGGGTCTTGCATTGAATTTGATGGCTGGGAGGAAGTTATATTGATAGAAAACATGTGGAAGTGCCATTGAGGTTAACTGCTGTAATTTAGCAACTGGGGAAATCTATAAACCTTCATAACAAACAATAAACAGTCAGACTTGGAAAATTAATCACCACATTGTAAAAACATGCAACTAAATGGTGCTGTACTGTGGAGCAAAACCAATTTGATCTGATGTTACTGGAGGTTGATTTTTTTTAGGTAGCTTGTATGTGCCATATAAGGGGAATAATTCATCAGTCTTTAATAGAGTTGTACAAAAATAACCATGTAGGACTTGGGGAGTTGCCCATTAACTACAACTAACTGGTAGGAAGTTGCCTCTTGGCTGGAGTTCCCCATCTTGAAGAAATTGAGAGGTATCATAACCATAATGGGGATGGTTATGGAGAAAGATATAAAAATGGGCAGTGCTCTTCTCCACTCCTGGTTTGGAGATTGTGGAGGCAGATGTTGGACAGGTGGGGGAGGGGAACAATGCAGAGGGCTATTGCCCTTCTTAGAAAAGCTACAGAATACCTTGGCTGAAAAATCTGCAAAATCTGGTCCATTGTTGCATTAAGTTGAATCTAACAATGTCCTTTAAAATAGGCTCCTTATCAAGAATATAGGACTCACTTTCGAGCTGTGGCCCGCAGTTTCTTTATCAGATCTTGGAGCACTGATGTCAGAAATGTAATTTGTAACAATTGTTATAACTGCATCCTTCATGCCCAGACAAATGACCCACACGTGCAGGGCCGGCCTTAGGAGTTGCGGGGCCCAATTGGGAACAATTTTGGTGAGCCCCAGGTTCCCAGCCAAGGTCCGTAGATTCATAGAAATATAATTAAAGTCTATTATAGACTTTATATCTCTATGGTAGAATGGAAAGTAATCAAAATGTGCACTTAAAAAGTGCATGTGACTTAATGGACCAAACAGATCTAAGCTACATCTATGTACTTTTAGAACTGTGTGTGTGTGTGTACGTGTGTGTGTGTCTGTGTCTGTGTAAGTGTGTGTGTGTGTCTGTGTACATGTGGTGTGTGTGTGGGTGGTGTGTGTGTGTGTGTGTGTGTGTGTGGTGTGTGCGTGTGTGGTGTGTGTGTGTGTGTGTGTGTGTGTGTGTGTACGGCATTTTGCATTTGAAACGTATCTCCTCGAAAACAAGATGCAGAAACGTGGAGATTTTTATAATTTCGGTAGGGATTTAACATATGAGTTCAGAAATCCTCTCCTTGGTCAATTACTTCCCCAGATTTTGAATAAAATTGTTCACAAAACTCAATTTTTAAAATATAAACGCTGCTACCAGCTGCTGACATCACAATGCCTACATGCCCACCAATCCAGGCCCACCTGCGTCCTGGCCCCGCCCCCCCGACGCTGAGGATTAAAGGTGCAGAAAGATCGAGAAAGTTCTGCAGAACAAAGATTCTACAGCTGCGTTCCGCTATAGCTTCTTTGTTATACAGATCTCGGCGCAGCGAATCCTCACGCGCTGAACTTCTCCTCATAAGTTCTGCTAAACTTTCTCCTCACAGCCAACGCAGCTCGCGAAGCCCCGCCAGCCTGTGCGCCCCTCCCATCCCCTGCGCGCTCTTTCCAGCTGTGGTTTTCCAGAGAGTCAGAAGCCGGTGCTTCTTTGCTGTCAACGCTCTCTCCTGGGCGAACGCGTCTTGCCTTAGCATCTTTAGAAACATAGAAACATAGAAATTAGGTGCAGGAGTAGGCCATTCGGCCCTTCGAGCCTGCACCGCCATTCAATATGATCATGGCTGATCATCCAACTCAGTATCCCGTACCTGCCTTCTCTCCATACCCTCTGATCCCCTTAGCCACAAGGGCCACATCTAACTCCCTCTTAAATATAGCCAATGAACTGGCCTCGACTACCCTCTGTGGCAGGGAGTTCCAGAGATTCACCACTCTCTGTGTGAAAGGGTTGTTAAAGGGCTGTTGTCAGCTGGCAGTTATCAACGGCTGCGGGCGTCACACCCCACCCCACCCCCCCAACCCGCTCCCCTGCACTCCTCCCCTGCACCCCTCCCCTACCCCTTCCCTCCACCCCATCCCCTCCCCACCCTCCCTTCCTCTCCCTTCTCCCCACCTCCCCCCCCCTCTCCTCCCCCTCTCCCCCTTCCCTTACCCCCCTCTCAGCCCCCCTCTCTCCCTCCTCCCCTCTCTCGCTCCTCCCATCTCTCTCACCCCTCCTCCCCCACCACCCCTCACCCACCCTCCCTCTCCTCCTCCACCCCCTCTCCCTCTGTCTCTTGCACTTCTGTCTCTGCCCCTTGCCCTCTGTCTCTCCCCATTATCTCTCTGCTCTCACTCTCTACCCCCCCCCCCCCCCCCCCCGCCTCCCTCTCTAGACGCGTCTGCGAGTTAAGGGCTATGTGTCAATGGATAGGGCGGTTATGGGGTAAAAGGAGCAAATTAATAATATTAATATAATATCAAGGGGGGTAGTTAGCATGTGTGCGGGGAGGTAGTTACTGTGTGTGATGTTGCATGCCACCCCCCCAGCCCCCCATCCCCTGCAACCACATGTCGGGGGTACAGACCCAACGGGCCTGCACTTGGTCTAGTTTTAATATAAAATTGCATACATGTAAGCCTACAAGTAACAAACAAAATGTGTAGATCACCTCTGAAAAGTACATAGTTACAATACCACTTGTTTCAGTGTTTGTGAAATGGAAAAAAAAAAGTTATGTCATTAAATAGATGCTGGAAAACCAATAAGCATTGGTGAAAAACCAGTCCAGGCATTAAATATTTGGCTTCTGCCCCGTCCTACCCTTTGGGCTTCTACCCCATCCTAACTTAGCTGTGTGTGTTAGTTGTCTGTGCGTGATGTGTGTGTGGGAGGTAAGGAGAGAAGGGAGGGAGGGAAGGAGAGAAAGAAGGGATGGAGCGAATGAGAGAAGGGAAAAGAGAGGAAGGAGGGAGGGAAGGAGAGAAGGGAGGAAGGGAAGGAGAGAAGGGAAGGGGAGGGCCTGCGGCTGAAGCGGATGCCGGGGTCCGGGCAGACGGGTGTGAGCTGAGGCCGAGGTTTTTAAACGTTGCTCCAACCCTCGGCCCGGCCCTCCGTGTATTGTTCACCGTGTGTCCCCGGGAAGAGAGAGGGATGGAGCCGGGGCTGTGTGCGTGAAGCACGGCGACTGGAGGGGCGGGAGCGCTGCTGTGAGCAAACGACCCACCTCCCCCTCTCCCCCTTCTCCATTCCCCCTCACAACCCCCTCCCCGTCTATCCCTTTCTTCCCTCTCCACCCCTCTATTCCCTCTCCGCCCCTCTCTCCCCCCTCCACCCGGGGTAGATCTACCCGAGCCGAGAGTAGATTACTCTGGCACGGGGCCCCCTTACTCGCGGGGCCCAATTGGGAGCAATCGGTCCAATCGGCTTAAGGCTGGCCCTGCACACGTGATTCAAAGTCTTAGTTTACGCTCCACGTGCTTTGTAGTCCAATTGGATTTAACAATCAATTGTAGAACACGGTTCAATTGTGCGGTGCAAAAATGTACGTTTCATGGTTTAATTTCCCTTTCTTCGACTGCATGAAATCAGTCGGGGGAATATTTATATTGTGTTGACTGATCTTGTCATTCTTGTAGAAGTTTAAACTGCTTGACCAGGAAAGATCACTGCATCTGCAATTTATGAAAATCACCTTTGGATATTTAACAGCAGAAAGAGACCTGGCATGACAAGTTAAGCAGAGGCAAAACATAAAGTCAGTCACATTTTTGGGAATGACAGAATAAATGAGCGGTGAGAAGGAGGATGGTAACATGAAGGAGGGAGTGCTTCTTGGAACAGGGTAGAAGTGTGAGCGATTAACAACAATGACATGTTTATATTATCGCTCTTAATTTCTCAAAAATGGTGACTGACACAAGAGGAGGAATGTCTCAATAGCTGGGGTCCATTCAAAAAGGATATTGCATCGGATATCTTTGGAGTTTTATTCACAGACATTTTGATGATTACGCCTGGGTTGGAAGGTGGAACTCTGGCGAAGAGGGAGACATTTTGCAAAACATTCAAAGACTCGGGAAGGGAAAATAAATATGAAAATGGGGTGTAGTTATGAGAGAGCAGTCAGGTATTGATATTGAGTTGAAAATGGCAGATTCAAACGAATGGGATGGTATAACCGCAGAGGGGAAATTGTTAATGGTCTCAGCTAACATGTGGATCAGGAAGGAACGATGGGTGGGAAGCAACTTTGCATGAATATGCTCGTGAGCAATAGGTGGTCTTCTATCCAAGCTGTATGGCAATCGCAAGGAAGACAAGCTTAGTGGCAAATAAGTCCAAGAGCTCCTCATGCTTGTTCTTGGAGATGACGGTGAGGAGATGTAGTTTTAAGTGGCCAGTTTGCAGTGGAGATGTGGCAAAAGATATTTTTGCATTGCTGGATAATCTCGAAATAGTGAGCCGTTTTGTCCGATAAGATTACAGCTTCACCAAATGAAGTGAAAAATGTTCACTGAGTTCAATGGAAGAATACATTTTTCCATTGCACTGTTTCAGAGGTAGGCCATTATTAATAACAAGATTATAAAGGCATCAAATAAATAAATGCTATAAAAAAGGAGGCTATTTCAGATGTCTGCAGGTGATGAAAACAAACAAATTGAATAAGTGGAAGTGATGGTCTTTTGGGTGTGATAACCATCAGAAAGCAGATGAGACAATTAGATGAAACAAAGAAAGAAGGAAAACAAAGGGAGTTTTAGGAGGTAGCAAAAATATATGAACAAACAATCTTGTACTTTTGAATCAATAAATTGAGAATCATTAATTGATTAATTTTGTCAGGGTGTATGGGAACAAAAGTTATTGTTGTTTATATCTGGGTACAGGTGAAAGTGGGGAATAAATTAGGGATGTCTCAGAACCTGAGATTCAAACTTAGGGACTGCTTAGGGACTATCATGACTTGAACGTGTCAGGCATTGCTGAACAGGATACCTGTTCTCAAAGATTAGTTGGAAACCGTTTTCTCTTCCCCGCACACTCCCTACCCCAGTGCCCTCTCTTTAATTGAACATTTGGAGTTAACCATCTACAGACATTGGCCACAATGCAAGATGTTTCATGGACTGATGGAAGGACAAGTAAATTTGTTGGTTGGTGTAAGTCCTGAGGAAGGGGATACCTTGTACCAATTGAGCTGAAGAATGTCATGTCAATCTCTTGTTCCGCTCTCCATTTATACGTTCTGATTTGCCTACCTTTGAGTCCTCCTATCTAACCATGTCTGAACTATGTGAGATCCAAAGCAAAATGTCCATGACATAGCATTCCTTTTTCTGCTAGCTCCTATGATGTTTCAGGCATGGTAGAATATGACAGCACTTACTTCTTTAAGGTGAGGTCATCAAGGATTTCTGAAATATATATGTGGGAGCACTGGTGAAGTCTTATGCGTGTGTTCCAGAAAGCTTTCCGAAGAGTTCCAGAGGTCATCTTTATATATCCAATACCAAAAGACAAACATCTCTTGAAATAGTGTTAAAATAATCTACATCAGCATTCCCAAACAACTGGCTACACCCTGGAGAGGCCACTAGGACAAGTGCTAGAATATAATAACAGCTCCATTATTTTAAATAATATGTTTGACAACACATCTGAATATTGTGCTACATTCTACTTGCCCATTACATCATCTTGTCATTACTTACTGCAACAGCATTTCCAGGACTTTTAAATAGGAATCAACATCTCAACTGGTCTCCAGAAAGATGTTTCCAACTTGTGTCCCTGCCACGCTAATGGATGCCATGTTGTTTAATGGTTTGTTGTTGCTCAGAAGTACTTCCTGGAAAATTTGTGGAGATTAAATGGATGTGAGCAAGATTATTGACCAAGTTTATCGCTTCATTATTTACTGCATTGAAAGATAAGGATGCAAAGCAAATCAATGACTGCTTGAGGTCAAAATGGCATTTAATAGCCCAATACTGAGCAATAGAGGTTAATTGTTAAAGGAATGCTGCCTCTGATCCAAGAATCATGGAAAAAATATGAACAGATTAATAGAGGTCCATGGAATTATTTTTTCAGGTTAAATTGAGAAAGGCTAACTGCCAAAGGATGGAGATTGTTGAATGTACCGCTTATTTTCATGCAAAGAGGCTCCTTTAACATGGGTTATCTCAGGAGATGTTTCTGAGTATTTAAAGATTATAATCATTCACGTAGAGCTGAGGATTAAGTAATTTAAACCAGGCAACATAGGTTTCAGAAAGGAAGGTTGCGCTTCAAAAATCCGATGGGATTCCTTTGTCAAAGTGATACATCTGGCGGATCTGGCAAAATATAACAGATGTGGTATACTTGGATTTCTGGAAAACCTCTCAAACATTTGCACTGGGTGAACGGAACGAGGAATTTTTAGCATATTAGATTAAAATCTAGTTGAAAAGGTGAAAGTAGCCTGAAAATTGTGCAATTTCTCAGTGTTGGCAGTTGTATTCCATTTTGGAACTGATTTCCACTGTGTATCTCAGTGACCTGATGAAGAAAGAGTGTCCAGATTTGCTTATGATTTTGAAGTAAGAAGCATTAACATTAATTTTGAGCATCTGTAAGAGTAGAACAGGGTAGTGACAAGATGATGGAATGAAAAGATGCATAGAAAGTGAAACTAAATGCAAATGTGAGCATAATAAAAAATAATGCAACTATTATACTTGAAATGCATGAAGGTTTGATTATATTGAAGAACAAGTCGATTCAGGTTTCAGAGTTGAGAAAATCAAAGCCACATTTTCAATATATAAGGGTGGCACAGTGGCATAGCAGTAGAGTTGCTGCTTTGCAGTGCCAGAGAGCTGGGTTCAATACTGACAACAGATAATGTCTGAGCTTATTCGTTTTCCCTGTGACGGTAAGGGTTTTCTCTGGGTGCTCCAGTTTCCTACCACATTCCAAAAACGTGCAGGTTCGTAGGTTAATTGGCTTCTGTAAATTGTACCTAATGTGTAGAATAGAACTAGTGTATGGGTGATCTTTGGTGTGGGTGATCTTTGGTGTGCGTGAACTCGGTGAGCCGAAGGGCCTGTTTCCATGCTGTATCTCTAAACACTAAACCAAAGCTAAAAGGCCACCATGTCTGATAGAATAGTTAGAAGTGTTGCAATGATCCAGAGTCAGGAGTTAAGAACTGATATTCTATGTCTTACTACAGATGGTGCAGGGAGCAGTTTTGATTCCATGCTAAGGGAAACTTGCTGAGGCTGTTGAGAAGTTAAAGTACGGTTTCATTTGGATGTAGTCCGACATGAGGAAATGAAAGTACAAAGACAGTCTTTGGCCTCAGGCTGTTTTCATAAATTTGATGGAGTATTAATGAAGCAATGGGGCAAAGTAAGTGGAACACGCTATTTTAAATGATTGAAGGCTCTCAGAAGCAGGGAAGAAGATTTTAAAAAGATTAAATGTTGGCAATTTAGGACTGAGAGCAAGGAAATATTTTTTTAAACTCATGGATTGATATTTGTGGAGATGGTTATTAAAACAGAAACCCTCCATGAGGTTGGTAGCACAGTGGTGTAGCTCACAGAGCCTCACAGTGTGAAAGACCTGGGTTCAATCCCAAGTTTAGGTGCTATCTGTACAAAGTTCACATGTTCTCCATGTGACTGTGTGCTCTAGTTTCCTCCCATATCCCAAAGACATGCCCTTTGGAGGTTAATTGGCTGCTGCAAGTTGCCCCTCATGTGTAGGCAAGTCTTAGAGTCATACAGCACTGAAATGTCCCATTTGGGCGACCTAAGCTGCGAGTTTAGATGAGTTTGCCCTGGACTCAAACTCGCAGCATGGTCAACAAGAGGTCCTAGGAGGTCGTATGAGGTGGCTGGAACTCTCCTTCATGCTCGAGGGAGGTTCCCTCCTACTAACGGCCTCAGCTAGGCCTCAGGATATTGAAACATTTTCCGCGAGTAAAATTTGGTCGGCATGGGTCTTTTTCACTCATAGTGCAGTGCAGTGGGGTCGCTATTTACTTACAGGCAGTCGAGGGCCGCCGTAGGCAATCTCCTTCACTGACCGGCCATTTTGATTGGCTCATTGGTGTTTCATGACCTAGGAAGACCTACCGGTAGGTAAAATGGCCGCTAAACTTTATTAAACTTCTTTAAAGTGTCTCCACTCCTTCTCCCCCCCCCCCCTTCACTCTCTTTCTCCTCCCCATCTTTCCCCTTCTCCTCCCTTTCTATCCCCTTCTATCTCCCTTCTCTTCCCCCCTCCCGCACTCTCTAAAGGACTCTGTAGCAGCCGTTTACCTTTCTCTTCATCGATCCTACGCTTTCCCTGGCCCCCACCTTCGTGTGTGTGTGTGTGTGTGTGCGGTCGGTAGATGCAGCTCGCGGTTCGGTCGATCCAGCTCGCGGATTCAAAGCGGCCGGTCGAGTCTTTCCAGGAGAGTGCCCTCGAGCTTGAAGGTCGACGGAGGTTCCCGCCTCGTGGATTAGTTCGCCCAGTTGGGTTAAGGGACAGGCCCTTAACCCAACTGGCCCATGCCGACCAAGCTACCCCATCTACACTGGTCCCACCTGCCTACATTTGGCCCAAATACCTCTAAACCTTTCCTGTCCATGTGCCTGTCAAAATGTATTTTAAATGTTGGTATAGTATCTGCCTCAATTACCTGCTCTGGCGGCCTTTTTCGAATACTGTGTGAAAAACTTACCCCTCAGATTCCTATGAAATCTTTCCCCTCTCACCATCAACCTATGTCCTCTGGTTCTCGATTCCCTTACTCTGGATAAAAGATCATGTGCATCTACCCTATCAATTCCCCTCATGATCTTATACGCCTCTGTAAGATCACCTCTCATCCTCCTAGGCTCCAATAATAGTCCTAGCCTGCCCAACCACTCTTTGTATCTAACGTCTTCAAGTCCTGACAACATCATCGTAAGTGGTATAACCTAAGGGGAATTAATTAAAAAATGGATGGATGTTTTTGATTAAATATAAGATTAATGCAATAGTGTGGTTAATAGTCAGCATGGACTCAATGGGATAAAGGGTCTGTTTCCATGCTGTATGCCGATCCGTGCCCCCCACTCAATCCCAATTTCAGTGATTGACTTTTAGGTAGCTGAAAGAAAGAATAAAGTTACGTTGGAACTGCAAGAATAGATGGGGTTAGAATTACTGTTTGTGCAGAAGATAAATTTTAATGTGGACTGGTTTTACAGAACTGCCTGCTTCTGTATTTTAATTTCCATGTAATTTAAATTCTGGTACAAAAGAACTATTCAGCATTCAAGATGCACATCTCTTTAATGATGTTCCATCTGCAGCAATGATTTACTGAAGGTTTCTTCTGGTGAATATTTTAAAAAGAAGAGATAAATATATACTACAGGAGTTAATTTTCTAATTCATAGTAATATCCGGTGTGTGGAAAAAAAGAGTAATTTTGTCCATATTTGCCAGGAAGGTCTTGCCGGTGATTTCTGGAGAATGATTGCCAATGAATCTGTTCTGCAAGAAGAAACTGTAGCAGGACAAAGAGATCACTATGTTCAAGTAATTTAATGGAGCTTTCCAGATGAAGGAAGTGTATGGACTGACATTTATGTTAAACAAGAGTGACACAGATTGCAAAGTCATTTAAAAATGCGGATGGTGTTTTTCCTAGGAGCGACATAAACCAACATTTTGAAGTGAAGCTAGTGATTGTCACTCCTGATGAGTGACGTGTGGCAAGCTGAAATGCATTTAAGGTTGTCAACCATGTTTGATTGCTGCTATGAGCAGAGGTAGCATGACAACATTATGTGCACTCAAAAGAGGAAGGTAATATTTGTTATTACCATCATGTGACCACAGAATCAGTTGCCCATTATGGATTAAAATCTCATCATTCTGTAAATTTTTAGATTGATTTGTAAACATAATTGCCAGCCTTAAAGAGGATGTGGAACTGCACTCTGAAGGAGGGTTCCGAACAGAAACATCACCCATCCTTCTTCCCCAGAGATGCTGCCTGACCCGTTAAGTTACTCCGGCACTTTGTGTCTATCTTCGGTTTCAACCAGCATCGGCAGTTCCTTCCAACACTTGAAGAGGATGTTTCTCTGAATAAATGTTGTGGATATTGAATGGAATTAGTTGGCCTTGGTTCTTTATTTTAAGAATCATCAAACAGCAAAATGCATGCAGCACTTCTGTGCCAATAATTCAAGGATAATTCATGGGCTACCAGAATGGCTCAGAAGGCCCGGGGGGAAATTGTGCTGTGTGGTAGTCAGAGATTTCAAAATGAACTGCTGATAAGTGAAGTCAAAGAACATAAAACAGTACAGCAAGTGAACAGGTCCACAATGCTGGTGCTGACCATGATGCCAATGAGCAGAAGACAGGATGAAATTGGAAAATTGGTGGGGAGGTGAGGTTGTGTGTGGGGGCAATACAAATTTTATGGCAGGTCCAAAAATAAAGGTACTGTAAGTTACCTCATTGTGTAAATATGCTCCTAAAGCTTACCCCCTCTAGTCTAGTTCAGAAACAACACTGACTCAAGCACTGGGCCAACTAATCTTTATTTTTAGAACTAACACAAATTCCCCAATACGATACCTAAACTACCACGGGTTTGATCGTTGTCTCTGCCTGGCCAAGCCCTTCAGCCTCATGCAAGCAGACACTGCCCAAAAGGTCATGCAGTCCCAAGCGCCCTTCCAGAAGATCGACTCCGCTCAAAAATGGGGTCTACCTTTTATAGGTCCATGAACCTTGAGGGGCCGAATTACATAGGGGTGGTCCCCAAACAATCCAATCATACATATCATTACATTATTACATTATTGACAGTTCCCCAACCCAATTACAGAGAGTCTTAAACAATGTTTCTTACAGAAGCTTCTGGAAGGAAGCTAGTTAACTGAATAATGCAACATTTACCCTGGAACACAAGACAATTCTGAGACAGATGATCAAGACAAGATGGAATTGTTAGTATGTATGACAATCTTGCAGAGGAACTCCAGGGTAATGCAAATGCATGAGTTTGATTGTATTGCTGCAAAGGGATTGTAAATAATGTAATAATGTTGCATGACAGTTTCTGGAGGGCTAGTATGGGTGTTGTTGGCTGAAGGGACTGGTTTCCAGAGGGCTAGCATGGACATTGTGGGCCGAATGGATTCTTGGATTGGCAGCTCAGTCACTCAAGCCTGGTGTGCTGGCAGCTCACTCACTCACGGCTGGTGGGCTGGCAGTTGACTCATGGCTATTCCCTGAAATTCAATTTCAAGCAGAGCAAAGTTTCCTACCATTTCTAGCAGGGTGCAAGGCCACCAAATTCAAATGCAGTTTCCTACCATTTCAAGCAGGATGCAAGGCCACCAAATTCAAAAGCAGTTTCAGACCATTTCAAGCAGGGCGCAAGGCCACCAAATTCAAAAGCAGTTTCCTACCATTTCAAGCAGGGTGCAAGGCCATCAAATTCAAAAGCAGTTTCCTACCAATTCAAGCAGGGTACAAGGCCAAGGTGACTTCTCCCTCCCCCATCTTGCAGAGACTAAGCCGCGCCCACACTTCCGGATTTTATAGTCCCTCCCCCTCTTACCGGAAGGGGCGTGGCCTTCATGGTGGTGATTGACAGGAGAGAGAATCTCAACTTTTTTAAACACTAATTACTCTTTTATTTTTCATCGATGGGAAAAATCCTCTTGTCCTGCGCAGCGGAGGGGACTCTGAATAAGATGGCCAAAAATCACAGCCGTAAGTGGTAGCGTTTTTTCTAAAATCAATATGCAGTGCAAACAGGAAGTGATCAAGCTGAGACTTTTAATTATATAGATATTAGTTCCAGAATTGCATCATACGTTTGTGTCCACACTATTACAGGAAACAGGGCTTCCACTGCAACCCCCTTCTCCCAGCCAGGCATAGTGCACCAGTAAGATTGATTCCCCCAGCACAAGAACTGAGCAGTTAAGCAATTGACCTGGATACAAGATTTCCAAAGTAACTTTGACGGCTAAGGAACTTGTTCAATCTTAAAGAAAGCTTTGGTTTCACTCATGGTGAAATGAAACTCTATGACTTGTCAACCCTTATTGTCAAACCAATCACCGAAGTGCTTCAGGGAAGGAATTCTGCTACCTTCACCCAGTCTGGCCCACCCATGATATAAAACCCGCAACTTGGTTGTTTCTTAAAATATCTATTAAATTTGAGCTTGTTTCATTTGGGCAATAAATGGCTGCACAGCAGGAATTCATGCCACTAAGTTTGTACTTCCATTCCAACTCTTCATGTAAAACATGATTACTGTGTCTAGCAGATGGTGGACAAGGATTATGGCATTAGCATGAATGACTCTGTGCAGTTCTTGCGATTGAGAAATCACTTTGTTGTTACAAATATTTGAATGATGGGGCAACCTTCTCCACCACATATTCCAGCATTTTTTTTATGTTTAAGCACATTACGTATCGAGTGCTGGTACAAAGAAAATAATTTTTATTCTTTCAATCATGTAGTTTTGCTGAAGTTTATCAAATGCATAATGTTTGTTTTGTTACAGTGGACTTCTCCAGAGAAGATGCCAGTTAATTGTGTTTTGAAGGTTTTCTGATGGTTGAGCATTTTAATTCTCCTTATGCAGTTTGCGAGAAGGGTCATTGTCTCTCCTTGGATGGTTTGGAAAATGATACAGTAAACTTGCTATCCTTGGATCGAAACTGAATGAAACTAACAAATGGGCAGCCAAGTCCTTTGCTTTTAGTGATAGCAATAACAGAGCTGCAGTACGGGTAAAGGTTGTGTGAATGAATGAGTTTGCCTGTGAAATCTTTCTTTTTATTGCAAATTTTGAGTGAATTCTATGATGAAACTGCCAATCAAAGTTTGACTTTAATAGACATCAAATTACACTACAGCTACTCCTTCTCATCAAAAGCACTCGCATAACTGTAAGACAAGCCCATTAATGGGAAATCAATTGCAATTTTTTTCCTGTTTGGTTTAATTCCAGTGCACAGAAAATCCACTGGATGGTGCAAAAAGAGGAGAAAGCACTGATGTCTTTGACCACTCCATTTATTTTCAGTGTTTTGCCATTAAAAATAAAACTATTGATTTTCATGAGGATTAAGGTTAAGCCACTCTTTCCATTTCAGATCTGTGGTCTCTGTCTTGAGAAAAAAAAGACACAAAGTGCTGGATAACTCAGCGGGTCAGGCAGCATGTCCGAAGGATAGCACAGGGCATCTCTGAAGGGTGGCATAGTGTTAAAGTTGCTGCCTTACAGCACCAGAAACCTGGGTCGATTCTGACTATGAGTGCTGTCTGTACGGAGTTTGTACGTGTCTCCTGTGACCGTGTGGGTTTCCCCTGGATGTTCCAATTTCCTCCCACATTTCAAAGACATGCAGGTTTGTAGGTTAATTGGCTTCTATGAATTGTCCCCAGTGTGCAGAATAGAACTAGTTTACAGGTAATCGCTGGTCGGTGTGGACTCTACACTGTATCTCTAAACTAACTAAACTAGATAGGGATAGATGACATTTCGGGTTGGGACCGTTCCTTAGACTAATTGTAGTTTGGGTGGAGAAAGCTGGAAAAGAGGTGGGGTTTATGTTGAAAGTTTGTTTGCTAGTTTTCAGTTTATGTTAAATTATAATATAATTAGTCAGCAATACTATGAGACACACTGAAACACCTTCAACTCTTGTTCGGTTTTGACCTTAAAAGATGATCTTGCTTGCAAATGAAACCTTTTCCATAATTTGGAAGGTTTATGTTTTGCTCACTTCCCACACACTCTTTAATAGATCCCTTTTCAAACTACTTTAAATTCTTGGATGAATTCTCAATGCATAAATTAATCAATGGTTTGCAATAGAGTATTTAGCTCATGGCCACCATTTAAAATTACTCCAGCCTCTTTAGGCAACCCACTGCAATACTCAGAATGAGATCAGGCACTGCAACTTTTAATAGTGAGATTAAACGAGAACTTACCAGTTTGAAGTTTGATATGTATTTTATGAGGAGTTACGATGAGGGATTACGTGAAGACCCCGTCCAGCACGCATGCGCGACATAATTCAAAGCAGCGATGTGGAATCACAGAAAACACAATAATTGAAATAAACATAGTAAAGATAAGGAGAACTAAGATACCAGTTGATCTCTATAATTGAGGGTGGGAGCCCTCAGCTTGACCAGCCCAGCCCTGGTCGCCAACGCTCCCCTCTGTTGAGGGAGATGCGATGGCCAGCGCTGTTAGTGCACTGGAGCGGGAGTGTTTGTGCTCCCTTGGCGAGCTTGCCCCAGCTCCCGGAGCAAGTCTCGCTGGAGCTTTTGCTCCGACTTCCATGTGCCTGCATCCAGCCAGCTGCTGTTGCGGGAGAGCTCGTACTCCCGTCCGTCGCTGTGAACTGCGTGAGACGCTATGTCGCGCATGTGTGCTGGACGGGGTCTTCACGTAGTCACTCACATGACTCCCCCTCTATAAGTAAAATTTTACACAAGCAACATACTGATTAGGCAAGAACAGGAGAAGGCAACCAGGGCAAATTGCCCTACTCTGCCTAGAGCTTGTTGCAGCCAGTTGTAACCTAGACCCAATTAACGCATCTCAGGGACTGAACTTAGTGAATGGTCAGTCTTCATGGATATTGAATAGATAAACATAACGATTGATTGTGGGTGGTGGATGAGCTAAGTTTTATTTCCCTCGCCCATCCTCACAACCCAGGGATACAAAAACCATTTGCAGATGCACTGTTGTGATGAGTGATATGAATGGACTGGGGAAGCCAATCTCAGAGATCTCCATGCCCTGTACGGTTCAATTAGAGCACATGGTTTTGGGGGTAAGGTGTTGACATGGATAGAAAATTGGTTGGCAGACAGGAAGCAAAGAGTAGAAGTGAACGGGTCCTTTTCAGAATGGCAGGCGTTGGCGAGTGGAGTGCCGCAAGGCTCGGTGTTGGGGCCGCAACTGTTTTCATGCAGAGAGTTGTGAATTTGTGGAATTCCCTGCCACAGAGGGCAGTGGAGGCCAAATCACTGAATGGATTTAAGAGAGAGTTAGATAGAGCTCTAGGGGCTAGTGGAATCAAGAGATATGGGGCGAAGGCAGGCATGGGCTATTGATTGGGGACGATCAGCCATGATCACAATGAATGGGGGTGCTGGCCATTTTCTATGTTTCTGTTTCTATAGTGTTGCACAGAACCACTGAGCTGTCATTAATTCTCTAAATTTATTTGTTTGCTGCCTTCCAATGCTCAACCTATCTTTAATGCAGATAGACATGTAGAATATGGACATACAGTGTGGAAACAGGACTTTCGGCCCAACATGCCCATCTACACTAATCCCACCTGCTTGTGTTTGGCCCATATCCCTCTCCTATCCATGTACCTGCCTAAATATTTCTTAAACATTGAGATGCAACACCAGTCTTTTTTTCTCTTCCTGTTCCATCAGTCAGGGACTCAAAAAATTCCTTGTGGTAAGGCAGCAAATCAATTGCATCTATTCCAATTTAGTGCACTTCACAATGTGGCCTCCTATCTATTGCACAAACCTACTTGTTTGACCACACTACAGAATACGTCTCAGCATTCAATTGCTTGAAATTTTAATTTGTGCTCCCTCTCCGGCCTTTATGCCATTGACCTTTTACACTGTCCAAATCAGTTGAAGAACATAATTTCATCTTTTTCCAGGGCATATTACAGACATCAGGACTTAACACTGATTTACGGAAGTTTACATATAACCATATAACCATATAACAATTACAGCACGGAAACAGGCCATCTCGACCCTTCTAGTCCGTGCCGAACACATATTCTCCCCTAGTCCCATATACCTGCGCTCAGACCATACCCCTCCATTCCTTTCCCGTCCATATAACTATCCAATTTATTTTTAAATGATAAAAACGAACCTGCCTCCACCACCTTCACTGGAAGCTCATTCCACACAGCCACCACTCTCTGAGTAAAGAAGTTCCCCCTCATGTTACCCCTAAACTTCTGTCCCTTAATTCTCAAGTCATGTCCCCTTGTTTGAATCTTCCCTACTCTCAGTGGGAAAAGCTTATCCACGTCAACTCTGTCTATTCCTCTCATCATTTTAAAGACCTCTATCAAGTCCCCCCTTAACCTTCTGCGCTCCAAAGAATAAAGCCCTAACTTGTTCAACCTTTCTCTGTAACTTAGTTGCTGAAACCCAGGCAACATTCTAGTAAATCACCTCTGTACGCTCTCTATTTTGTTGACATCCTTCCTATAATTAGGCGACCAAAATTGTACACCATACTCCAGGCTTTACATAATCAGGCTTTCCAGTTTTGCCAAAACTGGCCAGATCTGATGGAACATTATCAACATTTAATGTTAACTCAGTTTCACTCTGCACAGATACTGCCAGAACTGCTTACCAGTATTACCAGTATTTTCTGCTTCAATTTCAGGTTTTCATCATCTACAATATTCCCGTTAGAATCTTACAGCTCCGGCGCTTGTTTTTCTAACAGTGCTTTTCTACTTTGTATTCATCTCCATCTTTTTGCATTTCCTGCAGACAGCAAATCTGTAAATAACAAGCCTCCACAGTGCTCTCTCCACTGTCAATTTGTATCATTCATTCTCTCCTTGTCCACACTTGATCAGGGCAGCTCCTTTGTTCTTCCCACTCGTATCCCACTCTGCAAAATAAAACACTCCTGATTTTTAATTTTATTTGTTGTGATTCATTTGAAAAGTTATGTTTCCATCTCCACAGATGCTGCCTGTAGGGACGAGTCTTTCCTGCATATTCTGCTTGTAATGGCAATTTCTTAACTTTCCAATGTCCAAATTTTGATAGCCATTACTACTCGGAGATGTTGCAATATAGCTTACAGTTTACAATATAGTTTACTATCACAGATAGTAAAACGAATCTTGCAGTCATTATTTCTTGATTAATTGGTCCTTTTTTGAAGTAGTACAAACTAAGAAATGATTCATATCAAGTATTTCTTATTCCATTACAAATTGTAACTTTACGTTCTTACTAACTGTTTCATCCGTGTCGTGTCGTGTGGCGTAGTGTGGCAAAAACTGTTGTATCTTCCATCCCTCGAGGCTAAACTGACTGCCCATTCTCTGTGGCTACACTAGCCTCCTCAGATGTAGACATGCCATTCTACGTATCAAATCCCACCCACAAGCATACAAAAAATATACAGCTAGAAATATCTAGACATGTTTATAATATACTAACATATAATAACCATATAACCATATAACAATTACAGCACGGAAACAGGCCATCTCGACCCCTCTAGTCCGTGCCGAACACATAATCTCCCCTAGTCCCTACTAACAGTAACTAACTTTAGCATAAATGGCTCCTACACACCGGCCCCTAATTGTTCAATGCATATAACAAAGCAATTACTAATAGATATTAAAAGGAGCTATAAAAGCTTAACATATATAAAAACACTAAATAAATATGCACTATATGTTAGCATTCAAACTTCTTTTGGCGATTCTTGTAAATCTTCTTCTTCGGCTTCTAAGAGTAGACATATCTTGGTTATTGGACTTACCAAGATGTTGTTCTTAGTCTGAAGTTGTACAGTACACACAAAACCTTTAGCATCTGATATGATCGCCTGTATTCTGCCCATTAACCAGGAACATCGTGGTGCAGATGAATCAACCACCAAAACTATATCACCTGGAGTAAAACGTATTCTTATTCTCGACCATTGTTGTCGTTCTTGGAGTAAAGGCAAATATTCCTATAACCTCCATTTCCAAAAAAGGTCTGCCATATATTGTACCTGTCTCCATCTGCGTCTAATGTACACATCTTCTTTCACAAAGAGCCCAGGTGGTAGTATTGGCTTGTTCTTCAACAGAAGAAGATGGTTAGGTGTAAGTGTTTCCAGGTCCTTTGGATCATCAGAACTCCTGGTAATGGGTCGATCATTTAAACTTGCTTAAATTTCACAAAATAAAGTTTGTAATTCTTCATCGTCCAGAACTTGTTGTTTAAGCACATTTTGAACCATGCGGATCAATCGTTCCCAAACACCGCCATGATGGGATCTTGCTGGGGAATTAAAATTCCATTTTATCTCTTGCTGAAGCATAGCATTCTGGACCTTATCCTGATTTAAGCCTTTAAGTGCTTCTCTCAATTCTCTTTCCGCTCCAATAAAATTTGTGCCATTATCTGATGTCAAAGATGAAACTTGACCTCGTTGACAGATGAATCTTCGTAATGCCTGAATGCAGGAGTCTTTGTCAAGTGTAGATGCAACTTCAAGATGCACTGCTCCACTTGCCATGCAAGTAAAGATTACACCAAACCTTTTTACAAGACTTCGTCCTCTCTTGATCTCTATAGGACCGTAGTAATTTATGCCTACATCTGTAAATGGAGGCTTATCAGGTAGAATTCTCTCCAGAGGTAAGTCTGCCATTTACTGTTCTCCAAATTTACCACACTGTCGTCTACACACAACACAATATTTTATTATCTTTCTTGCAGCAAAGTTAGCTTTGATAATCCAGTGTATTTTACGAAGTTGTGACAGCATGTAATTTCTTCCTCCATGTCCACTCTGTTCATGGATATGTCATAACGGGAGTGTTGTAATGTGAAAGTTCTTGGAGAGAATAATAGGATGCTTAGCCTCTTCAGGCATCGCTAGTCATTTCAGGCGACCACCTACTCTCAGAAGTCCTTCATCCAATACCGGATCTAGCCTGTACAAATGACTGCTTCTTTTGACAGCTTTTAATAGCGATAGCTCTTCTTGAATCTTTGTCTTTGACAGAATGAGATAACTGTGTTTTCTGCCTGAAGAAGATCATCAGGACATAAACACTGTCTGCAGTATGATGCTTTAAAGACTTGCATTTCTTTATCAACCTTTTCCTTTAATTTGCCAGGATCCTTTTCAAAGATACCTTCAGCAATCTCCTTTCTTTTTAGAGCCAATACCAAGAGCATTGTCCTTAGTTTAAGAAACCAAGTTACTACAATCTTCAACTTATTCCAAGATGAGAAATGGATAATTAAATCGTTTGTTGGTTCCAGTTGATCCTTGACAATGACGTTCACTGTGATGTCTTGCTTGATTTCCAGATCATTAGCTGCGATTTCAGATTCCAGGTTAAGCTTTGGCCATTCTCTGTCTGGTTTACAGAGAAACTCTGGTCCCTTGACCCATCTCTTAATGCTTAGGAAACGGCCTGCTGTTAGGCCTCTAGAGGCTTCGTCCACAGGTTTTTCCTTTGTGTTAACGTATCTCCATTGTGATACGTGAACATTGTAGCATCCCTTACAAAAGAGAGTCTGTTTGCTACAAATATTTGAAAATATTTGGTTTTGTTGTTGATGTACTTAAGCAATGTTGTGCTATCAGTCCAGAAGATGGATTTCTCCAACTGAAGCTGTAATTCCTTTTGCAGCATTATGTCAATTCTGACAGCTAAGACTGCTGCTGTGAGCTCCATTCTGGGCATCGTCATTTGCTTCAATGGTGCCACTCTGGCATTTCCCATTATGAATGCAACACGTACTTCATCGTTATCATTTTCCTGTCTAAGATATGAAACAGTACCGAACCCATTTTCACTTACATCTGAAAAGTGGTGCGGCAGTGCATATCTGATTTGACCAAAGTTTGTAAGCTTCATGCACCTGTCCACTTTGAATTCCGAGATCTTGTCGAGATCTGCTAACTATTCTGTCCATCGCTGAGAGAAGGTTTGCGTTATACTGTCATCCCATCCAAGTTTTTTCTTACAGAGCTCATGCATAATCAGCTTGGCTGGCAGAGTAAATAGTGCAAGAAATCCGAAAGGGTCATATATAGAGCCAACCACAGATAGGATGCCCCATCGTGTACATGGTGGCTCCTGTATCGAAATTCTGAACTTAAACACATCTGTTGCAACACACCAGTGCAATCCCAGTGCTTTTTCCATTGGCAGATTGACTGCCCAAATCCAACTCCCTGATCTCCTTGGCTCTGTTATCTGTTGGAATGGTTACCAATACAGCACGGCTGTTGCTGATCCACTGACAGCATAAATCCTCCCTTTTGGCAAAGGGAAGTCAGACGTGCTGCCATTTGAATTGCTTCCTGTTCAGAAGACATGGATTTTAAATAATCATCCACATAGAAGTTGTTCTTTACTGAATTTGTCATTTCTTCTGGAAAGTGAGCTTCATTGTCCTCAGCGGTCTTCCTTAATGCAAAGTTTGCACAACTTGGTTATGACATTGCTCCAAAGAGATGTACCTTCATCCGGTATTCAGCAAGATCTTGCTGTGCATCACCATCGGGCCACCATAGGAATCGCAAATAGTCAATATGCTTTTCTGATACTTTGACTTGATGAAACATTGCTTTAATATCAGCCATCAAAGCAACCGGTTCTTGTCCGAATCTGATGAGAACTCCAATGAGTGAGTTGGTAAGGTCTGGACCCTGTAGCAGTTGGCTGTCCCACTGCGGCGACTTAACCTGCGAGTTTAGACGAGTTTGCCCTCGACTCAAACTCACAGCATGGTCGACACGAGGTCCTAGGAGGTCCTATGAGGTCACTGGAACACTCCTTCATGCTCGAGGGAAGTTCCCGAATACTTGTGGCCTCAGCTAAATTTTTCCGCAAGTTGAAAAAAAATTTGCGAGTAAAATTTGGTCGGAATGGTTATTTTTGACTTGTAGTGCAGTGGAATGGGGTCGCTATTTAATTACAGGCAGTCGAGGGCAGCCATAGGTAATCTCCTTCGCTGACCTGGCATTTTGATTGGCTCATTGGAGTTTTAAGGACCAGGGAAAACCGACCGGTAGGTAAAATGCCCGCTAAACATTATTATAATTCTTAAACATTTCTCCACTCCTTCGCACCCCTTTCTCTCCCCTTCTCTCCCCTTCACTCTCCTTCTTTCCCCTTCTCTCCGCTTTTCTCCGCTTCTCTTCCCCATCCCCCCACCCCCCCCCCCCCCCCCCACCCCTCCGCGCTCTCTAAAGGACTTACCGTACACTGTGGCAGCCGTTTACTTTCCTCTTCATCGCGGGTGTGAATTTCAGACAGCGCTCCCCCGCTTTCCCTGGCCCCCGCCTTTGCGATGTGTTTGTGTGTGTGCATGTGCGGTTGGTCGATCCAGCTCGAGGTTTTCCAGGCGAGTAGAGGAGAGGAGAGAGGACGGAGCCTTGCGGTGCTCCTATGCTGAGTGTCTGCGGGTTCGAGATGTACTTTCCCAGCCTCACACTGCTTCCTGTCTGTCAGGAAGTTGGTGATCCACTGCTTAATATGGCCTTAAAATACAGCATTTTGCTTCTCGTTACTCACGATCTGTAGAAATGTAGAAGATATAGCTTACGCACTTGCAGATAGTAAAAACAAACCTTCCAGTCTTTATTTCTTGATTAATTTGTCCTTTATTGAAGTAGCACAAACTAAGAAGTGAACCATATCAAGTATTTCTTATTCCAATACAAATTGTAACTTTTCGTTCTTACTAACTGTTTCATCCGTGTTGTATCATGTGGCGTCGTGTGGCGTAGTGTGGTAATAACTGTTGTATCTTCCATCCCTCGAGGCTAAACTGGGTGCCCATTCTCTGTGGCTACACTAGCCTCCTCAGATATAGACACGCCATTCTACGTATCAAATACCACCCACAAGCATACAAAAAATATACAGCTAGTCATATCTGGACATGGCTATAATATACTAACAGTAACTAACTTAAGCATAAATGGCTCCTACACTGCTTTTATTTCATAGTTCCAGAACCTGCAATTTATTGCTCATTGACAATAATCAATGCAGGTCGTTTGAGTATAATATTTGAGATGTCTCAGTTGTCACTTAATGAAATTCATTGCAAGATTATCAAGAGTCAAAATATCTTGCAAAATATTTTTGATCTTAGCCGAGCTTCCCAATAGATTTACAGATCTTGCTGAAGCTGCCATTGGATTCACACAACTAAGAATAGCACTTCCCATTGATGAGATGCCAATATCTCACTGATTATTTGCCATCACCAAGACCTGATTGACTGATCAACTCTGACTCCAGTACATGCATTGATTTTTGCACTGATCTTTATGGAGCATTTTAACATTGACCACTGCAAGCATTACACCTGTAATCAACATAAAGAAAAACAACACGGCCAGCTTTTAAAAAAAAATTAATGATTTGTCATGTGATTATTTTTCTCGTGCTTACAGTCTGGAGAGATTTTGTTGATTTTCATCCGGCGTGCATTGTTGTGCATTCCAAACTATCATCGTTACCAGCGGTCACACGAAACGAGTATGATTGTCCTCTCATGGAGGACGCCTGTGCGTGACTTTGTTTAACGTAGGGAGACTGGTGCACAGACAGCCACCACACGGTCCTTGACAGATCTGGGTCAGAATCCATTGGCATGGAAACCAAGACGACCGGGGACCCTGTTCTACTGCAGCCTTCATCTGCCTTCCCAGACATTGTGACGCTCCACTAAAGTCAGCCATCATCCTCCTCCTGTTCCACCGTTGAGGTCTTGGTTGGATTGCTCTTTGTCAGAGTCCTCCCCCTTGACCTTACGCCATGTGTGACCCTACCAGGACCATAGCTCCAGACGGCATCGCTCTCAGGACCACATAAGCTTCTCCACCACGACAAGGTGACAATCCACAGAGAAGATTCCAAACTATAAGTTCACATAGTTAACATATCCACAAGAGCTTAAAGTTTCTGGTGACATTTTCTCAGGAAGTTCCATTTTTGAAATGCAGTTATGTGAGGAAAACACCCAAAGATTAATTTTGAAAATGTCTTTCTTTTTTTCAAAATATTAATTTTGGTAAATGCAAACATTCAGGGTTGGCATTGTGCACCATAGGTTCCCGAGAATCAGTTGCATTCAGTGTAAAGCTGCCTCCATCAACAACAACTGCTAATTGCATTTTTGCGGTATTTTGACAACATGAACATCTTCTTAGATGCTTCAAAGCAATACCATCAGCCATAGTTTGAAGCTGAATTGCATAGAGATGCTAGACTACAACGCTGAAGACTAAGTTGAGGCAGCTGGTTTTAAGAAGAAATGTCAGACAGGCAAGAGAGTAGAGTACATGAGGGACAATTTTGCAGGATGCATTTCTGATGGGCTAGTACTAATACAGCTGAAGGTGGTTTGTCTGATGATATTGCTCTGTTTAACACTTCCAGTGATATCCCAGAGGTGATTCACCATCACCTTCCTTTGCTTGAGGTTTATCCAGTCATGGGGATACTGTTTCTCTTGTTGTCCATTTTACTGGGACTCTTTAATGCATATTCAAATGCTGTCTTGACATTAAAGGTAGTCACCCTTACTTCACGACTAGAATGCAAGTCATTGCACCATGCGTAGTCCCGGCTAATTTCAAGTGGGGCAAAAGTAAGCATGTAACTTGCGAATAGGGTCACCAAATAACATTGTCAATTATTATTTTGCTGATGGTTGAGAATAGAATGATTAGGCGATAGTTAGTCATAGTTTAATTTGATTCATAGAGACATCAAATGTTACAGCACAGAAACAGGCCCTTCGGACCATCATGTTTATGTTAAACACTTTGATCACCTATATTAATCCAATTTGCCTGCATTAGGTCTGTATCCTTTTATGCCTTGACAATGCAAGTACTTGTATAAATGCCTCTTTAATGTAATGATTGTATCTGACTCTTCCACTTCCTCTAGTAGAGCGTTTCAGATGTCAACCACTGTGTAAACAAAAAATCCCTCAGATCCCATTTAAACGTCTTCCCTCTGGTCATAAACCTCTGCACTATTGTTTTTTTTACACCCCTGCCATAGGAAAAAGTTTCTGCCAATCAACCCTTCCATTAAATTATATTATTGTCACATACGCCAAATGCAAACATTTTTGTTCTGCTTTTATGTGGACAGAACATGGTCGCTCAAATTTTCACATTGTTGAGTAGATGGCAGTTTTAGTAACTGTAGTGGAAAGTCCTGGCTAGAAAAATGTATAGTTGTGAAGCGCTTTTCAGCATGACAGGTGGGACGTTGTCTGGTTCCTTTCTCTTTGCTGTATCCAGGGCATTCAACTGTTTCTTGATATCAAATGGAGTGGATCAACTTGGCCAAAGACTGGCTTCTTGTGTTGTTATGTATCTCAAGAGGAAGATTAAATAGATCATCCATTGGGCGCTTCTGGCTGAACATCGTTGCAAGTGCTTTTGTTTTGTCCTTTGCATTTGCATGCTTGCCTCTGCCATGGTTGAGAATGCACATTTTTTAAAACCATATCCTCCTGTTAACTGACTGAAGAAGGGTCTCAACATGAATAATTCCCCCATTCCTTCTATCCAGAGATGCTGCCTGTTTCGCTGAGATACTCCAGCATTTTGTGTCTATCTCCTGTACACTGTTTAATTGTATTCCACCATTCACAACGGGATGTGGCAGCAATATAGAACTTTGATTTTTTTTTGTAGAATCACAGGTCTCTCTCTTGCATCCTGCCTGTGATGTCCCACACACACGTAGTGCTGTGTTTCAGCTTCAAGTTGCCATCTTATTTTTAGTTATGCCTGAGATTGCTGCCAGCTGTTGTTTTTGCACGCCTCATTGGACCAGAATTGATCCCCTGGCTTGATTGTACAGATAGAGTAAGATGACAAACTGAGCTATTATATTATAGGTTCTGTTGGAGAGCATGTCTGCTGCTATTGAGGGCCACAGCACCTCGTATATTTGAGATGCTAGGTTTGTTGAGTCTGTCTCACTTAGCATAATGTAGTGCCACACAACATGATGGATGATGTAAGGATGGGACGTTGTCTCCACTTGGTCAGTGCAGTGCGCAATTCCACCAACTAGCAAAGAGAGATGACATCAAGTATCCCTCACGAGCATTGATACATAGGTATATGTCCATCGGTCTTATCTCTGTGGTATGTTGAGACCTAACCAGCTTGGTCGGTGTTTGTGTTATCAAGTTACTCATAGTGAAGGACATTGTAAACTCCCAATACCCACCCCTTACAACAATGTATATCTATGTTCTCACTACATTAAATGCTTCTCTCAAGTATTGTTCTGGCGAATCATTGATTTATCAGCTCAATCTAATGCATAGGGTTGGATAAGCATGAGGACAATCAGATTACAGCTGGATGAGGTTAACTTTAGTTTATTCTAGAGATGTGGTGTGGAAACAGACCTTTTGACCCAACGATTCCATACTGGTCCTTGATCACCCATTCACACTCGTGAAAATGTTCTTATTTTCTCATCCACTCCCTGCACGCTAGAGAATTTTTTACAGAGGCCAATTAACTTTCAAACACACAGCTTTGGAATGTGGGAGGAAACCAGAGCATCCCCGTGAGACCAGAAACCAGAGAAAACCCACGTGGTCACAGGGAGAACGTGCAAACTCCACGCAGACAGCTCCCAAGGTCAGTTTTGAACCTGAGTCCCTGGCGCGGTGAGGCAGCTGGATAGCATACCACAAATGCTTTTCACTGTAGCTCGGTATGCGTGATAATAAATAAACTAAACTAAATCGACCAGTTGCACCACTGTGCCTCCTGCTTCTAGAGGCACATTGAGCAGAATGATCATGGAGGGAATCTGATAAGAGTATGGATACTAAAATTAAGCTAAACTAGAGCGAATGTAGGCTTTTAAGCACAGTGTGACAGACTAAAAGGAAATGCAGCATTCTACTTGTGCACAAGTGTGTTTATTTTTTTACCGTTAAAATGTTTCTCTTTATATTGTGTACAATGTCAATATGCTAGACTATTGAATTTGTCTGCAAATGTGCATTCTATTTTAGCAGTCAGGATGATTGGCATTTTCCCTCCAGAAATGTTCAGTATACTTGATAGATTTTTATATATTCCTGGCCTGGGTATTCAGCGAGCAGTTGGGCTTTCGTGTCAGTGGGTATGGAGAGAGAGGGAAATCTGTTGAAGCTCTAATGAGTAAAATATCTTTGGTGAATTCTAGCCCCCTAGCTATAACTACTTTTTTTTTTTTCAAAGCACAGCTGGAGTCTTGTCACTCTGAAGCAGTCATGCGTTCAGAGAATGTATTTATCACCAAGGATGGTAAAATGTTGTTGCATATTTCTTTCTTAAACTCTTGCAAGCTGTGGACAGATGAGTGCTATCAATGTTTGCTGTCCAATAATGTAATGTTTATGCATTGCAGTCTGTTCCTTCAAATTGGATTTAACAGAACCACACCTCAGAAATAGTTCAATATGCTTGTTATTCTTAAGAACAGTGTCTGGGTTCACCACTGTCATCGACAGTAACAAACAGAAACAAAATTGACCGATTTTGGGGTTTTTTAATTGACTGATTTGATGCCCCATCCTAACTTAAAATACTTCACACATCGGACCAGATGAAGAAAAGGGTTAAAGAACCCTGGAATCCAAAAGAGACATTTGGTTTTGTTTTATGCATGTGACTGTGATTAGGAGTATTGTTCTGGCACAGACCTCAGTTTAACATCAGTCAGCAAAATGTGATAAAGAATGGCTGCACAACATACATACTGTATAAAGAGCAGCTCTTTTGGGAGTATTTGAAAGGTAAAACAATTTATGGACTTCACGTTGAGTAAAAGCAGCCTCAAACTAAATGCTTCCTCCACCAGGAAACAATAAGGTCCCTTGAACCAGGAATTGCAATTTGAATCTTCAGATACAGCTGGAATGTGTGAGGAATCTTGCACCCCATGAGGAATCAAAATACAAAATTAATCATTTATTTGTGTCACTCTGTCTCTTTCTGTCTTTTTTTTAATCTCTCTGTTTCTTTCTCTATGTCTCTCTTTGACTCTCTCTGTCTCTCTCTCTGTGTCTCTCTCTTTCCCTCTGTCTGTCTTTTTCTCTTTCTTACTGCCTCTCTGTCTTTCTGTCTGTCTCTCAGTCTCCATCTCTCTCCCTCTCCCTCTCCCTCTCCCCCCCCCCCCCCCCCCCCCCCCCCCCCCCCCCCTCCCCCCCCCCCTCCCCCCCCCCCCCCCTCCCCCTCCCTCCCCCTCTCTCTCCCTCCCTCCCTCTCTCTCTCTCTCTCTCTCTCTCTCCCTCTCTCTCTCTCTCTCCCCTCTCTCTCTCTCTCTCTCTCTCTCTCTCTCTCTCTCTCTCTCTCTCTCTCTCTCTCTCTCTCTCTCTCTCTCTCTCTCTCTCTCTCTCTCTCTCTCTCTCTCTCTCTATAGATCGTAAATATTTCAACCTAGAATAATATTTACTGCTTTGATACTAAGTATAAGTCACTAAGTATATCTCTATAATTCTCAAGTATAAATCAATGACAATGATTCTGTAGAAATTATGGATCAGCTGATTTATCAACCTCTGGTACATAATGAAAATAACAGCCAGTCTGAAGAAGGATCTTGACCCGAAACATCACCTAATCTTTCTCTCCATAGATGCTGCCTGTCCCGCTGAGTTACTCCAGCATTTTGTGTCTATCTTTAGAGCCAGGTTCATTGATTCTCCTTCACATACTCAGGGGTTAAAGCTAGCATCTGCCAGTGCACACGAGGCCATCCGTAATCAAGGAGAACCATACACACTGTGTGGTGTTAAAATTATTTCATCTTATATAATTTTTTTTCCAATGGCTTAATTCTTTATTAGATGTATCCCTTCCAAAAGGGTGCACATTATTCCACAACAAATAAGCAAGTCAAGGATATTGCTTTGTATTCATTAGGAAGAGGCGTCACAACATTAGTTGCTCCAGCAGGTATGCTGTTTTGCACTTCAGTGGAACTTTGCCCATAAAATCAACTGTTTATGATCTTCTGGGGTTTGCAAAGTCCAACAACTCCCGTTCCCAAACTGCAGCATCCATCACACACTTCCTCTTCCCCATCAAACTGCTTGATTTGGGTTTGCAGCTTTCTTTCCTTCTCTTCCCAGTCAAAGCAAGAAAGTTTTAGAAGATATTGGCCAATCGGGGGCAAATGGGATTAGTTTAGATGGGATACCGAGATGCGGGCGGCATGAGTGAGTTGGGCTGAAGGGCCTGTTTCCTTGTTGTATGACTCATTCTATGATGAGACCACTTGGGAATGATTCTTCTAAATGTACCACTGCAGCATACATCTGAAATTGCCAGTCGCTCAGTTGCGTGAAGACTGCACAACTGTCTGCATAAGCAGGGGTCATATCACGTTATGGTCATACACAACTAGAGGGGAGGCATAAAGCATTGCAATAGTTAACACACAGCCTTCTGTCTAATTCATTTTATCGTAATGCCTCATGATGAAATCAAGATGAAAGACAACTATCCTGCCACAGTGAGACTACTTAAAAAAAGGACAGTATCTAACCACTCAATTGTGACCCACATATCAACAGTACAATGTTGCATTTGCATCGCATTTTTAAGCAAAATAATTATCACAGGAAGCTTCACAGGAGCGACAGCTAACAAAATTAAAATGCCTTGGTCAAAAAGGATTCAGATTCAGATTCAGATTTAACTTTAATTGTCATTGTCAGTGTACAGTACAGAGACAACGAAATGCAGTTAGCATCTCCCTGGAAGAGCCACATAGAATATGATTTCAATAAATAAATCTATTTACATGTATACAGACATAGTGTTTTTTCCTGTGGGGGGAGTGTCCGGGGGGGGGGGGGGGGGTTTGATTGTTTTTCACCGAGGTACATTGTTGAGTAGTGTGACAGCCGCAGGGAAGAAGCTGTTCCTGGACCTGCTGGTCCGGCAACGGAGAGACCTGTAGCGCCTCCCGGATGGTAGGAGGGTAAACAGTCCATGGTTGGGGTGAGAGCAGTCCTTGGCGATGCTGAGCGCCCTCCGCAGACAACGCTTGCTTTGGACAGACTCAATGGAGGGGAGCGAGGAACCGGTGATGCGTTGGGCAATTTTCACCACCCTCTGCAGTGCTTTCCGGTCGGAGACAGAGCAGTTGCCATATCATACTGTGATACAGTTGGTAAGGATGCTCTCGATGGTGCAGCGGTAGAAGTTCACCAGGATCTGAGGAGACAGATGGACCTTCTTCAGTCTCCTCAGGAAGAAGAGACTTAGTGAGCCTTCTTGACCAGAGTTGAGGTATTGTGGGTCCAAGAGAGGTCATCGGAGATGTTGACCCCCAGGAACCTGAAGCTGGAAACACGTTCCACCTCCGTCCCGTTGATGTGGATGGGGGTGTGCGTGCCACCCCTAGACTTCCTGAAGTCTACAATGAGCTCCTTGGTCTTCTTGGAGTTAAGGGCCAGGTTGTTGTCAGCGCACCATGCTGCTAGGAGCTGGACCTCCTCCCTATAGGCTGACTCATCGTTGTTGCTGATGAGGCCAATCACCATTGTATCATCTGCATACTTGATGATGGTGTTAGTACCATGTACAGGTGTGCAGTCGTAGGTGAAGAGGGAGTAGAGGAGGGGGCTCAGCACACAGCCCTGTGGAACGCCGGTGTTCAGGGAGAGGGTTGAAGAGATGTGCTTGTCTAACCTAACAGACTGGGGTCTGTTGGTTAGAAAGTCCAGTATCCAGTTGCAGATGGAGGGGTCGATGCCCAGGTTACCGAGTTTGGTGATCAGTTTAGAGGGTATAATGGTGTTGAATGCTGAGCTGTAATCGATGAATAGCATTCTTACGTAAGTGTCTCTGTTGTCGAGGTGGGAGAGGGCGGAGTGAAGTGCCGTTGAGATGGCATCCTCCGTACTCCTGTTCTTGCGGTAGGCAAACTGATAGGGATCCAATGTGGGGGGTAGGCAGCCTTTGAGGTGTACCAGGACCAGCCTATCGAAGCACTTGGTGATGATGGGGGTAAGTGCAACTGGGCGGAAGTCGTTGAGGCTTGCCGCAGTGGAGTGTTTTGGCACCGGCACGATGGAGGTGGTTTTAAGGCACGTGGGGACAACTGCTTGGGCAAGTGACAGGTTGAAGATGTCAGTCCAGACGTCTGTCAGCTGCGCAGCACAGGCCCTGAGGACGCGCCCGGGGATGCCGTCAGGGCCAGCAGCTTTACGTGCATTAGTCCTACTCAGTGCCATATACAAATCGTAGGGGGTGAGTGTGAGGGGTTGGTGATCAGCAGGGAGCACAGCCTTGATGGCTGTCTCTAGATTGTCCCTGTCGAAGCGGCCATAGAAGTGGTTAAGCTCCTCAAGGAAGGAGGCGTCGCTGGATGTGGGGGTAGTGTTGGTGGGTCTATAGTCCGTGATGGCCTGGATGCCTTGCCACATGCGTCGGGGGTCGGAGTTGTTGTTGAAGTGCTCCTCAATCCTGAGCTTATGGCAGTGCTTGGCCTTCTTGATGCCCCTCTTCAGGTTAGCCCTGGATGAACTGTAGGCTCGAGCATCGCCTGACCTGAAAGCGGTGTCCCGTGCTTTCAGCAGTAGCCTGACCTGGTATCATCCATGGCTTCTGATTTGGGAATATGGTCACCCGTTTGAGGGAGGTGACACTATTGATGGTGGAGTTTATAAAGTCCACAACAGAGGATGTGTAGGAATCAATGTCCGTGTGGGAGTCAAGGGTGGCCTGGGCTGCAAACGCCTTCCAGTCAGTGTTTCCAAAACACTGCTGAAGTGTGGAGTCCGCTTCCTCTGACCAGACTTTAACTGTCCTCACTGTGGGTTTAACACGTCTGATGAGTGGGGAGTACTTAGGGAGCAGGAACAATGAGAGGTGATCAGACTGACCAAGGTGGGGGAGGGGGACGGCTTTGTAAGCTTCAGCCATGTTAGTGTAGACTTTATCCAGTGTCTTGTCTACTCTAGTGGGGAAGGATACATGTTGATGGAATTTGGGGAGTACAGTCTTCAGGTTGGAGTGATTGAAGTCACCCGCAACAATGAAGGCTGCCTCGGGGTTGTGCGTCTGTTGTTTGCTAATGGCAGTATGCAGCTCTTTCATTGCAAGCTTGGCATTAGCATCAGGAGGGATATAGGCTGCAGTCACAACAGTGGAGGTGAACTCTCTGGGCAGATAGAACGGTCTGCATCTAACCAAGAGGAACTCAAGGTTAGCTGAGCAGTGACTCTTGATGATGGTGGAGTCCGTGCACCATGCTTTACATAAATGCACAGCCCCCCACCTCTGGTCTTACCGGAGTCTGTTGTCCTGTCCGCTCGGAGTAAATGACGCCCCGTTAGCTGGATGGCACTATCAGGAACGTCGATGTTGAGCCAAGTTTCCGTGAAGATTTTGCAGTCTTTGATCCAGTTGTGGGAGGTGATCCTTAGCCGGAGTTCGTCCATTTTGTTTGCCAGTGAGCGCACATTGGCGAGGAAAAGGCTAGGAATCACTAGCCTGTGTGGGGCTAGCTCTAACCTGGCCTTTAACCCACCTCTGCGTCCCCGGCGGTGCTTTCGTACGCGTCGCCGTCTGTTGGTGCTTCCGGTCGGCCGAGCTGGCTTGCTGCACGCTGGTGTTCTGCCGCTCCGTTGCTCCGCGCCTCCGTGGCTCCAGTGGCGGTCTCCAGCCCCGCGGCTCCGGTGGCGGTCTCCAGCCCCGCGGCCCTGCTGGCGGTCTCCAGCCCCAGCTGAGAATTGGAGGATGCCAGGTGCTCAGTGATGGTGACATTGAGGGAGTTTTAGGAGTATTAGCACTGGAACAGGTTACTGAGGTGGGGAAGAATATGGAAGGTTTGCAAAAAAGGTTTGCATGGAGAAGCAAAGAACTGCAAATGCTGGTTTATACTAATGATAGACTCAAAGTGCTGGAGTAACTCAGTGAGTCAAGCAGCATCTGTGGTGAAATAGCATACCTATTGTAGGTATGTTACAAAACTTACCTTCAGCGGTGCTGCAGTTCTGCCACTGGCCATGTGCGCGACATGGCGTCTTTGGAGGGGGTGGGGGGGGGGGGGGGTGGGTGGTTAAAATGCCGTTTTCTCCTGCCTGTCGAAGTCGATCTTTGTCAGGCTGTTTAGCTGCTGAAGAATAATCGATCCGACTTGCGTTTTATCAAGTTTTTTTAAAACTTCGCTGGATAATTTAATTGCTGGAGTAAAATAAAAATCGTCTTCTAAAGTCGTCAACACCGACAACACGGCAGATCTCATGTACGGGACAAAGCAAGGTTAGCCGTTTATTTTACATATAAACGTGCTTCTTAGGATTACTTTAATCCAAATTTTACGTTTTGAAAAGGTGATTTAGGCCCCATACGAACCGGCAGTGTTTTTTCCTGCCGATATGGGGTTTAAATTCACCGCAAATGCAACGTTCCAATAGATCGCGTTCCACAAAATCCCACTCGCAACATGATTTAAATGTCCATTAATTTATGGGAATTAAACACTAAATTCCTTCCATTTGGCCTATAAATTGATGACAATGAGATTTAAAAATCATGTTATATTGTGAATCCTTGTGTGAATGTTATTTGGACACAGGCTATTTAAAAATGTTAACCTTTTCTTAAGAAATGGATAGATGTTTAGATCTAGTAATTGAATTTTGTAATTAGCTACAATTAGGTAACTAACTAATTATATGCTTTATTTTCAGGTCATCCAAGTAAGATTGTTTCATAATTGTTTCAGAATGCTTCAATCTATAATAACTGAAAATGTCATTCAGTTCTCTTAATTTTTAATAAAGTTATGGGCTTTTGACTGTCCTTGATCACAGCTTTTGAGTTAAGTCAATGGAAAAGCAATAGGGAACAAGATGCTAATTTCCCAGTATGAAAATGGCCATATCTTTTTTAATACTGAAGATATGAAAGTGAATTAGGTGTTGGGATAAATTGCAGACTTGATTTTTTAAATCTCAAAATGTTGTAACATTGTTACCTATTGTCTATTGTCTATTGTCAAACAGAGAGACGGACATCCACAAACATAGTCATAATTTAAGATAAACACAAAATGCTGGAGTAACTGCGGGACAGGCAGCATCTCTGGAGAGAAGGAATGGGTGACGTTTTGGGTCAAGACCCTTCTTCAGAGAAGAGGTGGATAGATAGATAAGGAAGTGTGAAGGTGTGAAAACAGGGCAAATGGAATGGAGATCAAGGAAAATGTAGAATAGATTATTGTTAGCTGGGAGAAGGTAACAACAAAGCAAAATGAGATAAAATAGTTGGACTCAGTAAGACTGGTCAAAGAACTGGGAAGGGGAATTTATGTGTACTCTGCATCACAATGAGTGGGCAGCATCTCCACGCTAGAAACCATAATTTAGAATTAATCTTCTCCTGGACAGGGGCACTAATCCATTCACACCTGCCTAAAATTTCCCAAAGGGTTTGTTGAACACTGTTTCTCACGACTAAGCAAATCATTCTGTCCAGCGAGAATAACAACGGAAATCATGTGTTTTAATATGTGAACATCTTGATCAAATTAGAGTAAGGATGAATGAATGACAGCATGGAAACAGCCCTCGGGCACTAAAGCATACAAAATGGGATGTGATGACTCACCAAGCCACAATCGTGGCATCCTATCTTTCTTCACTTTCCTTCTCGAGCATGCCCTATCCTTTAATACATAGCACCAGGGGGACATTTTACCCAAAGCCTTTTTATGACCCATTCCTTCTCTTCAGAGATGCTGCCCATCCTGCTGAGTTACTCCAGCTTTTTGTGTCTATCTTTGTTTTGACAAACAAACCACAGAAAAGCCAGGGTACCCAAAATTACCCTGGAGGTCAACCAGAATTAAGAAAACATTGCTAAAGGGCCTGTCTCACTTACGCGACATTTTCGGTGACTGCCGGCACCTGTCATAGACCGTTACAGGTCGCCGAAAATCTTCAACATGTTGAAAATCCAGTGGCGATCAGAACAAGGTACGACTCTTTGGGCGACTACTCATGACCATACAGGCTTCACCCCGCGACATGTCGCCAGGATGTTTCCTGTATGGTCGTGAATAGTCTCCTAGTCACCCAAAGAGTCGTAGCGTCTTTCTGGTCGCTGCTGAATTTTCAACATGCTCAACAAGTCGGGTAAGTGGGACAAGCCCTTAACATCCCAGATAAAACCACTGACTGGGCTGGAGAAAACTTAACTACTGTACTTCAGTTGAGCAACTGCAGGCTCCAAGCTATCACTCTAAGCTATACCATCAAAGAATAGCTGTAAATGACATTTAAACTACAATCTTTGCATGCAAACTCAACACCAGTTTTTTCAAGAGCCAGCAACAAAGAAGTGATTTTTTTTACTCCAGGTTGCCATGTTAAGATTTAAATACAGAGCAACCTTAAGGCAATTGATATATGATCACAAAATATGATAATGCACAATTTTCCATCGTTTTTTACAGTCCCTCATATTTGCTTGATATTGTAAGCCACATTTTTCAAGTGATTGATCAAATGAAATTTGATCTCCTTCCCCATCTGGCAAGTGTAAGATTTTCCTCACATCCCATGGCTCTATGCCAAAGACAGAAATGGGATAGGAAGAAGCACTGGAATACCAAGGGAAAAATTGCTTTGTACCAGAAGTTGCCACAGTTCAAATGTAAATAATTGGCTGCAATGTCCTTTGGAGAATGGAATAGTGTTCTATCAGTCAATGCAAATTATTCTTACCAGCAACGAGAGGCCTTTGTAAAAATCGACAAAATGGATTGCATTAATCAGGTTATAAGGCATTTAACAAACTCATCAAAAGCTACATCATTCTGTGGTGCCCTGCACTGTTGACATATTGGGAAAAACAATGGCACATGCAGATTTATTACTCCCTTGGCTTTCAGTTCAATGTCTCAGATGCCTATATCTGAAGGAACCAAATCCAACAAGAATTATTGATTCAATAAACCTCCATGTTCCTAAATTCCACACAAATATGACATTGGCTCATGTCTTTCTGTCCTAAATGTTCCCCAGTAAACCCCAGGTATGCAAACAGGGAGAATGTTTAATTTATTTATTTTGTGCTTGCAATTATATCTTCAATGCTAGTAACCCATAACTGGTTACCTCCAACCATGCAGACTACCATGTAATCATGTATTTAACAGAGACTGACACCAACACTAATAGCTTTTGTCTATGAATGTTATTTGGCAGACTGCTGGCAACTGAAATAAAATTTGGTTTTAACTGACATGCCAGTGCATTAAAAGTTGAAAAAAACCTGAACATGTTCAAGAAATATTCATTGACTTACCATAAAAATGTGCCTAGGATATCAGTAAATGTGCTGAGCCACATTCTTTTGTTGAATATGTGTTCCTTTGACTAGAATTTCCAAATGCACACCTTGACTTTGTGAAACATACCTTGGTACAAAATAATCATCAATATTCCATTTTATATCATGTTCCTCAGTGGAATTTATTTACATCAAACTGAAATATCAAATGCCGACTCTACAACGGTTCAGTGATTTGTTTAATATACTGAGTTGTACCGATTGTAGGGTACCAGGTGTGATTGCTGATAATCTCAACTGGCACAGCTGGCAGAGCCTTAGGCTGGCAAAAGGGAAAATGCAGCTAAATATCTCCTTCCCCATGGCGATTCATTTGTGCCTTTTGTGACTAGCTGTTGAATGAATAAAAAAAAGGGACCCAGCTTTGTCCACAGTCTGGGCTACCACGTGAACAGCAAGGGCTTTGGGGGAGGCCCTGGCAGCTTTGTAAGGATTTGTACATTTAGCTCTGCTGTAAGGAGCATTGAGTAAAAACCTGGATCTCCTTTGCCACACACAGAAATGTCCTTCAGATTCATCAGATTTGTAGGTTCCGGAGATATGGCTAGATCGTTCTCATAAAACATTTGGGTAAATGTCTGCTCAGCTAAAAACAAAGCGTGATGGAACTCAGCAGACCAGGTAGTGATTGTGGAGAGAAATGGGTGGATGTGGAAGGTTATGGACAAGATCAAATGATTCTCTACAAGAACCAATGAAGGGCAAAACTTTCAAAGCCGGTCACTTCCTCTTCTCCCCACTCCCATCGGGCAAAAGGTACGGAAGTGTGAAAATGTATACATCCAGATTCAGGGACAGTTTCTTCCCATGTGTTACCAGGCAACTTGACCATCCTACCAACAATGAGAGAACAGCCCTGTGCTACTATATACCTCAATGGAGACTTTCGGACGATCTTTAATTGGACTTTACTGGACTTTATCTGGACATTATTCCCTTTATTATGTATCTTTACACTGTGGATGGCTCATTTGTAATCATGTATTGACTTTCCATTCATTAGTTAGCAAACTCCTAAAGGTCTACTGTGCCTCAGTATACGTGACAATAAACTAAACAAAAACATTGACCACCTCCTGCCTACATTGAGCACATTTTGTAGGCAGAGCTTGTGCATATCATAGGTCACATTACAAGTCAGCACAGTGGAGCAAGGGCAACCCTGGGCTCAATCCTGACATCAGGTGCTCTCTGCATATAGTTTGCACGTTCTCCCTGCGACTGCGTGGGTTTCCCTAGTGTGTTCCCTCTCCACATTCCTCCCACATCCCAAATATGTGCGGGTTTGTAAGTAATTGGCCTCGATAAATTGGTCCCGTGTGCAGGGAATGGATGCAAAAGTTGGAAAACATTGAACTAATCCAAATAGGTAAATGATGTCAATGTGGGCTCCATGGGCCAAATTACCTGTTTCCATGCAGTGTCTTTCAACCAAAAACATGCCTCTCTGTTCAAGGAAAGGGTAATTTTTCCATTACGAGAAATCAGCAGGTAGCTCAAGGTGCAGATTTACCCAGACATCAGACTATTAGGGTGTTTGGGGGAATGTTAGATTGCACGCAAGGGGAAAAAATATTCACACAAAAATATTTCCACATGTGAAACTGTCAAATTTGAAATTCCTATCAAATTTCAATGGCTGCACTGGACCAAATTTAGGTGTAGTTTTGATATTCTCACATGTATTGAGGAACTATGAAAAGCTTTGTTTTGCATGCTTTCCAACCAAGTCATATAATACTGTACATAAATACATTCATCCCAAACTCAATAGGTAAAGCGAAAGGAAAGATCCAGACTGCAGAATATAGTTCTCAGCATTGTAGCACAACAGTTCCAGAGCAAAGTCCAATGTTCGCAATGAGGTAGAGGAGAATCGGACTGTACTGGAGCAAATGGAAAGACCTTTTTCAGCCTGATAACAGAGGTGAAGGAGCTATTTTTGAATTTAGTGATGCGCGGTTTCAGCCTTCTGCATCTTCTGTCTGATGGGAGTGGGGAGAAGAAGGAATGACTGAGATGGGAAACATATTTGATTCTGTCTACTGCTTTACCAAGGCAGTATGAAGTGTAGATTGAGTCAATGGTGGGAAGTCTAGTCAGTGTGATGGATTGGGATACATCCAACTGCAAGTTTTTGTGGTCTCGGCCACAAACCTGCTGTTCCCAAGCCAAGTTGTGATACAACCCATCAGTATGCTTTCTATGGTGGATCTGTAGAAGTTTGTGAGAGCAGTGGAGACATGCCGAATTTACTCAGACACTTGAGGAAGCAGAGGTTTTGATGTGCCTTCTTGGCCGACGCTTCAATGTGCTTGGTCCACGACAGATCGTTGAAAATATTTATTTAAAGGAACTTGAACTCTCAACCACCTCCAAATGATTTGAGAGGCAGAGGACATCTCGCGATGTATTGGAAGATCATGGCAAGCATTCCCATGATTAGTTTGATTCTGTTGCACTGAAAGCTTTAGAATGCCTTCCCATTGTGATTGCAGGCCATGAGCTAGCCGTTTAGAAGGTGCAGGCATGGCTTAAATCAATTCCAATTAGATGCAGCTGCAGTGCTCCCTATAGTCATGCACTATTGAGCAAGGTGGCATGACTGCTTCCATTTAAACACAATAATGAATTTGCAAGGTGTGTGCATGAATTTCAGGTTCAAGGGGCTTCAGGTCAAACTGGTGCATCATTACTCTCAAACCAATTTTACGCCCCTGTTGAGTTTCTGGTCCCTGAAGTCAATCTTTAATATTCCATGAAGCTGTGGAATCTGGTTTGGCCTTATTACCAAGAAAACAATGAACCCTTGCGTTGATCTGACCTTTACTCTCTTCTATACTGTAGATATGCTAATCAAATGGACTGTGCACTGAATTCAAACCTTAGAATCGTTAACATAAAAGCAGATCATTCTCTAAAGGTCCTCCATTTCACGTTTTCATTTATTTTTTGGATGTTTTACTAAACCTGCGATTAGCAGCCACTTGACAAAAGCATTCCAGATCTCTGGAAATACAATAGAGAAGTCTCCCGATTTTGTTTCAGGTTCATGTGTTAATCATCCTAAAGTAAGTTCTTTGGTTTCTGTCAATGGAGACAGCTTCTTCTCGTACTCTGTCAAAACTGCTCCTAATTTTGAACATCTCTGTTATATTCCCAATCACTTTTTGTTGCACGAAAGAAAACAGTGCCTTTCTAATATCTGCACAGGATTGCAATCCATTATCCTTGGTACCATTCTAGTGAATTTCAATTGCAACCTCTTTGAGATCTTGACAGCCTCAATTGATTAAATTACCTTGTGCCACTAAATACCACCCATGCACATTTCTGTTCAGGTCGGGAGGTGTTTCCCCCGCCCCGGGTACCATGTAATCCCGTGCTACTTGCTCCATGATCGGATAGTCAGCAACTAAACTGTCTCTCCCATCTGGTTTGCCAGGTGAGGAGGGGGCTATGGACCCCCAGCAGGACCAAAAACAAGACCTGTCAAAGGGCGGACGACCTCCTAGCGAGCCAACGGCCATCTACACTTCAGTAGAAGTTGCGATCACTGTCATACATAGCATTGTAAGGCACAGTGCCCGTTGATGTTTTCAACGATGATGATGATGATGATGACATTTCTGTAAAAATAGCTGTAATTAAATTTAGCTTTGTGTGTTAATTTTTAGCTATTTTTATAGAACGGTTCATTCCTACACTAAGACCAGCATAAACATTTCTTATTTGAAAATGAACGTCAAGTCTAAACATCAATTAACTTAGCGTAAGCATATATAGAATGAGGATTGTATTCTTTAAATATCGGTTTGCAAAAAGTGGATGATTTTCTTACACTCCAGAATGATGGATTCTGACTTGACTAGAGTGTCCTATGTGGAATGATCGACAGATTGTTTTATTATCAAAGAGCATCCATAATTGTCCAACACTTACTGATATTGCATTGATAATCTTACTGTAGGGCCTCTTTAATGCATAGATTTTATAGGTTTTCAATGTGGTGAGTTGATACCAAAGCATTAATCATTCCACATAACAGAATACACAGCGTCTATATCAAATGACAAGTGGCAAAGTAGATGTTTCCATATTATACTCAATGTTAAAAACCAAAATAAATTCTTGACCATATTTCTGAAACATCATTACATAATTCCATCAATTCTTAAATATATTTTGATTCATGTTAACCCCTATTCATCTGTAGGTATTTATAGTGAACATATAGGACAGCAGCCTAGTTTTATTGTATACTAGACCAAGTGAGACCCGTTGGGCCCCGTTCCACCACTCACCCATAGCCCCCAACTGCACAGGCACGGCTGATGGGTTCCCGTTGTGATGCCAGAGAACGCCGTTGTGACGCGAGTTACGGCAACCCTCTCCAACTGCGCCTCACCAACCCTCTTCCTACCCCTATCCTCCTCCATTCCCCTTCATCCCCCAGCACACACCTCCCCATCCTCTTCACCCTCCCTCTTCTTTCTCCTCTCCTCCTCCTCCTCTCCCCACTCCCTCACCTCTCTCTCCCTCTCCTTTCCCCTACCCTCAGTCACTCCCTCCCTCCATAACTCCTCTCACCACCTTACCCCCTCCTCTCCCTTTATCCCCCTCCTCCCCACTCCACAACTCCCCCCTATCCCATCCCCCACTCTCCCTCCTGACCTCCCCCACTGTCCTCCTCTACCTCTATCCCTAACTCCCTACCGCCCCCACCCCTCTCCTGTCCCTCTATCCCCCCTCCTCCCCCACACTCCCTCCTCACCTCCCCCACTTTCCCCTCCTCCCTCCCTTTCTGCCTCCTCTCCCTCTATCCCCCTGCTCCCCCACTTCTCACATTCCCACCCCCCCCTCCACAATGAAAATTGCGATGTAATTTTTAAAATGCAGTTTTTTGAGGGGTTTTAAATGAACCCCACCCCAATGAAGCGGAATCTATTCCCATTTACAGCGACACGTCATTTGTAATGTATAACAAATGAGTACCGATTTCATACCAAGGTACTCATTGGACCCTTGGCAATGCAATTCATTTAAGTGCATATTGATCACAACAACCAATGAATGCACAATTTTTCAGAGGCAATTTCAGTATTTATGTAGGTGTAAACGTTTTGTGACTTCTGAAATTAATTTACCCACGATCCCATGTCAATATCCATGTTGTCAATATCCTTTGATCTTTTGTTAAAGTCGCATCCTTGGAATTCTATCATGGACAATAATTGGCTCCAGGTTCTCCAACATTGTAGTCAAGGCCACAGAAAGTTGGCATCCAAACAGAAAAGCATGTCAAAAGTAAGTGTTAGCACATACATTGCTGTTTACTCATCAGCATGAAAGGCATCAAACATGTCATTCACAACTGTTGGACAAATGGAACTTATCAGAAACAGTCCTTTCATGTACTGTTTATGAATGTGTTTACAATGAATGTTAACAGCATCCTGTTGTTATGCTAATTAGCTACCTGCACATTCTCAATATGTTGTGATGCCAATTTTGTTCATGGGTAAAATATGTTAAAAACATTTATTTGATTACATGTGGAAAGCATATAAAACAACTGATTCCTGACTCTTGATGAGGCAAAATAATTTGAAGAGAATATTACATTTTTAAAAACAGCAGTGAAACAAACATTCCTGGGGTTCAATTTCACAAATATTTGAAGATGATCAGACAAGTTGAGAAGGCTGTTAAAAAAGCCTCTGGCCCCATGTTGAACCTTTATAATAAAACACTTGCTATGCTTTAGATGGAGAAATGTGTTGAATATAGTACACCATGTCACAGTACAGATGTCACAGATTGGGAGTGAGTGCAGACTTGCTGGGATGAGACGAGGGATGAGGGACTGCAGTTATTTGCTGGGAATGGAAAAGCCATAGTGTTTAGAATGGAGAAGGGCACAAGGAGGATTAATTGAGATGTTTAAATCATGGATGGAGTATATATTTAAAAATCTAGTGAAAGAAAAATTGATAACCAGAAGGCACAAAGTTACAGTTATTGGCAAATGAACCCAAGGTAACACGAGGGAATATTATTTTTACACTGCAATCTATACTCTGGCACCAATGAATAAGGTGACAAAAATAGTTTTGATCATGGCATTAAAAAAGATTTGGAAAAATAGTTGAAAGGTACTAAATTACATACCTAGGCGGGCAAAAGATTGCGATTAATTGGATAATTCTACAAAGCATCCAATGCAGACACAATTTATTGAATTGTTTTTTTTTGTACTGCATTATTCTCTGATCCTACAGTATATTATCATTAATGAAGGACATTAGGATAAGATTTAGAAGATGAATGATGTAACTTCAGAAATCTCCATGGTACAGTTAAAGTTTGATACATCCTTAATTTCCAATCATTTTCTGCAGTAGAAGCAAGTCTCCAGTTATTTTTTTCTGCAATAGACTGTTGATTAATATTGGCAGACAATAAATTGCTGTTGTTCAGGGTCAGGATAATTATTCAACCATGTGATTGATGAGGCTTTGATTTTACATGTTTCTTTGTACTGCAAATCGATTGGCAGGTGACCAAGTCTCCAGATAGTGATGAGGCAGTTTATGTTCATGTTGCTCAGAAAGGCACTTCAATTATATTAACAGTGAATTTTACTACTGCGTAGCAAACCAATTACACTGAAATCCAGACACACCTTTTCTCCGTAAAATATAATGGTAGCATCTCTGTTTTAATGAATTTGTTATTTTTAGTAATCAAAACATGCTTGAAAATGTCTCAATGTATATTCCTCTGTATTCCTTTGCTCAATCTATTTGATGCAAAAGTATTTTATTTTGTGAGTATTCTTGATACAAACTGATTTAAAGCATCAGCTTCACTTCTGGTGGGCTTTGTACCAAGTGAAAAGACAAGATGCTAAATTAGGCTTGTTCACCTTTGTGGATAGAACAAGGAGTGATATAATTGAGATATAAGAGTGTCAGGAATTATGTGGACAAGGCAGGAAAATAAGGTTGAGAAGGAAAGATCGTTCAGCCATGATTGATTGGCAGAGTAGATTTTATGGTCCAAATGGCCTAATTGTGCTCCTGGAATTTATGAACTTATGAGATGTTAATGGCCTTGAAATATAGGATCTTATTTTCTATTGTGGAGAATCCAGGACATGGAAATTTAAACTAAACATGAGAGAAATACCACCCATAGACAAGTCAAGGAGCATTTGTTTACACACAATGCAGAACTGCGGCACAGTTGGTAGAACCGTTGCCTCAGAGCCCCATTTGTTCAGTCTTTAGCTCCCAGATTCAACCACTCACCTGCACATGAAGGACAATTTTCCATTGCCAATTGACCCTTAATGTCTTTGCAATGTGGGAGGAAACCAGAGCACCCAGAGGAAACCCACACAGTCACATGGAGAATGTTCTAACTCTACACAAATAGCACCTGAAATCAGGATTGATGTGGACTGATCTGAACACAATGCTGTTGAGAGCTGCAATAATAACTGAGATACATTGATCATGGAATTGCAATTCCTTGAACATTTTCTGCAATTATGTTAATTATGCTCAAATGCATTGTCAAACTGGCCATTGGCACCATACCAGTAGGTCTCACCATTTATTTTGAATTCACTATGGTTGGATTAGACTCTCTATGATTCGGTCTGAACTGAGGACTATATTCTGTCACTGAAGCAAAAAATTCAAGGACATGCTCTTCAAGCTTACCTGTTGCCTCTGGCCACTGTATCTTAATGGGGAAATGCATTATTTTCTCAGCTTCCTTCCAATTCAGAGTGACTGTTCTATTAGCCAGCTCCAGAGGTAACTTCCATGTCAATATATTTGATATAAGTTGAAGCTAATGGAATTCCTCACTCAAGAATTGCAACAATTGCTGAAGGCCCACCAAATTCTCCCAACAAGGCATTTTCACATAGGGTAATATTTCATTATGTGTCATACATATAGAATGGAACTGATGTATTTTGCTTTTTTGATGTGATTTGTGACCTAAAATGCGACAAATCTCTGAACAATTTACTGTACCAACTGAGTTTTGACTGAACCTAAGCTGGGGTTTTTTTCAAGGAAAGGTAAGGATATCTCACCGTATTTGAGCAGCTGTGTAGTCATTATCAAGCTGCGAACATCCCAAACTATAAAATATATCACTTGTCAAATTGGTGGCAAGGTCTCATAAGTGTATGATAGTGTTTAACCAGCAGTGATATTGAGATTTATTTCTCAGCATGATATGGAAAAACCTGCTGCGTGTGTACTTCAAATAACTTGTTACTTTAAGGTTCTTAAAACTGTTGAAAATGTAAGCAGCAGAACAACATTGTTGGTGAAATGTGACGAAGCTTTGACCTACTGAAGAGTTATGACATTTGAATTGTTTAATCATGTGTTTGAACCCAGGGGCCATCAGTTATGTATCCAGACTGGAGGTGCTCCATGCCTGTGATTTCATAATTGATCATTCACATTATCACTCAAAGCTGAAATTAGTCTTATATTTACTATCCTTTTGAGTGATTTTGCGTGCCCCAGACATCAAATTTTGCCAGCTTTATCTCTTCAAAGGCTGTCAATTTTCACAAATAGGAGGTTCATTTATCCTCTCAGGATAACAGCTGTTCTCAATGTCTGTTCTGTTAAATAACCTAAATTCTTTGCCTTAAAAATGTTATTATGTAAATTGGGTGAAACATTTCTCTGTGCATTTTAGTTATTACCAACAAAATGTTTCTGTCATTGGAGCTGAAATACTGATTAACTGGATTCAGAAAGTAATGATGTGGACAATGATCGTATTTCATGTCTGGCTGCAGTTATTAAGCACAAAGTATTTTTAGTTATTTCCTTCAACTTGAACAGACAAATATTTTTTTTTTAAAGAATGTGTGCATCTGGAGTCTTGGCCAAGCATCATCATGTTCTGTGTGCTCTTTAATATTACATTTACAATTCTTTGATTTCAATGTGTATCATCAGCACATAATATTTGTTGTCTTGGGATATTTACAAAGATGTTGAAGCTCTTTCTTCCACGGGTCCAGTAGATACTGTTCCACCATGGAGAGAGTGGTTGTCTTGAGGAAAAGTAATCATTGAAGAGTAGAGTCTAGTTGGATAAATATCCTAAAATTTTACTCAGTCATCACTGGACATCACAGATCATACTAAAGTGAAGAAGGGACAAGAACAGAGTAGATGATTTGTTGTCTGTGGATGAGGACGTCTCGATTGGACAATAGTTCTGCCTATAATGTAATATACAATATTAAATCATATTTATAGCGCAGAAGCAGGCTGTTCAGTGCAATAAATACATGCCAATTTATGGTACCATACAGGTTTCCACCAATCCTTAGTCATCAAACCTCAGTTATCATACTATTTTATTCGCCCCCCCCCCCCTCCCCTTGCACGTTTATGTTGCCTTCAAACCAGTTTTGCTCATCCCAACCAATCCTTATTTAGTAGCTCCACGTTCTGAAGGGGTTTCCCAATGAAGACGTTTCTCATGAATTCCCTGTTAATTTAACTCCCACCAGATTTATCAGCCGTGTTGCAAAGATCTGAGAAAATAAAATGATTCCTATGGAACTTTCATTACAGTATGCATTGAAGTGTAATGTTATGTCTCATGAATCATTGAAATTGATCAAAAGGATTTATTGAACATTGGAGTCATACCCAAACCCCATAGCCTTTCCTTCAATATTTTTTTCTACATCTATTGAGACAACATTGTCCATCACAAGAACTCATCTACTGAATTCTTAGCTTGGATTTTATGAGGTCATATAGTATAGAAATAAGCCCTTCAGCCACCTATTTATGCTAAAACAACATTAATCCCATTCCTTATTCTCCCCATATTTCCATCAACTCCCCCCAGATTCCACCTCTCATCTACATACAAGGGACAATTTACAGAGGCAAGTTAAATGACCAACTTGCATGTCTTCAGATATGGGCAGAAACTGGAGCATCCAAAGGAAACCTATAGTATCACAGGGTGAACATGCAAACCTCACTCTGTCAACCTCCCAGATCAGGATTGAACCCCCGGTCATTAGAGTTATGAGGGAGCATCTCTACTATCCACACCAATGTACCACTAAATCTTGCTGGGGAATGGAAGCAAGTCGACAACTTGTGCATAATTAAAGTTTGACGGGTAAATGCTCAATTTGCTGATTGATTGCAAATGTTGAATCTGTCAGTTTGCTCCCTACCTTTGCTTTTTGGTATCCATTCAAGGGATGTGTGCTTCACAAACCAAACGTGAATGTGATTGCTGATCCCTAACAGTCCCAGAGAAGGTGTGGTGGGGTGCTTTCTTCAATCACTGCAGAGGTCGAGGGTGGGTATATCCATAGTGCTGTTGTGGACAGAGTTCCATGATTTTGGCCCAACAACAGTGAAGGAGCAGCAATATATTTCCAACTCAGAATGGTGTTTGGCACCAATTTCCAGGTGGTGGTGTTCCCATGCTTTTGCTGCCTTTATCCTTGGAGCGCAGGAGGATGAAGGGTGATCTTCTAGAGGTGTACCAGATCCTGATAGGAATAGCGAGGGTAAATGCACAAATTATTTTACCCACAGTTGGGGAATCAAGAAGCAGGCGACATGGGTTTAAGGTGAATGGGAAAAGATTCAACTGAGGGACAACTTTTTCACACAGATGTTGGTGGGTATATTGAATAGGCTGCCAGAGGAGGTAATTGAGGAAGATACTATAATATTATTTAAAAAATGAACAGGTACTTGGATAGGAAAGGCTTAGAGGGATATGGGCCAAACACAGGCAGGTGGGACAAGTATAGATGGGGCATCATCGTTGGCATGTACAAGTTGGGCTGAAGGGCCAGTTTCCATGCTGTATAATTCTGACTTTTATTCTTCTAGTTGGTAGTGCAATTTATGTCATGGTTTCGAAGTGCAATTTAGAATTCTCGGGGAATTGCTGAGGTACATCCTATAGATGGTACAAACAGCTGCTACTGTGCGTCAGTGGTGGAGTGAGTGAATTATTGTAAATTAGTTTAGTTTAGAGATACAGCGCAGAAATAGGCCCTTTGGCCCACCAAGTCCGCACCGACCAGTGACTCCCATACACTAACATGATCCAGCACACTCTCAGGATTATTTACAATTTTACCAAAGCTAATGAACCTGCAAACCTGTACGTCTTTGGCGTGTGGGAGGAAACCGGAGCACCCGGTGAAACCCCAAGCAAGTCATGGGAAGAACATACAAACTCCATAGAGAGAGCATCCAGAGTCAGGATCAATCTCTGGTGCTGTGCCACCATACCGCCCCTAGATTACTTGCCTATCCAGGAGGCTGCTATGCTCTCTTTTTGACTGTTAATGAAGCGATATGATTTTAATTATTTCAATTTGTGCTGGAAATATGAAGCCAAGTGGAAAAGATTATTTTGGATTATTTTAATGTTTTTAATTATTTACATTCTTTCTGTGTTTTTAGCTGCTTGAAAATTCTGAATTTGTTACTTCTATCAGTTATAAAATATCTGAATGTCAGAGCTATTAAAATACCATTACAATTTCCTCAGCTTTCACAGCTGGTAAAGCAATGACTGGGCTTTAGCAACTCTCAAGGTTGGGTCTGCTCCTATTATCTCATCACCATTGCAGACCATGATTCCACCTACAGATGGAGATGAACAATCAAGTCCATTTTTTATTTTCCTTCTGCAGAAATTGACCTCCTGGTCTCCAGTATTCAATAACAAACAATACTACTGATGAAGAATGTAACAAAATGTGATTTGTTTCACAGCATAATATGACAAATCTATGGAGGCACATGAATTGTAACGCTATGCTGGGATGTGGCTAAGAACTCCATGAAATGGACTTACCAGCAAATCTATCCCCACTTGCAACATAGATGAACATGTTTGTGCACATATGTGTATACAATATATTCTCACTCATACACACAAACACACGCATACACACACACACACGTGTGCAGGCACTCGCTCACACTCAATGTGTACACAACACTGTCAATAATTGTCAATAATTTGTATTTGACTCCCAAATAGGAATTATTGATGATTCACATATAGTGTCAAATCCATATCAGATTGCTTCAATATAACAAAAAATGTCAATGCTTTTAGATGTAAATGGAAGTTTAACATCATCTTATCATCACCTCTGAGATATGTTGTGGGTGTGAAACTGGTAAACCAAAATCTAAGCCTTAAAAAGTTCAAGTTAATCCTGGGGTTCTGTCCATTTTGAGGCCAAGGCTTTTTTTTAAACTTTGTCCTGAGTGGAGATACAAGGCAGTGATTTGTTATTACTTGAATACACTCTGTCATAAAGTTTTTACTTCATTAACTTGAAATATAAAATTTAGCGTTGCATATAAAGAGAATATGTTTTATTTGGCCTGCATCTTTAAAGCATCACAGCGTTCATATCCACTAGGGGCGCCGCATTGAAGGCAGCCTCTGCCTACAGCCTGTCCGTTTTTTTCTATCTTTTTTTAATTTTAGTTTGTCTTAAAAGTGTGTGTTTGGAGTTTCTTTACTTTTTTTAATGTGGGGTAGGGTAAGGGGGAAACCGCTTCTCGGTTGCTTCCTGGCGAGGACGCGACTATTCTCCGAGTAGCATCCTCGCCCCCTCCACGCGGCCTGCCAACTGGATCGGAACGGCCTTTCCTTCAGCAGCGGAGTCGCAGTGCTGGATTCACCACGGAGCGGAGGAATGCCTACCTGGATCGCCATTTGAAGCTCCGGAGTGCTGGGCCCGCTGTTCCAACATCGTGGAGCTGAGGTTTGAAGAGCTCCCAACGCGGGCGGCGTTGACCTCAACATCGCGGAGTCCCTGGGACCCTTTGCCAAGGGCCGCCAGCGTGAGTCACAGCCCAGCGCGGCCTGTGAACTCCAGGAGCCGTGGACTCTGGTAGGAAGCGGCCGATTCGGAGGTCCAAGCCGTGGAGGTTGTTCTCCTGGTCCGACGTCGGAGTTCCATCCTGGCGAGCGGGCCTGAACATCGGGCCACCCGTAGCGGTGACTGCGGAGGGCTCGGGAGGCCCCGACCACGGGTGAACATTAAGAACAACAGAGGAAGAGGACTGACTTTGGTGCCTTCCCTCACAGTGGTAAACGTTGATTCTGCCATGTGGGGATGTTTTATGTTGAACTCTATTGTGTGTTGTGTACTTTATTTCAATTGTATGGCTGTATGGTGAACATACATTTCACTGTGCCAACTGGCACATGTGACAAATAAATGTATCTTGTATATCAGATTTGAGGTTGCACATCATATCAGAAGTAAATTTGGCAATGGGCCATCCCATTGTTAAACAAGAGAGAACAGACCAGATGGCAGAAGCCTGGCACTGCTGATGGCCCTGTGCCTGCCTCACAACCATGAGGTCACAGGTCCAGGAGCATGCTAAAATGGCCTGCAAACCTGCTTTGTCAGTTCTCTGCCAGGACCATGGCTGCATCATCTCATTATAAATGGGGCTCTCCTCTCCCATCACAGAGGGTCTCTGGAGACAGTCAGGAAGCCTTCTGTTAGCCATTTGTGGAACGCCATTTTTGCAGGTCCAGAAAGTGACCACAGGCTTCACTTCACATCACTTCAGAAGGAGCCTGTTTGACAGGATTTGGCTCAATTCCAATACTCCGACAATCCCACCCACCCCTCCCACAATTCCCCCTCATGTCCGAAAGCAGGGGTAGACATTCTGAGTGGTTTGAGGCAGCAAACTGTTAGGCAAGAACCTATTTAATCACACTACAAGTACAACACAGACACTCTAAAATGGAATTATTCATCTTAGCTTTTTAAAGGATGAAATTAAAATTTCCACCACTTCACCGGAGGAAGTATGCCCCAGGAATTAATTACAACTCAGCAGCCCTTAATCACCTGAACCATTTATGCAATCAGTTCCGGTCTTTGTTAAGTGTAAGCATTTAATATAATTTATTCTAAATTACTGTAACATTTATTACATGTACATTTACTGCAGAACTATAATTGTAAAACTGTAACAAATTTTAAGAATAAAATAGAATGTTTTATTAAAACGCAGGTATCAATGGAAATGCCACATGAAAATGAAAAAGTGAACCCTTAGGCTTACCAGTATATTTCTCTGTAGTAAAATTGACGATGGGATAACAAGAACTGCCATGAATTAAGGAACCCATGTGGGGATGCAGAGACAGACAATGAAATTGGAGAATATGTCCTCCACATCTGACCACAGCGGCAGACTTCATCGCTCACATGCTGAGCAAATAGTCCAGCACAGAAGCTGCTATGCTGTTTCTTTGGCTCGGTATAAAAACAGAGACCTAGATTACAGAGAGTACATTGAACCCTGCCAGCCGATCATTAAATTGACTGGAAAGACATATTGGGCGAATAATAAGAGATATTGTTGTGCAGTGTTGATAGCAGTGAAAATCTGGAAATCATCTTCTGACTCTTGTGAGAATATTATTGATATATTGGGCCATTTGTTGTTAGATGGCCAATAAAAAAACCCACTACGGTTAGGAAACCAATTTTTTTTAATTGCCACATCAGTAAAGAAATGTTGTTTTATTTTTTGTCAAAGCAAAGCCTCCCATTTGGTTTCTTTGTTATGTGGAGCCCTGGAGTCATTCGTGAAATAAAATTTGGAATGTGCGTCCTGATTGTATTTCACCCTCTATTTATTATTAGTCTGTGGAATTCGCTCCAGCAAACCCCACAGGAGATACTTACATTCCATAATGATGCAAACCACATTTAAACTTTTTTTTCTCGTTGCCATTAGTTCAAATTTTAATGAAAACCGAGCAATTACTTTTAGTAATTAAACATAATGGGCCAAATACTGCTGAAGTTTGCCATATGTTATGAGACTTTCCCTGCACCAATTTAACTAGGACTTTGTTGCCATGTTAACCCACCACAAGTGATGGCTGACAATGACATGTTGAGGGCAGTGGGGCATCCTTGAGACACCGCAGAACCAACAGTCACCGCTGAAATTCAAGAGCTGAGAAAATAAGCAGAGATTGATGACGGAGGAAAGCATGTGTAAGGTGTCGCACTTTTGGAGGTTGAATGTGAGGGGAAAATGTAAGTTAATGACTAGACCCTTAACGGCATTGAAGTTAAGAGGGATCTTGAAGTCTAAGTTCATAGCCCACTAAAGGTAGCAGCACAAGTCAATAGAGTGGTAAAGAAGGCATTGTATGCTTACCTTCATTACCCAGAGCATTGAATATGGCAGGAAGTCATGATGCAGCTCTATAGGACTTTGGTTTGGCTGCATTTGGAGTATTGTGTGCAGTTCTGGTTACCCATTACAGAAAAATGTAAAGGCTTTGTAGAGGATGCAGAGGAGGTTTGCCTGAATGCTGCCTGGATTAGAGGGTTTCAGCTACTGGGAGAGATTGAATAGACTTGGATTGTTTTCTCTGAAGTGCCAGAGGTTGAGGGGATAGGTGGGGCAGACAGTCAGAACCCTTTTTCCAGGTGGAAATGTCCAATACTTGAGGGCACAGATATAAGGAGAGTGGGGGAAAGTTTAATGGAGATTTGTGGAGCAATTTTTTTACACAGAGTAGAGGGGGCCTGGAGTGCATTGGCAGTGGTGGTGGTGGTGGAGGCAGATACAACAGTGGCATTGTAGAGACATTTAGATAGGCAAATGGAATTGCAGGGAGTAGAGGGATGTGGATTGTGTACAAATGAGATCAGTTTAATGATATTGCCATGTTTTGGCACAAACATTGTGGGCTGAAGGTCCCATTCCTGTGCGGTACTGTTCTGTGTTTATGTTCTTTGTTCTAAATTTGTCTTGAAGGTGGAACAATAGTGCAGCTTGTAGAGCTGCTGCCTCACAGTATCAGAGACCCTGGTTGAATCCTGACCTCAAGTGCTGTCTGTGTTGAGTTTGCACGTTCTCCATGTGATCATGTGTGTGTTTCCTCTGGGCACTCCAGTTTCCTCCCAAAGATGAGCAGGCTAATTACCCTTTGTGAATAGTCCCCAGTGTGCAGGAAGTGGATGCGAAAGTGGGATAACTTGGACAATGTGCGAATGGGCCACCACTGATCAGCAAAGTCTCAAAGGGCCTGTTTCCATGTTGTATCTTTAAAAATAAAGTAATATGAATTTACTACAGACAGGAATAATCAGATCATTTGGGGTTATCTGGACAAAACAAATTAATTGTCAGAAAATTAACACTTATTATTAAATGAGCACGTTATTCAATGCAAGCAAGCCCTTACCATCCAGAGAAAATGTAATGCACAATTCACATGCAGAACCAAAGAGTCTGAAGAAGGGTCTCGACCCAAAATGTCACCTATTCCTTTTCTCCAGAGATGCTGTCTGACCTGCTGATTTACTCCATCTCTTTGTGTCTGTCTGCAGACCCAAGGATCAGGTAGAAATGTATTCCTGGCATCACGTGCATTGAACTGTGCTTCTGAAATTTAGTGCTACTGACTCAAGCATTGTGGACCAAAGGGTCAATCTGTGCAAAGAGTCAGAGGAATTAGGTGTTAAATTAAGTTTTCTCATCTTTATTAATTAATGGGAAGGACACTGTAGTTTGAAATCCATTGAGGAGCACAGTAAAATTCTAAAACATGTTATTTAAAAAAAGGAGGTTTTAGAAGTCATAGTGGGATTAAAGGTGGATAACTGATATCTGAGGAGATTTAAAAAATATATATTTATTCAAGGGATTGTGCTTCATAGGCTGAACCAGTGTTTAATTGCCCTTCACTAATGTCCTTTGAAAATATGGTGGTGAACAACTTTTTATGTCACTGTGGTTGTTGAGATTTATGTGTACACCCATAATGCTGTCAGGGAGAGAGTTTCTGAAGGAATAGTGATCTATTCCCAGGTCAGGATGGTGTGTGGCTTGGAGGGGAAATTCCAAATGGTGGGGTTTCCATGCTTTTGTTGCTCTTGTCCTTCAAAGCTGGTAAGGTTTGTGAGTTTGGAAGATCTAAGGAGTGTTGGTTAGTTGCCGCAGCGCATGCTACAGATGGTACAAATTGCTGCTGTGTTCATTGGTGGTTGAGTGAGTGACTGATTGTGGATGGGGTGCCTATCAAATGGGCCTTTATGTCCTGTATGCCATCCAGCTTCTTGATCGTCATTGGACCTATGATCATCCAGGCAAATGGAGAGTATACCATCTCACCCCTGACTTGAACATTGGCAATGGAGCTCTGGCTTTGGGGCGTTAGCAGGTGAGTTAGTGACAACAGGATTCAAAGTCTCTGACCGTAATACACCCAGCGTACCTTACTATACCCAGCAAATACCACAAGCTGAGGGAGGAAAGGGGGAAGACGCAATTGCTCTGACAAACACTTTCAAATCTTTACTGATAACTGTTGAGGTGCCAGAAAATCGTAGCACAGCAAATGTGGTTTGGTTATTATAAAATCGTAAGCAGTGATGAGCCTGGTGATAATGTAAATTGCTCGTTCTAAGCTTCCCCCAGTCTAGTTTCAGTCAAAAACCTCTGAATCAAGCACTTGCGCAACTAATCTTTATTTTGACACAACACAATTACAGTTCCCACCACTATACCTAACCACCGCCGGTCCGATCCTCTTATCGGCCTGTTCAAGCCCTGTAGGCCTCGCTCAAACAGAGACACTCCAGAAGGTCAAGCAGTCCTAAGCGCTCTCCAAGAAGATCGATGCTAGACCTTGTTGCAGCGGTACTTTAATAGGTAGTATGGACGTCTGTGGCACGGGGATTATTCATACTTACTGCACTGGTCGAATCTGCTGCACCCAGCCCTTCCCTTACTGGGAACTGCCTATGGGATATCTGTTTAACTTGTAAACTTTCGATTACGTCAAAATCTATCTCGGTATCTTCAATCACTGTCTCACCCTCAGATGAATCTTCCCGTTCGCTAGGGGTATCCCGATACTGCCCAAATAAATCATTCCTCTTCCTTTCTACTCGTGTAATCTGTCTAGATTGTGGCTCACAGAAATACTATGGCGGTTGCACTATATCTAACATTCTTTTCTGTAAACACCGGAGCTAACCTTTTCATTCTACTCCGGGTGCCATAAGCCACTGGACGATCTATCAATGATGGCGTGGATAGGATCGAAGAATCTGGTACCCCAGTATCTGCTGTTGGTAGAATCTGTTCAGATGTAGAATCTGCAGGAGTTGTTATAGATTCTGGAGACCTAAAATATTTCTTACGGAGACGTCATACAAGGTGCTAGTGAAGCCTGGGAAACGCAAGAGGAACATGGTGGAAGCTGCCAACTTCCACTGGCATTAACATTTGTCCATTCTTCCAAATATTCATCTCCTTCCCCCCCAAAGTCAGCACTAACAATCGGATTCCTAATCTTTAATTCTACAGTAACTAATTTCCTTCCAGGAGATCAGCCTTTCCCTTGTTCTGTGTGTTTCCCTTCATCACCACTCCTGTCCTTCCTACTGCCTGGAGGTCGATCTACTTCACTTTCTTTTAGTTCTATTCCGAGTTTAGCGATCGCTTTTTCCCCAACTAGCCATTCTCTTAACCTTTTTATTCGCCTTCTGTTCCTCGTAATATTTTCCCCATAACCCTAATAATTATTTTGCAATTTCGTTATTACTATGCTGTCAAATAATCCGTTCTACGTGTTTTATCCCTTTTACTGTTCTAATGCCCCCCGGCGGCCATAACTTGTTTCCTAATTTCTTATTTAACGCTCCTGATAATTTTCTTAATTTCTCTGCCTTGTGAGGGAACTCATTACACATTAGTTGCAATGGACTCTTTTCCTCTTCTGTCACATCTCAATCCACATTATTCCCCATGCTTCCGAACACCTAAAACAGAATTCCTAAATCCTACCTTTTGATCCATAAATTATCAAGCTCGCTCTTAAACAATGGCTGGTTCAAAGCAATCGCAACCTCGTAACTCTTTTCTCCTTTGCTCCACCAATCCTACTCTCATATTCAAATTCTTCTCCTATCTCCCACAAGTCCACACCCTTTCAACCTTGCAACTTTCTCAATCCCCAGTCATTCAAGGATCAGAGTACTCCAGGGAACAATCAAACACATCCAAGCACAATCAAACACATTCCCGCGCTCATTTAATTGTCAATCGAAACACCCGAAAATGATCTTCAGACACGCAAGTAACACAGTACACATGCAGGATATCACGACCAACCACACTCCTACATAAACCACAAACATTTGTTTATTATAAATCATGCACTCTAATAAATCCTCCTCGTGGTGCAATCGGTCAGCAGAATGACTCCTCCCCGACACAGCGATCGAAAGAATACAACCCTTGATCGAACCACCATGACTCAGATTCTCACAATACTATGATCGAAAAAATTACAAATATTTAACTCAAACACACTTTTACTTCAAGTATCTAAATCCGTAAACACTCACACAAGCAGCAATACAAACAGCAGTCCGCGAACTTAACACACACTAAATCTTAACTTTCTAAATCTTAACTTTCGTAATTTATTTAAATACACAGAATATTTACACAATTCGGATCTGATAACAATACAAAATGCTAGATTTTAACAATTTACAAAAATGATTTAAAGCACTAGCGCACAGTTTACAAACATTCGATCTTGACGCCGCGTCACGCTATTATCACTCAATGAACCTCTCCCTCTGATACCGAAAATTTTCCCCTTCCTAGGTTACACTTTGCTGAGAGGTACTATTCCTTAAGTGACTACTTTTCCTACCGAATGTTACTATTCTCACGCTAAGACTGGACTTCTATAGGGGGACCTCTATCCCTCCTCTCTAAGTTCTACTGAATTAGGGGTACCCATCACATTTGGATTACTTTTCACCAAGTAAACAGGTTCTCATCTCTCAGGTACTCTTCGCTATCAGGTATTAATCAACAATCGACCAGAGGGTTACTATTCACTGTTGATCAGCCGCTATTTGGAATCGATCATGGACATGCACCAACTCCGAAGTTCTATGGGCAGAACTTCAATGTGAAATTCTGCATTTGGAAATTCGATACTGCAAATCTAGACTCATTCTCGAACTCCTAGTTTTAGTGCGTACCACTCCACATACGCGGGCTTGCAAATTAAACGAAATTACCCAATGAAAAAATCTCAAATGGACTAGAGTATTCCCAGCCAATCTATACTCTGTCCACCGGGCCCTGTACCTTAATGAGGTTCCTCGTCCGTCACTCTAGGGAGGGACTCAGATACCTTCATGCAGACACTCCTCTCTGCTAGGCAATGAAGGTTCAGTGCCTAGCCTCTTCACGCTGGCAGTCGTCGATGCCGATTTTCAGAGCGCACCTTTCCAATCTGCAAAGATACCCCAATACCTTATGTTTCAATACCCCACCAATTGGATACCAAATCTAAACTTGGGCCGCTCCTCGCACAATAAAGCGCCTCAGGCTCTCTTTAAAGCAGCTGCAGTCTGCCAACTACCACCACGTTTTGGGCCACTCCACGCCCGGTTTTGCGCCCTTATCCCAAAGGAGTGCTAACCAATAACTCCCCCCCCCCCCCCCGTGCTTGCTGGTCACTGCTCTAATGATCTTGATTAGACCCTTTCCCAAGCCTGCGAATGATCGATCCACATTGGTTAACGAAGTACCGAAAACCAATGTGAAAATCGCACAGTGGGCCCGATTTCTGCACTCGCGATCGAAACAGCTCAACACCCTTGATCGCAAACTTGTGTTTGGGGGTCTGTAGGGATCCCGGACGAGCCCCCAATGTAAATTGCTCATTCTAAGCTTCCCCCCAGTCTAGTTTCAGTCAAAAACCACTGAATCAAGCACTTGCGGAACTAATCTTTATTTTGACAAAACACAATTACAGTTCCCACCACTGTACTTAACCACCGCCGGTTCGATCCTCCTATCTGCCTGTTCAAGACCTGTCGGCCTCGCTCAAACAGAGACACTCCAGAAGGTCATGTAGTCCGAAGCGCTCTCCCTGAAGGGGTCCTCGGACCTCGAGGGGCCGAACCACATAGGGGTGGTCTCTTTACAATCTGATTACAGATATCGACTAACCCCATACATCATAAACATTTTCCTAACACAATAATACAGTGGCTAAAACATTATAATCAAACAGTGTTTCTCAGAGGATGTGAATGTTGCAACTTTCACTCTGATATGCAAGAAAACCAGACAAGACTCAATACCTCATCCAATCAACATTCAGCAAAGTAAAGCTTTGCAACATTATTTACAAATATTTACAAGGTGTATGTCTGGTTTGCCGTCATCCAATCCATCCATGCATTTTACACCTAATTGTCAGGGTCCACAGATATTCCCATTCCCTTCATGCAGCTCGGATCTAGGCTCTAGACAAACTGGCACCACTCTGCAGCTTGTCCCAGTTCTACAGAGACCATTTTCAAATTGACCAAATGGCTTAGCAGTCCTGAAGCCTTTACTCAATTTTAATGTCCTAGCCCCTCCAATCTGGCCAGGATTAACAATAACAGGCTGTTGAGTTGCACATTGATAGTAAGGAAGTTATTGGAAGAATAAGTTAATGGCTATAATCAATTCTCAAAGACAGGATTGATCAGAAATTGGCAGCAGTGCTTTGCTAGGATGAGGACCTCTGACCAAATTGATTGTTTATAAGAGGTAAAACGTATTGATGAAAGCAGTACAATTGATGTTGTTCTACATGGACTTCAGGGAGGTCTTTGACAAGGTGTCACACGGGAGACTGTTTTGAGCCATTGGACTCTCGGGCAAGTTGGGATATCTGATCCAAAATTGGTTGGTGATAAGAGGCCGAAGATAATGGTGGAGGGTTGCTTTTTGGTGAAGGGATGCTTGTACACTGTACTTGAACCCTTAATGTTTATCCTATACATTAATGATCTGGATTTGAATGGCATTATTGTTGATGAAGAGAATATAGACTTTGGCTGTTGGCTGATGTCACTGTTAATCTGTTGATAAATTGATATAATGGGCAGCTATGGCAGATGGAATTAAATCCTGCTAGGTATGAGCTGATCCGTTTTGGAGGGACCAATCAATGTAGGACAAATAATGATAGGGCCTTCAGGAATATTGAGGGGCAGAGGGATATTGGTGTACAAATCCAATCCAAGGTGCTACAGGTTGATAAAGTAGTGCACACGCCATACAGGATATTTGCTATCATTATCCAGGGTATATAATGTAAGAGCATGCAGCTTGTGGTACAATCTTGTTGAACATTTCTTAGTTCACTGATGTAATACTGCATTCAGTTCGAGTCACTACACTGTATGAAAATGTTATTATGCAGAAAGTGGTGTGAAGGAGATTCATCAGAAGTTTTCCTGCGATGGAGTATTTATTTTGTGAGGAGAGACTGGAACTAGCGGGTTTGTTTTCCTTGGAATGGAGATGTCTGAGGAGAATCCTGATTGAGGTACATATATGAGGGGTATAATCAGGGTAGATTATGGGAAATACTTCCCTTCAACGGAGGAGTCTTTGACTGAGTGACATATGTTATATGTTTAAGGTAAATTAAAGGAGAGGATTTGAGAAAACGTTTTTTTTCCACCCAGAGTGGCTGGAATCTGGAATGAACTGCTTAAGGGGGTGATGACGGCACAGACTCTCACAACATTAAAGAAGTTTTTTAACTGATCAGTTGAATTGTTAAGGTGTAGAAGTATGTGAAGCAATTGTTGGAAAAATGGGATAAACACAGATGGCTACTCAATAGTCGGCATGGACATGGTTGGCAGAAAGGCCTGTTTCTGTCCTGTATATAATTCCATGGCACAGCAGGACAGAAACCTAGGTTCATTCCTGAATTCAGATGGTGAGGGAATTGTGGGAGTTGAATATTATCCCTGTGACCACGTTTCTTCCAGGTGCTCCGGTTTCCTCCCACATCCCACAGACGACAAGTTGCCAGTTTAATTGGACACTGCAATTTGTGCTTAGCATGTTGGTGTGTGGTAGAATCTGGGAGGGGTCAATTAAAAATGGGAGGGCAAATAATAAAATGATCCTAGTCGGTGTGGACTTGGCGAAAGGGCCCTCCCTTCATGACTCACTGAGAATTGATTGTGGATTTAGCACAAACATAAATAATAATAATAATAATAATAATAATAATTATTATTATTATTATAATAATAATAATAATAATAATAATAATAATAATAATAATAATTATTATTATTATAATAATAATAATAATAATAATACTTCATGCAAGTGGGCATTCTTCATCTTCAGATCTTGAAAGTGAAAATCATTGGACATAATTGCGCTTTTGCCCAACATCAATGTTTATGCGAGCAATTTTGGGCATCATATCTGAGGAAGGATGTACTGGCTCTGGAGAAGGTCCGGAGGAGGTTTACAAGAATGATCGCAGGGATGAGTGGGTTAACATATGATGAGCGTTTGACAGCACTGGGCCTGTACTCGCTGGAGTTTAGAAGAATGAGGAGGGACCTCATTGAAACGTACCGAAGTGATAGGCTTGGATAGAGTGAATGTGGAGAGGATATTTCCACAAATCTCACTTGTGGAAATATCATAGCCTCAGAATTAAAGGCTGTTCTTTTAGGAAGATGAGGAGGAATGTCTTTAGTCAGGATGGTGAATCTGTGGAATTATTTGCCTCAAAATTTGTGGGGGCCAAGTCAGTGAACATTTTTAAGGCAGAAATGGATAGATTCTTGATTAGTATGGGTGTCAGGGGTTATGGGGAGAAGGCAGAAGAATGGGGTTAGGTTGGAGCAATAGATCAGCCATGATTGATTGGTGGTGTAGATTTGATAGGCTGAATGGTCTAATTCTACTATCACTTATGACGTTTTCAATCTGAAGCTAATATGTGGCAACCTAGAAAGTAAACTGACTATCTTGTTGCTTCCCCTTAAGCCCAAAATCATAGATGGTAGTTGTCCTGTAGTGTCCCCTCCACTCACCCTCTCCCCAGATGATGTGAATGCAGTATACACTGAAGTTCAAAGCTTTTGCTGACTACAACCCAATACATTACTCGGGAAGCCAAGGGAGAATGGCTGAATGTCAGAGATGAAGAAACAAAGTCACTGCTGATCTAGCGTACAAAACTGGTGGTCTCTTTGACAAATTAATCCTATTTTCCAATGTCTGCTACTGTCATGCATTGGCTCAAAGAGATCCTTTGCATCCAGCTGGGTAATGTCATCAATTTAGCTGAGCTGCCAGTTGTATTAAAGAATGGTGTCTGAGGGGTGATCTTATAGAGGTGCATAAAATCACGAGGTGCATAGATAGGGTATTTTGCGCAAAGTATTTTACATTGCGTAGGGGATTCAAGAACCAGACAGAGGTTTAAGATGAGAGGGGAAAGATTTTATCAAAACCTGAGATGCAACTTATTCACAAAGAGAGGGTTGGGATTCTGGAACAAGCTGCCAGAGGAGATAGTAGAGACGTAACAACATTTAAAAGACATTTGGATAGGTATGTGGATAGGAAAGGTTTAGAGGAATAAGGGGTAATTGCGGGGAGATGGGACTAGCGTAAATGGGTTGACATGGACAAGTTGGGCTGAAGAGCCTGTTTCTGTACTATATGACTTTATGACTATGCCTATAATCACTGCACACGTTTTGGAGATAATTACAAATTTTAATTAACCTTTTAAAGCGTTGTGAAAAATACTAATGACTAGAAATACTAATTTGATTAAGCTGTAAAAAAATAACAATGAGCCTTCCAGAAATGCATTTCAATTGAAATTCTCTTCTATTTAGTTAGTTTAGGTTAAACAGCAAGGAAATAGGCCCTTGGCCCAGGATTTCAAACTGAAATGGAGGCTGATGAAGGGTCTCGACCAAAAGCATCACCTATCCCCTTTCTCCAAAGATGCTGTCTGCCCCTCGGAGTTACTCCAGCATTTTGTGTCTATCTTCGCTGAAAACCAGCTTCTGCAGGTCCTTCTTAGTTAGGATCGAACCCGGCTCTCTAGTGCTGTAAGCCAGTAACTCTACCACTGCGTCACATGCAATTTCTTCCTGGAGCAGACAGGATCAGTTCCTGTGTATTGGAGGGTAGCTAATGTTATCCCACATTTTAAGAAGGGCGGGAGAGAGAAAACAGCGAATTATAGACCAGTTAGCCTGACATCGTGGTGGGGAAAATGCTGGAGTCAATAATAAAAGATGAAATAGTGGCACATTTGGATATCAGTAGCAGGATCGGTCCGAGTCAGCATGGATTTACGAAGGGGAAATTATGGTTGACTAATCTTTTGGAATTTTTTGAGGATTTAACCAGGAAAATGGACAACGGAGAGACAGTGGATGTAGTGTACCTGCACTTTCAGAAAACATTTGATAAGGTCCCACATAGGAGATTAGTGGGCAAAATTAGGGCACATGATATTGGGGGTAGAGTGCTGACATGGATAGAAAATTGTTTGGCAGACAGGAAACAAAGAATTGGGATTAACGGATCCCTTTCAGAATGGCAGGCAGTGAGTAGTGGGGTACCGCAAGGCTCTGTGCTGTGACCGCAGCTATTTATTAATGATTTAGATGAAGGGATTACAAGTAACATTTGCAAATTTGCAAATGACACAAAGTTGGGTGGCTGTGTGAACTGTGAAGAGGATGCTATGAGAATGCAGGGTAACTTGGACAGGTTGGGTGAGTGGGCAGATGCATGGCAGATGCAGTTTAATGTGGATAAATGTGAGGTTATCCACTTTAGTAGCAAAAACAGGAAGGCAGATTATTATCTAAATGGTCAAGTTGGGAAAAGGGGAAGTACAACAGGATCTGGGGGTCCTTGTTCATCAGTCAATGAAAGTAAGCATTCAGGTACAGCAGGCAGTGAAGAAAGCGAATGGCATGTTGGCCTTTATAACAAGAGAAATCGAATATAGGAGCAAAGAGGTCCTTCTGCAGTTGTACAGAGCCCTAGTGAGACCACACCTGGAGTATTGTGTGCAGTTTTGGTCCCCTAATTTGAGGAAGGACATTCTTGCTATTGAGGGAGTGCAGCGTAGGTTTACAAGGTTCCCGGGATGGCGGGACTGTCATATGCTGAGAGAATGGAGCGGCTGGGCTTGTATACTCTGGAGTTTAGAAGAATGAGAGGGGATCTTATTGAAACATATAAGATTACTAGACTAAGTGGGACCCGCTGGGTCCCAGCATCACACGGGAGGGCTGGTCCCCCAACGCAATATTCCACCTCTCCACCAATTCCAATATTGGTGGCCAGTGGAGGGAGGTGGGGGGGGGGGGGTATTCTGGAGCGCTAGTATGGGTGTTGTGGGCTGAAGGGACTGGTTTCTAGAGGGCTGGTATGGACATTGTGGGCCGAATTGATTCTTGGGTTGGCGACTCAGTCACTCAAGCCTGTTGTGCTGGCAGTTGACTCACGGCTATTCCTTGACATTGCATTTTAAGCAGGGTGCAAGGCTACCAAATTCAAGTGCACTTTCTTACCACTTCAAGCATGCTGCAAGGCCACCAAATTCAAGTGCAGTGTCATACCATTTCAAGCAGGGTGCAAGGCCACTAAAGACAGCGAGTTATGACCTCTCTCTCCTCCATCTTGCAGAGACTGAGCCACGCCCACACTTCTGGGTTTTATAGTCCCCCCAGGAGAGAGAATCTCAACATTTATTAAACACTAATAACTCTTTTATTTTTCAACAATGGTAAAAATCCTCTTGTCCTGCGCAGCGGAGGGGGACTCTGAGTAAGATGGCCGAAAATCACAGCTGTAAGTGACAGCGTTTTTTCTAAAACCAATATACAGAACAACAGGAAGTGGTCAAGATCAGACTTATAGTAATATAGATAAATTAAGGGTTTGCGCCTGCTATAGGCAGGAAACATGTTCCCGATGTTGGGGGAGTCCAGAACCAGGGGCCACTGTTTAAAAATAAGGGGTAAGCCATTTAGAACGGAGATGAGGAAATACTATTTTGAATTAATCTCTTTATTGTCATTGCACATGGTACAACAACATTTAAAAGTCAATCCCACGGTGCGATTCACAAGAGCAATTTTAAATATATAAGAAAAGGTAAAAATGTATACATATAAAATTTTTTTTACAGATAAATAACAATAGCAGCTGAGGTAGAACCATTCAGTTGAATGTGAGTGTTATTTCTTATTTTGCATTGTTAAGTTCACGTATGGCTATGGGGTAGAAGCTGTCTCTGAGTCTGTTTGTGCGAGTTTTGAAAGACCTGTACCGTCTGCCAGAGGGCAGCAGGTGTAACAGGTTGTGTCCAGGGTGGGAAGGGTCCTTCAGGATGTTGGCTGCCCTGCCAAGGCAGCGAGAGCTGAAGATGTCCTTCAGGGAGGGCAGTGGGCAGCCAGTGATTTTTTGTGCGGTGTTGATGACCCTTTGAAGGGCTCTCCTGTCCGCTGCAGAGCAGCTGGCATACCATGTTTTACACAGAGAGTTGTGAATCTGTGAAATTCTCTGCCTCAGAGGGCGATGGAGGCCGGTTCTCTGGATACTTTCAAGAGAGAGCTAGATAGGGCTCTTAAAGATAGTGGAGTCAGGGGATATGGGGAGAAGGCAGGAACGGGGTACTGATTGGGGATGATCAGCTATGATCACATTGAATGGCGGTGCTGGCTCGAAAGACTGAAAGGCCGACTCCTGCACCTATTGTCTATTGTAATAATTGTTGTAATAATTATCTGAGGGACAAGTATTTCACATATATGGAGCTGGGCAAAGGGAATAAGTGCCAGAGGACTCATGGCCAATATAATGTTTAAAACACACATTTGGACAGGTACATACTTAGAAAAGATCAGAGGGATAAGGGCTGAAAGGCAAATAGGATGAGGCAAGTCAGTCAACATAGTCGAGTTGGTGCGAAATGTCTACTTCTGTGGTGTGTAACAACTTTGTGTATCTCTATAAATTTATGACAGGTGACTAAAAAGCAAGATTAAGTTAATATTCCATTCAGTGGTCCGGATCTGATAAAACGTAGAAGCGGGAATAAAACAGTACAGCAACCCGCCCTTCAGCCCACACTGTCTGTGTGGAGCATGATACCAAGTTAAAATGATCTCCTCTGACTGCATGTGATCATATCCTCCCATTCCCTGTATATACACTTTCATACCTAAAGCCTCCTATATATCACTCTCATATCTGCTTCCAACATCACCACCATTGGCCGTGTGTTCCAGGCACCTAGCATTATCTGTGTTAAAAATAAAACTTGTCCTGCAGATTTCCTTTAAAATTTCCCCCTCTGACCTGAAAGCTTGCCTTTGCCATTTCCACTCTGGGAAATGGTTCTGACTGTCTTCCCTATCGATCCCTTTCATAATTTTAGAAACTTCCATCTGCTCTGCATTCACCCTCCAATGCTCCATTGAAAATAATCCAATTTTGCTCAACCTCACATTAGAGCCAATTTCCTCTAATCCCGGCAGCATTCTGGTAAACCTCTTCTGTACCCTCGCTAAAGCCTCCAAATTCTCCCTGTAATGGGACGATCAGACTATACACAATACTACAAATTTGGCCTAACCAAAAAGTTGTGTAAACTGCAACATGACTCCTAATGCCCTGACCGATGAAGGCAAGCAACCATACACTTTATTTATCATTCTATCTACTTGTGTTGCCACTTTCAGGGAGTTATGGACTTTGACCCTAAAATGCCTCTTGCATCAATGCGGTTCAAGGTATACATCCCCCTTACATTCAACTTCCCAAAATGAAACATCTTACATTAGCTTGGATTAAAGTTTGCCATTTCTCCACCCATACCTGCAACTAATCTATCATTTGACAGCCTGAATCACTGTCTGCAACTCCACCAACTTCTGTGTCATCTGAAAATGTACTAACCAACCCATCTACATTTACACCCAAGTCATTTATATGTAACCACAATCAATAAAGATCCCGGCATTGATCCCTGTGCAACACCACTGGTCACAAACCTCCAGCCGGAAAAAACATTCTGGCTCTGTGGGTAAACAAGATCCAAAAATCAAATGCAACAAACCATTAGATGTTTACTGCGTATTGTAATTCGACTTTCGGCGGCCACGTTGGTGCAGCGGTAGAGTTGCTGCCTTACAGCACTAGTGGTGCCAGAGACCCGGGTTCGATCCTGGCTATGGCTACGGCTGTCTGTATGGTTTGTACATTCTCCCCGTGACCTGCGTGGGTTTTTTCCGAGATCTTCGGTTTCCTCCCACACTCCAAAGACGTATAGGTATATAGGTTAATTGGCTTGGTGTGTGTGTAAAATTGTCCCTAGTGTTAATGTGCGCGGATCGCTGTTCGGTGCGGATTCAGTGGGCCGAAGGGCCTGTTTCCGCACTGTATCTCTAAACTAAACTAAAAAACTAGACTTTACTGATTACTGAATTTCAAGTCAGATACTCTGAGTTTCCATGACTGGGGTGGAGAAGGCTCATGCAGTGCATTCAGCATTGCAAGACTCAATCATTGACAGTGGCTTCAGGATTTTAATATTAAACTACACGTACATAAATCCCAATACCTTTGTCAGTTTTGTCGAACAATAATGGCAAACATCAATAATTTCATCATCACTTTTTCCATAAAATCTATCCATTATGAAGTTTAATTTGAGAATAACAATCAGATTTCTGTCTTAAAATTGCCAAAAATGAAAGAAAAATTGGCTATGCAAGATAAATCAGTCAGCATCTGAAAGAAAAAGATAAGCTAACAATTTAGGTCAAGCTCTTCATCACAATGGTTCCATTTGAAACAAAAACAGTTTTACTTGTATCACATTTCCTTTGTTTGCACTCCTGAAATTACCAAACCTATTAAACCCTCTGCCATTTATGACAACTCTCTACAGCCGTCACCATTGGCATCTGGTGAAACGTTCACAACCATACAATGTGTCCATTAACTCAATTCACCAGCTATTGAGAGACTTGTGACTTTTATTTTTCTAATTTGATGTTAGCCCTGTATTGTAATTGGAATTGTATACCGCACTGTTTCTTAATTTCCTCTTAATTCAAGATTAAATGGACAAATATTGGTAGGTTAAATTACTACTTAATTTGATTTTGTTGAAGAAGAAATTACTTTGAATTAGCAGGAGTAGACTGCTTCATCTGTTGTTGATGATAAGTTAACCTGCGGCTTTCCATAATTATTATGAATAATGGTTCATGTTACATTCCACTCGGTAGCTCTGCCCCCTAAAATGTTTCAAATCAAAGTTAGAAAATCAGAAAAATGAGGACATGAGATAATTTAGTTTAGTTTATTATTGTCGTGTGTGCTGAGGGACAGTGAAAATCTTTTTTGTTTTGTGCTAATCAGTCAGTGAATATATTTTACATGATTATAATCCAACCATCCACAGTGTACAGATGCAGCATAAAGGGTATAATATTTAGTGCAAGATAAAGTCCAGTAAAGTCCGATTAAATATAGTTTGACGGTCTCCAATGAGGTAGATGGGACTTCAGGACTACTCTCTAGTTAGTGATAGGAGGTTTAACATCTGGGAAGAAACTGTCCCTGAATTTGGAAGTATGCTTTTCAAACTTCTGTACCTCTTGCCTGATGGGCGAAGGGAGAAGACGGCTTTAGCCGGGTGAGATTGGTCCTTGATTATTCTGGCGGCTTTTCAAAGGCAGCATGAAATGTAGATGGAGTCAATAGAAGGGAGGTTGGTTTGTGCGATGGTTTGGGGTGTATCCATAACTCTCCGCAATTTCTTGCGGTCTTGGATGGAGATGATCCCAAACTGTGCTGTGATGCATCCTGATAAAGTGCTCTCTACGGCACATCTGTAGAAGCTGGAGAGACAGGTAGCTTTGACAGATAAGGGCAGGTAGAATCTAAAGAGATTCTTCAAGTATATTGAAAGTTTGTGTTATAAGGAGAGGCTGGATGAGCAGGCAATTTTTGTCCCTGGAGCGGAGGATGCTGAGGGGTTGGCAAGTAGAGATTTCTAGGTTCATGAGGGGCATAGATAAAGTGAATAACCACAGTCTTTCTCATAGTACAGGGTAGTCTCGTTTAGAGGGCAGTGGTTTAAGATGAGAGGAGAAACATTTAAAAGGGACCTGAGGGACAACTTAACACAGAGGGTGGGGAAGACATGAAATGTGCTGTCAGAGAAAGTGATAGAGGCAGGTACAATTATAATATTTAAAATGCACGTGAAAGGTACAAAGTTAGGAAATGTTTGGAGGAATATGGGCCGTGTGCACACAAGTGGGATTCGTTCAGTTGGGCAACTAGGTCAGAATGGATGGATGAGCTGGGTCACAGGGCTTCTTTACATGCTATGTAGCTCTATGACTGGCTCTAATGATGTTTGACAGTGCAATGTTGGATTAATGTATTGCAGTGGAAGAGGAAAACAACTGAAGTTTGGTGGTTCAGGTTGTTGTTGCAACTCCTTAACTGCTTGGAAGAAGTTGTGGAGCCACCTTATTTGTATGATGCCGAAAGGGAAGAGAAATGGATGCAACTGATGCATTCGTAAATAAAAAAATGATTGTTAGCTACTTGAACAGAGTGCAAACTCAGTCGTCATATTCAACTCTGAATGATGGCTCCATTTTGCCAAAATGCAAGAAGCCTTTTGGTTTTATTTATAAATAATTTTGAAATTTCTCTTTGCAAATAAATATAGTCAGTTTCATCATCAAAAGAGTAAAGATGCACACCATTTACTACTTCCTGAGTAGTCTTTGGCTGAATATAAACAGATTTATTAATTGTTTAAGATGAGACAGTGAGCTAAAAGTTGGAGTCCCACACATTTTCTGATGAGCATCCACCAATACAATTAAAACCAAGCTTACTGACATATCTGTACCCAATGATGAACCAGTACACAATGAGTATGGATACCAAGGAGAAATGTTGTTGTCATGAGCCCAAAAAGTGTGTAATAATTTATTCTGCAAGTTGCACTTACTTCCTGATATTTAATGAAGTCAGTGAAGTCAAATGTGTGAAGATGGGTCCAAATATTTTTAAGGCATTGATTGATATGTTCTTGATTAGTACGGATGTCAGAGGTTATAGGGAGAAGGTAGGAGAATGGGGTTAGGAGGGAGAGGGGATAGATCAGCCATGATTGGATGGCAGAGTAGACTTGATGGGCCGAATGGCCTAATTCTGCTCCTATCACTTATGACCTTATGAAATGACAATGGAGGCTGTTGCATTGATTTAGCATAAAATCAAATAGATCCCTCCTGTTAGTTGCAGGATTACATTGAAAAATTTGAGAAGTTCTGAACTTCACTTTCTCCAACCATCATGCTGTATCAAGTGTATTTTCACTATATTTACCTCTTCCCTCAGTGTAAATTGACCTTGTTAGAAATCTGGGAACAGTGGGGTGGTGCAATCACTTGTCTGCGAAAATAGTGAGCAGCTCAGGAAGTCAAAAATATCATAATAAGATAGGATGTGGGTGGAGGAAGAAGGAGATTAATTGTGTTCCGTTGAATTTGTCAATGCTTTATGAGAAGACAAATCCTTTCACATTTGTTTTGCTTCACAATTTGTAGATATAAATTACACCAAATCACTTGCAATCTCTTGAAAATAGTGTGAAATGCGGCATTGCTTTTTTTACTTTCAATCTTATTCACAGTGATATTCTTCTTTCCGATAGCTCATATCATATGCTGATGTAAAGTTGCTAACTGTGAGCAGCTTTCTAACACATTTCACTAAGTTACAGAGTTGCTGCTTTGTTATCTATTATATCCTGTAAAGTTAAACCTTTGGAATGTGCAGCCACATTATTTAACTGTGCTGAGCACTTCGCCCTAAATTTCAACTGGACCAGAACTTAATTCCAGATCAAACTATTCAAGTTTATCCTGACATACCTTCAGTTGTGTCAATATAAAATGGTGCAATCGATTTACTTTGAGAGATGTAATGCTGATGTTTGCAGTGGCCAGATCAGCCTTTCCCCCCAGAAAGCCAGGTAGTGACTGAAAGAAGCTTTGACAGCCAATGACAGCTATGCCCTGAGCTTTAGTTGTCAAACCTTTAACGCTTTAATTTTTTCTGGATGTCCCTAACAAAATGAAACAATTCCAGTTTTAAAAATTGTTCCAATAAAAGAATTAAGTTAAAATATATAAAAGTATTACAGTAATTGCAACTTGTTGAAAATGTAAATTACTTTATTGTCATCCTACCTGGTTCAATGGCTCAATTATTCTTTATTGTCATGTGTACCAAGGTACAGTGGAATACATTTTTTGTATATAACTGAAAGGGCTTGGTATTCCTATCCCAGCTTTTATACCTAGCGCTAGTGCAAGAATGGCAAGTATATTTCAGTTTCTTCCCACTGCCCAAAGTCCTGTTATTTGGTGTGTAAATTGGTTACTGCAAGCTACCCATTTTTTTGTGGGTGGTTGGATTAAAATAGAATTAATGGAGACGTGAGGAAGAGTAGGCTACAGGGGAATAAAGTGGGGGAATGAGATTGCTGGGATGACACTGGAGTCCACAAAGACTTGATGGGCCAAGGGGGCCTTCTTCTACATCATAGAAGTATCTGAACATGTCATGCAATGGGACAACGGTGTTGCAGTTTACTAACTTGCTGCACAGTGCCAGATATGAAGGTGCATGATAGGGACTAAATAAATAACATCATACTTTGGATTTATTGAAGTACAAAGCATTGACAGAATGGAAAGAAATCCAGAAGATGGCGTGCTGATTCACTTTACAACGCAACATTTTTTTGCCTGAAAATAATATCACCTTTAAACATCCAACTATATCATTCCACTTCTTTGAATAAAATGTGCATCTGTAACATCTTAGAGGCATAATCAACAAACAGAAGCACATTTATAAATGTTTAATAACAGAACATTAAGGATTGATATCTGTGTCCTTCAGTGTTGTGCTCTGGAACTCTGTTCATTTGTGCAAACATATTCTTACATTTTTGTTCAATTTCAATTAAAGTGCAATTCCTCTTCTTCTTCACGCCTTCAATGTTTTCAAGCCTACCCCAATATAATAGTCCCTTATAACTATCTCCTGCAACTCCTGGGTAGTTATGAACCCAATTGGCCTGCATCACTTTACTGTTCCTTCAAGGAGCTGAGCCTGCAACAAACACCTATTGCAGGATTTGTGGATCATAATTTGGAGTACAGCAGACTTTGAACTCTACATATTTCACACTTGTGAAGTGTGAGTGCTCTGAGATTTACACGTTCCTGCTATCCTGCCAGATGGTGGTGGGAACTAAGCCCAGGCTGCTGTAACAGTAATTCAGGGAGATTTGCTGCATGCAAATATATTAGTAAAACAAGCACAGATATACCAAGCAGATCTATTGTTATACGGCATTATGTTATTGTGAATTAGGCTGTCTGAGACTGTGAGTGTAGTCATTGAAGATGGCTTAAAAAGATGAATTCGCCAACTTTTACCACAAACATAAGGTCATTGAACAAAATGATCAATTCAGATTAGATCGAGTTATAGCAACATTTAAAGGTCATTTGTGCAGGTATATGGATAGGAAAGATTTAGAGGGATATGAGCTAAATGAAGGCAGCTGGGACAAATGCAGATGAGACATCTTGGTCGGCAGGGACATTGGGCTAAAGGGCCTGTTTCCATGCAGTATTACTCTGTTAGTTTATTGTCATATACTCCAGGGTCACTGAAATTCGTTGTTCGCATGATGCTCTTAGAGTAAACAATGACAAATACAATGACGTCCAAAACTGCAGAAAGGCACAAAATTGTAATGCACTCTGAAGTAGTGCATACACATTAAACTATAGTAATGGAATAACTGAATAAGCAAGAGGTCAGAGTAAGATTGTGACAGCACCTCCAGGAAGGAGGTGTGATCGAGGTGATTGCTTCAGCACTCATAGCAGTGTGGAAGAAGTTGTTCTTAAGTCTGGATGTCTGGGCTTTCAAGCTCCTGCATCTTTCCAAGAAGGTAGAAGAGGGAAAAAAGAAAAGCTGATACTTTTAACTTTCCTGATGAAGGTGAAGATGGGCTGGATATAAGGAAGTGATGATCCTGTGATGGACTGGGCTGTGTTCATTACTCTCTGCAGTTTTGGACAGTCAAGGACAGAGCAGTTGACATATTGGGCTGAGATGCATTCCGTCAAAATACTTTATGAGTGCCTCTGGAGAAGTTTGAACAAATCACGTGGACTTGCCGAATCTTCTCAAACCTCTGAGAAAGTAAAGCCCCTGTCCCACTTTCACGACCCAATTCGCGACCTCTGACGTCCTTAAACGACCTAAAAACAAACCAAGGTCGTGGTAACCTACAACCTCCTACAGCCTTCCACGACTATGTGTACGACCTCCAACGACCTTCCACGACTATGTGTACGACCTCCTACGACTATGTTGAAGACCTCCCACGACTATGTTGAAGACCTCCTTCGACTATGTTGAAGACTGGCTTTGACCATATAAGTTTTACTGCTGTTTGCAGTAGCCCTTTTTCTTCAGCAACCTTTTAAGAATGGCAGAAGGGGAAGAGCAAGTGTGAAGAGGAAGCACAAGAAGAGGTCTCAATGGGTGATTGGAGATGATGTGATGGACTGTCCCAGTACACCAGATGACTGGAAGAGAATGGCGCTGGGCTTTGACAAAAGATGGAACTTTAAGCACACATGTGGGGCAGTGGATGGCAATCATGCCATTCTTGTACCTGTCCCTGTACCCCTCATTTTCCTTTTCGTACAGGATGGCATTCTGCTGGAACCATTCCTCAAGGTCCCTGTCCTGCTGCCTGATGAAGGTGTAGGGCATAACCTTCCTCCAGCCCTCCCTCACCACCAATGGGGCATCTGCCTCTGATGCTGTGTCAGACACAGGAGAAAGGGCTGCTATGCTGCCTTCAAATGAGGCAGTGAAGGATGAGGTGGTGGTGGGGACATATACTGCCACCCTGGTCTCCTCCACTAGGGGTCTCTCATGCAGGGCTACCTCCTCCTGCACTATCACCTCCTGTGGCATCACCTCCTGCCACTCCTCCTCCTGGGTGGGCAACACCTGCATGGCCGTTTTTTTTTTAGGGTTGTGCCCTCCCCCTGCGCTGCTGCCTTTTTGGTGCCATCTCTAAAACACAAGTTCCCTCTCCAAAAAACTCTCCAGCTATGAATGAACATGCCTTGGAATGAACATGCCTAGACGTTCTGCTGATTAAATAACCTTTTTTTTCTAGTGACCTTTTTTTCACCCCGGAGCTATTACCTTCGACTGCCTCCGACCACCTACGACTACCTACGACTAGCATCACGGCCTACTATGACCTACCTACGACCTACCTACGAGTAAAATATATTGATTTTTTCCATGCCGACCTTTTTTTTACTCGTGGACATTTATCAGGCTAGAAAAAACGCCGCGACCTACATGATGCCATGAGTACCTACGACTAACAACACGACCTGCTACGACCTACCTACCACCTCCTACGACCTCCTACGATCTCCTACGACCTCGTTGCGACCATGCTGTGAGTATGAGTCAAGGGCAAACTCGGCATTGGTCATGAATTAGGTCATGAAAGTATGAGAGGGGCTTAAATACGCTGATGCACTTTCTTGATCAGAGAACAATAGGAAAGAACCGGTTAGAATGCTGTTGATATTGATGCCAAGGAACTTGAAGCTGTTGACCATCTCTGTAGCAGCTCCATTGATGTGGATTGGATTATGTTCAGCCTTGTCTACTATTCTGTAGGTCAATGATGCAGGCCAATTGGGTTCACAACTACCCTTGTCTTGCTGGCATTAAGAGCTAGTTGTTGTTTTGACACTATGACACAAGGTCTTGAAGTCTTTCCTATATTTCATCTTATCATTGTTGCACATCGGTGCAATGTGTGATTAACAAATTTAAAGATGGAACTGGCATTATCCTTGACTACACAGTCACAGGTGATACAACGAGTAGAGGAAGGGACCGAGAACACAACCCAGAGAGGTACCAATGAATTGGTTCATTGTTGTCATGTGTATCCATGATACAGTGAAAAACATACCCTTCGGCCTTTTGAGTACCTAGTCACCATCACCCATCCATTTACACTAATCCTACAGTAGTCACATTATTTCATTCTCCCCACATTCTCACCAACATTCTCCCTATATTCTATCACTGACCTATACATTACAGGCCAATTGAGCCACCAACTTGCATGTCAAGAATGTTCAAACGGATAGTCAAATTCCTGCTATTATACATTATGATGATCAGTAGACAGAACTAGGTTCATATGGAAGGTACACAAAATTGCTGGAGGAACTCAGCGGGTGCAGCAGCATCTATGGAGCGAAGGAAATAGGCGACGTTTCGGGCCGAAACCCTTCTTCATATGGAAGCAGTGGAGGTCAAGTCAATGGATATTCTTATGGTAGAGGTAGATAGATTCTGGATTAGTACGGGTGTCAGTGGTTATGGGGAGAAGGCAGGAGAATGGGATTGAGGGAGCGAGTTAGATCAGACATGATTGAATAGCTGAGTAACCTTGATGGGCCAAATGGCCTGATTCTGCTCCTATCATTTATGAACATGGTAACTTTGAAAATGGATATACAGTATGCAAGTCAGTTGTACATGGGTTGCCAGTTCCCATATTTGGAGATTCATATGTGATTATATATATATGGCACTTTATTGCTCCTGAAGAATTCTGGCCATCTCATGATCTGTGCATTCACAAAAGAAGAAAAGAACTGTAGACCACTGGTGACACAGCAGCACAGCTGGTTGAACTACTGCCTCACAGTGTCAGAGACCCTGGTTCAATCCTGACCTTAGGTGCTGCATGTGTGGAGTTTGCATGTTCTCCCTTGACCATGTGGGTTTCCTCCAGCTGCTCTGGTTTCCTCCCACATCACAAAGATGTGTGATTTTCCTGGTTAATTGGCCTTTGTAAATTCCCCCTATTGTGGAGGGAATGGATGCAAAAGTGGGATAACATAGAACTACCGGCGGCACGATGGCACAGCGGTGGAGTTGTTGCCCGACAGCGCGAGAGACCCAGATTCAATCCTGAATACAGGTGCTTGTCTGTACCGAGTTTGTATGTTCTCCCCATGACCTGCGTGGGTTTTCTCTGGTGCCCCCCACACTCCAAAGACGTGCAGGTTTTGTAGGTTAATTGGCTTGGTATCATTGTAAATTTCTCCAGTGTGTGTAGGATAGTGTAAGTGTGCGGGGATTGCTGGTCGGTGCGGACTCGATGGTGTGGGCTGATGGGCCTGTTTCCACGCTGTATTTCTACACTAAACTAAACTAGTGTGAATGTGGATTTGATGGTTGGCATGGACTCGGTGGGCCGAAGGGCTGGTATCTCTCAACTAAACTCTAAACTAAGCCTAAAAACCTGAATCCATCATGTTAAGCTGTAATTCAGCAGTTGCTCATTCCTCACATCCAGCTCACAAGCCTGAGTCCAGATGCAGTAAATTTCTGAACAGATCCATCACTTGCCTGAGGCGAGAGGAATTTGAAGGCTCACAGGGCTGGCAGAAGTAGGGGAGCCCTCCTACATCAGAATTAAATAAACTGGTGAAGATGGCTTTTATAAACAGTACCATCTGGAGCAATGAAGTGGGTATTTCTTTTTGATTTATATAAACTGTATGTCAGATAAATACATTGAAAAGAAGAAACAACGTACCGATTGTTTCTGCCTTTCAGCAGGAGAGGTAAAACTAGATGGTAAGCTTCAGAGATTATTTTTATTTATGTGGATGCCTGTGGAATTCAGCCTGCACATAATGGTTCTGAGGTTTTCCGTAATAGATATTTGCAATATGCGTTTGGGCATTTATAATCTCTTTCCTGGGTGGAAATAAATTCCAGCACAAAACTGCCCCTAATTTGTCTCTGACAGAATTGTTTCATGATGTGTGGCACGAGAAATTGATGGTGTCACATTGGTGCAAAGCGTTTGTTTATCTGAGGTTGTTACTCCAGGCATAGTCTTGGGGGCAAAGTCAATTCGCCGGTTCAACTGGGAATGTTTGATGCCTGCACTCAGTTCACAGAGCTGTTGTGTTTCCTCAGGACAGACACTCCTTTCTTCGATTTCAGAAAAATAAATCACTGGTGCCATGCAATCGACTATAAATTCAAAGTTACTCTTCAATTTTAAGTAGTGATAAAATCAAATCATTTATTATCAATACAGCGAATTAAAACACCGATTGCTTATCATATTGTATACCCAGAGTGGATTAAAGAATCAGATTCATCAAGAAATGACGACAAGTAATGAAGAACCAGGTTAAAGTTTAACATAACAGTGTTATGTTATTAGTGGGCGGCGCGACTCTTGTCAGCAGCGGCCTCTGCAGTCCGTCTGTCTTTTTATTGTTTTCTATCTTGTTCTATGTAGTTTTTATTGTTTTTTTGTCGGGGTATGTGTGTGGGGGTGGGGTGGGGTGGGGGAATTTTAAGGTCTTTCCCCTGCACGGGAGACCCGACCTTTTCTTTGTCGGGTCTCCGTTGTCGTTGGGGCTGCAACGTGGAGCGGCCTCCAACAGGAATGACCTGGGGCTCCAGTCGCGGAGCTGCAGATCTACTCACCATCACGGAGCTGGCCGAGTCCGGAGCGGGTGTAGCTGTGGTGGAGCGCTGCTGTGACCCGACACCCGGAGATTCGGAAGCTCCTACCGCAGGTCTGTGGACAGTAACACCGGGAGCCCGCGGGTCCCTGGTGGGAGACCGCTTTTCGGGGCTTCCGCAATGTCGACTTCTCCCGCCCGAGTTGCGGGGTTGAAGATTACCTGGAGCGGGGCCTTACATCACCGCCCCGCGCGGCTTGGAATGGCCGCGGGACTTTGTGAGCGCCCGCCGGGGCTCCAACACCAAGACCCGGTGCGTGGCCTTGCATCACCCGGCGTGGCTTTAATGGTTGCGGGACATTTAACATCGCCCGCCGGGGGCTTTGACTGTCTTTGACTCTGACATGGGGGGGAGAGGGGAGTGCAGGGGAGAGATATGTTTAAGTTTTGCCTTCCATCACAGTGAGGAGGACTCACTGTGATGGATGTTTATGTGAATTGAATTGTGTTGGTGTGTGTCTTGGTTCTTTTTTTGTATGGCTGCAGAAACCAAATTTCGTTTGAACCTCATGTGAGGTTCAAATGACAAATAAAAGGTATTGTATTGTATTTATTTTCTGACCCACCAACCTCACCACCATTACTTCGCCAATGTGTTGAGCTTCAGTGGAAATCGCTCAACCTTGAAGAGAAAATGAAGGTGGAGCACTGGGAGCCACTCAATCTTTCAGCAGTCTGTACATGTGCAGGAACAGTGCTTTCTCACATTGCAGAGCTTTAGATTATGCTGGAAATTACTCCATCTCTTCAAATTCCAATGGACACTTTCACTAAATGGCGTGTGTTTAGTGCAGGCTTTGTGAGGCTGGGATGCCTACACCAGAGTCATAATTAACACTAATGTGATGTTATTGAAGGTGCGTGCTGCTTTGTGTCTGGGTCGTAATGAAGCATTTTATTAAGGAACGACTGTGCATAATAGTTATAATAGATCCGATGCTTAAAATTCCAAACAGAGAGTTATTAAAAGGATTTTTTTTCAGGATTTAATATCCCTCTCTTGTTAAGCTAGCATCAGCTAATGGCACAAATCTGAACAGAATTGCACTGCTGTGATGACACATGATTTTGTAGTAATAAAACACTTAATTATTCAATCATTCAGCATGTTGACATAGATTTCAGAAAACAGCAGTCACAGCTGTAGTCTCCTTGCTTCTCCTGGAAGCCATGACCAGTGAAAACAAATTAACACTGTGAGATTACAAAAGTTATTTTGAATATTTTTCCTTACATTTGTGAATCCTTAATTTTTTTTTCCCCTGTGAATAACTACTTAAAATTGATAAGTATGTGAATGTAAGATAAATTAAGGTTTTGGCATTTACAGAAAATCAAACCATCCAGTGAGTTATTCCCTTATCAAGGCTCGATTATTAACATATTTCATCTTTCTGCAGACTGATTAGCCCGCATCAAAAGCTTTTTCACTGCACCTCTGTACACATGACAATAAACTAAACTGAGTTCTGGACAATAAACTAAACTGATATGAACACAAAACTGCTGGAGGAACTCAGCAGCTCAGACTGCACCTGTGGAGGGAATGGACAGGCAATGCCATGAGTTGGGACCATTCAGACCTCAGAATCTGAAGAAGGGTCCTGACCCAAAATGCGGTATGTCCATTTCCTCCCTTTTTTCTGACACTTGGATCTGAAAAAAGCTTCCAACCCAAAATATCATCTGTCCATCCCCTCCACAGATGCTGCCTGACCCGACGTGTTTGTCCAGCATATTGTGCTTGGCTCAAGATTCCAGCATCTGCAGTTCTGTGTGAACTGAGTTCTTGTATAATTTGGCCCCATTTAAGGTCCACACACTAATTTACTTTCCACCAGTAAAAGGTGAACCAGGTGCACCATCACAGAATGTTATGCGTTGTATTTAGGAACATGGGACTTAGGAGCAGGTTTTGGCTCCATTGTCTAATGGGATCATGCTTGATCTTGTACCTTGTTTTCTATTATATACAATGATTAGAAATCTTACGATTTAAAAATCTCTTAACCTCTGTCTTGCCAATACAAAATGAGTGACTGCAGAATAAGCTCTGCAATACGTTGGAATAAATAATTTTGAAGATCTATATCCCTCTAAGAAAATAACTTTCTCTTCATCTCTGTGCTTAGAGGTCAATGCTTGTCCTGAGCCTATGGCCCTTATTTCCGCACTCTCCATTCTAAAAAAACATTCCCACAGTTTCTACCTTGTCTATCCCTCAGGATTCTGTATGTCAATGAGATCTCTACTGCTACCAAACTCCAGGGTGTTTAGGCCAATCATAATCTGTCCTGTCGGACAAGGTGCTAATTCTATTGAATCTAATCTTCTACCTGACAGGAAAGGGGAGATGAGAAATGACCAGAGTGTGAGCTGTCCTAGATAATGTTAGCTGTTTTCCTGAGGCAGCATGAACTGTAGATTAAGCTGAGTGTGGTGGAAGGAGGGGAGAAGGGGGCAGCTGGTTGGTGGGTTATGCTGGGCTATGTATACAATTCTCTGCAGTTTCTTGTGGTCTTGTGCAAAGCAGTTATCATTGCGAAAGTACATGTCTTCTATCCACACTGTCCTTTACTTGAAATCTGCACTTAGTAATATATCACCCACTGACCCATAACCCTTTAATGTATACACAACTTTTTACATTTAACAGAAACAAGAGCAGATTTGAGAAATCTGCCTTCAAAGAATGCAAACAACCTTCAGTGCAAAGCATTTCAGGGCACATGTCCTCTCCAGTTTATGAATACCCAACTTATGTACAACCCATGCATATGAAGTGAGACTGACGAGACGGATTTGCCGGCTGCTGCACGGCAGCAGGTATTTTCTGCCGTGAGGGAACTCGGTTAGTGGCTGCACTTCGCACGTACAAACCTACTACATGTTATGAACAGTTAACATGAATGAAACCCTGCCTTTACCTTGGAGAAGACGTGTTACTGACACCAGAGGCTAAAGTCAGCTAAACATGGCTCACCTCATCAAATCACACTTAACTGAACTGGATGCAGATCGCCAATCAAGCTCATCTCGCGCATTGGCAATATATGGTATGAGTCCTTGCACATTAAAGACTAGGGCACTGTGTTATAATTGTAGGAAGACAAAAAAACACCTGACTTAAAATTACCCAAAAGATAAAAGCAAAGTAATTTGCATATCACTGTACCTTAATTGGTACACATAACAATAAAATACCTTTGACACCTTTAATAGGAAGTTAATGTGGAATCAGATGCTTCAATGAAATTGCATGTGGCTAAAACTCTGACCAGCAGTTTAGACTAAAGGGCCTGTCCCACTTAGGCGATTTTTTAGGCGACTCCAGGAGACTATGCGATCGCCACATGGTCGCCACATGGTCGCCGGTGGTTGCCGGGGTGTCGCCTGCATGGTCATGAGTAGTTTCCTCAGTGGACTGAAGAAGGGTCTCGACCCGAAACGGCACCTATTCCTTCTCTCCATTAATGCTGCCTCACCCGCTGATTTATTCCAGCATTTTGAGTCTACCTACTATCTATTTGCTTCTAGTGGCTGCACTTTATGCATATCATAATATTAACTTTGGCTGCTGAATTAGTCCTGATAGATAATGTCAACAATGTGATAATGACAATGTGGCCATGTTTCACAAGTCGATTACATTAAAGTGTAACATTTTGATGTTTCAACTTGCATGAGCAATTTGATATAGTGCCGACCATTGAATTCCTCTTCAGGTCCGCCAAGGTGTAAATGGCCTTTTTTGACATTATCAAATGTTGAATCAATTAAAGCAATGTTCAGAAGTCATTCCCTGTGTGAAGCCTGGTTGGGAATTTAGTTCATTTACCTCAATATTGATGGATGCTTTGGAATGAGACAAATAAAGGACTGAGTCAGCAAAAAAAGCCTCAAGCTGATTTCTTGGCCCATGTTTTTCAGGCATCACAATTTGTTTCCATTGATTCAGGTTACTCAGTTGTTTCTTGAGTTTGTGTTGAATGTGAACATCTAAATCTTCACTGGTGGTGAAAGTAAACTATAATTCCTCCTGGAGGTAACTATCAGGTGTGCATTGACCAACTCTTGAAGAACATCTCACTAATTTTGGTTCAAAACCACAGTGTTCCCAAATTACATTATATGCAATATATATATTTCATACAGATACCTGCTTAACCTACTATCATTATAAATGGCACTCAAAAGAGGCATAGTTTAGTGCAATAATGGGAGCACATTGGAGAAGCTAAATGCCAAAAAGAAAATATTTGAATAGGAACTTTGACCTACACGGAACAATTGACTCTCAATCTGATTATTTGACTCTGCTTATCTCACCTAGCACAAGAATTTGCAAAATCTAAGTTTCAATCATTGCTGAGCAGTGAAACGACAAAGATAAATACTTTAAAATGTATTGAGGATATGAAGAGCAGATCTGATCAGATTCATTGGGATCTTTGTGTATCATCCCACCCTATTGTACGGAGATGGATGTTCTTGATACACAGAGGGCAACATTCAAAGTTCAAAATCGCTCCCTCATTCGTGGGCATACCATCTACAAAATGCACTGCAGTTACTCTCTTTGCAATTTAGATAACATCTCCCAGACCCTTGAAAGGCAAGGCATGTGGGAACGTCACCTAGACTTACCTGGATCTATTTCTGTTCCTTTATGAATCCTGCAACCCCTCCTGCCAACAACACTTCACCAGGGCAACAGTGGTTTATGAAGACCGATTACCACCACCTTTCCGACCAATGAGGAATGTTGTAATAAATGCTGACAAAGTCAGTAATATCTGTGTGCAAAATTAATAACTTTTGAAGATGGACTAACAGCTTCCCTTCTGGAATCCCAGAAGGTTGGTTAACTGATGCGTGGTTTGTCAGGTCAGTAATGACCAAGAAACTGGTGATGTTCTGTTCACTTCTTCATTTAGATAAACTTCACTTTGCTCCTAAACCACTTCCTTCCTTCCTTCAAGGAGCACACTCAGGTTAATTATGCAATCTTGTAATCCTAATGAGAAATCCTTGAATGAAGAGAGTGCGAGTAAGAAAAAATTGGTGGTTAAATTGACTCAGAACTTTTTTTCTATTATCTCCTCATATCATCTGTACCAGGTGCTTTGCCCTTACTTTAGCAGGGCATTTTTATACGTCTGCATCTCCATTGATGATGGTGAACTCAAATAAAGAGTCACTATTTTAAAATTTATGGTCATCTATTTAAATTAGAGCAGAGCTCAATGGTTTTTTTTTGTGACGAGTTTTCAGATTTTATTTTCCTTAAAGGAAGCAGGGGCTTCAAATATTTTTAAGGCAGATATAGAAACAAAAGAAGGTGATTACTATGGATAGACAGGAATGTGGTATTGTGATAAAAACTGAGTAGCCAGCATCATATTAAGCTCCAGTGTTCTTGTCCTGCTAATAATTTGTGGGTAATGGAAAGGAACTGCAGATGCTGATTTATACCAAAGATAGAGTTACTCCAGCACTTTGTGTCTAATAATTTATTTTTATCAGCCAGGAGTTCATTGAAATGTAAGGTTTAGAGATTTCCAAATAACAAATGTAGGTTTTGTAGATAGATAAGCTGTGCAGGAACCAAGACGGACCTTTTTATGGAAGAGAAAATTAACAGATGGAGCGATATGGATCTATAATCCACAACTCATCTCAGGATCGAATGTGCTACCAAGATTGCAAACATCTTGGTTCAAACAGTTGCCAGAAAGAAGCATGAATTAGTTGTCAGGTGAGAACATTGTGTAATTGGGATTGTGGTCCTCCCAATATTTAGGTTTGGTTTAGATCACCTTTTCCAAGTGACTCTCTGAATTGGATTGCAGAGACAAGGGATGCACTGCTATCATTTATGCTTCTGGGTTGAATAATTGGTATTCCAACTTTTGTTTTGTGCAAGTTTACTCTGTTGCTGCACAGTATTTTTACTTTTAGTCCATTGCTGTACGATAAGGTTTCTTCAGTCTCCACAGATAGAAAATGAGAATTATCTTGTACTGATATATGTCCACTGCATTCTCTACAACCTGAGAAGCCTGTTGAAAATCAGGTGCAATGGAAGTTTGTTCCTCCTGGCATATCAAGAGTTGATACGGTCTTGGCTGGACAGCACACTTCTGACTACATACAAGACTCATTGCAGAGGGCATGCTCCGTCACATTCACTGATTATATCAAAGCACCCACAACATTTTGGTGTTGGTATTAGTTTATCATTGCCATATGGACCGCAATACCGTGAAAGACCTTGTGTGCTATCCAGTCAAATCTTGCCATACATGAGTACAATTATCTCTTACATGAATCCAACAGATTGTGCAAAATGTGAGAGGCAATCGAGTGCAGAATTTTGAGTTGCAACTGAAGTGCAAATGCTTCAACAAGATAGATTAGGATATCATGGATTCATCGTTAAATTATAGGAGACCAGTTCAACAGTCTGATAACAGCAGAGAAGGAGATGTTCTTGAAACTAGTGGTACGTGCTTTCAAGTTTTCGTATCTTCTGCTGACAGGAAAGGGGAGAAGAGGGAATGAACCGGGTGCGGGTGGTTCTTGATTAAATTGGTATATTTTCTGAGGCAGCTTGAAGTGTAAATGAAGTTGAGAGTATGGCGGCTGATTTGTGTGATGAACTGGAGTGGATCCACAACTTTGCATTTATTGTGGTCTTGGACAGCAGAGCTAAGAAAACAAGCTGTGATACATCTGGATAGGATGCTTTCTGTGATGCATCTGTGGAGATTGGTAAGAGTTGTTGGTAAGAGCTAAGAAAGTGCGACTCAGACTTTTGCTGGTGTTTTCAACTAGCATTTACAATCCTTTGGAGATGGTTGTCAAAGTCCAGAATAAATTAGTACACACATGTAAAGGAAGGAATGCACAGAGTAGATATGCAATTAGAGCTAACATTCTAAGCACCCTGTCTCTGTTTATAAAATCATCTGTTTAGCTCCTTTGCAACCATCCCAAATACTGACATTAAGATTGCAGGATGTTCTCAGCAATTTGATTAATTCAAAGTGCAAATTTTAGAGAGATGGATAAAGGTTCTTCTGCTCGCTATTTGGCAGTTCCTATTGGCAGCGGGTTGCAAGCCTGCAGTAGGTAATAATACTTGCTCCCATTCAATCACCCACTCCTGCCACTAATCCTTCCTCACTTTATGTTTTGTGATTATTGAATTGACATCTTCTAAGATCTTTCCAGACAAACACAAAAAATGCTTCACTCGAGAAAGGCATCTGCATTGAATATATGGCACCAACCCAGCACCACATTTTTAATAGGCGTGTATTTTTCAGAGATTTTGCCTTGATCCAGCCGTGGGTTTAGTTTCATGGTCACCTGAATTCAATGAGCAAGTATGGCTGAATATCACGGGTGAAGGGCATTATTCTTCAGCGTTGCCAGGCTGATATCAGCATGAGGCACGTTGTTATTTCACTTATCTCACTGATGCTGAGAAGGAGGGATAGAGAATAAATACATACATGCTTCTGTGGAAATAAAAATAATAATAACGTTTCCAGATAGCAAAAGCTTTGGTAGCATTGGAGACTGACTGCTGAGATGAATACAAAATAAGGGATTAACATGACTGACAAGAAACTAGAATGACTGGCGCAGTCTGGTGTTAATAGGATTTCCAAAACTTTATTTGATACCTTTCTCATTTACTATACAATTCAAATTTTACTTTGCTGCTTACGGTTGCTACTGCTGCAACATTCTGTGTACAAAAATCACAAGGAAATCATGTTACAGGGTAAACATATATGGGGGAGAGTCAGATTCAAAATATTCATTATTTGCAGCACAGCAGAATCCCACCCGCTATTAAAACATGAAATCCTACCATTAAAATGACACCTCATTATCTATTAATACAGTGCATCTATTCATTCAGGTACCAAGAGACCTCAGCCAAGCCATGTGGTATCCTGATGCCTCCTTGTGATGTTCTTGATAGCAGATTGAAGGGGTGGAGTTCATGACACATGTATAGAGTTGTCTATAATTGCTGTGTTGCCTGTTTATTTTATGAAGGAATTAGGTTAATGGCTAAGATAAGGCTGCAACATTGCACAAGCCACTTCAGTTGTGTGGCAGATCCTGGATTCTGGAGATGCAAACACCACAAGGAGAAAGATTTCTTCTGGGAGCTTTGTACAGAAAATCATCCATGGTTTTAAATTAGTTGCCCATAACTGTAAGATTTTAATTGAACTTTATTATTTTCTTGACCTTGTAACTCACCAGCAACAAAGTCATGAGAGACGTATTCAGTGAGTTTGAACCATATTCATACACCTATGAATAGAACTAATGGGCCAAACAGCCAACTGTTCCACTTCAATGTATTATGATTGCATGTCTTTCATATCATTATACTTTATTGCTCCCATATCACTGTGCCATAATATTTTCCTTTTCAATGTGTGATCCGTGCTTGTCAAGATGTCAGGAAATAAAGTGGTCTCTGAAGGGAGGAAATGTGTGCCAAAGGTGCAATAATCAACACATCATAGGATTTTTTTAAAAGGATGTGATTGCTCTATGATAGCCCCCACAATGTGGTCACTCGACTGAAAATACTAGGTAGTTCAAAAAATGGTGCAGAAGCGTAAAGAAATTTAAGAATATTTTTTATTGGTGCCAGGATCTGGTAACGGGGGGTGAAAAATATGGTTGGTATATCCCTTTTTGCTGAGTTTTTTATAATAGAGCGATTGTTTCTCTTTCTTTCTTTCTTTTCTAGGGTCTATTTCTTAACTTTCTTCTCTAACTCTCTTTCTAATGGGCTTTCTTTTCCCAACACTTTCCTGCACTATCACGACTCTTTCTCACTTTCCTTACTTCTTTTATTTCTATCTTTCTTAAAGCTCAAAAAGTGAAGGGGTACAACAAATGTAATACGATATATGTGGTGTGTATTACTGTAACTTATTGTACTTCTAATTTAAAAAAAAATAAAATATATATATTTTTTTTTTAAAGAATATTTTTTAAAAGAAATGGGTTCCATGTGAGCCGTGTGGCAGAAGAGTCCTGGTGAGCCATGCGGCAGATCGATCCCGGCGAGGGAGGATTGAATTGCATTTCTATTAATGTGAGAGACGTGATGCGTAAGGAGGGTGAATGAAGGATATGGATAGGTACATACAACTGGGACTTTGTAGCTGTAACTAAAACCTAGCTAAGAGAAGTACTGGAAAACCCCGGAAAAACAGGTGTATGGAGCAAGCTGCCAGAGGAGGTAGTTGATGCAGGGTCTATCCCAACGTTTAAGAGAGAGCTTGTCAGGCACGTGAATAGGACAGGTTTGGAGGGATATGGACCATGCGCAGGCAGATGGGACTAGTGTAGCTGGGACATGTTGGCCGGTGTGGGCACGTCGGGCTGAATAGCCTGTGTCCACACTGTATCATTCTTTGACTCTATCTGCATACCCAACTGCAGGCCTGACTCGCCTGCTGCGTACCCAAAATCCCGCCGGATAGACCCGTTGGGTCGCACGGGCTGACACAGAAAGACCCAGTGTGCTGCAGCCTGGAAGGGGGAAGCCACCAAGCCAAGACCCTGCTCGTCCCCTGGTGAGGGGAGAACAGAAGAGGAGGATTTATAGTACTCTCATAATAGGGTGATCATCCCCTTTATATTTCTCAGCTCCACCCATACAGTTTAACTGGATGAACCATCAGTAATGTCATCTTGGACTACTTCCATTACATTCTTCTTCATCAATAAAGTGACATTCCCTCCTCTACCTCGCCTGTAGCAACTGTACCCTGGAACATTAAGCTGCCAGTCCTGTTCTTCTCGTAGCCAGGTTTTAGTAACAGCTACAAAGTCCCAGTGTCATGCACCAGTCCATGTCCCGAGTTCACCCAGTTTACTCATCAGGTCTCTCTCACATTAAAAGAAATGTAATTCAATCCTCACTCCCCGCCATGCTTCTGCTTATCCTGTACACTGAGCTTTCTTACATCGCCTCCCATACCAACTTCCAGCCTTTCACCTGCCTCAGTCTGATCTCCCTCTTCCTACCCTCACTGTCACGTGCTCCTGGTGGTAATCCTGAAATCACTGGAGGTCCTGCTGTTTAACTTTTTTGCCTAACTCCCTATATTAATTTTCCTACCAATGTAATTTGTGCCAACATGCACAATAACTTCACCCTCCCCCTTGAGTATGTAGCACAGCTGCTTGGAGACTTTCATTCAATTCTATCAGTTCCTGATTACCCGACAATAAGTCGACTCAGAGACTCAGTATATTCAGTATTGCCCTCATGATTGTGTACACCTCTCGAAGATTCTAAGATCTCCCTTCAGCCTCTTGCAATCCAAGGAATAAAGTCCTCACCTCTCCAAACTTTCCCTATGGATGGATGGATGGATGGATAGATGGATGGATAGATGATTAATGACCAGAAACGTCACCCATTCTTTCTCTCCAGAGATGCTGCTTGTCCTGCTGAGTTATTTCAGCATTTTCAGTGTAAACCAGCATCTGCAGTTCCTTCCTGCACATAGATAATTGATGGGCTCAGGCATGGAGAAAGCAATTTCAATATTTACCAAGAACACCAAACAAATACTTGAGGCGTTGAAATGTCAGGGTTTAATTAAAAATAAAATCTGCACATTCTTGAGATCTAAAGTAAAAACATAAAATACTGGAAATACTCCTCTGAGTGTTTTGGTTTCCTCCACATCACAGAGCTCTGCTGGTTGGGAGGTTAATTGGCCAATGCTCATTGCCACAAGTGTGTAGGTAAGTGCTAGAATGCGAGGAGACCAGTGAGAATAAGTGGAGAATAAAATGATGGGATGAGTGTAAGGTTAGTGTAAACAGGTGATTGATGGTTGGTGTAGAATTGATGAGCAGAAATGCATGTTTCTGTGCTGTATCTCTCTATGACGATGGGACTCCATCAGAAACCTGTTTGGGTTGCTTACAACCCTTCCGCCACTAGAGACAGTTGCTCGCTCAGTCAAAGCCCCACATATCCATCGGAGAACAATCTGAGTTTTGCCTGCCTTTCCACCATTATAAGACTCCCCCATCCCTTCTCCTCTTCTGGTAAGACTCCTGCCCATCAGCCCTGGGGAGCAGGAGAATGCCTTTGTGGTTGAAGCATTTGGATAGGAAATGAAAGATATGGATCTAATGCGGTGAAATTGGGATTAGCATAGATCGGCATCATGGTCGGCATGATAGTTGGGCTGACTGGCATGTTTCTGTGCCATACAACTCTATGACATTGTGTCATGATTTGCCCAACAACATGGCACTGCAAATGATTCTTATTCCTGGTGGCAGTCTGCAACAGAAAATTTTCCTGAGCATTGAGTTGCAAACTAGATCGGCCTAAAGAAAAGGAAATATGACTAAAGGAAAGCGATGGCACAGTGGCATAGCTATAGAGCTGTTGCCTTATAACGCCAGAGACACGGGTTCAATCCTGACTACAGGAGCTGTCTGTATGGAGTTTGTACATTCACTCTGAGACCACATAGGTTTTCTCTAGGTGCTCCAGTTTCCTCTCACACTCCATAGACGTACAGGTTTGTAGGCTAATTGGTACATTGTTCCTAGTGTGTAGGATACTGCTACTGTACAGGGTGATCGCTGGTCGGCGTGGACTTAATGGGCCAATGGGCCTTTTTCCATGCTGTATCTCTAAAGTCTAAAGAAAGTGACAAAAGGGCTGGGTCTCTCCATCTTACTGTCATCTGAGTTAGAATATCTGCATGGAAGAGTTAACCTCATGCCTGCCTGTCTATTTGCTGATGCATTGCAGGAAGATCCATATTAAATAGTTAATGATGGTTTGAACATGAGAAACAGTGTCAAGGTTAGGCTAATTGGCCCCACATACATGCTCAGCAATTTAATAATGTTATGGCTGATTCAATATTGACCTCAAACACTCTCATTCTCATTCCTCACTTGATTTCCTCACAGCCTTCGACATTCAGTCCTTTCACCCAAGTCACCAATGTGAATGTAACTATATTGTCCCTTTTACACTGCATTAGTTGCTAATCTGAAAATGACCCATCTCTCCCTCTCTCTGATTTTGTCATTGCCACCCCTCTCCAGACTAAATCTCTACTATCTCATCTCGTGCAGAACCCTTATATGCGTCACCTTTGTGAAAGCATTCTGGAAATTCAAAAAACTACTTCCAGAAGCCAAAAAAAGGAGAGCTGTTGGAGGAGCTCATTGGGTGGAGGGAAATGGATACTGAATGTTTCAGGATGAGAACCTTTATCTAAACTGGAAGATAATGGGTCCTAACTTGAAATGTCAATTGTTCATTTCTCTCTACTGATGCTGTCTGACCCATTGAGTTCCTTTAGCAGTTCTTTTTTTTTTTTTGCTACATATTAAAGCATCTGAAGTTTTTTGTACCTCCATTTTACCTCGCCTCTTTGCTGCTTCAAGAACATGTTTGATGAACTTGCTCTATCGTGCTTATCATACACTTTTTCCATTCTTAAAACCATTTTGACTGTATGTTTGCCTTATGACTTTCTAATGTTCTGCTCTTAATGTCCATAACCATGGATTCCAGCTTTTTCCAATGGCAGATGTTATGCTAACCAGCCTATAGTTACCTAGTTTATGTTTCTAGCTTTCATTGACTCTGGTGCTAGATGATATTATATAAGACCAGTGGTTTTTCTAGTTTTCTATTTTGTACGTCTATTCTCATTATATTTGCAAGACTCATGTTATTTCCCTGACTGGTCATGTTATGAGTGACACAGTAAACTTACCACTGGATCAGGGTGTTTGTGACAGTATTAGCTAACTCAAGTTGGTTCTCTAAAATGCCAAAATTAGTCAAAACATTGTTCATGAAGATAGTGAAGGATATTGAAGATTTGAGAAAATTAGAGAGTTATGAGATATATACAAATTGAACGTTCTTGTTCCGACTGCCAAAGCATATCTATTGCTTGCTGCATGCCACCTCTTCACTGTTTAATGATAAATGGCTGTTTTAGTTGGGAATGGTGAAAGTCAGGCTGAGTGAAGGTGGGACAATGTATTAATTCGGGTCAGAGGAGTAAGACTTCCTATGGTCGAGATGATATGAAAGTATTATATTTGGCAATGGAAATTCAAATACTATTGCATCAAAATCAATGTTATCGGCCAAACTTCGTAATCCATTTCCTGGAGCCAAGCAGCTATTCAGTTCCCATGGCACAATTGATGATCAATGAATCAGCCATTGAATTCTAATGAGCAAATATGATCAAAGTTATAAAAATATTCACAATGAGTCAAAGGTGGACAATAATGCTGGAGAAACTCAGCGGGTGAGGCAGCATCTATGGAGCGAAGGAATAGGAGACATTTCGGGTCGAGACACTTCTTCAGGCTGATGTGGGGTGGGGGCTGGTAGAAGAAAGGAAGAGGTGGAGACAGTAGGCTGTGGGAGAGCTGGGAAGGTGAGGGGAAGGAGAAAGCAAGGACTACCTGAAATTGGAGGTCAATGTTTCAGGCAGTCCTTGCTTTCTCCCTCATTCCCCTCCCTTCCCAGCTCTCCCACAGCCACTGTCTCCACCTCTTCCTTTCTTCTTCCAGTCCTCCCCCCCCCCCCCCATATCAGTCTGAAGAAGGGTCTTGACCCGAAACATCATCTATTCCTTCACTCCATAGATGCTGCCTCACCCGCTGGGTTTCTCCAGCATTTTTGACTACCTTCGATTTTTCCAGCATCTGCAGCTCTTTCTTAAACATACAATGAGTCTGATGCATTTCTCAGCTTCCAAACAAGGTAAGATTTCCATAATTTCCCTTGGTAATCGATTTTATTAAAGAGACGATAGCTGGTAATGCAGTGGCACATCTTGTAGAACTGCTGCCTCACAGTGCCAGAAATCCAGGTTCAATCCTGGCCTCGGCTGCTGTTTATGTAGAGTGTGCATGTTCTCCCTTTGTCTGAATGGGTTTCCTTTGTGTGCACCGATTTCCTCCCACACCCCTAAAGATGTAAAATTTGTAAGTTTATTTGCTTCTGTAAATTGCCCCAAGTGTGTGCATGTAAAGAGGTATAACATAGAACTAGTGTGAATAAGTGATCGACGGTCAGCATGGACGTAGTGGGCCGAAGGGCTTGTTTTCATGCTGTATATCTAACATAAACTAATCTAAATGTGCAAGTTGGTATGCAGCAGAACAACCACAGATGATATCCATCCATTAGTTGACTTGTCAACTGTTTATCTATTTTAGGTCCATTACAATTTATCCTTTTCAAGCAAAAAGAGAACTCGAAGAACACGAGGGCTCAGGGCTTTAATTCAGCTCAATCTGTGCACACTGTGGTTTGACTCTTATACAGTTGAAGTGCACATCATTACTCTTTTACGTGTAATGAGGGCTGCTGAGAGCAGCATGAAAAGAACTGCTGACAGTTCAGCGCAATGCTGTTCATTGTAACAGACCCATTACATGTGTGTCGTTGAGACGCATAAATGGATCTCATTTTGCTCATCTTTCAGATTGTTGGAACAGCTTGAGTTTAAAGGAACGGTCTAAGTTGGCATTAGCTGATTAGTTTTACACTGTTTTCCTGGTTTTTTTTGTGAATTCAACTGCCTTGCCACTTAGTCTGAATGACAAATGCACAATGCTGCACATTGAATCAGACTGGCAAATTATTTAACAATCAAGTATACAAACCAAACCACTGCATTTAACATGGGTGCCAGCAATGAGAGCTTAACATTTACCACATGTGATATGCACTGTGCCTTATTATAAATCCCTTCCTGATATTTTTTTAAATAATTCTACATGTTGAAAAACCATTGTATTAACTGGTGGTACTTGTTATGGCATCCTTTAAATTTTTTGGAGTTAAATTTAAACTATATGTTTTACCAGCTACCACCATCTCCCACGGCAAAATAATTGATTTCTCCCCTTCCCCCTTCCACCATGCTCATGTATTCATATTATCCAACTGAGAATTATACAAATAGTACAAACTAATCTATCGGGAGACCCAGCAGTTTGCAACGTGCTCTGTTTACCAAGGCCTGCTGGATCGCCTGGTTGCGAACATTTAACTCCCCTTCCCATTCCCATTCTAATCATTCCAGTCTTGGCCTCCTTCAATGCCACAGTAAGGCCACACGCAAACTGGAGGAACAGCACCCCTTATTCCACTTGGGTAGCTTACAACCCAATGTTATTGACATTAAATTCTTCAATTTCAAGTAATACCTCCCAACACCCTCTTCCTTTCCTGTACCACCTCTAATCCCCATCTTCACTCATTTCTCCCACTATCACCTGTCCCCTCAGCCATGCTGCTACTTTCCTCTCCTTCATATGCTCATCTCCCATTACTGATCCTTCAATTTCCTTTTAATCCCCCTCAGCTCTATCCCTCCCACTGGCTTTACATTTCACGGCTCTTCCCTCCTTTTCTGAAAATAATTTGGCTTTTGTCACTAATTCCATCCATCTGTCAATCCAACTCCCTCCTCACCGGTATCCACCTATCACTTACCAAATGTTGTCCTTCCCCTCCCTCTGTTCTGGCTTTCTCTCCCTTACTGCAATCAGTATGCAGAAAGGTCCCAACCAGAAAGGACACCTGCCCATTCCCTCCACAGATGTCTGACCCATTAGGTTCTTCCAGCACTTTGTGTTTTGTTCAACATTCCATCATCTACAGTCTCTTCTGTCTCCATGCATTATTAAGAGTTGAATTCTGTCCAATCGCAGTCTCTTTCTATTTATTATTATTGATTTAAATGCTTGGAAGATTGTGAAGTGTGTAAATGCAACTTCTTGATGTGTGGTCTTGATGACGAAACACGAGGGCTGCAAGTGCACCTCACATTTTCTAATGTTGGTGTTATAACTGAACAGAAATAGTAAGATTAAACGAGAACTTACCAGTTTGATCTTTATTTTATGAGGAGTTACGACGAGCGATTACATGAAGAAGCCCGCCAGTCCGCATGCACGTCAATCTTCAAAGCAGCGGTGTGAAATCACAAATACTGTAACAGTAGTTGAAGTGACATAGTAAGATTAGAGAAGACTAGAACTACCAGATGACCTTTATGATACGAGGGTTGAGAGCGGAGGGCACATAATCGCTCATCGTAACTCCTCATAAATTAAATATCAAACTTCAAACTGGTAAGTTCTCATTTAATCTTACTATTTTACTTCGGAGTCACGTGAGTGATTCCGTGAAACATAGAAATTAGGTGCAGGAGTAGGCCATTCGGACCTTCGAGTCTGCACCGCCATTCAATATGATCATGGCTGATCATCCAACTCAGTATCCTGTACCTGCCTTCTCTCCATACCCCCTGATCCCTTTTGCCACAAGGGCCACATCTAAATCCCTCTTAAATATAGCCAATGAACTGGCCTCAACTACCTTCTATGGCAGAGAATTCCAGAGATTCACCACTCTCTGTGTGAAGATTTCAAAGCTCTGTGATTTTATGCCATGGATACGAGTCCATGCGTCACACACTGCATCAGTTGACCCAGGATGAGTGAATAATAAATAATGCATAGAAACATGACATAGATTTAAACATGTTGATGCTTTAATTAGCAAAAGAAAACAATAGCGACCCCTCTCTTCCAGGGGGAAGTTATAAAACAGATTCTAAAATGGAGTGGGCAAATACCCCCAGTCTGGCAAGAGGTTTATTATAAAACTTTTGAAAAGTCAGATCATTTGACCATCCTGCGGCAGCGAGGATATGGTCGAGAGGGACGTCCAGTACCCTCGCTGCTGACGTTGATGCCGCCCTGGTGGAGTGAGATTTAAAAATGTCAGTGTCTAGTCCCGCGCAAGCCAGAAGCTGTTTCAGCCACCTTGAAATGGTCTGTACAGACACCTTCTTATGAGGCTTTTTGTGACTGATGAATATCATTAATTCGGAGCCTCTGAGGCCCTTGGTGACCTTGATATACTGCTGTAAGTGCGTAACTACACACAGCCGAAGGTCCATGGGGTATGCCGTAAAAATAAGTTTGAGCCCTGACGCCCCTGGTCTGCTCTGCTTAAATAAATCATAAACATAAAACGTTATGGTATTTACAGATGAAACCATCCTGTCCAGTCGCAGCTTCTGCAATGCCTGGACCCGTTGCGCTGAAACCAGCGCCATGAGCATGACCACTTTGAGAGTGAGTTTGGGCAAAGACAGGGATGTAGCTGGAGTCCACTGGCGAGGCAGCGTGAGTACCACACTCACATCTCAAATTTCCGAGTACCTGGGCCTGGGGGGATTAGAGTTAAAAATACCCTTCATGAACCTGGATATTAAAGGGTGAGACCCAACAGAGTGTTGTCCCAATCCCAGCCATAAGTACGATGATAAGGCACTCATGGCACTGTTGATGGCACTATAGCTTAGTCGCTCATCAAAATATAGTGTAGAAAGAAATTCCAACACATCCGATATGCGTGCCGTGTGATATGATATGTTCGACTGTGAGCAGAACACCTCCCATTTCTTAATATGAGAGATTTACTATTTTTTGGTACTATCCCTCCAGGCCGCGGTGATCACATCCACGGTACAATCTGATAGTCCGAGCCCCAGGTACGGTCTCCTCAGAATCTGCAAACCAATTGATTAACACATCCGACATGCTTGATTGGTTAACACGGTTATGTAGTGGATGGTTCTCCCCAGTCACAGGGTGAACCAGCAGGTTACTGCGTTTGGGGACAGCCATAAGAGGCTGTGTTATTATTCCCAGAACGAGTGGAAACCATGGCTGTGTAGGCCAGTCGGGTACTACCAAAACGCCTGAGGCAGAGTCCTGCTTGATCTTGAGCAAACACCGACTGATGAGGCAAAATGGGGGGAATGCATATAAAAACCATGTGCTCTAATTTTAGTCACCAGTCTCCCGTGCGGGACCTTATCAAAGGCTTTCTGAAAGTTTAGATACACTACATCCACTGGCACCCCTTCATCCATTTTACTTGTCACATCCTCAAAAAATTCTAGAAGATTAGTCAAGCATGATTTCCCTTTCATAAATCCATGTTGACTTGGACTAATCCTTTTACTGCTATCCAAATGCCCCATTATTACCTCTTTAATAATTGACTCCAGCATCTTTCCCACCACCGAAGTCAGGCTAACTGGTCTGTAATTCCCTGTTTTCTCTCTCGCTCCGTTCTTGATAAGTGGGATAACATTAGCTATCCTCCAATCCACAGGAACTGATCCTGAATCTATTGCACATTGGAAAATGATCACCAATGCGTCCACTATTTCTAGAGCCACCTCCCTGAGGACCCTGGGATGCAGACCATCAGGCCCTGGGGATTTATCATCCTTCAGTCCCATTAGCCTACCCAATAATATTTCTCGCCTAATGAAAATTTCTTTCAGTTCCTCTACCCTCTTAGATCCTCTGTCCTCCAGTACATCTGGGAGATTGTTTGTGTCTTCCTTAGTGAAGACAGATCCGAAGTACCTATTCAACTCTTCTGCCATTTCCTTGTTTCCCATAATAATTTCACCCGTGTCTGCCTTCAAGGGACCCACATTTGACTTTGTCAATCTTTTTCCCTTAACATATCTAAAGAAGCTTTTACTGTCCTTTATATTCCTGGCCAGCTTCCCTTCGTACTTCATCTTTTCAGCCCGTATTGCCCGTTTTGTTTCCTTCTGTTATCCTATGAAAGTTTCCCAATCCTCTGGCTTCCGGCTACTCTTTGCTGTGTTATACATCTTTTCTTTTAGTTTTATTCTATCCCTACCTTCTCTTGTCAGCCACGGTTGCCTCCTACTCCCTTTAGAATCTTTCTTCCTTTTTGGAATGAAATGATCCTGCATCTTCCGGATTATGCCCAGAAATTCCTGCCATTGCTGTTCCACCATCATTCCTGCTAGGATCCCCTTTCCAGTCTACATTGACCAGCTCTCCTCACATGCCTTCATAGTCCCCTTTGTTCAACTGCATCGCTGACACTTCCGATTTAACCTTCTCCTTCTCAAATTGCAGATTAAAACTAATCATATTATGATCACTACCTCCAAGCGGTTCCTTTACCTCGAGTTCTCTTATCATATCTGGTTCATTGGACAACACTAAATCCAGAATTGCCTTTTCTCTGGTCGGCTCCATTACAAGTTGTTCTAAGAATCCATCTCGGAGGCATTCTACACACTCTCTTTCTTGGGGTCCTGAACCAACCTGATTTTCCCAGTCGACCTGCATATTGAAATCCCCCATCACCACAGTGGCATTACCTTTGTTACATGCCAGTTTTAACTCCTGCTGCAACTTACACCCTAAATCCGGGCTACTATTTGGGGGTCTGTAAATAACACCAATTAGTGTCTTCTTGCCTTTACAATTCCTCAACTCAATCCACAGTGACTCTACCTCGTCAGTCCCTATGTCTTCCCTCGCAAGGGACTGAATTCCATCCCTCACCAGCAGAGCTACCCCCCTCCTCTGCCCACCTGCCTGTCCTTTCTATAGGATGTATAACCCTGAATATTAAGTTCCCAGGCCCGATCCTCCTGCAGCCACGTCTCAGTAATCCCCACAAAGTCATATCGACCAACCTCTAACTGAGCCTCAAGCTCATCTACTTTACTTCTTATACTTCGCGCATTCATATACAATACTTTTAATTCCTTATGCATCTCACCTTTCACATCGATCCCTATTACACATGGCCATACTCTCCTATCCTGTTGTGAGCTTCCTTTCCCGTTAATTCTGGGGTCATTAACTATCCCTTTACTCTCTTTCCCTTTAACTCCATCCTCGAGTATCCCATTTGACACGCCACCCCCCTTATTCAGTTTAAAACCTCCCGTGTAGCAGTGGCAAACCTGCCTGCCAGAATGCTGGTCCCCTACCTGTTAAGATGCAATCCGTCCCTTTTGTACAGTTCCCCCTTACTCCAAAACAGATCCCAATGATCTAAGAATCTAAATCCATGCCCCCTGCACAAGTTCCTCAGACACACATTCAGGTCCCGTATCTCCCTGTTCCTGTTCTCGCCAGCACGAGGAACTGGAAGCAAACCGGAGATAACCACACTGGAGGTCCTGCTTTTCAGCATTTTTCCGAGCTCTCTAAAGTCACGCTGCAGAATATTCATCCCCTTCTTTCCGACATCGTTTGTGCCGACATGCACTACCACTTCCAGCTGTTCACCGTCGCCCTTGAGGATTTTCGGCACTCTGTCCATGACATCCTGGATCCTGGCACCAGGAAGACAGCACACCATCCTCGAATCCCGTCAGTTCCTGCAGAAACCCCTGTCCATACCTCTCAAATGTGTGGCTATTTCATCTTTTATAATTGACTCCAGCATCTTCCCCACCACCGATGTCAGGCTAACAGGTCTATAATTCCCTGTTTTCTCTCTCCCGCGTTTCTTAAAAAGTGGGACAACATTAGCTACCCTCCAATCCACAGGAACTGATCCTGAATCTATAGAACATTGGAAAATTATCACCAATGCATCAACGATTTCTAGAGCCACTTCCTTAAGTACCCTGGGATGCAGACCGTCTGGCCCTGGGGATTTATCAGCCTTCAGTCCCATCAGTCTACCCAACATCATTTCCTGCTTAATGTGGATTTCCTTCAGTTCCTCCGTCACCCCAGATCCTCTGGCCGCTACTATATCAGGAAGATTGTTTGTGTCCTCCTTAGTGAAGACGGATCCAAAGTACCTGTTCAACTCACATGCCATATCCTTAGTCCCCATAATAAATTCACCTTTTTCGTAATATAATAATTCAGTGTAATAATAATGATAATAATAATAATGTCATATTAACAAATGCCAGATGTATCCCAGGTATCCTCAGCCAAAACTACCACCATAAGTTAATATCCCATTGACAGCTACTGCTCTTTCTCCTCTATAAATCAGGCTATTGAACAAACCTCTCATATGCTCTGAATGTGATCATGATCTACTGATCTGCCTCGGTGCGGCCCTTGGCGGTGTGCTCTGTTTCCTTTCACATTTTGCACTACCTGCTGTACTTATGCATGGTTGGATTGGACTCATGGACTCGTGTATGGTATCATTTACATGGATAACATGTAAAACAAAGGTTTTTTTTTAACTGTGCATGATAATAATAAACTAATATCCTCTTCTTTAAAAAGGATAACATTAGGTTCATGTAGCAATAACCAATTTGACTTATTCAGGTTTTGTTTGCAATATATACATTGAAAATTAAAATGTCCTCCCTCCAGTGCTCTAAATGAAAAATGCAATTTGACTCATTCAAAAACATTGATATATCGAACAGGAATATTCTGACCCTATGTATTTATAGTAATTCCACAGGAGATCTCAAGTTAGTTATTGGGTATTTAAACTTATTTGCATGCTACCATGCTTACTTTGACTTTTGTGGTTTAAATTCAGCTTGCAACATGTCTGTTTAAACTATTATCAAGCTGTCCTGCCAAAGGAGGCACACCATGCCCTGGAGATCAATTTGTTTGTTGGCATGCTGTCTAAATTATAATCAACAGATGTAGGTTAATTGCGCATTGCTATGCATGTTATCAGGGGTTATCCCATTTAGCTGCCTTTGACTCACTGGAAGCTCACAGGAGGTATGATGTGAGTGTGAGTTTAAATCTTATTCTGTGCGTGTAACGTAGACAAGATTCTAATATTCAGCCAGGAAGTGTAATGCATATAAAACTCTCTTTGTCTTTCTTCACAAAAGTCCTGCAATGTTACTACCTTACCTTCTTTTGTAGCTTTGATAACCAAATCATTTACCTGAAAATTATTACATCTGAAAAGAAGGGTCTCAACCCAAAACGCCACCCACTCCTTCTCTCCAGAGATGCTGCCTGCCCGCTGAGTTACTCCAGTGTGTTGTGTCTATGCTTAATTTAATACTGTTTTATCGGAATTGGGCAATTTAGACCACAAACTAATCTTAATTTAAAACATCAAATACAAGTAGTTCACTGGCATTACAGATTCTGATATTTCTTGATATTATTTCTGTTCAATTGATCTGACATGATCTAATCTACAGCTTAATGCAAAAGCTCACAAAGCAATAAGGCTCTTTGCCTAGAACTTGTGCACCGTGAACTTACATTTTGCATTAAAATTAAATTACATGGTACATTTCAAATTTCAGTATTTTACTCTTTGAATGTGAAGCTTTGTACTTCCAATTTTACTGCTGTTTTCTGAAGTGATTATGTCTTGTGTCAAATTAAAGCATGAGAATACATTCTTAAAGTAAAGGTCCTGAATTACAAGATTTAACCCAAACATGATTCCCAATGTACTAGCAAGCTGTGGCACCATAGTTTACAGGGTTAAACACGAAAGGGTCGTTATTCAATATCAACATATGTGCTTATCAACATATGTGTTTCCCTTGCAGCATAGTTCAAGGTTGGCAAGAACAAAATAGGTTTTTTGATATATTTAACCAGTTAAGAGACCCATTAGCATTATATTTATGGGTAGGGAATGAGTGGTGATGCTTGTCAGTGGTAGATAAAGCAGGAAACATCAGAAAAAGACTGATTTCCCCTGTTAAATTCGACAAGTTTTTATCCAAATACTTCTGCCCTCTCTGTTGCTTAGCAGCTGATGAGAATGAGGGGCAGAAGTAGCCAGTGGTACATGGCAACATCTGAGCATCAATATCTAGAGGGCTGCCACTGAAAAGAAGGATGATTCAATAAATTGTAGTGAATGGCAGAGAGAGTGGGACATCTGAAGGGATTGGTATCTGAGAGAACTGGGGTTGGATCGAGTGAGTTAATCACATGGAAAGGAGAGATCATGTAGGGTTTTTTGAAAGATCAGGAGAAGGTGGGGATGATGGAGGAAGGGTAGGTGGAATAGGTAGGGGTAGGGACTGCCAGTTTAGAACCACAACTGTCTGAAAAGTTTTATCAGTGCAGGAAGGAACTGCAGATGCTGGTTTACACCAAAGATAGACACAACATGCTGGAGTGATTCAGTGGGACAGGCAGTATCTCTGGAAAGAAGGAATGGGTGATGTCATGACCCTTTTTCAGACTGAGAGTCGGGGGAGTGGGAGACTAGATATATGGAAGGGTAAGTTGTGAAAACAACAGATCAAAGCAGACAATTAATAAGGAAATGTAGAATGGCTCATTGTTGGCTGAGGAGAAGAAGACAACGAATCATACACCCAGTAAAATTAATCAGGAGGACAGTGAAACAAGTGGAGAACTATCAGTCTTGGGGTTACAAGGGTCCCTTTGAATGCTGGGTTTCCTGTGTCTTTGGAAATCAGCACCAAAGGGAACATTTAACTGACTCCCATGACCCGAGACATGCAATCTCAGTTGAATAGTAGAATTACTAACCACAAAGTTTTGCAACATCCTCATACTTCCACTACACCCATTATTAAATTATATTCCACAGATAGAGCCTCTGTGTGGCAGTGTTTATCTTGCAAAAGAACATTGATCTCATTCTTTGCTGTTTTCTCTTCTTTTATTTCTACATTTCTTTTACTCTTGTTTATTTTTCTGGCTTGGCATTGGTTACTTGTCTTTTCATTCATCACTTCTTGCACTTTTTGTTTCTTGCAATCCATAACTTCTCTCCTCCATATCCTTCCTTTTTATTCTTTGCAGTCCTCATCTCCTCAGTAGTCTCTGGCCATTTGTCACTTCCGTACCACTGGAGCTGTCAGAATAGCTCTGGGCAAGATTTGGGAAGAGAGCTTTCAAACTGAACTGGGAGTTTTTGTTATTATTAATACTTTATCAGCTTTTTCCTTCCAAGTTAAACTAAATGACTACTTCAGAGAAATCAACCACAGTGGTGCAAAGTTTGAGCCACATATAGGCCAGCATGAGGAAGTGTTGCAGTTTCCCTTCTCAAATAGTAGTCTTTTGAAAGAGAGATAGGGAGAGTTCAGGACCAGCATGTTCCTGTTAGAGTGAAGGGCAAGGCTGGTACTATTATGCAACCCTGGTTGATGAAGGATATTGAGGATCTGGTCAGGACGTATATGTTAAAAGAAGAAAGCATATGTCAGGTAAGGCAGCTGGATTCAAGCAAATCCCTTGAGTATATGGGATGTAAGAGTATGCTGACATTACTGATGGCTTTTAAAAAGGTACATAGAAGGAAAGTTTAAGAGGATATGGACCAAATGTACCCAAGTGGGACTATCTCAGATATGCAACTTGGTCAGTATGGACAAGTTGGGCCGAAAGGCCTGCTTCCATGCTATAAAGCTCGGTAACTCTAAAAATAAGTTAATAAGCCAAATAAAATGTTATGACACTGACAGGTACACAGTTACTTTTTTTTCAGTATTGAAAACATTTTCATCTCCACACATTTTCAGCAGATTTCAAATTCTCACATTGTCATGATGGGGCATAGATTCATTTTATTAATGTTTCAAGATTTGGCATATCATAAACACCTCGCTGCAAGCTAACTCAAGTTAAGTGTTTGGCATGTTGCGATGATGTTCCAGAGAGTGGTTGAACAATACCAAAGGTTTGTGCCTAAATTGCATGATTCATTATATATTTTAGTTTTAGTTTTAGATACAGAGCGCAAACAGGCCCTTCAGCCCACTGAGTCCCCACCGACCAGCAATCCCCGCACATTATGTCCGGTATTACGTGTTAATTGATATATACCAGCCTGATTTTTGCCGCTGACCAGAAAATGATTCAAAGAATGTTTATGGCATACCACAAACATCTCAGTTCATGTGTTACTTAAACAAATAGCCAGTACACAACAATTTCAATGTTTTCATAGCACCTCAGGGAGAACCATGCCTGTTTTATGACGGTATCTAAATCGATGGGAGTCATTCATTCTTTCTAAAGTTAATAGGTGTCTATTATTTTCTGTAAGTTGTACACTGTAATGATTATTTTCCCTTGAGTCAGACTCAAGAATAGTACATCGATACAATCTTGAATCTGAAAATGTTGTGCTTGATACCAAGCCCATTAACTTTACTCCCACTAAAACTTTGATTTTCGAACTGGGGATGGGTTTGGCAGTACAGAGTACATGGTAAAGTTAGAAGGGAATGCAATTCTAATAATATGTATACTCATGCATAACTATCTTGGATGATGGTGGCTGAGGCACAATGATGACTAATCCTTTTGAAGTTGGACAGGATAAGAATAACTGTGGACCTCAGAGCTATGATATGCCTACATGTGGAGAAAAAGAATTTTGCACTGCAAATGCATGAATAGGTAATGCCTGATATATTTGGCATTCAGTTCATTTTGTGATTCAGGAAAGGTCCAAAATGGCAGTAGGGTCTCAAGATTGTGCATTAATGAGGTTGTTATGGAGGACATGTGCTTCACTCCCAGAGCACAGCTTCATCAACTCTCACTGTACGAGGACAGATTGTATGATGGTTGGAAATACAACTAGGGAAAAGGTCCCAACACTTCTGTGCTGAAAAGAGTGGCTATGGTGATCCATGCCAACCCTTCCTTCCTCCCCATGCTCCTTGATGTTGAATGCTTACTTTCTGGCAGGCCTTTCACTGTGGCAAGCATCTTGACACATTGCATGCCATTGTACATAGCATCAGATATACTCTGCAGGCAGCTTCACACAAATTCTCAGCTGCGTCTTCTGGAGCAGGATTTATATAGTGTATGCCATCTTGCCTTCCTGGAAGCTGGCAACTGAGTAAATCTTTCCCACCTCCAATGCGTACAATAACTTATGTACATGGAGACTGGATCTCCATGTACATAGTTACGAGTGTCTGATCAAATGATGGGTGCCTTCATCTTCGCTCTCCTGCTGCTGAGTCTTGGGTGGAGAGAGGATGTGGGAGGAGGTGGCAGTATACGGATATCAGAAAGGGAAAAGGCATAAGGGTGACCTTTGGGTGTTAGGATGCTGTGAAGTGTGGGATGCATCAACTCCAGCTTGCAATCAGAAGAGATTGTGAAATGAGGGTGGAAGTGGGGCTTGAGGAAGATTCAGTTTGAGCACAGCAACTCCTTCACTATTCTCATTCTGCCCGTCCAGAGGTACCCTTTCCGATAGAGTGTGAAATTACATTCACAGCAAAATCTGCCAATAGCATTTTTTATTATCATTCATTTAGTTGCAAGCCATTGTTATCATTGACAAGGGCAGAATTCATAACCCATCCCAAACTTCCTTGAGGAGGTGGTGATGAGCTGCCTTCTTAAACCATTGCTTTTATCCACCTGAAGCATATAATAGCGTGCCATCTTGTTCTGGAAGGGAGAGAACAGAATGGCAGTGAGTCATATAATGTGTTTAGATGACATTATTACTGTTGTTTGAATGACTTGTACTGTATATAAAATGAAGTGGATGTGAAACTCATTTTTTTAATAAGCCTTAACTCAAAGTTCAGAGTGATGGTAATTGGTTGCAGGGACTGGGATGTAAGGGATTGAGTAGTATGTGAGGGATTGCATTTAAAGGGGCATTCACCAACTTGACTCCCATCTATGAAATCATTATATTTCTTTCTGCTGTGTATCTATGTTGTTGGGGTTTATTTTGCGCATTGACCTCAAAAATGTGGTTCCTTCACTCTTGTCTTAACATTTGCCTGGAAGCTTCCTTGGACCCTTGTAGGTGGCCCTCAGGTTATGGTGTCAGAGGCTCCTCATAGGCTCCAAAGCCACACTCAGCAAAATCAATAACCCCACTCTCACCATCGACGGCACCACTGTCTCCCCATCTCCCCAGGCCCGCAACCTTGGCGTGATCTTTGATTCCACCCTCTCCCTTGAGCCTCACATCCGCCATGTCATTAAAACCTCCTTCTTTCATCTCCGCAACATCGCCAAACTCAGACCATCTCTCACACATCCCGCTGCTGAAAGACTCATCCATGCCTTCATCTCCTCCCGACTGGACTATTGCAACTCACTTCTCCTTGGCATCAGCTCCACCTACATCAACCGACTCCAACTGGTCCAGAACGCAGCCGCCCGACTCATCACCCACACCAAATCCTGGCATCACATCACTCCAGTCCTCAAACAACTTCACTGGCTTCCCATCTCCCACCGGATCACCTACAGAATCCTGATCCTCACCTACAAAGCCCTCCACCATCTGGCCCCCCCATATCTCATTGACCTCCTCTCCCCCTACCAACCCTCATGGTCCCTCAGATCCACATCAGCCGGTCTCCTCTCCATCCACAAGTCCAACCTCTGCAGTTTTGTGGACAGAGCCTTCTCCAGGGCAGCTCCCAGGCTCTGGAACTCCCTCCCCCAACTGTCCCTCACCATCTTCCAGTCCCGCCTCAAGACCCATCTCTTCACCTCTGCCTATCCTTAGCCCCACGTCCCCGTCCCTTTTCATCTGTGCATTAATTGCCTCATACTGTGTTTTGTATTGAATTCTGTCTTTACTTTGTGTACTAGTCATGTCTCTACTATTTATTTCATTCCCCTTACATGTTTTTCCTCTACATGCTCAATTTTTGTAAGGTGTCCTTGAGACTCTTGAAAGGCGCCCATAAATAAAATTTATTATTATTATTATTATTATAAGGAGACGGCAGGAGAATGGGGTTAGGAGAGATAGATCAGCCAAGATTGAATGGCGGAGTAGACTTGATGGGCTGAATGGCCTAATTCTGCTCCTATCACTTACGATCTTATGATCTTCTCCTCTACATCATTTTCCAAGACATCCAATACCGTGTTGGAAATTCTGGAGGCTCTTTTCCACCCACGTGCTCTGGAATGATTGTAAGCATCTCTGACCACGATGGGCGTGGCTGCATTTTAGGATGTGCTGCTGGTCTAAATCATCAATGGCTCTAGCCATTCGCAAAATTGGGCTTTGAAAAGGTGAAATAATGCCAAAAACAATGCAATTTGCGAGTTGTTGAAATCAAGACAGTCAAGAGTGTCAAATTGATATTACACTGGAATTCTTACTTGCTGCAGCTTTACAGGCACATTAACACAACAACACGACAAATAAATATATAATAAACAATAACAGTATAAATTATCAGTTATACTCGGTAACTAGACCAAAATAGAAAAAGGCAAAGTATGTAGTACAACCTATAAAAACATAGTAGCTCTTTGCTGAGATAGGGTTGTACATGTGGTTCAAGAACCTTATGGTTGCCGGATAGAAGCTGTTCTTGAACCTAGAGGTCATGGTTTTGCAGGAGTTTTCAGGCTCCTGCACCTTCTTCCCAATGGTAGCAGTGCGATGAGCGTACGGCAGGGGCTGTCGTGCCAGTCTGATGATACTAATTGCCCTTTTGAAGCAAATTTTGAGTTACTGAGCCAGGCTGTGATGTAGCCAGTCAGTGTGATCTCTACCAGACACCACTATAAACCATGATGACAAGCAGGCAGCACAAATTTGACATTCAGATGTTTAGTCAGCTCTCCTAATATTCCATTACAGGGGCTAATTATATGCTTGTGTACCATTAAATTATAAAACAAAAATGATTCCTGTGCTCTATTTGAAGTGGTATCCAGTTTACCTCCCTTCTTTTCCTAAGTTTGAGCCTGCAGTTGTAGTTGAACGTCACTTGCTGCTTGCTGACATGTCACTTGGAGTTGTGGTAATGTCTTACAACAGCAAGAATTTGTAAGCATAATTAGCGGAAAAGATTCATGCCAATATTATTATTACCATGGTGCAAAAATATGTGCATAGAAACATTAAAAAAACCCTGGGATTGTTTTCCAAATAAATGCCATGCAGATGCTCTCCAAACTAATAGATTAAAAGCTACTTGGAGGGAGATCACATTAAGCTCAATGATTAAAGGGATGTTTGGAATTGTTTTAAATGGTTTGATTTTGCTTGGCTGGTGACAAAAATTCATCATTCACTCCAACCAGCTAAGGTAGTAAATATATGATGAATGGGCATCTAGCGCTTGGTTACAGCTACTGCTAATGCATTAGATAAGTAGAGTTTAAATGCTGGAATTAGTGTAGGATTGCTATTTACATGACACAATTTTCAACTGCCACTGATAACTTTATGACTCAAAATATAAATGTCACAATGAATTTCAGAGGTATTTCACTAAGAAGATAAAAAGCATGGAAACGAGGCTTGGCTTGGTAAATTGCTTCAATATAGCTTTCAATATACATAAATGTGATCAGTGGATATCCCCTGAATCAGGATACCTGGAGCTTGGTCAGCTACAGTGGTACTAAACATTCATCACAAAACCTCTGCAGAATCACTAAATTCCTTCTATGCATTGTGAAGCTCGCTTGAAGAGCAGGACAAAGAGTAGGACAATATAAAATACAACACCCACTCAGTATAAAGCAAATCTGAAACAGTAAAACACCTAAGGTGGCTTGCTTGTATATTATTTCACACTGAGCTGCATGAGAGAATAACAAAAAGCAGCAGTAGTGAGAGAAGACTGAGGAAAGAAGAGGCAGAGGTTTAGTGAAAGAATTCTAGACTCTCCATTCTATGTCGCTGGAGGTATTTCCCCAGTAGAACAGTAATGAAGATTGGAAGCATGAGGCATTGGCAGGACTTGAAAAATGTTGTTCAGAATTATAAAATTGAGGGTGGGATTTGTCATTGTATCAAGTATTATGCTTGAAGACTCCGTTTCCTTACATTATTTGTAATTTATTTCAATCAATGCGATGACCTTGCACACATTTTCTGAATTATATCTTGTCAAGCAGTAGCCTAATTTCATTTACAATGATGAAGTGCATGATTATTTGAACTAAAAATCTGAAGTCACACAGGCTCTATAAGAAATTTGCCTTCCACAAGGCATTCTGGCCAATTAATAACCAATAAACAAATTAATTGTACATAGTCTTTCTAAATATTTTTTAAAAGATTAGCCACAATAACTAAACAAAAATTTAAACAGCAACCCAAAGTGAAATAATTGTTTGAAGGAATCACTTAACTTTATCTTGACTTCTCATACCTTTGCCCCTGAATCCCATTGAAATCAATACAGTTGCAGATCCTCATCAAGATCCCTTGTGGACCAGTGTCCAAAAGCTGATTTCTGTTCTATTATTGGAAACCCTCAGCGATACTATGCACTGTGTGGAATCCCGTGACAAGCCAAATGGATGGGTTCAGCATATAAAATATGTCAATAGTTTTAGAACTTCCACTTTTGACAGTATATGTGCAGAACTAAACCCACCAGTGTTTAAATTGCCAGTCACTGACTGTTTCAGTCAGGAGAACCAGCATTAGCCCAAGTAACCTGTGTTTATGCGAGCAAGAAACATTTTGCATAAACAAAATTGGGGATTAACAATTAAAGCTATACACTTGCTATAAAATAGAAATGTTTTCCAAGGAATGTAACAAATATTGTCCTTCAAACATGATCGTGGCTGAACTGAGTTAGATCTCACTTTTACTTACCTATCTATACACTATGCAACTCTAAGGTACTGGAAATTACTCTCTTCATCTTAAATTGGTGACCCCTTTATTCTGAATAAATTCCCTAGTTCTGGATATCCCAATTAGATAAAATATCCTCTCAGTATTTATTATGCCAACTCCCCATTCCCCTCAGATTCTTATTTGTTTGGGGAAGATCACTTCATTCTTCAAAAGTCTAATGAGTGGAGGGTCAAACTTTTCATAAGACAATTCTCATATTCCAGGATTTAATTGTTAAACCTTCTTGCAACTTCCTCCAATGTTATCTATCTGTAATTAAGTGCAGATACCATAGCTGTACGCTATCTGTGGCCCTACCAACATGATGCACATTTGCAGCAATATTTCTTTACTTCCACATAAAAACAATTTTGGACCACTTAGGCCACACTAGTGACCATTTTTGGGTGGATCAGCCACATTGGAAATTGGCCCGAATACTTACAGACAGTGGCGCAGCGGTGGAGTTGCTGCCTTACAGCGCCAGAGACCCAGGTTCAATCCTGACTATGGATGCTGTCTGTATTTAACAATGTTACAAAATTTTGAGATTTAAAAAAACAAGTCTGCAATTTATCCCATCAGATAAAGCATAAAAAGAAGTTTAATTTGACAACTAATTCACTTTCATGTCTTCAGTATTAAAAAGGTTATGGCCATTTTCATACTCGGAAATTAGCATCTTGTTCCCTTTTGCTTTTCCATTGACTTAACACGAAAGTTGTGATCGAGGACAGTCAAAAGCCCATAACTTTCTTAAAAATCAAGAGAACTGATTGAAATTTTCAGTTATTATAGATTGAAGCTTTCTGAAACAAATATGAAACAATCTTACTTGGATGACCTGAAATTAAAGCATATAATTAGTTAATTAACTAATTGTAGTTAATTACAAAATTGACCGTTGTGACGGAAATAATAATAAACACCCAGACAGCCTTGAAAATTCAAAAATGTGATATTCACAAGATCAGAACTTTAATATTATTGTATTATATGCTGTAAATCCGTAACAGATACGTAAATAATTTACAATTTCTAGCAATAGACCGTCTTTATGGAGAAGAACAGTTGCTAGCTAGTACATTGGCATGCCATAATCAGTAGCATCATCATACTCCTCAGATTGTAACCAATAAGCAACTCTGTACACCTTGTTTATCCTCAACTTTTCAATTTTGGCATTGTAAACTACAAGTTTTTGCTCTTCAAACCACACATGACATGCCTTTCTGCCCACTAATTTCCCATTAACAATGTCCTGTAGATTCAATTTCTTAAGAAAATTATATATTTTTTAAATAGCCTAAGTATCCAAATAACAAACTAATCCCATTCACACAAGAATTCAAAATATAACATGATTTTTAAATCTCACTGTCATGAATTTATATCCCAGATGGAAGGAATTTAATGTTTAATTCCCATAAATTAATCTAGAAACATCCACCCAAAATATAATCAAATTATTGTTTTTTGCACAATACATGTGACTCAAACTGTTGTGGATATTTAGTTCAAAAATAATTATCATGGAGGGAGAGAATAACACAAAATATAGACAATTTAGATGGCTTATCTCCAAAAAAAATGGTCATATTAATCATCTTGCTTCTGGAACGCGATCGATTGGAACGTTGCATATGCGGTGAATTTGAACCCCATATCGGCAGGAAAACCACTGCCGGTTAATTCTTTTTCAGTGAGAGTGATAGTTTTACATTTTATTCTCTATTTTAATCTTGAATTCATTACTATCATTGGGATATTACTGGCTCTGGGAGTCTTCTACTGTAAATAGAGTTTCAAATTATTTGTTTGAACTCTACCATTTCTTTGTTTCCCACTATTCATTTCTCTGTACCGTATTCTAAAAGTACTAACATACACTACTTCTTTCATCTTTATTTTAATAATAAGAAAGTCTTCTTATCTATCTCAATATTTCTCTCATAATCTCTCATCACTCAATTTTTATTTTCATCACCCTTTTCTGTGTCCGAAGATGTTTCTGATTATCAAGGCTACCGTTCATTTTTGCCATATGGTGCGTCATTCAATATGATACAATCCTTACATACTTTAATGGATTTGAAGTTAATGGAGAGAACTGAGAAGATTTAGCAAAGATTTATCAGAGTGATAACAAAAAGATTTTGCCTGTACATAATCAGAAGAGGTGACAAAACTAGATCTCCTTTCTCTTGAGAAACCAGTCCAAGGAGTGACTGAACAGAAGTTTTTAAAACGATGAAGAGTTTTGATAGATTGGATGAAAGGAGAATGTATGCACATTTAGAGGCCATGACTCTAAATTGGTCACTGATTTTCTCGAGTACAGAATTCAGAAGAACAATCTTGACAAATAGACTGGTAAGATTTTGCCACCACAGGAAGAGTTTGAAGAGAATCGTACAGATATGTTTAAGGAGGAACTTGGGTGGAGCATAAATGCTGATCTGGACTGATATGATTGAATGGCATGTTTCTGTGCGATTAGTGGCTCGCAATGTTAATATATGGAGCGTTTCCTCTTTGGGATTATTAATTTCTCAATGGAATATACCTTTGCAGAAAATTATGCAATATTTCTTTAAATATCTGCCATTGCTTATCTCATGTAATGCCATTTAATCTATTGTCCAGTTGACTTCAGCTGTTTCTGCCTCTGTGCCTTATTTTCTATTTTTATCTTTATTGGAATTTAAGAAAGTCAACCAAATAACAGATTGCAATTTAGCGTGTATAGTGTCTGTTCTAGCAGATCTCCTGTGGCTGTTCCTCACAATGAATTAGGTTAGTGTTACTAGAAAAGTGTTGTGGTTTGCAAGTGGAGAAATCTGTTCAGTTCCTCTGAAATCATTTTCCAGTAATTCTTCCATTGATAATGTAGTGTTTAGATTGATTCCTAAACAGCGAGTTACGATCAGTGGTAATTTTAACCCGTTACCTGTTGAGAATCTCACCTATTTAATCAACCATTTATTTTATTTTAGTTTAGTTTAAAGACACAGTGTGGAAACAACCCCTTTCGGCCCACCAAGTCCATGCTGATCAAGGATAACCTACAGTATATACTAGTTTCTATGTTATCCCAGTTTCTCATATGACACACTCGAGGCAATTTACAAAAAACAATTAAGCTACCACATGTCTTTGGGATGTGGGAGGAGACTGGAGCATCCGGAGGAAACTCACGCGGTCACTGAGAGAACGAACAAATTCCGTACATCCACAACCTGTAGTCAGGTCCAAACTCAGGTCTCCAGTGCTGTAAGGCAGCAGCTCTACCAATGCGCCACTGTAAAATCAGGATCTTCTCCTGATTTGAATGCACATTGATGTCTTTGCCCCTGATCATTGATGGATGACTCCTGCTGAAAGTGTGCATGTGTGAGAGAAACCTTAGATGGTGGGAGCTTGAGGAAGGTCAAGTAGCTTGTTGCCATCATATCAAAGAAAAATGCAACCTACTCAGTCCTCCATCTAATTGTTTAAAACACACATGCCCAGGAGGGTCTGCCACAGCCTTGTAAACCATCCAAAACAACCCAGCACATCAGCGGGATAACATTTTATTCCCAAGCACTGTCATATTGTCTTTAAACGTAACCTCTTAGAATACCTTTTAAGACATTCTTTACCTATTTTATGCTGCTTTGTCGCATGCAGTGATATTTTTGCAAATAAATGGTACATTATGATCAATAAGTAGCTGGCAATAGGGTCATGAGTGTAATTCATTTTTTCAGATCTGCTGAGCTTTCAGTCTTTGGTTCTGTGGTTTATAACTTCAGCAGAGGCACTTGAAATGCAGTGATTGCATTTATCTTCTGTAATAAATGTTATTTCTGTGTAAAATTGCTGAATTGTGGAGGCAGATGGTTAATTTAAAATAATCTCTGCTATCTGAGCTTGAGCCGGACTTATTTGCATGGAAGAGAGAATTCCACCAGGCAACTCACTTTATATTGTTTAAAAGCAGGAAACTTGACATGTTGAAGCTGAAAAACCAAAATGAGAGAAAAAAACATACATTCGAGATCAGATGGCATTGTGCTGCCTCTTTTATTCCATATGCCCAAATTCTGCATAGCTTGGATTGATGTGAATGCATTCAAGCTGATTTTCTCAGGATCAGCAGATTTGCATTATCTAGTGCATGGTGTTTGTTTCACTTTGAAGATGACAACATTTCTGTGTGATGGCCGGCACATGCAAGTTCTCTCTTTGCTTACGAATGCTCGACTTATGTATAGGACCAACAGGCCCGTTTGGACGAACAGCGGGATGGAATTGCTGGCTGCTGTCAGGCTGCGGGCATTTTCCCCTGTCTGAAAACTCGGTACGCAGACACATTTCTGACTTGCGAACTGTCCGGATTACAAACTGTTCTCAGGAACTAAATCCTGGTGTAACCCTGGGGAGGACCTGTACCTTGTTACCCAATTTAATAGTTAGTTAATGAGCCTCAGGTAGCATTTTGCAGTCATTTATAGTTTGGATTCTGAAAGTGAAATCTCACTGTTTGATTTTCCACTCAATGTTTTTTTGATACTCAGATCATTCTGAAGTTGTATTTTGAAGGTTGAACTAAGGCTTGGCGGCCCAACTCCTCAACACCCTCCCCACATACACACCCTGAAAATCTACGTGAAACCATTTTCCGACAATTTTACAGCCCTTAGTTCTCCCGATTTTGTCCATTACCCCATTAAGCTAAGTGATAATGCAAGATCAAAACTATGTTGGAAGTTTTTGCAAATTAGTGAAATCAGATAATCCTGCAAAATTGGCAGCCACCACTGTACTCTGGGGACAAGATGTGTGTTGAATTCTGGAAGTGAAAGCCAGATTCAGTGAAGTGAAGTCTGAAGAAGGGTCTTGACCCGAAACATCAGCCATTCCTTCTCTCCAGAGATGCTGCCTGTCCCACTGAGTTACTGCAGCATTTTGTGTCCATCTTCAATGAAGACATGGTACAAAGCTCATTTCTTTCAAATTTCACTTAGCCTTCAGAGAAAGGAGGTGGGGATATTGTGTATGAAGCAGCAATTATAAAGTCATATCTTACAAAGGGCTAGCTATCCTGTTTTGTGAGTTTCTGCTTGCTAAGCACATGGATGCCAGTTGACACAGTGTGGGAGCCATTCGTACCTGTCTGACTGTAGTGATGTAATAGGTGAAGAAAAAAATACTGATTAAGTGAAAGTGAAAAGCATTAGAGATCGACACAAAGTACAAAGTGCTGGAGGAACTCAACTGCTTAGGCAACATCTATGGAGGAAATAGACAGATGATGTTTTGGGTCGAGACCCATCTTCAGACTGAAGAATTCTGATTCCAACATCTGCAATTTCTTGTATCGGCATAAGAGATAACGTATGTCTGCCTGACCAAAATTATACCTGCCCACTGCCAGTCTGAGTCCAACCCTAACCCAAGAGCATCAAATCAAGTTCCACTGGGCTCATGAGAGAAAGGCACATTGTAAGTACTGAGTCTCCATGCACTTACTTAAAAAGGGGAGCCTGACCCTATCCGATCCATATGACCTAACGGCAATAAAGAGAGTCATGGCCTGTTGAACTTGCCTTGAACAACCAGGCTCTATCAAATTAAAGCAGCAACATCTTAAATTGTTTGATCATTCATTTCTCTTTGTTTTCTATTCTACAAATTACAGGACAGATCAAGGCATTATAGCATCTTTTGCCTCAAAACTTTAAATGGGGCACATTTCTTCCACTGTTCCTGCCTCTTGATGATAATCACATCATATTAATGAAATACTCTAATTATCCGGCTGCATAAATTAAAATGGAAATATGAAATGTGCTATGAGGGTGGGAAAATCTCAGAAGTTTGCAAAGGTGCAAAGTTGGCTGTTATAGTGAAAATGCCAGCTCTCCATCTGTCCTGTACAGAAGTGCCAACTCCTGGCTTCCAAATAAGTTCAGTTAAATGCACAAATTGGAAAGTTGCTCTTGATGACATTCTGTTCTTCCACAAACGCAACATAGCCGGCTATGCAGATGCAGTCACATCGAGAATCAGTGATTTTCTAGCTTTCTGCATTATTCTTACAGTGAGCTGTTAAAAATGTTCACCTTTGTAGCTTAATAATTAAAATACGTTTTTAATTGTGTGTTCAGTCATAATTACTGCTGAATTCCTTTTGTTTGGTATTTGTGCACTGTGGATGGCTTATTTGTAGTCACATATAGTCTTTCCGCTGACTGGATAGCATGCATCAATAGCTTTACACTGTACCTCAGTACACGTGACAATAAAGTAAACTAAACTAAACTGAGCAGTTAAACTGATTCCAGAAATGATGACGTTGCCTCTATTCAGTGACAAATTTGATTAGTGCAGGTGTCAGAGTTTATGGGGGAAAAGGCCGGAGAAAGGGGTTAGGAGGGAGAGATAGACCAGCCATGATTGAATGGCAGAGTAGACTTGATGAGCCGAATGGCTTAATTCTACTCCTATCCCTTATGACTTTATGACAAATAATCCAATAATTTTTTTTTAATTTATGACATTTCAGTTTCTGTTTTTGTGTCCCAATCTTGCGTCTTCTATAAAATGATTAATCGGGTTATCATTTGTAGTTTTACTTCCCTGGTGTTGAGCCTCTGTGCATTTTTCATTGTGCTTGATTGCTGAACCTGTATGGTGACTTCTTGTTCCTGGACTCAATGGATCCTACACAGACTGAAAAGGGAAAAGCTCACTGAAGTTTCAAGGTGAGCACAGTTTCTTTACCACTGACCATAAAATCTACTTGATAAATTGTAACTTAGGAAGGGAGTTAAATTACTTTACAAATCTGCATATCTTATGGTGTGTAAATATCCTGAAGAGAATAATGAAAATGAAACAAAGATTAATATTTTGTTTGGATATAATCCTGAACAGAGTAATATACTGCATTTCACATACTGCAGTTTAAAATTAGTATGTTTCTGAAATACATTTTAATAGTCTGATGTTTTGCTCTCTTTCACCATTGCTTGGAATTGATAGTATCTTGAATTCAAGTATTCTAGCATATTGAAGATGCTGTGAGAGTGAGAGAAGGTATTGTTGAAAGTTCAATGATTAGAGGCTAACATCACAACATTATCTTTTGCAAGGAATATTTTCTTTATATGTGAGATTCTGGGTGTTTTTCTGAATGTGTTACGAACAGCAAATAAGTCTAATTAAAGGAGAAGGAGTATTTTACTTCAACTCAACCTGATGCACTTCATTGAAAATAATTGTCAAAAGCTCAACATCGGTAACCAAGCAAATACATTAAACGTTTAAGAAAGAACTGCAGATGTTGGAAAATTCGAAGGTAGACAAAAAAGCTGGAGAAACTAAGCGCGTGAGGCAGCATCTATGGATGAAGGGATAGGCGATGTTTCGGGTCGAGACCATTCCTCAGTCTGAGGAAGGGTCTCGACCCAATACATTAAACATTTCTCTTTCCACAAATGTTGGCTGATCTTCTGATCATGTCCACCATTTTTTGTTTTTGTTTAAGGTTACCAGAATCTTGATTTTCTTGAGTTACATTATTTATTCACCTGATTCGTCATTATATTTATAAGAACATAAGAAACCCCAGAGTCAGGATGAGGTTAACTAGCCTCTGAAGTCCATTCAATAAGATTATGACTGATACAGATTTTCCCTCCATACAATGCTCTTATTCTCCCCACGCCCCTAGAAATCCCTACCGATTAAATGACATCAAACTCTGCCTTGAACATGCTGAACTACTCTCAGAATTCCAAAAATCCCCCCCCCCCCCCTTGATAAAATAAATGTCTCGTTTCTCTCTGAAATAGATGACCCCTTCTTCTTGTACTCCATTTTACATTGTTGAAGTTTTATTAAAGTACATTTCCATGCAACTGGTGGAGCACATATCAGTTGTGAAATCACATCCCAAAGATTTACTTCAGGCACACTAAAGCCAGTGAAGCGACTGTGGGCAATGGATAACTTGCATTTCAAAGCTTCAAAAAAATGGAGAGTGTGATGTTGTTGGCATAAAGGCTTATTGATAGAGGACCGAATGTACACATAGCATCGCAAGCACAATTTCCATCACACTTGTCTTAGTCCATCAGCTTGGTCACCAGTTTTGCAAAGGAGGCTGTGGACATGGTTGAAGAAACACTGAGCGTTGAAAGAGTACAGATTTTATTTTGGTTAGAAGCATTCAGTCATTTGGAGAAATATTGTTCGGTGAGTTAGCTGAGTAGAGAGTTGCTTAAATACCAAACTGGGTCTTTTGGTCAGGGATCCTATGAAAGCTACTTGGTCTTGTTCTTCCACCATCTTCCCACCACAGATCTATGCTTAAAAGCATCGAAAAGTGAGACAATTGTCATGTCCACCACATGAAGGTAATATCTCATTTTAAAACTCTCCATGATATATGATATAATAATAATGCAAAAGGAAACAGATGCAGATCAAATCTTGCAGCTCCAAATCTATTGGCCATCAGTGAGATGCTACAGAATTATGTTCTGCCATAATCATGTGAATTGGCATATCCCTCTTTCCACCATTATCAGCTAACTTTGCCACAAATGTTTATTTGATGATGGATATAGAAGAGCATGCCAGAAACCATATAAGACAGACTGGAAAAGTAACACTAATTTCGTGAGCCAGCAGCACAAGTGGCATGAACAGATAGCAAATGTGAAAAAAATAAGGATTTATTTTTCAGTGGAGGACTACGTAGCGTGGCCACATATATAAATGTTAAAAAAAGAACAGAAGGTGCAAATGGCCTTGTCACCTTAGACTAACTGAGATTATGAAGAATACTAAGGAAATGAGCAGGGAGGAAGAGTAGAGATTACAGTGGCCAAAATGTGTAAAGCTAACTTTGCTGACAAAATCTGCATGTTGTTCAATATGGGAACCCAATGAATTAGAGGGATGATTTGCAAATGGCAATACAGAGTTCATTGCGAGACTGTTTTTCATAAATTAAAGTTATTAGCTCATCTGGTTTATTGATGCTTCTCTGAGAAAAACATATTTCCTCACTTGGTCCTCACTTGGTCTAACTTCTGGTGACCCCAGACTGTGGATATGTTGTCAGGTCGTATTTCTCTTTGAACTTGATTTGTTCGGAATTAGAGTCTAGCAATAAATGATAATCTTGTCAAAGAAGCTCACATTCCAGGAGGGAATACAATTAAAGATATCCAGAGAAACTGCATGAAGACAGATCCCACAAGGATGTAATTCCTGTGCTCCATTAATATCGTTAACAACACTTGTGGGGCCTTTGCTTTTGGCACTATTGATAGGTCATGTAATTCATTAGCTGATTCAGAAACATGGATAGAGCATTACTGCCAGAACATTTCACCGGCTGTTAATCCAAAACTTTGCATCTCTGGTGAATAGAATTCAATTCCACATTTTTTTGGAGTATTTTGCTTGAACAGTGGTAAAATATGTTTAACAGTTAGACATTTCTGAATGGGAAAATGCCAGCCAAGAATGTCATGTGTTAATTCTTCTGTTGCATTTTAAATTATATATTATGCACTGTTAAACAGATGATATCTCATGATATTCTTTGTGCAAGTTATTTTCTATGATGCTATTTTTCTGGAAGCCTGATACTGGATTTTGGTTGTTAAAAACATTACGAAAGCTGAATGGTTTTGTGAACTCAAATGTAAACTCAAATAGTTTATTATCACTTTAACCCCTTTAATGTATTTTTACTCCAAATTCCGGCATCTTTTTGTGGTCCCTTCATTGCTTTTTTTCTCCCCTTCAGGATATGTTTCTTAACTTTTCTGTGAATGGCAATTTCTCAGCTCCAAACATGTCTGGAAGTCATGCATCACTCTAAGCACATACTTTACATTTGGATTCCTACTGTTTTAGCCCCCGATAACACCAATTTTACCTCTGACCTACTCACCTTTTCATATTTTGTTTCTCTGACCTCAAAACTCGATCTCTCTTCGAGCATTTTCCTTCAGCCATGAAGTTATTTCAGAATGTGACCCCATTTTCACACATGCCTCATGCAGGTTGCCTTATTTTCTTTTGCCTCCTGTTAGTTTCATCCCCTTAGCCCAAGCTGTAATTCATCTAATGCCCATTATTAGTTATGGAATAGGGCTCAGGCCACCTGACTGGGTGGTGAAGAATTTGGCATGCTTGCCTTCATGGGGAAGGGTATTGTGTACAAATGTTGGGACATCATTATGTACTTGTTCAAGGTGTTGGTGAGACCACATTTGGAGTGCTTTGTGCAGTTCTGGTTGCTATAAGCAGGATGTCATACAGTTAAAAAAGGGACAAAGGAGATTCATGAGGATGTTACCTGGATTTGTGGGCTTGAGTTATAGGGAGAGGCTGGATAGCCTGTGACATTTTTCTTTGGAGCTTAGGAAGCTAAGTGATAACATTAAGGTGTAGAAGCTAATGAGAAGCATGGATGGTGAACGTTCATATTTTTTTCCATGGTTAGAGGATTCTAAATCTAGAGGGCACATGCTTACAGTGAGGGGGAAGAGATTTGAGGGATCTCGGGGGCAACATTTTTAGAGTGTAGCCCATCTCTGGAATGAGCTGACAGAGGAAGCTATGAAAATGACTTTAAAAAATGTTTAGGCAGATATATTGATAGAAAGGGTTTGGAGGGACATGGGTCGAAACCAGGCAAATGGAAAGCAGGAAAAAACAGAATGCCATCTTGCTCAGGGTGGACAAGGTGGGCTGAATGGCCTGTGTCATGCCTTATTGTTGTATAACTATAGCTTTGTAACCTGTGCCTTGGGAAATCTCTTCAGCTTTGTACTGCTGCAGTGGACTCTGTGCAGAATCTGACATTAGAGTGCATTCAGGAAAAATATCACAAATTATTCCGTGGAATTTCAGGATTTTTTTGTTGATGCAGAAATCCCAAAGTTGATCTAAATTATGTAAGGAATTGCCAGCAGCAGTACAGTTAATTGCTGATATTTCCAGGTAAAATGAAGACCATTGTTTCAGTTCAAAGACTTTGCAGAACCTGCGCTATGGTAAACCAAGTTATTCTGGGTCTGCACAGGACATCTGTCAATATTACAATGGTAGAGCTGCTGCCTTACAGCACCAAAGACTCGGGTTCGATCCAGTCTAAGAGTGCTGTCTGCATGGAGTTTGTGCATTCTTCCTGTGACCGCATGGGTTTTCTCCTGATGCTCCAGTTTCCTCCCACATTCCAAAGATGTGCAGGTTTATAGCTTAATTGACTTCTGTAAATTGACCCTAGTGTGCAGGATGTAAAAGTGGAATAACATTGAATGGGTGATCGATGATGGACTCGGTGGGCTGAAGAGCCTGTTTCTATGCTGTATAACTAAAACTAAAATGCTGTATCTCTAAAACTTAAAACTGTGGGTTGAAAGGCATGTTTTCATGCTATATCTCTGAAACTCAAACTAAAACTTTCCAAAATGTTTAATGAACAATCAAAGTCTAACCATTTACAGAGCAAATTAAAAGGTGCAGCATGTAGCTCCAATTCCTCTCAACTCTTCTGTTTTATTAAAATATTATTAATGAAAAATCATTGGATTATTTGTATAGAATAATCACAAAATATCACAGCATTAACTGTACGTTGTTAATGAAAGTGTGTGTGACTAAAGGTCTTGAGTTAATTAGTAAATAAAACATTATTTTTAACTAATGAGGCTTCACCAACATTTGATGTACTGGGCATTGCTATATTTTGTAGTGAATGCCAATTGGCTTCAAGAGGGACAGTTAAAGAGCACATGAAAACAAATTGCAGGCAAAATAAAAGAAAAGCTAAAAAAAAAAGTAATGATGTGATTAAAGTTTATCTTGTACTTTATAATTTGAAATCTTTGATTTAAATAAAATATTTCAATCGCTCTCAATAGCATTGCAGAAATGTTGATGATAGGATAATATAATATTTCAATTATTTATACATCCTAAAGAGGGAGATTGCTATTCCCACTGGGAGAATCGGCCTTACACGGTGAAGAGTTTACTTGCCATTTCAAATGCAGATTCTATTACAGTATGCGGTATTGATTGATAGATCTGCTGTTGGCAGGCATGGAAAATAAACAGAATTGATGGACTTTTTGATCAATGAAACAACACTTATTGCACTGCCTTGAGGTGGTTGCTTCCAAACTTGTTCCCAAATTCCTTTGTTGCTAATTCACACTCCTTCTCAACAAAAGCACAGTCCCTGACAGTGAACAATGCTGTGAGCTTCTGCTAATATTCTTAAGTGAAAAGCCCTGTAATCTTGTTTGAATGGATTTTTTAGATTTGCATGTAAGGGGATTTCCTCTGCATTCTAGTTGAGATAAATTAGAAAAGTTAAGAAGCATGATAGAGGTAAAAAGCATTAATGATGGCCAAGAAGGGATGTTACAATAGCTAATTAACTATGCTTAAAATGATTTTATGGTTCCATAGATGCTGTGAAGAAGAAACTTGTCACACTAATAATATTTTGAAAAGCTCTCAGAAATTTCAGTCTTTTTTACATAAAAATAAATTGTAATGCTAATAGGTTCCCATTTCATGTATTGATATCACAATGTGAAAATAATCTCTGCTCTACGGTCCTTCTAGGAATATTTCAGATGTGATTTAACCGTGTAGTTTCACAGTCATCTTTTTCTCAATCTTGAGTAGTGTTGCACAGTTACATGTTATCATTCACAGTATCATAAGCAGAACTTACGTCCATATTATTGCATTTGATAGAAATTGCAAATAGCATGCCATCTTTCAGTTAAGTTGGGTGTACTGCGCTGAACTTAAGTCTTGATTCAACAGCTCACACAAAGCACGGATTGAACTAGTGTGCCTAAATCAATTACATTTCCACTTGGGTCTAAGAAAAGATTTATTACCCAGGATTGGAATAAGGTGTCAGACTTGTTTTGGGAAGCTTTTTCAGGTCAGTGGTTTGTGGGTTTAAATGCTCTCAGAGACTTGTGTGCAAAGATCCTATAGCTCCGCTATAAGATCTTTGCTTGTGTGTATTCAAAAATGGCACTGTAATGTATTACTGAGGGTGTACTGCACTCTCAGGGCAAATATCATGTTATATAGCACAGCAACAGACTCTTTGATCCATCAGGTAAACAACTGCCTTCATGCATACATCTACATTAATACCCGCCATGTGCACCCATTTCTCCCATTATCCCGCTCTCCTTTCATTCTCCACCCTATTCTCTTCCACTATATCCCTCCCTCTGGCTTTCCATTTCACTCCCTTTCTCTCCTTATCTGACACTATTTTGTCTGTTTCATCTCTACCCATCTCAACCTCTCACATGTGTCCGCCTACCATTTACCAGCTTTTGTCCCACACACACATCTTTTCCAGCTTTCTCCCCTAATCGCAATATTCAAGTGTTTACTTGTCATGTGCATCAGATAAGGACCGAAACAATGAAATACTTACTGTACTGCATCATTACTGTCACATTTGATGCAATAACCACAATCATAATATGAAATAAAATATCAGTCATTCTTAGTAAACTAGTCCTTGATAGTGCAAAAACCAAAGTATGCAGAGCAACCACAGTAGTGCAAAGTTTGTTGTGGTTCAGTGGTGAGAGTTGTGGTTTGGATTGTGTAGGTTGGTTCAAGAACCTTATGGTTGAAGGGAAGAGGCTGTTCTTGAACCTGGATGTTACAGTTTTCAGGCTTCTGTATCTTCCTGTTGCTAGCAGTGAGAAGAGAACATGGCCTGGATGGTGCCGTTCTTTGATGATATTAGATGTTTTTTGAGGCATCACTTCCTATAAATCCCTTCGATGTGAGAAGGTCAGTACCCCAGTATCACTAGGGGCGCTGCATTGAAGGCGCCTCTGCCTACAGTCTGTCCGTTTTTTCCCCTCTTTTTTTAATTTTTGTTTGTCTAAACAATTTTGTTTTGGGGATTCTTTCGTTTTTCTATGTGGGGGAGGGGGAGGGGTAAGGGGGAAATCGCCTCCTGGCGAGGATGCGACTATTTTCTCCGAGTCGCATCCACGCCCTCCCTCTTCGTGGCCTACCACTGGATCGGAGCGGCATTTCCTACGGGAGACCGGGGACCGGACCAGAGCTTCGGCAGCGACGGCGCGACGTTGGATTCACCGCGGAGCGGGCAATGCCTACCTGGATCGCCGTTTGGAGCTCTGGAGTGTTGAGTCGCTGCTCCAACATCACGGGGCTGTGGTTCGCGGAGCTCCCAGCGCGGGCGGCATTGACCGACATCGCGGAGTCCCTGAGGCCCTTTGCAGAGGTCCGCCAGCCTGAATCTCCACCCGGCGCGGCCTGGGGACGTCGGGAACTGCGGACTCCGCTGGGAAGCGGCCCATTTGGAGGTCCAATCCACTGAGGTTGGCCTCCCGTTCTGTCGTCGGTGTGACAACATCCCAGCGAGCGTGCCTGAGTGGAGGGCTGCCCGTAGCGGTGACTGCGGAGGGCTCTGACTGCCCCGACCATGGGTGAACGTCAGAGGAAGATGACTGACTTTGGTGCCTTCCCTCACAGTGGGAAACTTTTGATTCTGCTGTGTGGGGATGTTTTATGTTGAACTCTATCGAGTGTTGTGTTCTTTATTTTAGTGTATGGCTGTATGGTGATCACATTTCACTGTGCCAACCGGCACATGTGACAAATAAATGTATATTGTATCTTGATGGGCAGAGATATGTTCATCACTTTCTCAGCCTTCTATAGCCTCAAGCATTCAAATTTCCACAATAGTCTATGATGTAGCACGTCATTACACTCTGCACTGTAGATGTGTAGAAATCTGACAGCATATTGGGTGGCATGCCATACCTCATAAATCCTCTGAAAAGAAGCGGTGTTAGTGAGCTTTATTTATGATTGAATCATATTAATGGAACTAGGTAAATTATCAGAGATGTGTACCCGCCAGAATTTGAAGCTGTTGACTCTCTCCACGTCTGTATTCCAAATGACGTCAGGTGTAGCTCTCCCTTCCTAGTCAACAATCAGCTCTGTGGTCTTGCTAATATTGAAAGTGAGATTGGTGTTCTGGGATGACTCAATCAGATTACCGTTCTCCCTGCTTACCTGTTACTCGTCCAATGGTCTTGAGGTATTTCATAAGATCATAAGAGATAGGAGTAGAATTAGGCCTATCAACTCTACAACACCATTCAATCATTGGGACGACAGGTGGCACAATGGGCTAAGTGTTCGGCTGGCGACCGGAAGGTAGCCGGTTCGAATCCCGCTTGGAGTGCATACTGTCGTTGTGTCCTTGGGCAAGACACTTCACCCACCTTTGCCTGTGTGTGAATGTGTGTGAGTGATTGGTGGTGGTCGGAGGGGCCGTAGGCGCAGAATGGCAGCCACGCTTCCGTCAGTCTGCCCCAGGGCAGCTGTGGCTACAGAAGTAGCTTACCACCACCGAGTGTGACTGAGGAGTGAATGAATAATGCGATGTAAAGCGCCTTGAGTATTAGAAAGGCGCTATATAAATCCCATCCATTATTATTATTATTATGGCTGATCTGCTTCTCCCTCCTAACCCCATTCTCCTGCCTTCTCCCCATAAACTATGACACCCACACTAATCAAAAATCTATCTATCTTTGCCTTAAATATATCCACTGACTTTGCCTCCACAGTCCTCTGTGGCAAAGATTCACAGATTGAACCTCCCTTGTATCTTGGTCATTTGTGGGCTGCAATCCTGCAAAGCAAACAGCAGAACTAAAAATTGGTGGAAGCTGCTCACTGGAGTTCCCAAGGTATCAGTCAAGTCAAGTTTATTCGTCACATGCACATATGAGATGTGCAGTGAAATGAAAAGTGGCAATGCTTGCGGATTGTGCAAAAAAAGAAACAAAAAAAAACTGCAAAACAGAATGGAACAGAAACACATATTCACATATTACATATTTGTGGGAGGAAAAAAGAAACTCCTCTGGGAAGAAACTCCTTCTCATCCTCTCCCTTTTCACAGCATGGCAACGGAGGCGTTTGCCTGACCGTAGCAGCTGGAACAGTCCATTGCTGGGGTGGAAGGGGTCCCCCATGATCTTGTTGGCTCTGGAGTTGCACCTTCTGATGTATTGTTCCTGCAGGGGGGGCGAGTGTAATTCCCATAGTGCGTTCAGCCGAAAGCACTACTCTCTGCAGACCCTTCTTGTCCTGGGCAGAGCAGTTCCCAAATCAAATCATGATGTTTCCGGACAAAATGCTTTCCACAGCCGCTGAGTAGAAGCACTGGAGGATCCTCAGAGACACTCTGAATTTCCTCAATTGCCTGAGGTGGTAAAGGTGCTGCCTTGTCTTACTCACCAGTATGGCAGCGTGTGATGTCCATGTCAGATCCTCTGAGATGTGGACTCCCAGGTATTTAAAGCAGCTCACCCTATCCACAGTATCCCCATTTATCTTCAACGGTGTGTACGTCCTCGGATGATGTGCCCTCCTAAAGTCCACGATCAGCTCCTTGTTTTTTTTTTATATTCAAGAGGAGGCTGTTGTCCTGACACCAGAGTGCCAGATCAGACACCTCCTCCCGGTACGCCTTCTCATCGTTATCGGAGATCAGGCCCACCACCACAGTGACATCAGCAAACTTGATTATTGAATTGGAGCTGAACCTAACCACACAGTGTACAGGGAGTACAGTAGGGGGCTGAGGACGCAACCCTGGGGGGATCCTGTGCTCAGGGTGAGGGACTTCGATGTATTTCCTCCCATCTTGACTACCTGGGGCTTGGCGGTGAGAAAGTCCAGGACGCAGGCACACAGGGCAAGTCTAGTGGGGACTATCGTGTTGAAGGCTGAACTGAAGTCTATGAACAGCATCCTCACATAGCCCCCCTTCGGGCTGTCAAGATGAGAGAGAGCGGTGTGCAGAACCTGGGAGACTGCATCGTCTGTGGATCTGTTCGGACGGTATGCGACTTGTAGCGGGTCCATGTTGCGAGGGAGGAAGGCGTAGATGTGTTTCTTGACCAGCCTCTCAAAGCATTTCATGACAGGTACAATGACGGATCTTTTGAAGCAGGCCACGGACTTGGTCAGGGAGAGGTTGAATATTGTAGTGAGCACCGGAGCTAGCTGCGTAGCACAAGACTTAAGTATTCTCCCATAGATGCCATCTGGGCCTACAGCTTTCCTCATGTTCACACGTGTCAGAGCCCTCCTCACTTCGTGCTCGGACAACGAGAATGGGTGCACATCCCCAGCGATGGACCTCCCTCCAGCTTCGTTAGCCAGCCCGCTGGCGGTGTTGTCGTTAGTCGGCAGACCTGAGATGATGCTTGCTGTCTCGAAACGAGCGTAGAAAGAGTTCAGGTAATCAGCTAGGGAGGTGCCGGCACTTCCGGTTGAGGGGGGGGGGGGGGGGGGGGGGGGGGGGTGCTCCGGTAATTGTTTACAGTCCGTAGCCCCTGCCACAGGCGTCTGGTGTCCTGCTGCTACATCTGTGACTCCATCGTGTCTCTGTAACTCATTTTTGCGTCCTTCACCGCCCTTCGCAGTCGGTAGGACTCCACCTTGTAGACGTCCATATTTCCGGATGCCAGGCCAGAGTTATAAGCAGCGGTGCGAACATTCAAGGCAACACACACGGAACTGTCCACCCAGGGTTTTTGATTCGGAAAGGTGCTAACCCTTACCATGGGGACGATGTTGTCGGCTATTGTTGCGATGAAGTCTGTGACTGCTTCCGCGAACTCACTGACGTCACCGGAACTTGCTTGGAACATATTCCAGTCGACATCTCTCAGTGCATCTTGCAGCATGGCCTCTGACTGGTCGGACCACCGCTTTACGTCCCTCGTCACTGCCGCTTCCCGAACTATCCTCTGTTTATACTCCGGCAGAAGGAAAATGGCAGCGTGGTCAGATTTTCCTAAGGGAGGGAGTGAAACGGCCTTGTAGCCCTTCCGGAACGGTGTGTAGCAGTGGTCCAAGGTTCTCTCCCCCCTGGTGGCACACGTGATGTGGTGGTTGAAGTTCGGCATGACCTTCTTGAGATTTGATTTATTAAATTCTCCAGCCACCACCATAGCCGCATCCGGGTTCTTGTTTTGGTGTCGTGTAGGGCTGAAAGTGCCACGTCGGTGTCCGCATGTGGTGGAATGTAGACGGCTGCGAGGATCACTGAGCCGAACTCCCGGGGAAGGTAGAATGGATGGCATGAGATCGTCAGGTGCTCCAGGTCCGGCGAGCAGGAACGGGAAAGCGTCTTGATGTTTCCAGGGTTGCACCAGTCTCTGGAACTTTAATTGGTCATGAAGTAGACTCCTCCACCCTTGGATTTCCCAGATTCTTCTTCTTCTTTTCGAGTCTTTGAAGCTGGTTGACTATATGACAGTTTCCCATTCCTTTACACAGTCCTTTGCGTTTTTGTTGAACACTGCAAGATCCTTTGAGCTGCACTGGTTGGGTAGTAGGGGGCAGACAAGGCAGTGCTGCATTGTATGGTCCTCTTCTCCACATTCACAGGTGGTTTGGCCAGTTTCATAACCCCATCTGGCCATGGCCATCTGTTCTGTCAGCACGGTGGACAGTGAAGGACTCGGTTGGGCAGATTACCTGATCCGAAATCAGCGAGGTCAGCCATGTTTCGGTCAGGCAGAGGATGTTACAGTCCCTTATGTCCCGCTGGAATCTGACCCTCACCCTGAGGTCATCCAGCTTGTTTTGTCAGAAGAATGATGGGCAGAGGAGGACGAAAGGTTTGGGCTCTCAGCCTATTCCGAATCTCCCCCCCCCCCCCCCCCCCCCCCCCCCGCTTACCCCAATGTTTTCTCCGGGTTTTCCTTGGAGCCACGCTCCCATTGTTGTTGCCGCGGGGAACTCTGCCGGCCACGTTGCATCGGTGAGTACAGCATTTAAAAGGTCTCCGTTTATGCTAGAGTTTAGATTTAAGAGAGTTTCCCTGCCATACTTTGTTAGTATTAGGGAGTTAGAACTTAGAAATAAGTTTAAAAAGAGCATGAAAGTTAAAAATAAGCACAGTTTCCGCGGAGCTGCCACGACGGCGACTGGACAGGGCCGCGCCATCTTGAATGATCATTGGGACCACTGATGCTCACAAACGCACCAACTACTTTGAGTTGGAACCAAAAATAAATTTGAACGTAACCTCAAATTAAGAAGAGAATTGGACAGGGTTATGAATTTCAACGCAGTTAAATATTACATTTTGGGTAGAAAAATAAAGAGGGCATATATAAAATGAGAATCTAAATAAGATCGAGGAGGGAAGGGATCTGGGAATACAAATACACAATTCATTTCAAGTAATGATGCAGTTTAATAAGCCATGAAAACAGCAAACCAAGCAGAAGAGTTTATTTCTAGAATTGGAAACTCAAGAGTTTTGCAGAACTCATAACAAACTTTAATGAGACACACTTAGAGAAAGGGTGCATGGGGGCACAGTGGTAGTTGATGCCTTAAAGTTCCAGAGACCCAGGTTCGATCCCCTGTGCGTACTGTCTGTACAGAGTTTGTACGTTCTCCCTGTAACAACAAGGGTTTTCTCCAGGTGCTCCAGTTTCCTCCCTCCAAAGACGTGCAGGTTTGTAGGTTACTTGGCTTCTGTAAATTGTAAACACTCCCTAGTGTAGGAGAGTGCCAGTATACAGGGTGATCTTGGGTCGACGCAGGCTCGGTGTGCCAATGGGCCTGTTTCTACATTGTATCTCTCAAAAGTAAATCTGTATGGTTATTGTCTCCAAATTATAAGAAGGATATTGTGTTATTGGTGAGACTGCAAATCATTTTAATCAAGATTAGCCTGAGTCAGAGGTCAAGGGACGTTCATGGTCAAGTGGGTAGAGGCTTCAAAATTAGAGAGTAGCTGCGCAGAATAAGGCCTTTTGGACCGCCACACCCATGTCAACAATCAAACACCCATTTTACACTAAACCTACCCTAACCAATGTTGTTCTTTCCACATTCTTATCAACTCTCCCCAGATTCTATCACTCACCGACTCACCAAGGATAAATTAACCAGGTCAATTCACCTCCCAACCCATACATCTTGGTGATGTAGAGAGAATGGGCACCCTAGGTCATGATTAAACCCAAGTCACTTGGCCTAGGAGGCAGCAGCTCTACTAGTTGCACCACTCTGCCACACAGAAGGATTTTAAGAAAGGTAAACACAGGGAAATTATATCAATTTATAGGGAGGAGCAAACTGAAGCCTATTAACAAAAGATTAGGATCAAGGAGGGAATGTTGAACACATTTATTTATCCTGAGAGGGTGGTCAAGTGAATCCTGCTATCAAAGAGAGTGTTAGAGGGAGTAAGACTGCAGCTTTTAAGGTGAGTCTGGATAAGTGAATCAGGAAGACATTGTCCTCCAATTTCAAGTAGTCCTTGCTTTCTTCTTCCTTCCCAACTCTCGCGCAGCCGACTGTCTCCGCCTCTTCCTTTCTTTTTCCCGCCCCCCCCCCCGACATCAGTCTGAAGAAACTTCGCCTATATTTCGCCTCACCCGCTGAGTTTCTCCAGCTTTTTTTGTCTACCTAGGAGGAAAGAGGTAGTGGGTTACCTTGACAGACTTAGATGAGGATTGATTCATGGAAGCTGGATTGAAGAATATTACAACAGTGAATCAAACCTCAATGGATCTATGCACTTTAAAAAGATTAGGTTCACTAGAATTCATGAACCTTTCCATTTGATAAAAATTATGATTCAAAGGAAACAATCTGAAATAAAACTTAAAGTCATCTTTTAATCAGACTAGTATTAAGTACAAATGGAGTGCCTTTTTTTGTGACATTTTGTCAGCAGGTTTAGCACCTTAGTCATGACTCAAAAAGTTGTAAGATTCATAATCATAAGATCATGTGATAGGAGCAGAATTAGGCCATTCGGCCCATCAAGTCTACTCTGTCATTCAATCATAAGCGATCTATCTCTCCCTCCTCACCTCTCCCTTCTCCTGCCTTCTCCCCATAACCTCTGACATAGAAACATAGAAACATAGAAAATAGGTGCAGGAGTAGGCCATTCGGCCCTTCGAGCCTGCACCGCCATTCGATATGATCATGGCTGATCATCCAACTCAGTATCCCATCCCTGCCTTCTCTCCATACCCCCTGATCCCTTAAGCCACAAGGGCCACATCTAACTCCTCTTAAATATAGCCAATGAACTGGCCTCAACTACCTTCTGTGGCAGAGAATTCCACAGATTCACCACTCTCTGTGTAAAAAAATGATTTTCTCATCTCGGTCCTAAAAGACTTCCCTCTTATCCTTAAACTGTGACCCCTAGTTCTGGACTTCCCAACAACGGGAATAATCTTCCTGCATCTATCCTGTCCAACCCCTTAAGAATTTTGTAAGTTTCTATAAGATCCCCCCTCAATCTTCTAAATTCTAGCGTGTACAAGCCGAGTCTATCCAGTCTTTCTTCATATGAAAGTCCTGCCATCCCAGGAATCAGTCTGGTGAACCTTCTCTGTACTCCCTCTATGGCAAGAAAGTCTTTCCTCCGATTAGGAGACCAAAACTGTACGCAATACTCCAGGTATGGTCTCACCAAGACCCTGTACAACTGCAGTAGAACCTCCCTGCTCTTATACTCAAATCATTTTGCTATGAATGCTAACATACCATTTGCTTTCTTCACTGCCTGCTGCACCTGCATTCCTACTTTCAATGACTGGTGTACCATGACACCCAGGTCTCGTTGCATCTCCCATTTTCCTAATTGGCCACCATTCAGATAATAGTCTACTTTCCTGTTTTTGCCACCAAAGTGGATAACCTCACATTTATCCACATTATACTGCATCTGCCATGCATTTGCCCACTCACCCAACCTATCCAAGTCACCTTGCAGCCTCCTAGCATCCTCCTCACAGCTAACACTGCCCCCCAGCTTCGTGTCATCCGCAAACTTGGAGATGTTGCATTCAATTCCCTCATCCAGATCATTAATATATATTGTAAATAGCTGGGGTCCCAGCACTGAGCCTTGCGGTACCCCACTAGTCACTGCCTGCCATTCTGAAAAGGACCCGTTTACTCCTACTCTTTGCTTCCTGTCTGCCAGCCAGTTCTCTATCCACATCAATACTGAACCCCCAATACCATGCGCTTTAAGTTTGCATACTAATCTCTTATGTGGGACCTTGTCGAAAGCCTTCTGAAAGTCCAGTATAACACATCCACTGGTTCTCCCTTATCCACTCTACTAGTTACATCCTTGAAAAATTTTATAAGTTTTGTCAGACATGATTTACCTTTCATAAATCCATGCTGACTTTGTCCAATGACACCTGTACTTCACGTGCCATTCCACGGCAAGCACATAATCCAGGTTGACATTTCACTGCAGTATTGACAGATTTGCTGTGTTGACTGGGCTTATTCAGATAGATATAAAATATCCCAGGGCACTGTTAATGAAATGAAAACAAGTTCTTCTATTAATATTGTCAATAATGGGACTCATGCTTTGTTGTGATTTGCTTTGCACATTTTGACTGGAAAGTAATAATTATGTTTGAAGTGTAATTAAGAAGTACTTTTATGTGCTGCGAAGCAGGAGGACCTTTGTAGATAGTAGTAACTTAAAATACTAAAGGCCAAATGGGATAATGACAGACGATTTACAGTGCCCAATTTACCTGCACCCACAGAACACAATGTGGGTAGCACACCACTCAGTGCAATTATTTCTGCATGCAGTCTACACCAACTCCACTGTTGATTGGTCTTGTACGCCAATGGGGAGCTTAATACTGTAACTTTCCAGTAACCTTTCTCTGGAGATGTTGCCTGACGCATTGAGTTATTCCAGCATTTTGTGTCTATCTTAGGCAGAATTGATATTGTTTTAAAGTATTTAAGAAACAACTGCAGATGCCGGAAAAATCGAAGGTAGACAAAAATGCTGGAGAAACTCAGCGGGTGAGGCAACATCTATGGAGCGAAGGAATAGATGACGTTTCGGGTCTAGTCTGACGAAAGGTCTTGACCTGAAACGTCACCTATTCCTTCGCTCCATAGATGCTGCCCCACCCACCAAGTTTCCCCAGCATTTTTGTCTACCTTGTTTCAAGGTATGATGTGTTGGTAGAACTTGCAATCTGAGAAAATGTGCTTACTCTGTCTGCCTGCTGCGACACTAGCAAGAAACTAAGATGTAGTTGGCTCTTTTTCGATGGAGACCCACAAGTGATCTCCCTTACAGTGGACATCAAACTGCCAGAGTATGCAGATATTTCCAGCTGTAGCTTGGGAGAAACCAGTTTGGTTGGTTTCTCGACAACTGGCACTGAAAAGAGCAATTGGCAGTGCTGTCCTTGCACTGCTCAGAGATTGCAGCTGATGAAATGTTGGAGTCAAGCACAATTTTCTTTAAAGTTCTGAGAGAGAAGACTGGTCCCTGCACAAATTGGATGAAAATGGCCTCTTGCTGAAAGCACTCTTCACTATTCGTTCCCTCCCCTTTACTCATTCTCCCGGTTATGCTCCATTGCAAGAGGAATGGCCACGAACGCACCAAGTTCTGTAAGCAATTGATGCATTCAGAAATCCTGAAGTAACTATTATATCTTTCATCTCGTGGAACACTGTGCATAATTTCAACCCAAAACAAATATGTGTAGCAACATTAACCATTTGGAATATGCCTTTGAATACAATTGAGGGTTTAACTTTCAAAGAGATTCAATCCAAAATTCTAAAATAATAAATTATTGTAAAGTTGGTTTAATTACTATCTTCCCTGTGTTCTGTATTTCCTCTACCTAACACTTAGACGATGTTGTTCGTATGTTGTGTGGATATTGTGAACAGTGATACATTTTGGCGAGAATTTTTTTAGTTATTTCCAGCAATGACGTTCATGCAGAGTTTATAATTTTAACATTCTGTTACACTGAAGACTGAGAAAATTTTCACTTCTCCGTGCAGACTATGTACAAATTAAAAGAACAATTATCCAACACAACAATGATTTTAGGGCATTTATAAAGAGTCATGAACAGTTTCAGAAATAGAAAATTCAATGGTGCAAGTTTAGATCTCGGATTTGATAATAGCAGAATGAGAAATAAACCAAGATTGGAGTTGCTGACACAAGAAACTGCAGATGATGGAATCTGGATCAAAAAAAAACTTTTGGAGAAACACAGTGGGTCTAGCAGCATCTGTGGAGGAAAAGGAATGGTTGTCATTTTGGGTCAAGACCTTGTGTTAGGACTGAGAATGTAGAGCGAAGATAGCCAGTTTAATGAGGTGGGAGGGGGGATGATTCAGGGCTGATCAGTGATAAGTGAAGACTGAAGTTATCCACCCTAGTTTTGATACAGAGATTTGTATATAATTTTTTTCTCTAATTATTTCATAGTATCCCACAAATGTATACTGTGACAATTAATGCACACCCCAGGTGTTCCATTGTCACGATAGAGTTTATTGTCCATCACAGAATGTCTACCCTGTCAGTTTTCCCATTTGTCTCCATTCCTCAACACATTTCTCTAATTGCAACAGTATTTAAGACAGTGCTTATTAGGTTTAGTTTTTGGTTTATTATTGTCACGTGTACCGAGGTACAATGGAACAGTGTTTGCATGCTACCCAAACAGATCAGATATACTATAAATAAATACAATCAAGTCAAGCTCAAGTACAATAGATAAGAGTAACGTGTATGATACAGAGTTCAGGATATTGTTCTCAGCATCGTAGCACATCAGTTCCATAGACAAAGTCCAATGTCCGCAATGGTGTAGAGGTGAATCGGACGGCACCCTAGTTTATGGAAAGATTGAACAATACCCGAGCTTGTGGAAGGGCCTTAGCTCATGCTGCAGTTTTTGGTGTTCTGACTCAAAATTTTGATGATAATGCAAGCACATTAGTCTCAAGCACTTTGTAGAAATTAATTTACTCACCTAGAAATGTCTCAATTACTCCAATCACTTCTCACCTTTAATACAAAGTTTGATATAAACACAGGGATGTGCAGAGATTTGTGTACAATTTTGAATGCATCATTATCTCTCACTCCCTTGCCAAAGCCATGATATGTCTTCCAAAGCTAAACAACAGCAACATGCATCTTACATCAACAATCATTGTCATATAGCACGGAAGAAGGCCCTTCAGCCCATTCATCCCTGCCGACCATGATGTCCACTGATCACATTTTAAATATATATTAGAATTCCCGGAATCATCATACTTGTCTTAAAACATAGAGAAAGGTTAGAGCAAAACAAATGATAACAATGGGGTGAGAAGGATTTGAAAAGAAAATGAATAAGAAGAGAATGATTTGGGAATTCTTTGAAATAGAACAATGTTAGATAGAATGAAAGTCTAGAATGAAATAAGTAAAATTTTACAGCCAGCATTTAAAATTGTCAATTAATAATTTTGACAGCCATGTACATCTGGAAAGTGTAAATCTAAAGTTGTTCAGAAAATAGGTTTTTCTCATAACTATTATCAGTCACTAAAATTCCTCTGTATTTTCAATTTTACTGGAATTGCTATTTTGATTTACCGTTCAAAATATCATAAATCTAGTTTTTAGCTGATGAGGAATTACACTGCATTATTGCATTTTTGCTATTTTTAAACACTTCTGTTCTGCCTTTACATTTCCTCTTCATTCGTCCCACTTTTTGCCAGCAAATGTCCTTACTTAAATGAGAGTGTGAGTGAGCCGAGAGGCATTTATTATTGTTACTGCAACCTTATCTGCCGTCACAAAGTACTATTCTCAAATGAACCAAAATCCATTACCCTCTGTCAAGCTGCCCAAGGATTGCACATTTGCTTGCTATGTATTTCCTACTGCAGGACAAAATCATACCTTCTAATTTAGAATTGGTGAAGATCTGCCTTATTAAGAACCCCATTAGGACGTGTAGGAAAGACCTGTAGATGTGTAGGAAAGAACTGCAGATGCTGGTTTAAATCGAAGGTAGACACAAAATGCTGGAGTAACTCAGCATGTCGGGCAGCATCTCTGGAGAGGAATGGGTGACGTTTCAGGTCGAGACCCTTCTTCCGACTGTCAGTGGAGAGGGAGACACAGAGATAAGGAAGGGTCAGACTGTGAAAGTGAGGTTCAGCGCAAACTGGAGGAACAGCACCTCATATTTTGCTTGGGCAGCTTACACCTCAAGGGTATGAATGTTGACTTTTCTAACTTCAAGTAACCCTTGCTTTCGCTCTCTCCCCATCTCTTCCCCTTCCTAGTTCTCTGACAAGTCTGACTGTCGCCCTGATTGTTTTATCTCTGTCTGCTTTGTTGCATCTTCTCCGTGCTAACAATGATCTATTCTACATTTTCCTTGAGCTTCATCCTCTTTGATGTCATTTTCACACATTATCTCTGTGCCTCCCTCTCCCCTGACTCTCAGTCTGAAGAAGGGTCTTGACCCGAAATGTCACCCATTCCTACTATCCAGAGATGCTGCCTGTCCTTCCGAGTTACTCCACAATGTTGTGCCCATTAGGACATAACGGCCCAGCATTGTGATCTTCTGACTAATAATCAATCCATTTGAACTATCAACCCTTTTTGGAATGCTTAGCAAATTTCCAGATCCCCTTGAAAAACTGTGGAAGATCTACTTCCAAAACCCCTGGAATCCCTGTGATTATGGATCTCCTATTGTTCAGGAGGATGTTCACAGCCTCAGCCCAAGGGCTGCAGGGGTAATTTCAAAATCATAATGGTGGATGACATGGAAATTATGATGTTTCCATGGACCTGCTTCTGGTCTACAGGGTGGAGGTTATGAATTGTTTGAAGAATGATGTGCAGTTTCTTGCAGTGCATTCTATAAGTAGAACATGGTCCTACTATGGTGCATTGTTGATGAAATAAATGGACGCTTAAACTGATAGATGGAGTGCCAATCAGACAGACAGCTTTGTCCTCAATGGTGCTGAGCTTCTTAAGTGTTTATGGCATGTGAATTTATCTAGGCGACTGGACAGTACTCCAAAGTACCTCTGACAGAACATGTTTAAGCAATGTAAAGGCTTTGTGAAATTAGTAAGTGAGCAATTCACAACAGAATTCCCATAATGCAGTCACATTAGGTGAGTAGTCCAGTTTATTATTTCTTTGTTTGTGTATTGGAGGTCATAAATGATTTGTTGATGGCATACCATTGAATGTCAACTTTCTCTGTTATTCTCTTCTCTCGTGAAGATACGTCCCCAGTTCTTGAGTTGTGCAAATTTTATTTTAAATTTGTTAGTGAGGATGTTGCACAGGTTTTTGCACGCTCACTTCATTGGGACTGTCAGCAGAGCAAAGGACTCTGCATACTCTGCCCACTTTTGATGTTGAAGTGAAACCATGGATGAAACTCTGGAGTTTAGAAGGATGAGAGGGCATCTTATTGAAACATATAAGATTGTTAAGGGCTTGGACATGCTAGAGGCAGGAAACATGTTCCCGATGTTGGGGGAGTCCAGAACCAGAGGCCACAATTTAAGAATAAGCGGTAAGCCATTTAAAATGGAGAGAGTTGTGAGTGTGGAATTCTCTGCCTTAGAGGGTGGTGGAGGCCGGTTCTCTGGATACTTTCAAGAGAGAGAGCTAGATAGGGCTCTTAAAGATAGCGGAGTCAGGGGATATGGGGAGAAGGCAGGAACGGGGTACTCGTTGGGGATGATCACCCATGATCACATTGAATGGCGGAGCTGGCTCGTATGGCCGAATGGCCTACTCCTGCACCAATTGTCTGTTGTCTATTGAAACAGGTGATATATATTAGTTAAAAATGCTGGAGAAATTCAGTGGGTGAGGCAGCGTCTATGGAGCGAAGGAATAGGTGACATTTTGGGTTGCGTCACCTATTCCTTCACTCCATAGATGCTGCCTCACCCGCTGAGTTTCTCCAGCATTTTTAACTACCTTCGATTTTTCCAGCATCTGCAGTTCCTTTTCAAATATATTGTAAAGGCCCTGTCCCACTTACGTGTCCTTGGCACGCAAATTACGCGACCTCGTCATCGCGTTGAGGTGCTCGGGCATCGTGTGGCCGCTCGGGGCCGGTCCCATTGAGAAGCGCGGAGGGGTATAGAGTTGTGCGCGGTATCGTGCGCCGCTCCTGGATTTTGTAGCGAACAAAATCTTTGCGCGCCACCGGCCTGTCGCGTAACTGACGGCCAAAGTGGGACAGGCCCAACACCCTGACACGACGCAACGTCTCACCTCCAACAGCAGAGCAATGGGTAATGTTTTGTGTCAAGATCCTTCTTTCAGACTGAAGAAGGGTCTCGACCCGAAACATCACCCATTGCTTCTTTCCGGAGATGCTGCGGGTCCCGCTGAGTTACTCCAGCTTTTTGTGTCCATCTTCAAATGACGTCAAGCGCTCCAGACGGCTGTGTGGGCGCATGAAGTCGCGCGTAACCTTCGCGGGACCATCGCGCCTCTACGTGACCACGAGGTCGTGTAATTAGTGTGCCAAGGACATGAAAGTGGGACAGGGGCTTAACTGGTGTGTTGTTCATAAAGCATAGGTCTAATGATATCCCAACATTTTAAATTCTGAATTTTCACAAATGTACACAAGTAGTGACATTTTCAAGTGAGGGCTACAAGTGCAGGGAAGGCTGTGTTTGAGAGGCCCGAGCCTTTAGAGTTTGATTTGCAGGTTTCCTGACAGAAAGTCATATGGCTAAAAAGGTTTTGCTTCTGGTCATGCTGGAGGCTGCAAGTGAGATGCCTTCTTTGGCGAGTGGCAGTGTGGATAAGACTGCGGACTAAGTGAGGATTGTTCGTCGCAGTTTACCAGGTGACGGTCTTGTCTCTGACTTGTTTAGCTGATGGGACGGTGATTTGGGAAACATAATTTACATGTTTTAAACAAAAAACATTAAAGTCTTTCCAAGTATGAAAATGATGCATTTGCAGACACAAGAGACAGCAGATGCTGTAATCTTGAGGGGGGGAAACAAATTGTTGGTGGAACTCAGGCAGCATCCAGGGAGGGAATAGACAGGTAACATTTTGGGCCAGGAGCCTTTTTCAGATTGATGCACATGCTTCTCTTTCAATCTGACTGACTGCATTTGGTGGTAACAGTGTAACAATTATATTTTTGGCGATTGCATCGTGGAACAATTGTTCTCCGTCTGCAGCACTGATTCTGGGCCCCCGGCTTCCAATCATTTTACCCCAGGCCATTCCCATTTGGAACTGTATCTGTGGCCTCTTAAAACAAGACCCAGTGTAAACTCAAGGAACATCAATTCTTCTATCTGGGGGCAAGGCAGCCTGCAGAACTTTATCGAGTTTTTAACTTTAGATAATTTGCTCCTTTTATTTATATCCAGACTGACCATTTTTGCCTGCCATTTCTCTCTTTTTCCCTTCCATTTGCGTATTCTGGGCTCATCATCACTCGGACTGTACAGCATGAGCAACACATTTAAAGGAGCTTACCTGCCTTTTGACTGCCATGTCATTTTACCATATCAAAGAAGTTCTCTGTATTCCATCCAATTTCCTTCCCACCTTCTCTGCTTCCTAGACCACCATGCAGAAAAGGTCCTGATGCTGCACTGTATCTCTAAAATAAAGTCTAAAGAAAACCAGTCTATCTTGTCTATATATTTAAAAATAAAGTCTAAAGGAAACTAGTCTATCTTGCTTCCATCGGGTGGCGCCACCGCAGTGGCTGCCTCGCCAACAGTCTGTCAGTTCCCTCTCTATTTTTTATTATTTTAAGTATATTTAAAAAGTATGATTTAATGTTTCTTGGTTTGTTTTATGTGGGGTGTGGGGGGTGGGGGAGGAATCAGGGGAAACCTTTTTCAGTCACTTACCACGACGGAAATGCGATTTTTCTCTGTGTCGCATCTCCGACCCCCCCACCCCCTCCGCGGCCTACAACGTGGAGTGGTGCGGCCTTTCCTGGAGACCGGCCCGGAGCTTGTTGCTTTTCACTTAGTATGGCTGTATGGTAACTCAAATGTCACTGTACCTTAGTTGGTTAAGTGACAATAAAAGTGAATTTGAACTTTTCTTTAGACTTTACTTCAGAGATACAGTGCAGAAACAGGCCCTTCGGCCCACCGAGTCCACGCCAACCAACAATCACCCCATACACCAACCTACATACACTAGGGACAATTTTACGACTTAGCAAAGCCAATTAACTTACATACCTGCAAGTCCTCGGAGTGTGAGAGGAAACCAAAGAAAACTCACAGGGTCACAAGAGAATGTACAATCTCGGTACGTTCTCTCTTTTCTCCGTTCTGATAAAAGGGCTCAGACCTGAACATTTTACTACTTCTTTTCATATGGATGCTGCCTGATACACTAAGTTGTTCCAGCATTTCCTGTTTTTGAATAAAACTCTTTACCTATTTCACTCCGCTATCCTCACCTACTTTAACTATTCTGGGTCGGGGATTGTCATTCAGCCAATGTCATGCCTGAAAAAAAGACTAAATCAGGAAATATTAGTCTACTTTAAATACTTGAAAAAGCAAAAATACTGCAGGTGCCTGGAAATCTGAAACAATAAAAAAAAATGCAAGGTATATTCAGCAGGTCACGCAGCATCGGTGGTGAGAAACAAAGTTAGTCTTTCAGACTGATGCCCTTTTACCAGAACTGAGATTCTGGTGAAGAGTCTTTGTCCTGAAACCAATGCTTTTATTGTGACAGTGTGCGATACATATGCTATACTGTCACCCGTAAAGTTTTGAGGGTATATCATTTTACTAATATGTTTAATTTGTAACATCTGTTAGTTATTTGGTAATTAAATTAGAATTTGATTGCTCACCTAATCAAAACAGAAGATGAAACAAATATTAATAAAGGTAACTTAATTTTGAATTAATCTGCATTTGTCTGCAATAAAAAGCAGTTAAAGTATCTGAAACTTTTCTACTTAAACTAAACAGCGGTTGTACTGAGATGTGTCATTCACCTGAAGAAATGTGTTTCCTTTGTGTAAAAATGATCCCCATTTTCTAATCTGTTATATTATCATTGTTCAGGGAAAGGTGAAAACAAGTTTGAGTTTTTATCTGTTGTTCTGGCTGAAAGCCAAACACCATGAAAAATATAATGTGGTATCCAAAGCGCATGAGCAGCAAAATAGTTTGGATATTCTTTGAAACACGCCATATATTCTACATATACTATCTCACCAATAGTTTTGACATTGCCTTTAATTCTCTCCAGATGTTTTCTGCTGAAATGTGGGATTAGTTTAGTTTAGTGATACAAATCCTCGCCAACCGGCAATCCCCGCATATTAACACTATCGTACACACACTAGGGGACAATTTACATTTATCCCAAGCCAATTAACCTGCAAACCTGTTCAAGAAGGAACTGCAGATGCTGGAAAATCGAAGGTACACAAAAATGCTGGAGAAACTGAGCTGGTGCAGCAGCATCTATGGAGCGAATGAAATAGGTAAAGTTTCGGGCCGAAACCCTTCTTCAGACTGAAGAAGGGTTTCGGCCTGAAACGTTACCTATTTCCTTCGCTCCATAGATGCTGCTGCACCCGCTGAGTTTCTCCAGCATTTTTGTGAACCTGCAAACCTGTATGTCTTTGGAGTGTGGGAGGAATAGTTCAAGAGTTCAAGAGAGTTCAAGAGAGTTTTATTGTCATGTGTCCCTGATAGGACAATGACATTCTTGCTTTGCTTTAGCACACCAGAAACCGAATATCTCGGAGAAAACCCACGCAGGTCACGGGGAGAACGTACAAACTCGGTACAGCAGCACTCATAGTCAGGATTGAACCCGAGTCTCTGGCGCTGTAAGGCAGCAACTCTACCGCTGTGCCACCATGCCGCCCACTGTGATAAGCAAAAATATGCTGTGATGATTGGGACAGTTTCCCAGTAAAAGCTTGCTTAAGTGAATTTCCTTTCCCTCCAACCACCCACACAAAAACACTTACCGACCATTAGCCACCTCCAAGTGTAGTGCTGCTAAGATTATGGATCTGAAATTTAAAAAAACAAAGCAACATCCTTCCAACCAAACTGTACTGTATGTTGGACCAATGCCACTGTTGTTATTTGAAGATTTATTTTTTTGTAATTATGATTTTTCCTTGTTTTGAAAGCGCAAGAAATGTGTAGTAGAGGTCCTGTAGATCAGTGGTTCCCAACCTTTTTTAGCTCATGGCCCCCTTGGGATCTTTTAATTTTTCTGTGCCCCCCCCCTGACATTATTAGCGGAATAAAAAGTACTTCAATATTATAATACCTTCCATAAATATATCAGTGTCTATTAATTGCACATATATTCTCTTTTATTCTATTCCACAAACATCAAAAATATTTCAACTACATAGATTTAAATTGATTAGAACTGAAATTTAGGAAGCAACAGGGTGGTAGCTCTGTGGCCCCCTTCATTGAACCTGTGGCCCCCTAAATCTCAAATGTTTTCTGTGACCCCCCTGAAATTTGCCATGGCCCCTTTGGGATGAAATTTGCCATGGCCCCTTTGGGATGAAATTTGCCATGGCCCCATATGGCCCCAGGTTGGGAATCACTGCTGCAGATGACTATACACTTAACCCTGAACTTGCAGTTGAAGTGTTTACCCATCACTGAGCTGAAGTAATGAAGCTCTTCTATCAGAGTGTAACATGAGTGTAATATTCATCTAATTTTCTGGCCACGTTAGTTAACATGCAAATGTCAGAAATACAATCTCAGATAGGTTCTTTGGCTGAGTACTATGTTGGACTTTTTGGGTATTATGTTTAAGTCTTGAGAACTCATACAAAACATGAATGTAAAATCTTTGGAAAGATTAGATAAGAAAACACAATAAGAATGCACTTGTCAAACATGCTAATGACGTGGCATCAAGAGGCACCATGTTATCATGGAGAGCTGGCATAAACCTTAACTAACTTCAAGGAAAGCATATATTTTCTAAGTTATCCTGATATTTTAAGCAACATTTGAAAATTAAGAGAGTTTAGATTTGCACCTCTTGGAACTATCCAAACTCTTAGGATATTTAGTGTCCCTGAAGAAAGACCTATTTCAATCAAGGAGGGCTGATTTGTAGTCTCTTACAAGCCCGCACTGACAGACTGAAGAATACATTTTGCAATATTACCATTCTATTTTTTCCTGAACTAAGCTTGCAACTCAAGAGTCAATATTCAAGAGAGTCAAGTCAAGAGTGTTTAATTGTCATTTGTACTTAAAAATTGAACAATTAAATTCTTACTGACAGCAGCATAACAGGTTTGTAAACGAAGTACTAAGAGATAGCATAATAAGCAAAAAAAAGTTAAATAAATTTAAAAAACAATATGAGTGCAAAAAAACCTGAAGGTCCTTGTGCGACCATAGGGTTAGTTAGTACGGGTGTCAGGGGTTACGGCGAGAAGGCAGGAGAATGGGGTTGAGAGGGAAAGATAAATCAACCATGATTGAATGGCGGAGTAGACTTGATAAGCTGAATGACCGAATTCTGTTCCTAGAACTTATGAAATATAAACCTATGAACCTAAACACTTCGTGGTTAGATATTTAGTTGGTTTTGCATGTTCAAGAGTGTGATGGTTGTTGGGAACTCCATATCTGTTCCATTGGAAAAGAAAGACTTCCATTTCGTGCTTCTCTCCATCTCAGCCTATCAATTCTCAATGTTTTTTCATCAATATAAAAGCTGATTGGTGATTATAGTTGTTGCTTCTTCCTATTGATTCTCACTGCCAATAGCTTTCTCACCAAGCATTCAGCCGATCTGTATAAATATTAAATAATTATTTGTGGAGAATGTGGAAGGGGAGAGTACAGTAATTATGGTTTAGAAATGCATTGCAAGGTTGATCTTGTTTGGTTTGGCTATGAGACATGATACATATATGTGTAACCTTTCCATGTAGCTATTGCAATGAACTTAACAATCAATTCAAGGTGGTATTTGTATCCTACATAACTGCATTTTATTCTGATTATGATGCTGAAATATTTTTCGCAGTGAGCTCTCTTGTATATAAAGTGAGTCCTTAAGAGTTGAAAAGGGGAAATGTGAGACATGTTTATTTGCCAAGATTTTCAAAGTGAAGAGGAGCATCTTATTCAATACATGTGCAAAGTAAGCTCAGGGATGAATGACTCTTTTCACACAGTTCATTAAAACTGCTTATCAGTGTTTTCTCAGCAGCCTGCAGATAAATGTAGCAACTAACTATGCAGAAATATATGTTTCTGACATATACAGTGTAGGTCAACCTACATGACATGCAGGTTAATGAAATGAAAGTAGAGTTTGGCTGTGTGCAACTGGATTTGTCTACATTGTGCACAAAAATTGCTGGATTTTTTTATAATCATAACAACTAAAAGAGTAATTGAGTATAAACAGAGATTGAAGGAAGAGCATCCAGACTAATCAGCAGGTCGTAAACATGTAATGTAATCATCTTTCATTTAATGATTAGATGTGGTGCTGTGCAAAGAGGACCGATAAGTGATTGAGCACCTCATCATTCTGTGGCTCAGCCTTAATTTAACTTCCTTTCCGATTGCACCATTGCTCATCTGGCGACATTATTGTCAGTTGTATTTCCAGCCTCTTGCATGAGCATAAGTAAGCATGAAGGGAAACAAAAGAATTTGGGGGCTTTATTCAAATCATATGCCAATCCTTTAAAAGACTGGAAAAGGACAGATTCCATTTGCAATCCTGCTGTTTCATGAGCTGTGCATTGTAGCCCTGTGTGCATCATCAATGCGATAGCTTGCCATAAACAATTAATTCTTTATAACTGTAATATACAATTGAGATCTTACCCACCACACACTTCTGCCCACGTTAAGGGATCCTCACTCTGATTTTGTTGACAGTATAACCAAAAATGAATTAGACTGATTTATATGCAGCCTATCTACCCTGCATTAGCAAAAAAAAGCAAGCAATTTGTAATCTAATGGTTGACTTCACCAATGTATGAGCTAGCTAAAAATACAAGCATGGGTGGCTGAAATGCCATTAATGAAGTCTGGATTGAATCTCTGAAATGCTACAGAGGTGAAAATTCCAAAGAACTCCTCTTGACTGCATCGCATAGAATGGAGGTTGTTGGAAAGTGGCCGATGAACCTAGTTAAAAATGTCCCTTCATCTTCAACAAGATTTATTGAATAATTCTTCATCCATGCTGAACTAACATATATAATATGAACTAATTCTAATGTTTAGCTACATATGATGCCAATTGCTTCCTGATTGCCAAGTGAGTCATTGGCTTTTACGATTTAACTGGATCGCACACTATTTTAAATTACTACTTGGGAGGTCATGTTGCAGTTATACATGACATTGGTGAGGCCGCATTTAGAGTATTATGTTCAGTTCTTGGCACCATGTTATCGGAAAGATGTTGTAAGCTGGAAAGGGTACAGTAAAAATTTACGAGGATGTTGGCATGACTCATAGAAACATAGAAACAAAGAAAATAGGTGCAGGAGTAGGCCATTCGGCCCTTCGAGCCTGCACCGCCATTCAATATGATCATGGTTGATCATCCAACTCAGTATCCTGTACCTGCCTTCTCTCCATACCCCCTGATCCCTTTAGCCACAAGGGCCACATCTAACTCCCTCTTAAATATAGCCAATGAACTGGCCTCAACTACCTTCTGTGGCAGAGAATTCCAGAGATTCACCACTCTCTGTGTGAAAAATGTTTTTCTCCTCTCGGTCCTAAAAGATTTCCCCCTTATCCTTAAACTGTGACCCCTTGTTCTGGACTTCCCTAACATCGGGAACAATCTTCCTGCATCTAGCCTGTCCAACCCCTTAAGAATTTTGTAAGTTTCTATAAGATCCCCCCTCAATCTTTTAAATTCTAGTGAGTACAAGCCGAGTCTATCCAGTCTTTCTTCATATGAAAGTCCTGACATCCCAGGAATCATGGACCTGAGAGCAGGCTAGGACTTTATTCCGTGGAGGAGGATGGGGTGATCTTATAGAGGTGTACAAAATCATGAGAGGAATAGATCGGGTAGAGACCCCTGTCCACAGAAAGATTTAATAGGAACCTGAGAAGTAACTTTTTCATACAAAGGGTGCTGGGTGTATGGAACGTGCTGCCAGAGGAGGTGGTTGAGACTGGTACTATCGCAACATTAAATAAATATTTAGACAAATACATGGATAGGACAAGTTTAGAGGGATATGGGCCAAATACAGGCAGGTGGGAATAGTGTTGATGGGACATGTTGGTCGGTGTGGAGAAGTTAGGCTGACAGGCCTGTTTACACACAGTATGACTCTATGACTTGAATTGCAAACTTTGAAATAGTAGAAGGAACTACAAGATAAATAATAAAAATTATTCCTTGTTTGGAAATAAATGAGATACAGTTGAGCCAATGAGATTTAGAAGGGATTAAAGAAGGCTCAGTGCTTCTGTATTTGATGTTTATATTCACCACTTGAAATACTGGAATTCTGCTGCCAGACATGAGCATATTGTGCATATGGTGATCTGGACCCAGGCTAGGCCCAAGAGCAGACCATGTGTTAGCTCCCCAGGGGACTCAGTTTGGGTCAATGAGGGGGCACCTGATTCTCAGGCTCTGATGAATATACTCATGAAGTTCCTGGGGCATTATCCAATCTGTCCAAAATAATTAGGAGCAAAGATCTTAGAACCAAATATTTCCAGTGATGAGATGGTGCCCTACTCATTATCAATGAATACAACGATGGTGCAGAATCAGAGGGTAGATCCACCCAATGGTAGAGTTGGATATCCGACTTACTGTCATCAAAGGTTGACACAAAGTGCTGGAGTAACTCAGGGGGTCAGGCAACATCTCTGGAGAACATGGATAGATGATGTTTCGGGTTTGGACCCATCTTCTGAACAAGAGACCCGGCCCAAAACATCACCTATCCATGTCCTCCAGAGATGCAGCTTGATCTGCTGAGTTACTCTTGCACATTGTGTCTTTATTTTTGTAAATTAGCATCTGCAGTTCATTGTTTCTGCCAGCAAAGGTCACCTAATTCAGATTGTTGTCAGCAGCTTTTGCCAAGAAATTCATAGCAGTGAGGTTTTGTAGCAAGCTTTTCTCCAGATAACTGGTAATCTACATGTTGGACCAGAATGCCAAAGGTGTTTAGGTGTCTGGGCGGCACGAGCCACGTCGCAGCGGCGCAAGCGGCATCCAACCGGAACGACCTGGGGCTCCAGTCGCGGAGCCTGCGGACTTACCCACCATTGCGGTGCTGGCCGAGTTCGGAGCGGGAGGAGCTGTGGTGGCGCGCTGCTGCGGCCCGACCCCGGAGATTCAGAGGCTCCAGCCGCAGGTCTGGTGGACGGTGACACCGGGAGCCCGCGGGTCCCTGGTGGGAGACCGCTTTTCGGAGCTTCCGCAACGGCGACTTCTCCCGCCCGAGTTGCGGGGTTGAGGATGACCTGGAGCGGGGCCTTACATCGCCCGGCGCGACTTCAAATTGCCGCGGGACTTGCTAGCACCCGCCGGGGGCTCCAACATCAGGACCCGGAGCGCGGCCTTACATCGCCTGGCGCAGCTTTAATGGCCACGGGACTTATTTACCATCGCCCGCCAGGGGCTTTGACTCTGACATCGGGAGGAGAATGTGGAGAGATAAGACTTTGCCTTCCATCACAGTGAGGAGGAGATTCGCTGTGATGGATGTTTGTGTAAATTGTGTTGTGTCTTGGTTCTTCTTCTTGTTTGTATGACTGCAGAAACTAAATTTCATTTGAACTTCTGGGTTCAAATGACAAAAAAAAAATCTAATCTAATCTAATCTAATGATGACCAGGACACATAGTGTGAATTGGCTGACCACTCTCAGGATAACTGTGGTCACCCTCCCATCACTGTCTCCCCTACAGTGCTCATGGGGTTCACCTTAACTTGCAAGGTTACAATGGAAGTGTGTCCAGAGCAAAGCCATTTAGGCCGAGAACTGTTCATGAGAATCGGGTTAGGAGGGTGCTGTCTGTGTGGAGTTTGTACATTCTCCCTGTTACCACGTGGGTTTTCTCTGGGTGCTTCAGTTTGTTTCCTCCCACATTCCCAAAAACATGCAGGTTTGTAAGTAATTGGCTTCTGTAAATTGTCCCAAGTGTGTAGGATAGAATTAGTATACAGGTGATTGCGGGTTGGTGTGGACTCAGTGCGCCGAAGAACCTGTTTCCATGTTGTTTCACTAAAAAACACTAAAGAAAAAATGTTTTCCAACTATTAGTTGCAATTCTTTCACCTGTCACCTTCATTTATCCTTCCTCAATCTCAGCCTTCCAGGGTCATTTGGAACAGGTTCTTACAGGACATTTCAAGATTTTAAACTGCTGTATTAAATTTAATCTGTCATGTGTCTGCAGGCCCTATCAGAGGGGTGGGGGGGGGGGGGGGGGGGGGAGGCAACGAGTGCCATTTGGCAAGGGCTTCGTGCCTGTCTGCTTCAAAGGGATCTTGATTTGGGGGCCTCTAAAATTGAGAGGCCTCTGCTTGATCTTGACATGGGGTCCTCTAGAATTGAAATTGGCCTAGGCCTCAGTTCATCTATGAGAGGGCCTGTGTGTCTGGCAGGGCACTGATTTATCCAGGTCAGTTGATCTTTCTCAAGTTTACTCCATTCCAAGTTTTGCGTTAGCTGCAAGTTCAGAAATTATGCCCTGTACAGCCAAGCACAATCATGAATATATATTGAAAGAAAAGCGACCCAAGAACCAACTCTGGGGAACACCACGATACATTATCCTCCAGTCTAAACAACAATTGTTCATGACTACTCCCTTTTCCCAATCACTGCCAATTTTCTTTCCATGCTGTTACCAAACCCTTTCATTCCATCAGTTTCTAAGTTGACAACAACCCATAACGTATAATTTTATTAAAAGCCTTTTGAAGTCCATACACCACCATCTCATCAACCACCTTTCCTTTATAGATGCACTCTAATAACTCATTAAAAACTCTTACCAAGTTATTCCAACATGAGCTTTACCAATCCACAGTGGTTTTCCTAAAGTAATCTATTTGTCCAAGGGACTGATAATTGCATAAAACAGTACAGTACATGAACAGGTCCTTCAGCCATGAAGTCTGCACTGGCCATGATGCCAATCTAAACTGCACATCTGCCGACACATGATCCACATCCTTGCATTCCCTGTCTAAGTCTGAAATGTCACTTTTATTTCTGATTTCACTCTCTTCCCTGCTAGTGCATTCCAGGAACCAACAACTCACTGTGTAATATAAAAAGCCTCATCAGTTTCCTTTAAACTTTCCTCCTCTCATCTTAAATCGATGCCCTGTAGTATTTGACATTTCTACCTGGGTAAAATCTATGGTTCTCATAATTTTATGCACTTCTATCAGATTGCCCCTCACTCTTTGAAGCTTCAGAGAATCCAAGTTTGTCCAACTTTTTATAGCTAATACTCTCAAATCCTGGTAAAAATCTCTTGCTCTCCTTACAGCTTAGTGTTTTACGGAGTTCATAATTCACAATTTTCCATGACCAAGGCACCACACTTAATCTACGGATGTTTGGAAGAATAAAGCCACTGCCACAATTTCCACCCTTACAACTTTGAAAGAATCCAATCTGGGTGGGATTACAAAGGAAGATATTTGTCCGTTCATGGTTACCACCAGTCTTTTCTCAATCCCTTCCTTTGCTCCATCAAATTATTTGTTTTTTACCTCACTCTTGAAGAACAGGTCTAATAACTGTTATTATATGACTTTCTTTCTCCTATATCTTATATCCTATTTCTTTAATTAGTTGGGGAACATTTTCTTTAATTGGCCTACCTTTTTTCCTGATGGATGTGTACCTAAACTATCCTGAACTATTTCCTCCTTATAGTGCAACCTTTGCATAACTTGCCTGCCATTTTTTGATTCCAGGTGACCCAGGCTAATGTTTTCATCCCTCTGAAACTGGCCCTTCTTCAAATAGAGTTTGTTTTTTAATACAAAAAAAATCCATATCCTTTTAGATAACTATTTAATAATTTTATGATTGCTGTTTCCTAACAGATTCCCCTTGGATATTTCCTTCACTTTGTCTGCCTCATTCCTGAAAATTCAACAATACTCTTGGGCCTTTGAACTTATTCTAGAAATGTGCAGGCAAAGAGAGTTCTGAACTTTCTCCACCATTCCTCGCCCTCTATGGCCCATCCTTAGATTCAATGGTTTATTTGGCCTGATCCGAACACTATTTCTTATGTTCTTAATCAGGTAAATAAGGTGCCAAGAAATGTTCCTCATATCTGGTGTAGAATAATCTTGTTTTCAAAGTAAGTTTATTTCATATTTGCATTACGCACAGACATTGCTTTCAATTCTGGCCATTTTCAGCAAATCGAAACACAGCACTTCCAACAGGCTGGATAATACTATGTCTACTCATATTAATATTAATTGTGGCCTGTTTCACTTCTGAAATGCATTGCATAGTTGAAATTTAAGTATTCACTTAAATATTCATTCTATTAAATATTTCAGTCTTTGCTGACAGCACACTCAGGTAGAAACTGAACTTTGGTCCATGCAGCTAAATTTGAGAATATCGGCCACCCATTATGTTCTCAACCCAACATCTGATTGCATTGATATGCAACTAAATGGGAGTACAAAGAGTATAAAACAGTACTCCACAGGAAGAGATCATTAGGACCACGATGTCTGGGAAGAACAATGGGGACCCGGCGTGGGGGGGGGTGCCGTGAGGGACGTTGGGAGAACAAAGGGGGACCCAGTGTGGGGGAAGGAGGGGAGGCACTTTAGTTTAGAATCCTCTGCTCAGGGATAAGTCTGTGTTTGTTTGTTTGTTCTGGTGAAGGCGCTGATGCTGAGAATGTTTGAAGAGGTTTTTTTGCACAGTTTTTGTTTGGTACATATTTTTATTCTGTATAAAGTTTATTTTTGGCCACAAGATCAAAATCTCTCCTTCCAGCTAATACTCTGTAGTCCGGGTAACAACCTGGTGAACATCTTCAGCACCTTCTCCAAAATATCCCCATGTTTCCTGTAATGCAAAACTCCGTGCAAATCCCTCACACATAGCCTGATTCTCTCTTCTCTTCTGGCAGCTCAGGTCAGCAAGTGTCCATCAATCACTATTGAACTATACAGTCGGCATTAACTTCCTGGTAAATCAAGGAACTGAAGTTCTGCAACAATCTGTAACAAAAAAAACAATCCACCTGTATAACCACTTTGGGGAGCTATAGACATGCACCACAAGATCCCTCTGTTAATCAAAGATGCAGACCCATCATCAGTGGAATGACTGGTTGATACTCAATGGTTCAATGGTCCTTTATTGCCACATGTATTGTCAGTGAAATTTGATTTACCATACAGTCATACAAAATAAAGCAACAAGATACATAACTACATAGAGATTAAACATAGCCACCACGGCGACGTGTGAGAATCCCCAAGGCACACAGCATATGCGGAGACCAACAGACATCAGTTCAATGCCCGGGCCACACACATGCTCCTTCATCGTTTAGTGACCAGAGTTGTACCGACCGCTGTCACTCTCTCTGCAGTCCCTGTCCGCCTAAACAGTCAGAAAGCCGTCCAACACTGAGATCACTGCACTCACGGCACTCCCTCCGAGTCCTCACCAGTGCAGGCGGCACGTCCATCTTGTTTTTCGGCGTCCTCACATTCCCTACTGTGATGGAAGGTGAATAACTTTTACCTTCTTTCCTCCTTTTCTCCTCTGGTCGGGGCAATCAAAACATCTACAGTCCAGTCGATCGAAGCTCCCGCAGTCGGCGATCGAAGCTGCTGCATCGGGGCGATCGAGGCTCCCACGTTCAGGATGGTCAAAGCTCCAGCGGTTGGAGTTCCCAAAATCGATCCTGAACAAAGGGACTGCCAGCTCCACGATCTCAGTGCGGATGGAGATACGATACGGGAAAAGTCGTATCTCCATTGAGGGAAGAGATTTAAAAAATTTCCCCCAACCCCTCTACACCCCACATAATACAAAATCTAAAGATACACTAAAATATACAAGTAAAAACAGACTAAATACAACAAAAGAAGAAAGGGACGAGACAGGCTGTTGGCTGTAGGTGAGGCTGCCATGTATGGCACCACCCGGTGGACATCTATGTACTCTACGTACATTCAGCACTATACACTTGTATTCATTATGCAATATGATGAAATGACCAGGTCAAAGGCCACTGAATATAATGAATTTCAATGAGGGAATAAAATAGCATGTAAAAGTACAATTGTGATCTGTTTTCAAATTCCAAATGGAGACTGATTTTGAGATTCTTTCTAAATTTTCTTCATGGGGTAATCATTGATTTAAGACCAAAAAATAAGATATCACAGTTGCGTTGTTAATTTTATTGGTCAAATTGGCCTCAAATTTTAAGAAAAAGACACTCTGAGGGCAAGCTTTCTTCGCTCCCAAAGTGTTGTAATTTTCACAATTTCAAGTTTTGTTACATAGCAAAAATGTAGAAGCTGGTTAGTATGTCCTCACATCTTCAGTTAAGGGGCTGTCCCACTGCAGCAACCTAATCTGCGACTCAAACTCGCAGCATGATTGACACGTGGTCCTAGGAGGTTCTATGAGGTCACTGGAACTCTCCTTCATGCTCGAGGGAAATTCCCGAATACTCGCGGCCTCAGCTAGGTCACGAAAAAACTTTCTGCAGGTTGAAATATTTTCCGCGAGTAAAATTTGGTCGGCATGGTTCTTTTTAACTCGTAATGCAGTGGAGTGGGGTCGCTATTTAGTTACAGGCAGTCGAGGGCAGCCATAGGCAATCTCCTTTGCTGACCGCGCATTTTGATTGGCTCATTAGAGTTTTCAGGACCCAGAAAAAACGACCAGTATGTAAAATGCCCGCTAAACATATTATCTATAGACTTTTAGAACTGTGTGTGTGTGTGTGTGTGTGTGTGTGTGTGTGTGTGTGTGTGTGTGTGTGTGTGTGTGTGTGTGTGTGTATGTGTGTGTGTGTGTGTGTGTGTGTGTGTGTGTGTGTGTGTGTGTGTGTGTGTGTGTGTGTGTGTGTGGTCGGTCGATCCAGCTCAAGGTTTTCCAGGCGAGTGCCCTCGAGCTTGAAGGTCGAAGACACTCTTCGTAACTCGCGGATTAGGTCGCCACAGTGGGACATCCCCTTAATGTTACAGTTTGAAATCGCTATAAAGATGAACGGACTTAGTAAGTGACAAAGCTGGTCGAGTCACTTCCTCACAGCGCGAGAGATCCGGGTTTAATCCTGGCCTCGGATGCTGTCTGCGTGGAATTTTGCACATTCTCCCTGTGACAGCAGGGATTTCATCGGGATATGGCAGCTCCCTCCCACATTCCAAAAATCATGTAGGTCGGTAGGTTCATTGGCTGCTGTGAATTGATCCCAATATGTAGGCAAGTGGTAGGATCTGGGTGGAGTTGATGAGAATATGGAGAGATTATTAGATATAGGATTGGTATGAATGGGTTGTTGATGATGGCTGCAGACTTTGTGGGCTGAAGAGTGTGTTTCCATGCTGTATCTCTCAATTACTCTACTATGTATCTGCTAACAGCAAGACAAGGAAAATCAAAAAAGATGAGAGTGAGCAGGCTTCTTTTGTGATCTGGTAATAAATATACCGCAGCAGAAATCAAAAGATTTACTGTCCGCTATGTTATCTGGTGAACAAAAGGTGGATTGAAAAGTATCTCAATCCTCCTCCAAATGATGGCACCTAGATTGAGACCTTGTCATCTGAAGAATTTCACATACATGATTACATGCATTCCAGAGAGGTTGTGCTGAATCAAAATGCCATTGCTTTCAACTTATGGCAAGTAACAAACTATGATTATAGGTAACTGCACTCTCCTAGGTTTGAATTACTGAGGACTACCATGCTTTGGAAGGCTCCTATTGTCTTGTAAACAACCAGATGGTGTAGTGCCTGCGACTCAGTCAAATGCTATGATTAAAATGGAGACACAAGAGATTGCAGATGCTGGAATCTGGAACAAAAAACAAACTGCAGGAAGAACTAAATGGGTCAAGCAGCATCTGTGGGGGAAGGGGAGGGGGAAGAATAATATGTGAACATTTCGAGTCGAGACCTTGCATCAGATTCAATTCGAAATGTTGACAGTCCCACCACCCCCTCCCCCTCCCGCCCTCTCCCCCCCCCCCCCCCCCCCCCCCCCCCCCCCACCAAGCTGCTCAACCTGCTGAGCCCCTTCAGAGTTTATTATTTGACGGTGATTAAGCATTTCCGCTGCTTGGCTGGATTGCATGAATGCTTGAGTATGAAGTCTGTAGGGCACTCAGTCAATGTATTGCTGAGAAACTGTGCCTGTCAAATGATTACAGAATAACGATGTGGTGGTTGTGGAGCAGTCATCCTGGATTCACTGAGATGAAGGAGAGGTGGAGCTGTCAGAAAGCAACACCGAATGCAAGGCTGAATTTTTACCTTTGTGTAATCCTGCACTTACATTAACTAGTTTGCTGCAATGTTTCTGCTTTAGACTGTTTTACATTCGATTTTACCCTCCAATTAAACATTTTCACACAGGGAGTGGTGAATCTCTGGAATTCGCTGCCATGGAAGGTAGTTGAGGCCAGTTCATTGGCTATATTTAAGAGGGAGTTAGATGTGCCCCTTGTGGCTAAAGGGATCAGGGTGTATGGAGAGATGGCAGGTACAGGATACTGAGTTGGATGATCAGCCATGATCATATTGATTGGCGGTGCAGGCTCGAAGGGCCGAATGGCCTACTCCTGCACCTATTTTCTATGTTTCTATAACCTGACATGGAACCTTGAACTCCAGAAGCTGATATTAAACTGTTACATCTGCAGGGTACATCTTAGTCCCTATTAGTTATATTGCAAGGAAAATAGGGGATACAATATCATGGTGTCCTGCACAGGAACACGCCTCAGGAAACAGAGACGCAAAGAACTGCAGATGCTGAAATCTGGAGCAAACACTACTTGTTGGAGTCATTCAGGAAGTGGAGCATTGACTTCTGCTCCATGTTCCAATCACACGTTTGAAGAATCATTGTGAACAAATGATTCCAAACAGTGAATATCTACAACAGCAAAAAGTAAAATGAACATACCCTCACATATATACATCACAAAGAACATAGAATAGGACAGCATAGGAGCAGGCACCTTGGTCAATCATTCCTGCATCAACCATGATTGAGGAAATAAACTAATTCCATCTGCCTGCACAACTCTCATATCACTCTATTCCTTGCATACTCATGTGTTTATTGCAATGCTTCTTAAACATTGCTATTGTATCTACTTCCACCATTTCCCCCTGACTGCGCATTCCAGGCATCCATTTTCCATTCTGTGTATGTGTCCAAGCCAGCCGAGCTGCTTCTGCTTGAGTATTACAGGGATGTCGGTCAGGGAGAGAACAGATTAATTGGTGATTTTTATCTTGCCAAGAAACTCTCAGGATGCAATGAAGACAGCGGAAAAGGATGCATACCCAAAGATGTGTTATGCGGGAGTTTGCCAATGCATTGAGGCCAAGAGGAAAGGATACGATTAAAAGAGATATGACTTAAATTAACAGGGCACTGACAACTGGGAAGCAGTTGCTGAGGACTGGGAGTGGTGGATAAAGGACCTCCAGGCGGGTTTGAAGCATCATTGCAGCATGTGGCTCAGGCGTCAACTCCACAAAGGCCAAGCACGAATGCCACAAAGGCCAAGCACGAATGCCACAAAGTGGTCAACAGCCACAGCATCACACTCCCCAATCCAATGGCCAGAGACACTTCACCTGTGCAAGGTGTGGGAGAGGCTGCCTGTCAAGGATAGGCCAAGTCAGCCGCAATAGGAAATGCAACCACTGATTAAATGTTCCCCTCTTCAAGCAGGACAACGTCAAAGCCGCACCATCATCTCTCACAGACGGATGGACACCAACAATAACATTCCATGCACCTACACTCTCTGTGAAAAAATAAACTTCCTTCATCAATCTCCTTTAAACATTCCCCTTTTCACCTTAAACCAATGCCCTCTAGTAATTGACATTTTTATCCTGAGAAGAAAGGACTCTGACTGGCTACCCTATCAATGCATCTCATTATTTAATAAACTTCTTTCAGGTCAACTTCTAATGCTCCAGCAAAAACAATCCAAGTTTGTCCATCCATTCCCTCTATCTAATATTTTCTAATTCAGGAAATGTCCTGAAATATCAGGAAATATATTTGGGTGGCACAGTGGCATAGTGGTAGAACTAAAGGCCTTACAGCACCAGAGACCTGGATTCGATCCTGAATACGGGTCCTTGTCTGTACGGAATTTGTACGTTCTCCCTGTGACCTGCGTGGGTTTTCTCTGACATATTCAGTTTCCTCCCACACTCCAAAGGTGTACAGGTTAATTGGCTAGGTATAAAATGTAAAATTGTCCGTCTGTGTAGGATAGTGTTAATGTGCGGGGATCGCTGGTCGGTATGGACTCGGTGGGCCGAAGGGCCTGTTTCCGCTTTGTTTATCTAAACTAAACTAAACTAATCCCAGTGAACATCCTCTGCACCCTCTCCAAGGCCTCTACATATTTCCTGCATTGTGAAACTTCCCACAAAAATCCCTCCTCTTCTGGTAGTTCAGGACCACAGTTCCTTATTCACAAGTGAACTATCCAGTCAGCATTAACTTCCTGGAAAATCAAAGAATCGCTGAAGCTGGAAATTTGTAAAATAATGGATGTATTAAGTTGATGCTGTATCCTGCATTAACTTGCTACTTGAACCATAAAAGGAATGTGCATATGAGGATCACAGATTCTTCATCCATTCTCCATATATTTACATCCCTGAAAGACTCATTCCATTAAAAAATTGTCCCATCACCATACATCTGACACATGAAGGCACCTCACCCCAAGCGTAGCACTTGAATTATCAATCAACTGTGATCAGTGCAGCAATGACCTTCCGCTGTATACATCATTGGGCTAAATGATACAGCAGCTTTTCGTCCGAATAAGTAGTCCTTCAAACATACAAAGCTGATGATTACATCCAAAGTACTGGATTGTGCACAAAACAGTACAACTGCAGAACATAAGAGATAGGAGGGTTAAGCAAATTACCCTCTTTACTTTCTCCATCATTCTCTGATATCATGACCGACTTTTCACACAAGCACCACCTTCCAGCACAAACCACTTACTCCCTGCATTTCTTTAATACAGGCCATCCCCACGAAACAAGCAAGTTCTGATTGACAATGGATTTTGTCTATTAGTCTGTAAATACACAGAAATCACTCTATATGATAGCCACTGTATTGTGATGGAAGGCTGATAAGAAAGAATAATCACAAAAAAATTAAAGAGGAATGAAGCTAGTTCTATGGATCGTAGGAATGAATGTATGTATGTACTTTGGACTTTTGAATTCATAATATTATGAAAGTTCGTTCATGTGTCCATAATTGTGCTTTCGTAACCTGGTGATGGCGTGTATCTATAAATCTATCAATCTTTGTCCTGAATATCCTCAACAACTTGTTTATTTTGGATAGAGAATTCCAATGATTCACTAACCTACAGATAAAGATATTATCTTTCATCTCAGTGCTGAATGACAACCCCTTATCTTGTGATTGTGATTCCAAGTTCTACACTCCACTGTCAAAGGAAACTGCATTCCCATGTGAATGCTGTCCAGTGTTGTAAGAATTTTGCAGATTTTTAGGAGATGATCTTCCGTTCTTCTGTACTCCAGAGAGTGCTGGACCAATCTCCTCACTTTACCCACCTACAATAAACCTGCCTCCTTGTGAATCAAATGAGTGACCTAAAAGTGCACTCCATTTCTCACAAGGACATTCTTCTATAGGTAAAGGGGCCAGACCTGAAGACACTACAGTATTTCAGGTGTTATCTCACCACTGCTCTTTATAATTGAAAAATGGCATCTCCATCTTCTTGCAATCATATTATTTGCCTTCCTAGCTACAGGTTTTCCTCCACGTTAACTTTCAGATTTAAGTGGAAGGACATTCAGGCCCCTTGGAACCATAGCACATTTCAATCCTTCACCATTTAAGAAAAAGTATTCCATCTTTCAATTTATTTTATGACCAAAGTGGTTGACTTTACATTTTTCCATATTGTATTCCATTAATCCTTAAACAGTAAAGCACTGGAACAGGCCTTTGGCCCACAATAGGCCGAACATGATGCTAAATTAAACTAATCTCATCTTCCTGTACATGATCCATATCCCTCCAAAATGGATATAAATTGCACAGGTCTGTAGTCATAGCACCAATCCTTGCAGAACGCCACCCGTCAAATTCTCCCAACCTTAAAATGACCCATTTATAACTGCTATCTGTTTTCTATCCATTAATCAATACTCAATCTACAACAATGGTATCCCCAATACAAACTTCACTAATTTTGTTTAATAATCTCTTATGTACTGCTTTATTGAAAGCCTTATGAAGGTCCAAATATACCACATCAGCTCAGTTCACCTTTATTAGTACTTCCAGTTACAATATTTAAAAACACTTTATAAGGGTTCCGACCCAATATGTCACCTCTACATGTCCTCCAGAAATGGTGCTTGCCCTGCTTTGTTAATCCAGCTCAAGATTCCAGCATCTGCAGTTCTTTGTTTCTACATCAAAAATCTTTCAACAGATTTGTTCAATATGACTTACCTATCCCTTTCATTCATCCATATTGATTTACTCAATTTTATTCTTTTCTATGTGATATTTCCTTAACAAGAACAAATCTCTGCAGTTTTACTTCCACTGATGTCAATCTAAAAGGTCTACGGTTCCTTGTTTATGGCTGCAGTTCACCATATCCTGGGGATTTATCAACTTTCAGATTCATTAACTTACCCCAAACTATTTATTTACTGCTGCTACTTTTGTAAACTTCACATTCGCCGTGGACCTGTTTTCTCCATTATTTCCCAAAGAATTTTATTTCTTAATCCCAGAAGATAGACAGAAAATATTTGTTTAATTTCTCTGTCATTTCCCTTTCCCAATATAATTGATCCTAGGTAGACAAAAGAGCTGGAGAAACTCAGCGGGTGCAGCAGCATCTATGGAGCGAAGGAAATAGGCTACGTTTCGGGCCGAAACCCTTCTTCAGACTGATGTAGGGTGGGGGGAGAGGGGGGGGGGGGGAGAAGAAAGGAGAAAGGAAGAGGATGAGCCCAAGGGCTGAGGGAGAGCTGAGAAGGGGAGGAGACAGCAAGGGCTACCGGAAATTGGAGGTCAATGTTTATGCCGCTAGGGTGCAAACTGCCCAAGCGGAATATGAGGTCCTGCTCCTCCAATTTCTGGTGGTGCTCACTCTAGCCATGGAGGAGGCCCAGGACAGAAAGGCCAGATTCGGAATGGGAGGGGGAGTTGAAGTGCTGAGCCACAGGGAGATCAGGTTGGTTAATGCGGACCAAGCGGAGGTGTTCGGCGAAACGATCGCCAAGCCTGCGCTTGGTCTCACCGATGTAGATCAGCTGACTTCTAGAGCAGCGGATACAATAGATGAGGTTGGAGGAGATGCAGGTGAACCTCTGTCGCTCCTGGAACGACTGCTTGGGTCCTTGAATGGAGTCGAGGGGGGAGGTAAAGCGACAAGTGTAGCATCTCTTGCGGTTGCAAGAGAAAGTGCTCGGGGAGGGGGTGGTGTGGGAGGGAATGTTGATCCTATCTCAGTCTTGAACAGACCAATATTGATCCTACCTTGGTCTGAAAGAGACCAATATTAGCCATGGTAATCTTTTCCTGATGCACATTTTTGGAAGGTTTTTCAAAGCATTTATGTTTCTGAAGTTGTGAATCAGTTTTAAACATTAACAATTATTATGTTATTAACAGTGGCTTGTTGACATGACCCAAAGCAAAACCAAACTGAATTTACCTTTCTAACAAAAAATGCATTACCTGCCCATTATTTATATATTTCCTCAGACAATCGCCAGAAAACAACTTTCTGCACCAAACCTGGACTCTAAATTGTTCAGGACTGCATATATTTTGCTCCTATTCTCAACTGATCCAGACAAGTGCAATTTAGATATGTCTTACTTATTCTCCTAACACCCTCTTCTTTTTGAATTTTTGAATTTTGAATTTGATTCCTTTATTGTCATTCAGACCTTTCGGTCTGAACGAAATTTCGTTGCCTGCAGTCATACACAATAATAATAAATAACAAAACATACAATAAACACAAATTAACATCCACCACAGTGAGTTCACCAAGCACCTCCTCACTGTGATGGAGGCAAAAGTCTTAGTCTCTGTCTCTTCCCTCCTTGTTCTACCTCTGCGCTGAGGCGATCCAGGCCAAAGATGCCGCCCTCCAGCCCAGCGGACCTCCGTGGTGATGTTGCCGCTGCCGAAAGCCGGAATGCCGTCTCCGCTCCGAGTCGGCCCGCCACAGCCTCAGCTCCGAGTCGGGCCGCTGCTGAAAGCTGGAACGCTGCCTCAGCGAGTCGGGCCACCGCTGCCTCAGCCCCGAGTCCCGCTGCCTCAGCAAGTCGGGCCACCGCTGCATCAGCTCTGAGTCCCGCTGCCTCAGCTCCGAGTCCCGCTGCCTCAGCTCCGGGCCGCTGCCGAAAGCTGGAACGCCGCATCAGCGAGTCGGGCCGCCGCCGCCACAGCTCGAAGTCGGCCAGCCTCGCGTTGTAAGTCCTGGCTGGCTCTGCCTCCGGAGCCTCGAGGTCGGTCGCAGGTTGGAGACCGCCAGCTCCGCCATTAGGCCTCAGCGCAGACGGAGGCAGAGAAGGGGGATACGACAAGAAAAAGTTGCATTCCCCCGAAGGAAGAGACAACAAAACATGTTCCACCCCCCCCCCCCCCCCATAACACAACCTAATAAACTAAAATTTAGCTAAAACAAGACAAAAAAACAACAGAAAAAAAGTAAAAACAGACGGACTGCAGTCAAGCCGCAGCTGTTCAACAGCGCCGCCACTTCCGGAGCATGGCTCTGTGTTTCATCACTCTTGCCAACTAAATTCCAACTACTGGTGGCAAGACAAACATCTATGGATCCATGGATGTTATCCACTCCTGCAGCACAGACCAACTGTGGGTAGTGGTACAGCCACTAACAGTTGGCTGAGACTCACTGTTTCCAATGTAGGGTCCACATTACCATGAAGTTTTAAGGCATTTGATTATATGATGTATCAGTACTCACCCATATTTGAAGAGGCAAGAACACTGAATGACCACATTCAAGAGTGGCTCAAAAGCATTGGGCAAGTTGATGATACTGGGGCTATAGGAGATCGGACGAGATCTATGATGAAATAATCGATATGAGTGGAAGACCTACCTCGTCTTGTCCTCACCAATATCTGATTGGTGTCTTTGGGCCAAAGTTCTGTCCTGTTACGTGAGCTGAATGGCTTTGGTGTTTGTTCCTGCCTTCATTTTTCACAGGTATTAACAGTGACCAATGGAGTAAAACGATCCGCTGGCATTGCAGAATACATTTTCGAATTGTGTCGGGCATATATAACTGACCGTGCAGTCAATAGTGAACTCAGATAAATGCTTGCAGAAATCAATCAGCCAACTCAATGCCAGTTATTGAAAACAGATCTGTCATAAATGCAGGGTCAGGATTGAGTAACAGGAAAGAGGTGCAATAAATCTAAGCTATGGACCTTTTCTACTGTGACAATCTACAGATTTTGTTAATATAGTGAGAGATTGCTGCAAAGCCATGTCGCGTACAGATAGATGATTTATTGCCATGCAGATTGCCTGAAACAATGTATCATTTCAATGCATGAATTGAAAACAATCCAATGCTGTCATATACAGGTAAATAAAACTGGGTATTGTTCTGCTACAAACAACTGCTTGTTTGGCTTTATAAAACAGCCTAATTTCAAATCCTGGTCATTAGAAATTAGTAAACAATATTTGTCATTCTGCTGCGGTCCGGGTTAATTGGTTGAGGTTAAAAGAAACCGTAATTTCAAGGCTTCCATTTCCCCACTGCCCCAACCTCACAAGAACAATTGATGGAGAAAGCATTCATTTGCATCCTTTCAGCTTAACATCACCTTCTGAGGTTGGGTGCATCTGCAGAAAGTCTGATCCGCTCCAAAAGCAACCCGCTCCACATGAAAATCAAGCTTTCTGATGGTTTCACAAATTGAGGCTTGCCGTTCATTTTGAGGCTTCTCGTGTGAGCTTAGGTAATGATTTCAGGTTGAGTCCGGACGATCTCTGCATTTCCCCAGGCTGAATTTCAGTTCTACTATCCAAGACAGAATTTCACACGTACCAACACATGTACTGACAAAGGTGTGTACATGTGTTGCACGGGCTTACTTCCAAATGTGCCCACGTACATACTTACATGCATACTGACATCTGGTTGCTCAATCACCGGGCTCCTGAGCCTCATATTATGCCTATACACTGTAAAAGTTATATTGAATGCAAAGTGAACTGAAATAATGGGCAAGCCCATTACCATAGCTACTAGCTGCTTTTCCCTGAGACTGATCTTTCCATAAAGCTGAAGTAGTTTAGTTTAGATTAGTTTCGAGGTGCAGCATAGAAACAGGCACTTCCGTCCATCAAGTCTGTGCCAACCATTAATTACTCGTTCACACTAGTTCTATGTTAATCCACTTTCACACCCACTCCCTATACACTATGGGGAAATCTACAGAGGTCCATTAACCTACAAACCCGCACATCTTTGGGATTTGGAAGGAAACCAGCACACTTGGAGGAAACACACAGGGATAATATGCAAATTCCACACAGGCAGAACCTGTGGTCAAGATCAAACCTGGGTATCCGGCACTCTGAAGCAGTAGCTCTACTAGTTGCTCTACTGTGCAGCCAAATAAATTTAAAAAATGAAGTACTGAAATTTTCACTGGTGTGAAACAGACACCAGCACCAGACATATTATGGTATAGGAGCTTTCACAGGTTTCCTTTCAGCAAAGTTTGGATTCTTGTACTTGTGGTGCAGTTTATGAAAGTTCTTTGGAGTAAGGATATCATTGTGTAGTTGTCCTTTGCTGGTGCACCAAAAAAATCACCTGTTTAAGATGCTTTTAAATATGCTTACAATATACAGTTAATAAAGGGACATGGATCCTGTGCAGGAGGATGTTTAGTGTAATTTGGCATAATGTCGACACAGGTGGCCTGTTCCTGTGCTGTACTCTTCTATGTGTTAGGGTTTCCAGCATGTTTCCTTATTGTCACCGCTCCCATTTTATAACTTGTTTATAGATTCTCCACTTCTAGATCAATTAGTTTGCAATCTCAGTCGTCCAATGATTTCATTGAGCAAACTTAAATCAGTTAAATCAGTGCTGAATCTATCCCTATTATGAAGTTGAAATTATGAAAGCCATTTAGAATCAAAACTGAGGGGATTTCAACATCCTCTTGGTTACATCCATCCTCAGGCCACAGAGGTAATAAGCAAATGCTTGGATATTTGCTTCCTCCATATTTTGGCATCATATCTCCCAGAAATTTATGGAATCATAGTCTTATCCAGTGGGAAATTTTGCATATTTGTGTTGTATTCATTATTCATCGCAAGAAGAACTTGAAGCAATAATCATCGTAATTATGAACAATTCATTTGTTTGGAAAGAAATTTAAAAAATGATTCTCTACAAATTCCCTCTATAGTTTGTTTGTTATCTCATTGCAAATAGTGCATGCAACATAGCATCAGGGCATTTTTAGGACACTTCCCAATAAGAAATTTCAAGCTAAATTATTTCCATGGAAAAAGGCTTGCCAAGCGCATTTTTAAAGTCATTAAACACGAGGAGTAAATAATGCTGAACATCATTACACTGAGAGTTGCTCATGATTTTGCCATTAACAGTCACGCTGAATGTTCCTAATTCCACACAAAATTAATTTTCCAAGTCTTTCCAAGAAAATAATGCATTCTTGCTGGTTGGCATCAAATCCTTCAAGGAATTATGTGGTGAACATAATGTGGAAATGTTAAGCTGACTTTCTGTCAATTTATAAAACAAGTGTCAGTCACTTTGCACTGATCATTTTTTGTGTCTGTTTTTGTTTCACCGGATGATTAATCTTTTGCATCTGAAATATATGACCTCATCATTGTAGACATTGCTGTTGTAAAGTTCAATTACCCTTGGTTTTCTGACCCAGTTTATGTGGTGACATTATCGCTGCTGGATTAGCACGTGCAATATTTTGTGCATGAATGACTTTTTTGGAATTAGAATGAATGCTGACATTTTTGTTTTGAAGTAATTAGACGAAAACTGAATTAATTAAAATATCATGTCATCTTTCTCTCAAAATGGAAAAAATGTCACCAGGAGAGACGTGAGTGGGTTATTGAGTGGGTCACTTGACCAAATTCCTTCACGACTCTTGCACCAAATTTCTCCTCCCTTATGCAATGCAAGTGCAAAATGGTTTTGAGTGAGTATGTCTATGGACATGGCCGTGAGAGAGCCCATGATGCTTTGAGGTTAACATTATGATAATATTTTCCTTCAACCTGTTGAGAAGCTATTTTATGAGCAGCAGATATTCAGCTGCAGGTAAAGTCTGAATAACAAATAGAATTCAGATTAGTAAAATTCAACAAACATTTCCTTTCAGCCCAGGATTTCTCAATCATTGGTCTGGTTGTAGACAAATAAATATGTTAGAATGTCAGAATCTTTTATGTTACTATGACTACCCAAACTGACCACAAAAGCAAAGTGTAAAAGTCCTCAAGACAAACAGGGCACATTTCAACCCATTTGTATGGATTTTGTCTGCCTCGTTTTTTAAATAATGCATGGATTAATTTTAACTATTGAAACTATGTTTCTTTGGGAAACAAGTGTATGTTTTGGTGATCTCACTTCACTTGGAACATAAAGGAAAAGGAGATGGTCTGTTGCTGAAAACAAGGTAAGGCATCAGGAGAGTAGTTACAAAGAATCTTGGCTCAGCAGATCAAGATATTAAATTTGAATCAGTTTGGGTTGAACCCGGAAAGCAGGGGGCCGAGAAGTATCGGAAGGAGCTATTAATAGGCATCTGAGTAGTAGTTGTGTTGTAATATACAGTATTTCCAGAAGGAAGGGAAAACAAGGGGAGACAAAATGTGATGAAAAGGAACAGCAGAAATGGGTTTAGACAAACGCTAAATGAAAAATGTTGGAGTAACCCAGCAGCATCTCTGGAGCAAATGAAGAGGTGATGTATCGGGTCAGGTCCCTTCTTCAGTCCAAATCTTGCGTAATATCCAGCAGTAAAATACTTGAATTTTTTTAATATTTTCTCAGTAGAAAATGCTGACGATACTCAGTAGGTCCTTCAGCATCTGTGAGGAGAGAGAAAAAACCAAATGCCAATATTTCAGGCTGATGACCCTTCGTTGGAACTTGAAACAGTTAGAAAAAGGGCATGTTAGAGAGGATGGAGAGACCAAAAAGAAAACCTGTGTATAGCCCATGAGAAGATGGATTCAGATTGGAGTTGTCTAGTAAGGGATTTGTGTGTTGCTAGAAGTCGAGAATAAAGGAGAAAACTGGGAAAGTCCAGCCAGTCAGGAAACATCTGTGGAGAGAGCAAGACAAACAAGATACATCAGATCTGTCCATGGATTGTAGATGATGTATCTATGGAGGGAAAATGCCAACCAAGCAGCAGTTGTGGAGAGAGAAGCAGGCATTGCTCTGTCATGGTGAGCCTTCACCAAGAGTGGTCCTCATCTGAAATGTCAATTTACTCCCACATCCCTACCTGATTCCCATTAACTTATACTGTCACATGCCCATCAGTCACTCCCTTCCTCACCTCTCCTCCCATCCCTCTGTATGAGGAATAATTTACTATGGCTTTTTGATCTATCTTTCTTGATTAGTACGGGTGTCAGGGGTTATTGGGGGAAGGCAGGAGAATGGGGTTCGGGGGGAGCGATAGATCAGCCATGATTGAATGGCGGAATTGATTTGATGGCCGAATGGCCTAATTCTGCTCCTATCACTTATGACCTTATGACTTTATCAGGCCTTAGCATTACTTTAAGATGTGGGAAGAAACTGAAGCACTCAGGGCATCATCACACAGTCGTAAAGAGCATGTGCAAACTTCACATTTTCGGCCCCCAAGGTTAGGATCCATCCTGGGTCACTGGACCTAAGCAATAGCACAATTATCATATGCTCCATTATGCCGCCCAACGTTTAGGGAAGACTGCATCATGCCCATCACATGCAGTACACTGAATCAAAATAATGGAATTGCTGCTGAATCTGGTAAGACTGGTTTGAGTCCCTTGATGGTGGAAGATGTAAGAAGGCATGTGTGCGACTCCTGCAGTGGAATGGGATAATACTGAGAGGAATGGTTGGTAGAGATTAGTTATGAATGGTTATGGCAGTACAGATGATAGAGCTGCTACCTCACAATGCCAGAGACCTTGGTTTAATCCTGACCTCAGATGCTGTCTATGTGGAGTTTGCTTATTCTCCCTGTGGCCTTTCAATTTCCTCCATGTGCCCCGGTTTCCTCCCACATCCTAAAGACATGCAGGTTGTAGGTTAATTATCGTCTGTAAAATTGACCCTAATGTGTTGGGAGTGGATGAGAAACTAGGATAACTTAGAGCTGGTGTGAAATGGGTGATTGACGGTCGGCATGCTCAGTAGGCCGAGGAGCCTGTTTTCATGCTGTTTCTCTAAACTAAGGTGAAAGAGAGGTCCAACATGATCAATGCGGAAAGGGCTGGAGAGAGGAAATGTGTCTGCTGTGACATTTTGTTAAAGGTTGCAGAGATTATGGAAAATTATCTTTTGAATGTGGAGACCACCAAGTTTATTACTCTTGATGGAAGGATGTGGTTGAGAGCAGAAATGTGGGATAAAGAATGGATGTGGTTGAGAGAACATTTGATAACAAGGGGAACCATACTCAGGACGTCTCAAAATCACTGGTGCAGAGTGGATCATCATCAGAACAGATGTGACAGAGCTAAAGAAACAAAGGATGTGGAATGGATGTTGCATCTTGAACTTCGAACTGAATGTGTAAGAAGCCAAAGTCAGTGAGGTCACTGGTGATTATAATCTCCACACATCGCCAAAGTTGCATTGTTCACCTGTTAGCATTAGGGACCACTTTGAAAATTGTTTGTTTCCCATATCACCCTGGTTCTCAATAATAGCTGTTTCTTTGATAAATTCAGTTTGACTTTCTCTGGTTATTCCAAGTGACAGATGATGTATATCTTCAATTGCTCATGGCTGGATCATTATCTGTTACCCACTGATTTTATTTCTGCCATCCAGATACAGCTCATATCAAATATATACAAGCGGGACAGCATAAACCTATTGTAGCGCTGCTTTATATACAGTAGGTGAAGCTCGCATTTAAAATTAGAAATCTTTATTTTTTATTAGTTTATTCCTTAAATAGCTAGGAGAAATAGTGCAGTAACCTATTTGGTTTCCACACCATTTACGGTATATTTATGCTTAAAATATTTTCCCAGCTATATGAGAAACCAGCCAGGTGGAAAAAATCAATTTAGGAAGAGATAGCAAACAGGACAATTTTATTTTCAAAGAGTTTTTGATAAAAAATGTTTTAGAAATATCCAAGTTGATATATTGATACACCAGTTTCATCACATGCATTCTTAACCTTATCAGTGCTAGAGTCATTATTCTGGTCTGACCGAAAGGTTATCTACCTGAAACATTAACTCTGTTGAGCTCCCCATAGATGCTACGTAGACAAAAAATGCTGGAGAAACTCAGCGGGTGAGGCGGCATCTATGGAGAGAAGGAATTAGGTGACGCTTCTGCTTGAGACCCTTCTTCAGACACAAAACCCTTCTTCAGACGTCGCCTCTGTAAGAGGAATGGTTGGTAGAGATCCGAAACGTCGTATATTCCTTCTCTCCATGGATGCCGCCTCACCCACTGAGTTTCTCCAGCATTCTTTGTCTACTTTTGATTTTTCCTGCATCTGCAGTTCCTTCTTAAACATCCCCATAGATGCTGCCTGGCCTGCTTGAGATTTTCGGGCAATTTTTGATTTTAGTCAGAGTCATACAGCGTTGAAACAGGTCCTTTGGGCCAACGTGCCCACACCGATCAACAGGTCTCATGTACAATAGTCCCACCTGCCTGCGTTTGACCCATATCCTTCTAACCTGTCCTATCCATGTACCTGTCTAATTGTTTCTTAAACATTGCGATAGTCCTTGCCTCAACTACCTCCTCTAGCAGCTCATTCCACACACCCACAACCCTTTGTGTGAAAAAGCTACCCCTCAGATTCCTATTAAATCTTCCCCCCACTTCACCGCAAACCTATGTCCTCTGGATCTCGTTTTGTTTCAACTTTTACAGCAACTTCAGTCTTTTTGCACAAAATGATAGTTCTGTTCAATTAAAATATATTCAGCATCAATTCTGATTGAAATAAAGCATTATAGATACATTTCAAGATTAAACTTTATGTGACATCTAATTTGGCTGTGATAAATTAATTGGGACTCCAATGGCATTATTGTAAGAAATATTAAATATCTTTTTCTATTTTCCATCCAGAACATAGGTTTGTCTACTGTTAAGAAATTAAATTGTATAGTACAAATTAAAATTTGGAATTTACCACATCGAGTGTGATGCCTCAAATTTTCTTTTGGTCATGTATTAAAAGTGGTGGTCTCTGATTTCAAGGCAACATTTGAATGTGGTCACAAGGGGAACTTAATCCTGCAGGTAGAATCATATTCATGGTCAATGGTCAATCATTCCAATCCCAGGACATGACTTCAGCGGTTCCACAGGGTCTGATCTTCAGTTGCTTTATTAACAGCCAAACTTCCATTGTCAAGATGAGAATGTTCACTGATGATAGAAAAAAATCTAGTGCTGGAGTAACTCAGTGGTTCAGGCAGCATCAGATTGTTACCTTTTTGCATATCCGTCATTCATTTGTTCTATATCTCTCTACATCACCGTCTATATCTCTATTCTCCCTTCCCCTAACTCTCAATCTGAAGAAGGGTCTTAACCCGAAACGTCACCTATTCTTTATCTCCCGAGATGCTGTCTGACCCGGTGAGTTAAGGGGCTGTCCCACTTGGGCGACCTAATCCGCGTGTTCTGGCAAATTTGCCCTCGACTCATACTCGCAGCATAGTCGACACGAGGTCGTAGGAGGTCTTCGTAACTCTCCTTCATGCTCAAGAGTGGTCTCCGCGTACTCGAGGCCTCAGCTAGGTCGCGGCGTATTTTTCAATATGTTAAAAAATGCCTGCAATTAAGAAAGGTTGCCGTGGAAAAAATTGATACTTTTTTTACTCGTAGGTGTAGTCGTAGTAGGTCGGCATGTTAGTCGTAGGTAATCGAGGGTAATCAAAGGTAGTCGTAGATAGTCTTCATCATAGTCGAAGGGAGGTTGAAGGAGATCGAAGGAGGTTGTCTTCACTCTCCACTATTCGGTGTCCAATTTTCCCGAAGTTAGTCGTAGCTAGTCGAAGCTGGTCTTCAACATAGTCGAAGGAGGTCGAAGGAAGTCTTCTACATAGTCGAAGGAGGTCTTCAACATGTCATTTTTTCAAACTCTTCTAAACTCACCAATTAGGTCGCCCAAGTGGGACAGCCCCTTCACTGCAGCTTTTTGTGTCTATCTTCAGTTTAAACCAGCATCTGACGGTCCTTCTTACACATCTTTGGAAGATTTCACGTTGGGACCCTTCTTCGGATGGAAACATTACATATCTTTGACTTCCAGAGATACTGCCTGACCATTGAGTTACTTCAGCAATTTGTGTTTGTTTTTTGTCAACCAGCAACTGCATTTCCTTGCGTCTAATTATCAATGATAATTGAATGATGTCCAATTCCATCAAAATTTCTCAGTAAATGAAGAGGCCCGTGGATGCCAGCAGCAAAACAACATTCAGGAAATCATCAGAGAACATTCCAAGTTCAGGTGGAAGGAAGGTCGGTGATGGAGCAACTGAAGATGGTTTAGACCTCGGACACCGTCCTGAATGTATGACTATTTAGGTCTCCATCTTTTCTCAAACCTGATTCCTTTTAGTTAAAGAAAATACACCTTTTCTTTTGGAGCCCTTTGAGATTGTGTTAATGCGTAGATGTATGGATGTGTGTAGATGGTGCATATACATGGTTGGATGACTTACAATACAATACAATACAATACAATACAATTCAATTTATTGTCATTTGGACCCCTTGAGGTCCAAACGAAATGTCGTTTCTGCACCCATACATTACAAACAAATAGACCCAAGACACAACATAATTTACATAAACATCCATCACATTGCTGTGATGGAAGGCCAAAAAAACTTATCTCTCCACTGCACTCTCCCCCCCGATGTCAGAGTCAAAGTCAAAGCCCCCGGCGGGCGATGGCGAATTGTCCCGCGGCCATTAAAGCCACGCCGGGTGATGCAAGGCCGCACACCGGGTATTGATGTTAGAGCCCCCGGCGCTTGCTCGCAGTCCCGCAGCCATTCCAAGCCGCGCGGGGCGGTGCTGTAAGGCCCCGCTCAGGTGCTCTTCAACCCCGCAACTCGGGCGGGAGAAGTCGCCGTTGCGGAAGCCCTGAAAAGCGGTCTCCCTCCAGGGACCCGCGGGCTCCCGGTGCCGTGGTCCGCCAAACACCGCAGTTGCAGCCTCCGAATCTCCGGGGGTCGGGTCGCAGCAGCGTCCACCACATCTCCACCCGCTCTGGACTCGGCCAGCTCCACGACGGTGAGGTGAGTAGTCGGCACCACAGCCCCCGGTCTTCCTGTTCGAGGCCGCTCCTCGTTGCAGCCCCAACGACAACGGAGACCCGACAAAGAAAAGGTCGGGTCTCCCGTGCAGGGAGAGATTTAAAAGTTACCCCCCCCACACCACCCCCACCCCCCCACACACATACCCCAACAAAAATAACAAAAACTACATAAAAACATAAGACATAAAATAATAAAAACGCAGACATAAAATAATAAAAACGCAGACCGACTGCAGAGGCCGCTGCTGAAGAAAGTCGCGCCGCCCACCTTTAAGTACACATCTAATACTGAATGTAATGTTACAACAATGCAGAAAGATCATCACAGCGAGTCATAAAGATTTCATTCCATCTCTCAAAAATAGCTACAACACCACCATTTATGTATTAGTCAGCAGGTGAGATGAAGGTATGGAAGCATAAATGTGCCAGACACTGAATTAACCAACCCTGTGTCAGATCCTATCAGCTGTCTGGATCTCAGAGATCAACAGCATATGATGTAGAACATCCTCAGCAGGAACACTGTGCCATCTAGTGCTGGAAGACTTGAAGGGACCATCAGCATGTTCACACTGCACCGCTGGTGACAGTAAAGTTTCCACTCCTTATGTTATCCCCAGGCATATTGCAGGATTACCAAATAGTTTTTTTTGTGGAGCATTTACTTCTAGAGAAAGAGGAAAGTGAAAGAGAGTGAGGAGAGAGAGTGAGATAGCGAGAGAGAGAAAGTGGTGTTGGGGACAGGGAGTAATAATCAAAATTAATGTCCATAGCTTTGTTTCTATTGTTTCTTTGTTTTAACACAGCCCTTGATGTAGTGTGATGCAGATCAGGGATGCACAGGAGGAAAGTTGTTGTTCACTCCATTAGTCTTGTGCTGGTATCCATCCCTGTATACTCAGAAATAACCACCGGTAGCTAAGGTGGCAGCAGCAGTTTAATACCTTGTTCCACATCTGCAAGATTTAGTAACGACAAGGTGCATGCATCCACTTAGTCGCATGCTTCTGAAATTCTGTCATATATTGGGCCACATGGCAGCACAGCAGCGCAGCGGTAGAGTTACTGCTTTCCAACGCCAGAGACCCTGGTTCGATCTTGACTACAGGTGTTGTCTATACAGAGTTTGCACGTTCTCCCTGTGAGTTTTCTCCAGGTGCCCCGCTTTCTACCCACATTACAAAGACCTCCAGGTTTGAAGGTTAATTGCCCCAGTGTGCAGAATAGAGTTGGTGTCTGGGTGATCCCTGGTCAGTGCAGCCTCGGTGGGCCGGAGGGTCTGTTTCCATGTTGAATGTCTAAACTAAAGTAAACTAAAATATTTCAATAAACCTGATATATCAGAATCACCAAACAGATTTTGATCCCGAGTGAAAAGCCTATTCAGATTGGTTAATTTTTTTTTAAATTGATGGTCCTGAAAGGTCTTTGCTGCGATAATCTTTTAATTACCCAACCTCCATTCAATAACACTAATCAGGGGGAACCGATTAGCATTCAGGAGAGGATCCCTGTCAGTCCTCTGCATCGTGTCAGATGCAGCAGTCAATTGGCGTTCCCCTGAGATCAGCCAAGTCTGCATGGACTCAAAATCAAATCTGGGGCAAGATGCCCTGCGTAGTTTAGTAACGTCATGGGAAAACACACAAGTTTTGAGCAGAATTCTAAATTTTCTCACGTCAATTAATTGCAGCTTTTTTAATTACCTCCTGAAATTGCTGCCCCAAAATAACCTAACAAGATGCAATGAAAGATATCAAAACTGAATTCAAACCGTATCTCCTTGATTTCTGCGCACTGAACATAAGCAGATTCCCCTTGAACTTCTGCTTGTGCCTCATTAGCTCACAGTTCCTCAGGTCGATAGTAGAACCCCAGCTGTGATCCTGAAAAGACAGCATGCATTACACTATTTTGAGATTAGGATATTTCAGAACCAATTATAAGATGAACTATCTGAAATCGGCTTTTATATATTTTTTTGTCAAGGTGAAATTTGGCAATGTACTTGATTGACAACACACAGTGACAAGAACCTTTCATTGTAGATAATGTCTTCCATTTATAAAGTGTGAGACATTTTCTAAGAGTCATACAACATGGATATATATTTGTGCCTTTTTTTATAATGTAACCATACAGTTGATTCCTGACTCATGGATCATTGACATAATTTGTGCAGTAAATGTGTGCAGTAAATCTGATGTGGATTCTTAACACAACTTAAAAGCAAGTATGAACTTCTTTGAGGACTTTGCCTTTCAAACAACATGGATTGTCAGTGAACTGAACATCAAAGACCTAACGTCATCCCAACCCAATCTATCCCCCTCCCCCCCCAGCCCCCAAAATCATTTCCTGACCACTCAAATAGCAGTCACATATACCCTGCATGACCCTGCATTTCCACATGGGACAGATGTCTGCCAATATTGACCCATTCATAACTTCAGGAATTCTGACATTGTTTCACTGCCAATGAAAACCCGAAAAGTGCACAATGTAGAAAAAGCAGCAGCAACTTTGCAGACTGCTGGCTCCCCAGAACTGCATTATAATCATAACCAAATAATCTATTCAAAGGGAAATGTTTTAAAAAAAAACTGATATTGTGTTGATGTTGGGGAGACGTTGGGGAGAATTCACCTTTCAAATTGCATCACGGGATTTTTACGTCCAACAAATGCAACTGGTAGTTAGAGAACCTTTCAAAATGTGGCAATTTATAAATCCACACTGTTTTAAAGAGGAGAAATACCAAATCTATATCCCTTGAAATAGACGTTGAGATTTGAGCTCAGTCTTGGTAAGCCAGTAGCATTACTTAGTTGAAACAGTCTGAAGAAGGGTCTCGACCTGAAACATCACCCTTTCCTTCTCTCCAGAGATGCTGCCTGTCCCCAGTATTTTGTATCTATCTTTAAGTAACAATAAGATGGCTTGGCAAAAAAATGTTGTTATTTGAAAAACTATTAATGAGTTCCTCCAGCACTTTACTTTTTGATCAGTATTACAGCATCTATAGTCTCTTGTGTCTCCAATAAAAATCTTCAGTGTAGAGCCCAGACTGAATTTGGTATTATGTCACCAGCTTTCTATCGCTCTACCTCCTGAGCCTGTATGTAGTCCAGTGTAGGAACTTTGCGATTTGTGCGCCTCAACTTAATTGATACTGGCTACATTGAAAGCTCTGCATTATTTTTATTGATTCTTACAATTCATTCTTTGGCAAATTCATCGCAACTCTGATGGGGCTTCACATAGCAATGCTTTCATGTGTGTTTTCAGTCCCTGAAGTAGAAAACGAAGTAGAAAATGTATTTAGTAAATGGTAAAACCATGGCACATGAGTCCCAATGAGTTGTCATATCATAAGAGATAAGTTCCAAATGTGGCCTTCTCATATTCTTAGAGACCTCAAATTCATTGTCCCATAGATAGCCTCTGCATATTCTGTTAATATGTATTTTTTAGTATTTTCTGAATATAAAACAGAACATAATGTCTTCTTGCCCCATTTAAGCTCGATTAAAAGTAACAACATGCATAGGCTCTAATATATTGTTGGTTTATAGTTCAACGATGTTTTAGTGTTATCATAATTTTGAATGGTTTTGGTCAAGAATGTGAGTAGAGAGGTATATTTTGAATATGTTTGTGATATCAACCTACATTCCTCATTAGGGGTTATACAATGCCACAGCAGTAGAGTTGTTACCTTACAGCGCCAGATACTCAGGTTCAATCTTGACTACAGGTGCTGTCTGTACAGATTCTTATTGTTCTCCCTGTGACCGCATGGGTTTTCTCCAGGTGCTCCGGTTTCCTCCCACACTCCAAAGACGTGCAGGTTTGCAGCTTAATTGGCTTTGTTAAAGTTTTACATTGTCCCTCGTGTGTCGGGTAATACTAGTGTATGGGGTGATGATGGTTGGCGCAGACTCGGTGGGTGGAAGTGCATGTTTCCACGCTATCTCTATTGTGTGAAGTAAAGTCTAAACTCCTGGAGAAATTATGAACTTACTCTAAATGACAATGATCTAACAAGCACACTGCAATTTTCCGCGAAATATTGTATTGAATTAAATCTTCATATGCTTATTTCATGATGCTACTGTAAACTGTAATTAAAGGAATCTTAATTTGTAGAGAGCTTGAAAATTGGTTGTTGAAGATGCAGAGACTGCCAGTACATCTGGTAGCAACCCGCTATTGGAATTAACAGTGGAGAAAATACTTGTCTATTCCAAACTCAAATCCTACCCTATCTGACCCCATGAAGCACATCACATTCATTGGATGGAAGAAATTAATTTTAAAGTAATGATGAGTTGACACCAAAGAAATGAATACATAAATAATAATTGGTTGTAATGTGAGGCAGTGGATCACAGCTTGTTCAGTACATAATTTATTTATTCTTGTAGATAGATGGCCATTTAAAAGGTTTTAATGGAGATATCCATAACCTGCTGCTGTTTGCTATTCCACCAACCTTCTGCCCTTCACTAATAATTACAATATACATCATTGTAAATCTTGTCTAGGGTTCTTTGAAGCATTTTCTCACATCTGGGAGTCACTATTGATATTGAAATAGTGACTCCCAGATGTGAGAAAATGCTTCAAGGATATCTACTGTTGTTATCTGCACAGATCTGTTGTTAAAAGAATCCCGTTCAGCTTGCAATTTCAGCTCCTGTTTCTGGGTTCTTTGTCATTACAGAGAACCATGGCAACAGTTCCCATCTTACCATTAGACAGCCTTGTCATGTTTCAGAAATATTGTGATATCCTGTTTCCCACTGGAGAAGCAGCAGCATGATATGTTGTATCACAGCCATTTCACATTCCCCTGCTACAACAACCACTTCTGCTTGTTTCTCTCATCCAACAGTACCTAACATTGCTTGCAGTGTCAGATTGTCCTTCTACAGCTGATGGCTCTATCTTTGTGTAATTGCATTCCTCCGTTAACTAAAACTTAAGAACTAAGATTTAGTTGGAAAAAAAATTAAAGTGCTGGAGTAACTCAGCGGTTCAGACAGCATAGCTGGAGGACATGAATAGATGACGATTCGGGTCGGGATTTTTCTTCAGACAATCACGGTCTGCCGAAGGGTTCCAACTTGAATCATCGCCTATTCCTCTCTTCGAGAGATGCTGCCAGACCTGCTGGGTTAGTCCTGCACTACGTGTCCTTATTGTAAAAGCAGCATTTGCAGTTCCTTGTGTCTAAGATTCAATTGACTACTTAATGCATTTATCATCTCTCATTCAGCTCTGCAGATAACTTGCGTTGATTCAGGTATATTACAAAGAAATAATATTGTTTGTTTTAGATTGTCCACGTTTACCAATCCTTCAAAATAATTGAAGGCATGTTGCTTCAATTTTTTCATTAATGCTTTTTTTACTGTTGGTTATGTAGATGGTTGGGGATAAATCTTCCCTCGGGGCCCGTCCCACTTCGATAGCCGGAGGCGTATGGAGTTGTGCGGGGCTGGGCCCGACATCGCGCGGGGGTCCAAAAATCTTGCACTGTTCAAAAATTCTGTGCGGCAACGGCCTGTCGGCCCGCAGGCGCATTGAGGGCGTATGCAGCATCTCGACGGGAGTACGCAATGTCTCGACATCGTACGCAGCATCTTGACGTCGTACGCAGCATCTTGATGGCGTACGCCTAGCACGTGGCGTTGCGCGATGACGTCACCGCCCGGTGTGCCATTGCGCGATGACGTCATCGCCCGACGCCGTGCGACGTCCAAATTCAGTCGGCCCGCCTCCTGCCCAGCTGATTGGTGAGTTTGACGTAAATTACGTCAAGCGCGAACTTTGCGCGTACTTAGCGCGAACTCCGCTTCCGTTTGGTCGCGCTGGACGCATGCAATCGCATGCTGGTGGGACAGGCCCTTAAAGGTCATTGTAAATCAGCTGGTTCTTTAACTCAGTGACAATGAGTCAGAATCCAGAGCTCTGATGCAATTCCAGCTACCTATAACTAATTGAACACAGATTAGACATAATCATGATGTGTGTGTATTTGCCACTCAGTTGGACACGTTACTTTATCAGGTTTGTTTTATATTCACTTTTCAGTATTTGGCCATCGCTGTTGGCAAGGACAGGATTTATCACCCATCCCTTGGTGCCCTTGAGAAGGTAGTGATGAAGGTGTACTCATATGCTGTTGTTGGCTTGGCAACTCCAGAATTTAATTGTACGTGATACTTCAAGCAGTGAGATAAAAGACTGATATTTGTTGTTTCAGTAGTTATGCAGGGCTATAAAGTATGTGCTATCATATTACATATTCCAGCTTCCAGAAGTAGTTTAATCTTTAATATGGAATAATATGGAATAAGATATAACATATACTTTATTAAAGCATTCAGCAGTCAGAAATCCATATTTTGACACTCTAGGAACTTGTCCTGTCAATCAATAATATATGTTATGGAATTAGCGATCACCATCCTTCTTTGCATTACATACTTTATCTAATAAATTCTGCATAATACGAACATTCCTTCAATTCCCAGTAAACTCAACACAATGTCCCCTTCCACTTTCAAGCTTCCAAAATTGACACCCAAGTCTCTGGGATGTCATGACAGACTGAATTGATTTTGTACTTGAGACACATCTAAAAAACACAATATATTTAATATCTTACGAGCAAAAGTATTATGTGTAGAAAGGGACTGCAGTTGCTGGTTTAAACCAAAGATAGGCACAAAAAGCTAGATGAAATTAGCGAGTCAGACAGCATCTCTAAAGAAAAGGAATCGGTTATGTTTTGGGTCGAAAGAATTGTCTGAAGAAGGGTCTCGACCCAAAACGTCATCTATTCCTTTTCTCCAGAGACGCTGTCTGACCCGCTCAGTTACTCCAGCTTTTTATGTATATCTTTAGCAAAAGTATTAGCCTGGCCTGGCTTACTAGCCTGGAGACAAGCTTTCACTTGAGTCTTTTGGGAGATCTTCTGTCCCTGACAGATATCAGGGATTTCAGCAGCAAGACTTACTTGGACATATGTGGAATAATGTGCTTTACATCCAGGTGTATGCATGCTTCCAGGAGATGGTGACAGTAATATTGGTTTGAAATTGTATTGGTTTGCATGCATTGTATTATACTGTGCTGCATCTCAATTCCTGTTAAAGAAAACAAGGTCATTATACTTATTGTCCATTCATGAAGAAGCATTTCTAACAAAGCGCATGCCAAGAGATTTTGAGATAGAGATACAACGTGGAAACAGACCCTTTGGCCTACCAAGTCCATGCCAACCAATATCACCTGTATAGTGCATGCTCGGGGCAATTTTTACAGAGGCCAATTTACCAAGAAATCTGCATGTCTTTGGAATGCGGGAATAAATCAGAGAAAACCAATGCAGTCACAGGGAGAAAGTGCAATCTCCATACAGACAGCACCCATTGTCAGTATTGAACCCAGGTCTTTGGTGCTGTAAGGTAGCAACTCCACCACTGTACCCTGCATCGCTTGTTGGTGATAAAATAATTAAAAAGTTCACCTAAACCATTATACAAAATATCATATCTGAGAAATGCCAATTAATTTGGTTTGATCCAGTGAATATTTCTTCTTAGGTATTAATGACTGATAATTGATTTATTTCTTTGACGTAATTTCATTAAAACATGGACATTTCCACCATTTTTGGATGTGTATGCATGTGTGACATGTGCTATGAGTCCTTTCATGCTTGTTGCAAATAATCACAATTGGTGCATCTCAAACCATTTCTTCAAATTAAACAAAATAATTTATTAGCTTAACTGTTAAATTATAGACAGCTTTTTATGTTTAATTTCTCCAGATAAATTTTACGATCTAATTGAACCACTGTAATTGATAGTTGAATGCAGACATTGATATTAGTTGACCTGTGTAACCTGGAGTTTGAATGTCAGGTAAAGCTGTTTCAGCACAAGTCTTTACCAGTTGTAAATATCACAAAAACTATTGCGTTTTGATCTGATTGAGGGACAAAGAACCTGACCCAACCTGAAAAGTTATTGTTTGTTTTGATCTTAATCTGATTTCACAGCACAAAGCTACTCATTGCTCAATGCAATTTGATAAAACGGGCGTGATAACTTCATGGGCTCATGGATGGATGGATGGATAGTTGGTGGAAATGGCATTCTGCTGTGGTCCCCAATGTTACTTTAAGGCTGCAGGTAAAGCATATGTATCACTGAGGTGTAACTGAAGTTCACTCTCTAGATGCAAGTATTTCTTAAGTTTGACAACTCTGATCTATTATAGGTTATTATTCATGAAGCAAGCAAAACTAAAGTTTAGAAATAGATAATAAAATCTTCATAATCATGCAGATAGTTTAGTAATGAAACTCCTTATAAATCTGAAATGTTGCATTGAAGTTAAGTTTAGAATGAGGAAGTGAACTGCACTTTTAGTCTTTAAAAATCCCCCAAAGAAGTGCCTCCATAACCCAAACAGAGCCTCATTTTATATTTCCTTATTGAAATTGAAGTTTTTGTGATTTTGAGTTTTTTTCATATCTAATTTTGAGGTAAATATTTAGATGAACGTCTAACCGCATTTGTTGCCACTTATGGGCCTGTCCCACTTAGACGACTTTTTAGGCGACTGCAGAGACTATGCAGTCGCCACATGGTCGTCACATGTTCGCGGGTGGTTGCCGGGGAGTCGCCTACATGGTCGTGAGGAGTTCCCGCATTCTGGGAACTAGTTGCGGCCTCATTATGGTCGCTGCGAATTTTTCAACATGTTGAAAAATTAGCAGCGACTAGAATGAAGCTGCCAGCGAGAATTCTCGTGCCGTAGGTGGGTCACCAGGAGGTCCTCGTGGGTTGCCAGGAGGTCGAAGGTTCTCTTAGGCTCTCGTAGGTTGTAGCCGCTGCTGACCGATGAATTTCAATGGCTCATTGGGAAAAAAAACGTAAGCAGTAGTATTCAGAACCAAGGATAACCGACCGGTAATGTTAAATGTCCGCCGAGCTTCACAGCCGTGTATCTCTGGTTTCTTAAAAGTTGTCTCCACTCCTTCTCCCTCCATCTCCCCCCTCTCTCCACCTTCTCCCCCCTCTTCCCCACTCTCCCCCCAACCCCCCCTCTTTTAAAGGACACCGTACACTGTGCTTTTTAGATTCTTAATTACAGCGCCAACCTTTCTGTTCATCGCAACTTGACAGTCACCGGCAGTCGCCTGAAAAATCGCCTAAGTGGGACAAGCCCATTAAGATTTCAGGTCGAGACCTTTGTCAATGTATTTTCTGTTGAGGACAAAAGGACACAAAGTGCTCGAGTAACTCAGCGGGTCAGGCAGCATCTCTGGAGAACAGGGATTGGGAATGATTCAGATTGTGATCCTTCAGGTTTGGGTCCCAACAACTGCAGTTTCTTGGGTCTACATTTCCTGCAGAGAACCTGCATTTCTGCATTTCCATTGTTTCTGAAATGTAAACACCTCTCAGATAAAGGAGTTGAGAGTCACATATCTAAATGTGCTCATGTCACAAGATATCATGAAAGATCTATTTGAGTGGATGGGACTCGAAAGCAGAAATAAATATTTTGAAAGGACGAGTAGCTAGAAACTGTGGAGGGGCAGCAAAGATTAAATATCCTTATGACCACAAATGGAATTTCAGCCTTTATGTCAGGTGTGAGGTGATAATGGAACATGAAGGAATGAATGTTACACCACAATTACCTGCATCTGCAGTAGTCCGTGCAGTACTGGGCTTTGTAGCAATAGAAGCCCAACAGGGAATGCAGGTTCATTAGAATGATACATGGGTTTAAGGAATTAAGTGACTTTCACTTGGCTCATTGTCCCACATGCATAAAAGGCTCAGAGCTGATCTAAGTGTTTAAGATTATTAAAGCAATTGATTCGACAGTGGGAAGTGCAAAACAAGACAATTTAACCTTAAAACTGAAGGAAGATCATTTAAGTCATCCTATACTTTTTACAGAGAGGGTTTTCAAATATTCAGCAGCATCGCCTCTTGAAAGTTGTTATGTTGGTACAAATGAAATATTTCAAAATTGAGTTTTGATACAATTTTATTCAAAGGGGATTGTGCGAAATTCAAAATTTGATAAGCAGGATGGTGGAGGAACTTTTCCTGGTAATCTGGGCAACATTTATTTCAAAGTATTGTCTACCTTTATTCCCAAAACCCCTTCCTGTGGCTAAATGGTTATAATGGTGACTATATTTTATGTATTTCTTTGACTATGAAGTACTTTGAAAGATTCTGAAAGGGTGAAGACTCTATGACCCTTTTATTCTTGAAACATTGCTCTTAATTTTGCCTTCACATAATACATTAACTTAACGATAACTCATGTGAAACATATTAAATGAGAGAAAGCATGGGCCACGTGCCTTTGCATTCCTTCAGGCCTTTCCGTCATTTCATATTCTGTCTGGCTAACAATAGATAGCATATCGCTTGGGCTTTCTGATCATATACAATTAGATCAGTTTTCGGAAATGCCATTTCAAAATCTCAATGCTGCACGAGTCATTGATATTTCAGGCCCTTTTGAAAAGCAAGTGGAAGACGATACTGTTTTAGGCACAGAGGCACAGTGGCCCAGCGGTACAGTTGCTGCCTTGCAGCGCCAGAGACCCGGGTTAGATCCTGACTGCTGGTGCTGTCTGTATGAAGTTTGTACATTCTCCCTGTGACCATGTGGGTTTTCTCCAGGTGCTCCGGTTTCCTCCCACACTCCAAAGATGTATAGATTTGTACGTTAGTTGGCCTCTGTAAAAATTGTAAATTATCCCTAGTGTATGGGGTGATCACCAATCAGCACAAATTCAATGGACTGGAGGGTCTGTTTCCACTGTGTATCTCTAAATTCTAAAGAATGTCAGTTACATGTATTAACTCATAGCTTGGATGAGATACTCAGATGTACAGATGTACATCAGACACTTCACCCACCTTTGCCTGTGTGTGAATGTGTGTGAGTGATTGGTGGTGGTCGGAGGGGCCGTAGGCGCAGATTGGCAGCCACGCTTCCGTCAGTCTGCCCCAGGGCAGCTGTGGCTACAGAAGTAGCTTACCACCACCGAGTGTGACTGAGGAGTGAATGAATAATGCGATGTAAAGCGCCTTGAGTATTAGAAAGGCGCTATATAAATCCCATCCATTATTATTATTATTACATTTACTTCCATTACAATTTTCCTATTGCATTTGTTACATGTTTGAGCTATGACTCAATGTATTGCACTTCTGCCACTGATTCAACAGCTTAAGTCCTGCTCCAGAACCTGATTGAATGAGTTGATTGATACCACTGAGAAAAACCAAGGTCCATGCCGACTATTTAACCTCCCGTGCACACTAGATTTATGTTATCCCACTTTCAAATCCACTCCCTGCACACTTGCGGTAATTTACAGAGGCCAAATAGCCTACGAACCTGCACATCTTTGCAATGTGAGAGGAAACTGGAGCATCTGGTGGAAACCCAAATAGTCACAAGGAGAACATACAAACAGACAGACAACACCCAAGGTCAGGATTATATCTAGGTCTGTGATGCTGTGAAGTAGCAGGTCCATCAGCTGCACAACTGTGCTGCCTTGAATGTTCACAAAAATGCAGGCTGATATTATATTGCAGAACTGAGGGATAATTGCACTCTTTTAGATGCTCTCTTTTGCATGCAATATTATGGAGGCTGCAAATGGAAACCATTCAAATTTTAATAAAATCAACCCCATCATAGATCCATAGGGTTGCAGAACACTAAAATAGTAAGATTAAACGAGAACTTACCAGTTTGAAGTTTGATCTGTATTTTATGAGGAGTTACGATGAGGGATTACGTGAAGAGCCCGCTCAGCACGCATGCGCGACATACTTCAAAGCAGCTGTGTGGAATCACAGAAAGACAGAGTTATTGAAATAAACATAGTAAAGAAAAGGAAACCTTAGTTATCAGTTTGACCCATATTATTGAGGGTGGGAGCGGAGGGCACGTAATCCCTCATCGTAACGCCTCATAAAATACAGATCAAACTTCAAACTGGTAAATTCTCATTTAATCTTACTATTTTACTTCGGAGTCACTTGAGTGACTACGTGAAGATTTTAAAGCTCTGTGATTTCAAACCGTGTAACAGTTCATACTTCACTCGCTGCCGAAGTCATTCGAGGGAGGAAGTATGTTATCGTAATCAACCATGAACCTGTTTGTAAAAACAATAATGATGTTATTAACAACAACAAGACCAAATGCTCCCCCGGGCTTAAATTATATATTTTTTGCAGATTCTTTTTCTGCAAACGATACAGGTTCTGTCAGTGGTTTGTTATAAAAGTTTGGAACGTATACTCCCTAGACCACCCCGCTGTAGCCAGGATGTGGTCCATTGGCACGTCCATCCTCTTAGTCACTGATGTGGATGCTGTCCTGGTGGAGTAAGATTTATACACGTTAATATGTACTCCAGCAACTCCCAGTACCTGCTTGAGCCACTTGAGATAGTTGGCTCGTCACCTGACCATAACGTTTCTTGTGGCTGACCCATAAGGCTTTTTCTCTCCCTCGAGGATTACTTATTGTGTCGATGTAGTTCAATAAGTGGGTCATAACACATAACCGTGGTTCAGGTGGGTATGCCCAGAATTCCATGACTAGACCTGATGTTCCTGGTCTGCTCTGTTTGCCCAGTCCCTAATAGTAATGTAACGTGGTGAAGTGGACCATATTGTCCAATCGTAGTGGATGGAGGAACTGGACTCTTTGTGCTGAGACAAGGCCATCAGCATGTCCCTTCATGGTGGGCTGTTCCAGGTTGAGGGACCTGGCTGGTGACCATGCCCTAAGGTACGTCAGGTCCACACTGACATCCCAGATTTGGGTGTACCTGGGTCTGGGGGATTAACCTCTCCTGAATTTGATCACCAGCGGGAGGTACCCTATGGCTTGTGGTCCTGGTGCCCGAGTTAAGTAGGCTGACAGAGCACTTCTGGCTGAATCCTTTATTGTGGTGAAGTCCTGCCAGAACTCCAGTACAGGTTTTTGTTGTAGTTGAATGTGTAGTTCCTGTGTTTGAGCAGTTTCTTCCCACTTCTTGATGTTCGTCAGGTATGTTCCCTAGTGGACATGCGACGGAATGCTGTCATCATGTTGATAGTGCTGTCTGATCCAGGCCCAGCAGTGGTCTTCCCGATTCTGCAATCCAGGCCCAGCAGTGGTCTTTTAATGGCCATGTCGAGGACCACTGGGAACCATGACTGTGGGTTTAGTCCACTGTATTTTGCGTAGTACCCGACTGAAGAGGCCCAAGTACCTATTGATGAGGTAGAAGAAGGGGAGAACATAGAGATTAGATTCCCCCCCCCCCTCTCAATACGTGGGAATGTATCCATAGTCGCTGCCTTGAGTTTGGTTTCATGCGACAAACATTGGTACGTGGCACTTTAATTGGAATATAAGGAAGTCGATATCTGGTGACCATATTGCTTTGTAATCTCAGCAAATATTTTGGTTTAAATGTTCGTTTATAGTATTTAGCTCACCTGATAGGTAAGTTACTGATGGTCAAACATGTTTGACGACATACGGTTACCAATTGTTAAATAAATAGTCACATAATATCGATTTTATTCCGCCCAAGTGGTTTGGTATATGTCACCACTGTGATGTTGTTAATTTATAAACGAACATGCAAACCGGTGCACTACTGAGCAATATGCTTCATTAATGGTAAGTAATTTTATTATATAGCACGTTTAAAGTCAACTCGCATTGGCACCAAGTGCTAGCAAAGCTCAGTATCTATATCAGGACACACAAGAATGTTTTTTTTTTGTTTTTTTTTAATATTTTTATTAGAAGTAGACATATTATAAAATATAGTTACATATTATAGTAAAAAAACTTTTCATATACATCAGTCATACATTATTAAAATTTTCCATTATCAATTACTTCTGCTTCTAGTGTTTTTATTTTTTATAGAAAGAGAGAGAAAGAGAGGGTAGAATGTTACAAATAAAAAAATTAAAAAAAAAAAAAAACACAACAGAAAAACAAGGGAGGTGGAATGGGTTACCTGTAATACGTCAATGGAGATAGGTTCGAAGGTTATAAAGAATAGCTTTTCATCTGGTCCTGAGTTCAAGTTTCAGTTGGGTCTTCGTGCTGTGCCAATCTGTCCCTTCAGATAGTTAATGAATGGAGCCCAAATTTTATGGAAAAGATCTTGTTTGTCCATTAAGACAAGTCTAATAAACATGAAGCTAGACCCTCATGTTTATTAGAGGAAGGGTAGACCCCATGCTGTACTGGTGGCAAGATATTAATTCTATTCTCCCTTGTATATTTTTTGGAATATAATCACCAAGAGTGATAGCTTCCCAACCAGGTGTGATTCCCTCCCCTCTGTTAGTACAAACCCTTCACCTTTATGTGATGGTAAGATCCATACTTATCTGTCTTCACTGTTGTTTCTTCAGTTTCTGGTTCCTTGTCTGTAGGGATGATGTTTGTTGGGGTGTGGCACATTTTCCATGGGGCCTGCTCTGGGCCCTGGCCTGAAAGGCTTACGGGATTGGCATGCAGGCCCTGAGCTTTCACCAGTACCATGCGGTAGACCCTCCTGGTGGACGCGTTAGAGGTACTGCTGACTGGTTTACGTGTGGTGCTCATTCCAGACCCTGCCCTCTTGCGCCGAATATTTTGGACACTTCGTCCAGTTTTTTAGGCTTGGTTTGGTAACTTAGCCAGACAGCAGGATCTGTGGTTGTGAGGTCGGCGTTCTCACAGTCCTGTAAAAAAAATTTGTGTTGAGGGCAGGTTTTATAACTTCCTGAGAAGTTGCGGAGCACTGCGAACAGTCGGGTCAGGTGTTTTGCCATACTACCCTGTCCCTCTGGAAAGAGCATGCAAAAATGATAGCCGACGTCAGGGATATCAAATTCATTTTAAGATATTTGGGTTTTTAAAAGCTATGCTCAATGTACCCCCCAATAACGGTGGGCACTTTGAGTAAATGCAATTTAGGGGAGGCCTGATGAAATCCAACACCTCATGACTACCTGTCTTGGAGAGTTTTTTTGAAAAGAACAGGTAGTAAGCTGGCCGCCAGTTGAGACTGAAAAGCCATCTCGCTAGTGGTGGAGCCACATAGCGGCCACACCCAGCAGCTCTTCCTGATCCTGTACCTCAAGCATACTCCCGATGTTGTTCAGCCAGTGACCCCTCTTCTTGACCAGCCCAGCTCTGGTTCCCATCAATCCCTCGACAAGGGAGATGGCCAGTGCTGTTAGGCACTGGAGTGGGAGTGTTAGCTCCCTTGGCGGACTTGCCCCTGCTCCTGAGGCAGTCTCGCTGGAGTTTTTAGCTCCATGACCTTCCTCTGGCTTGGAGAAACAGACACTCTTGTTTCTTGTTTGAAGTGCTGATCCCATCTTCCGTGTCTGTCTCCAGCCTGAGGTTGGTCCTGACCTTGCTGTTAGAGGCTGTCTGCTGTTTTCGACAGGTGCATGGAGAGGAATGCTCTCATTTCAGCGGTTCTCGGGCGGCGAGTCTCCTTGTCGGGAGTCTGCAGGGGTGCCGGCTGGTTTTTAAATTTCCCTCCAGTCCGCTGCTGTTGGTCAGACAGCTGTTTTAGCAGACTGGGCATCAGCGTAGCACCCGTGTCTGTGGACCACAGCGTGTGCGGTCCCGTTGCCGCCTCTCCCCCCTCCACTATCGGCTCCTTCCCTGGAGTCGAACGGGGCCGCTTCCCTCTGCTGCTTTGCTCCCCCTGGAGCAAAAACAAACGCAAAGTCCGACTTTAAACTGAAGGTAATTACTTACCTAATGGTCCTTTCCTTCAGGATTGTAGCGGGAGCGCCTGACTCCTGCTGCGTCGCTGTTGCCTGCGTGAACGCAATGTCGCGCATGCGTGCTGAGCGGGCTCTTCACGTAGTCACTCACGTGACTCCGAAGTAAAATAGACCAGTCAAATCCAACTCCTCCATGCCATCCTACCTAAGCTGCAGCTATTTGCCTGCATTTAGCCCACAACCCTCTAAACCATTCCTCTCCATGCACCTGTCCAAATGTCTTAAATTATCTAATTAGACCTGCCTCACCATTCCCTCTGGTAGCTCATTCCATGCACCCTTTATATGAAAATCTTGCCCCTCAGGTTCCTTTTAAATCTTTCACCTCTCACTTTAAACCTATCATGCCCTCCAGTTTTAGAGACCCTATCCCAGGAAATGACTGTATCTGCCCTATTTGAGCCCCTCATGATTTTATTAATCTCTATAAAATCATCACTCAGCCTCCAGGGCTCCAGGGAAATAATCCCAGCCTTTCCAGTCTCTCTTAATTAACTTGCACGTTCCAGTCCTGGCAACATCCTCATGAATCTTTTCTGCACCCTCTCCACTTTAAGCACATCCTTGCTGAAGTGCAGATACCACAGCCTATTATAGGTCTTGGTTGTATTGCCCCCTGAGCTGCCCACTTAGACAGCATCTCCTGCTGAATCTGATCATAAAACAGAAATAATAGATAGTTCAGCAGGACTAACTGTGAAAATCTACACTGCCTCCCTGATTTCAAATTTCGTTAAGAATGCACATGGTGAGTGCCCAGTAATAAATTTCAGTAATAAATCCACAATAAGACTGGAACTCCCTGATCCACTTGTTTCCGATAAGTGTCTCTTAAATAAATAGTGAGACTTCTGTCAAATGGCCAGATCAAGTACCTGAATAACGTTTCATTGTACAAGAATTTGAACCACGTTAAAATGATTGTTTCCAAAACTCAACTGTGTTCTGCAATTGTGTTCTGCAGAAGTGCTCTTTGACAATGTTGTATTTGTGGCATCACAGGTTGCTAAAAAGTAGGATGTCATGAAATATGTTTTTGGAGAGTTGGTGGCAAATATACACGTTTTTACGATTCTTGACTGGACTTTATCAAAGGATGTATTAGCTCCAGGGTGTTGGCATGGCTGATTACTCCGAGAAAACCAGACAGCTGTGTTTCTGACAGCTGGAACAAGCTTGATGTCCCATCACTGAATGTTCGGCAGTCACAAAGCTTCCAGACACAGCGTGAGGACTTAAACCTGTTAATCTATAAAGTGAATAGCTCCTGAACAATGCTTTTGCACCCATCCCTGATCACTGAAATGTCTGCAGAATTACAATCAGATCACTGTCAGTGCATCTACTAAAAATGTGCCTGGCCTTTGCAATGATGTCATTGCAATCAGAGTATTCAGTTTTTTCCCTTTTATAAATAACAGCATTTACCAATTATATTTTTAAACTTTGTTGCATAATTGAACCAACAGCTAAGTTGCAGGTTTGTTTTTTGGGGGCAACATATGCCTTGAGTGTCAGAACTGTAATTTGTGTATATAAGCTGGTTTGGAAATGTGCTGGTACAGAAAACTCAACTTACTTTAAATAACTGACATGCAATTCAGAGTTTTTAAGTTAGGGTTTTTATTCTATTCTGTTCCTCATTTTCAGTGCAATCTGCTGGATTTACGATTTTGCCTGATCAGAATCAGAATCAGAATCAGATTTTATTCCCCAAGTATGTTTTGCAACATACAAGGAATTTCACTGGCCAAATCAGTCATACAATTAAATGCAACAGACTCAAAAACATATTTTAACATGAACATCCACCACAGTGACTCATACACATTCCTCACTGTGATGGAAGGCGAAATAAAGTTCAAGACCTTCCTTTTGTTCCACGGCAAGGGATCCGCTCCGATGTTAAGTCCGCGCCCCCGATGGGGCTCACGACAGTCCGAGGAGGCCTCCAGCTCCATCGATGGTAGGCCGCAGAGCCCGGAGAATGTGATCCGAAAATTAATCACATCTCCGGGAAGGTAAGATCCTGAAAAAAAGTTTCCCCTGATCCCATCCCCCTCCCCCCACATAAAACAAACCAAAGTACATTAAAAAAAACGTTTAACAAACGCTAAAAATAACAAAAAGATGAGAAAACGAACAGACTGCCGGCAGGGCTGCCATCTCCCCGGCGACCCTGGTGGTCATTTCTTACAAATAAGTCAACTGGCACAATGAGGACAAATGCTGTTTCTATTGTGGCTCTCTGTATGAATTAAAATGCCCCTTTAATATAATAAAAACATTCAACATTAGTTTGGAGGAAACATTTCAAACTTGTATAAAGAATTGTAAAAAAACGTAAAAAATGTTTAAGTAAAAGTAAAATTTCTATGAATATAGAAATAACGGTGAGTGCACAGCTTGTCCAAAGGTTTGATATAAACTATTGTTCAGAATTTCCTGACAGTGAAAAACTGTTGTGCACACTCTTTAGCTTGAGTCACAGAGTTCTGCAGCATAGAAAAATGATCTGTGGCCCAACTAATCCATTTCCATAAAGTTCCCTACCTAAGCTAGTTCCATTTTGTTTAGTTTAGTTTAGAAATACAGTGCGGAAACAGGCCCTTCCGTCCAATGAGTTCGCACTGACCTGCAATCCCCGGACATTAACACTATCCTACACACACGAGGGACAATTTACACTTATACCAAGCCAATTAACCTACAAACCTGTATGTTTTTTGGAGAGTGGGAGGAAACAGAAGATCTCGGAGAAAACCCAGGCAGGTCACGGGGAGAACATACAAACTCCGTACAGACAGCACCCGTAGTCGGGATCGAAACCAGGTCTCTGGCGCTGCATTATCTGCAATTGTAGTATAATATAATTTAATGTCAAGAGTGTTTTATTGTCATATGTCCCAAACAGAACAATGGAATTCTTAGCTCAAGATACAAGAAATGTGTCCTGATGCAGGTGGTTACATACCACCTGCAGATGTTGGTTTACAAAGAAAAAGACACAACGTGCTGGAGTAACTCAGCAGGTCTGGCAGCATCTCTGGAGATCATGGATAGGTGACGTTTCAGTTTGGGACTCTTCTTCAGACAATCTGACCAATGGTTTGTGAGGGGAAGTATTTGTAAATTGTACATTAGGGACAGACTCTCTGCTGAAGCGCATGGTGCTGAACCACATGGTGTTGAACCACATGGTGTTGAGGGTGGCATTTTTCTGAGAGGTGATGGCCAGCCAAGCGTAGGACCTCTCTGCACCCATGGAGGATAAGACCTTGGGTATTTTTAAAGCAGAAATTGATACATTCTTGATTAGGAAGGGTGTCATAGGTTACGAGGAGAAGACAGGAGAATGGGGTTAAGAGGTAGACAATAGATCAGCCATGATTCAATGGTCTGAGTGGCATAATTCTACTCCTATGAATTATGGTCTTGTGGTTGGAGGTGCTCGTAGAAGGGTTTTGATCATCAACTTGGCCATGCCCCCTGCCTGTCATTGAAAAATAATGTTTCTGAATGCCTCAACTTTCACAAGCAATCAAAAGCCCTTTTCAAAAGAAAAACATATGAGAAAATATCAAATGTTGTGAGACATTTGTGAATCTGAAGGGCTGATAGAGTGAACTGCACAGAATTGGAAGAAAATGGAGATCAGTCTTCCAAATACTGCACATGAAAATGATAAAGAGGAGCTTTACTTAAAGAATAGTCAATTTCTACTTGCGCTCAACAAATGCATGAGGAAATGGAATTGAAAACTCATAATACTGATGATGTCACTGTGAAATAATGTCCTGTTAAAATCCAGATTTGCATTACATTTAGGCTGCAGCCTTTGAAGAAAATAGCTTGTATTACAGCTGCTGAGGGAGCTCAATGAATTTGGAGAGGAGCTTTGCATTTTTGCCAAGCATTGCATTGAGCACTCACTGTAAGCTTTTATATCCAGTGAATATATTTTTTATTACCAGCAGTTCTTTGAAAATAATTTAGTTTTGGATCATGTTCATTGGGGGAATTAAATTTTACAGTTTAAATACAAGGGTTGTTGGAGAAACTCAACGGTGTTTTAAAATATCCTTTCAATGTAAAACATGATTTCATTGTAATAAAATGTTCCTGAATTCAAATCTAAAAGTATGACATTTACAGCTGCTGTTTGACACTGTGCACAATATTAAGTCATTGTTGGAAGATATAAAATAACAGGCAGGGTTATTCTTTGTCAATGCTGAGATGAAAAATATATACACAGATGTATATTATTTGCACTTTGTCATTTTCACAGCCAAAATAATCCAAATCCCTTGTGTTATTTGTATTGTTTATGATTTGAAAAATTGCACAATAGCATGTACATATTTCCAAGATATGATCTATGTGTCTACATACAGTAGTTGGAATTACAAAAATCTGCGATGGAACCTTGGATAATGAGGAACTCATTGAGGTGATTTTGCTGTATGCTAAGACTTGGCTCACTCTATTTGGAGAGAGATTCAAAGTCTAGTTCACAACACTGAAGTATTAGATGCACGGTCACAGGGAGTGTAGCTGGCATGGTGAATGTTTTCAGCATTTACTATTTGTACTTCATATCCTGTATGAGAATTCTTTTGAATTACATATTACGGTACGACCTGGGGAAGGGTCCCAACCCGAAATGTTGTCTAACCATTTGGCCCCCCCCCCATATCTCACTGACCTCCTCTACCCCTACCAACCCTCACGGTCCCTCAGATCCACATCAGCCGGTCTCCTCTCCATCCACAAATCCAACCTCCGCAGTTTTGGGGACAGAGCCTTCTCCAGGGCAGCTCCCAGGCTCTGGAACTCCCTTCCCCAACTGATCCGCAATTCCGTGTCCCTCACCATCTTCCAGTCCCGCCTCAAGACCCATCTCTTCACCTCTGCCTATCCTTAGCCCCACGTCCCCCTCCCTTTTCATCTGTGCTTGAATTGCCTCATATTGTGTTTTGAATTGAATTCTGTCTTTAATTTGTGTACTAGTCATGTCTCTACTATTTATTTCATTCTGCTTACATGTTTTTCCTCTACTTGCTAGAGTTTTGTAAGGTGTCCTTGAGACTCTTGAAAGGCACCCATAAATAAAATGTATTATTATTATTATTATCCATCCTTTCCAAACATGCTGCGTGACCCATTGAATTACTCCAGCACTTTGTGTTTTATTGTAAGAGGGGTGTTTAGGCATGAAGAAAGGTTGCACTATGCAGGGAAGCTTGTTCCCAGTACTGTAAATGTAAATAAATACCTGGCTAAAGACTGAAGCAATAAAATTTAGTTATGAGAGACACCACAGAAAAATCAGACGTCAAGATATTATGAGAGTCGTGACTGTTTCACAAGATCCATTTCTCTTTTTTTAATGCAATCAAAAAGACAGATAATGAGCGTTAAATTATTGCAGAATGTTAAATAAGATGTGCCAATGTGTCTCTTGTGAGACATACTGTAACAGATGAATTACAAATTCCTCCAATTGTTTACAAATCCCATCACTAATTCCATTCATGTCTCTTGGTTTCATGTTCTTCAAAGGTCATGCATTTCTCTCTTTCTCCCTACCTGCCTATCACATTCCTCCTTGGTATTGTCCTTTTCTTTCTCAATAACTTTCTCCAGACCTGCATCGTATGAACTCAGCTTCCTCAATTGTTTTGCACCAGTGTTAGTCTACTTTTTCTTCACCATCAATTTCAGGAAACACTATTCATAAAATCCCTACCTCTCCATTTTTGTTGTTTCCTTTTAAACCCTGTTTGAAACCACCACTTATTCAAATTACATCTTTAACATAGTTAAATGTACCAAGATTTTCACAGACGTGTTAGGAAAAGAAAAGTCAAAAAGAGGAATAAAATGGTGGAAAATCTCAGCAGGTCAGGCAGTAACTCTCGAGGGAGAAACAGGGTTTTATCAGTGTCAAGGGAAAGTTGGAAATCAAATATATTTAAAGTTGGACGAATAGGCAAAGGAATGAAGCGGAAAGGGGTGGTGGGAGGTGTATGTGAAAGAGTGAAGACTGAGAGAGAAAGTGCATCACAAGTTGAGGTTGTTCTGCAGACACAGGGTGGGGAAAGTTTCTTAATAACAAGGCTTGCCAATCTTTAAAAATAAAGGTCTGGATTTTCTTGTCAGTTGGCAAACTCACCTCTGCTTTTCAGGAATACTGTGCTTGGAGACTTTGCTGGTTCTATGATCTGGAATTCTACTTTATTAGAAGGACGTGTAGTTCAATGCCATCGACTAGTGATCCATGATGTTCAACAACAGCGATGGTATCCAACAGGTTGAGCAGTTAATCATGTTAAAGAATTTTGCAGGTTGCTTGCCAGGAAGATTGAAAATATTATATTTTGTTAACTCCTTTCACATTTTCTGAAAACAAATTAAAGTTTAGGATATACAAAGGTTATTCAAACTAAAATATTTTCAACAAAATGTTAAACATTATTTTTAGAACATTCTGGAATGTCATGTCAAAAGAGTTTATTGTCATGTGTCCCAGATAGGACAATGAAATTCTTGCTTTGCTTCAGCACAACAGAATATAGTAGGCATGAATACAGAACAGATCAGTGTGTCCATATACCATTATATAAACATATACACACGTGAATAAATAACCAGATAAGGTGCAAATAAACAGGTAATGGTCTATTAATGTTCAGAGTTTTGTTTCAGTTGAGTTTAATAGCCTGATGGCTGTATGGAAGCAGCTATTCCTGAACCTGGACGTTGCAGTCCTCAGGCTCATGTACCTTTTACCTGAAGGTAGCAGGGAGATAAGTGTGTGGCCAGTATGGTGTGGGTCCTTGATGATGCTGCCAGCCTTTTTGAGGCAGCAACTGTGATAGATCCCCTCGATGGTAGGGAGGTCAGAGCCGATGATGGACTGGGCAGTGTTTACTTCTTTTTGTAGTCTTTTCCGCTCCTGGGCGCTCAAGTTGCCGAACCAAGCCACAATGCAACCGGTCAGCATGCTCTCTAGAAGTAGAAGTTAGATTCCTCCTTGACATACCGACTCTCTGTAATCTTCTCAGGAAATATAGGCGCTGATGTGCTTTCTTTATAATTGCATCAGTGTTCTCGGACCAGGAGATATCTTCAGAAATATGCACGCCCAGGAATTTGAAGCTCTTGACCCTCTCCACCATCGACCCATTGATATAAACGGGACTGTGGGTCCCCATCCTACCCCTTCCAAAGTCCACAATCAATTCCTTGGTTTTGTTGGTGTTGAGGGCCAGGTTATTGTGCTGGAACCATTTGGTCAGTCGGTCGATCTCTCTTCTATACTCTGACTCGTCCCCATCAGTGATATGTCCCACAACAGTGGTGTCATCAGCGAACTTGATGATGGAGTTTGCACTATGACCAGGCTACGCAGTCATGATTATAGAGTGAGTACAGCAGGGGGCTGAGCAAGCAGCCTTGAGGTGCTCCCGTGCTGATTGTTATCGAGGCTGACATATTTCCACCAATACGAACTGACTGTGGTCTATGGATGAGGATAATGTTTTGTATTATTCTAAGAAAATTATATTCCAAATGATATTTTTATTCAGGACTAGTAAGTTTGTAATCCATCAACCGTGACTTAGTAAATTGTTAAAGATGCAAATGTATCTCAAACAAAGTAAATGGTCCATAAAAAATATGAACTTCACACGAAATCATAAATCCGTGCTGAATGTATCTGCAAAGACTGAAGCAGGTCATCTTGTTAAAGGATGGGATATCACTCACAGCATACTACAGGTTTCTGCATTTTTTTCATTTACGTGCAAATCCCAAAAATTAATTGTAGTTTCACCACTCTGTAAAAGCAAGTGTTGACAGTTTTGCTCTCACTGGCATTAAAAATGTCAGGCTGCGGGCCACTTTTAATTGCTTGTCTGCTACTCGGTTTTGGTCTAGCAGCATGATAAGCTGGAGACAGTTTGCGAGTCATGGTAGTGGGGTCGAGAAACCTGTCGCGGTACCAATGAAGAGTAGCCAGGACATACATTTCCAGTCTAAACCTTACTGGAAAAGTTAGAGTTTGGTTCATAAAGGGCAATATCTCTGTGGTACAGCTAGATTTGCCAACGGATAGCTAATAGTTGTCCACCTTAATCCGTCAAAGCTACATCTATATGTGTCCCGTTACTCATCTTAACGTCCAGTTGCCGAAGCAAATTTTGGCGAAGCAAATATTCATCCTCTAGTGAGTCAAGGGACTCAAACGTGTTTCATTGTCATATGTCCCAGGCAGAACAATGAAATTCTTACTTATAGCAGCAAAACAGAATATATAAACAGTATTCAGTAAACAATATAATAAATTAGAAAAAAAGTTTAGTATATATATGTATGTATAATATGTGTGTATATGAATGAATGAATATGTTTATTGGCTAAGTATTCACAGACAAGGAATTTGCCTGGGGGTATATACTATATATATATATATATTTTACACATAATAGTGCAAAAAGGCAAAACAAATTCCCTCCAAGTATATGTATTTCAGAGCTTATTTGGAGGTTGTTGTGTTTAATAGCCTGATGGCTGTTGGGAAGTAGCTGTTCCTGAACCTGGACATTACAGTTTTCAGACTGCTGTATTCCTCTTCACCATCATGTCAGAATATGAGTGTTTCATTCCCTTTCTCCTGACCGTCTCTGAATCTCAGTGTCCTGATGCTGAACCAGATGGAGCTGCGAGCAGAGGCAAGGGTTCAAAAGTTGATTTTTAAAGTATCATCTCAGGTCAGCCAAACAGCAGTTCCAAGATGATCACCGCCCAGAATCTGCAGCACCTGTTTGCTCCGTGTGTACAAGAATATGCCAGGCAAAGGCTCATAGCTGCGTCAAACAGACACAGCCTTTTTTATGTTTTTTATTTTTATTTTTTTTATTAGAAGTACAGTAAATTACAGTAATACACATCACATATATCTTATTACATTTGTTGTACCACTTCGTTTTTCGAGCTTTAAAAAGGGTAGAAATAAAAGAAGTAAGGAAAGTGAGCAAGAATCGTGAAGGTGCAGGAAAGTGTTGGGAAAAGAAAGCCCCTTAGGGAAGAAGTTAGAGAATTGAATTGAATTGAATCCTTTATTTGTCATTCAGACCTTTCGGTCTGAACGAAATGTCGTTGCCTGCAGCCATACATGTAATAATAAACAACACACAATAAACACAAATTAACATCCACCACAGTGAGTTCACCAAGCACCTCCTCACTGTGATGGAGGCAAAAGTCTTAGGGTTGCAGTCTCTTCCCTCCTCTTCTCCCTCTGCGCTGAGGCGATACCCCACCTGGCGATGGTAAGTTAGTCCCGCGGTTCAAGCTCCGCGGCCCGGGGGTGGTCAAAGCTGCCGCCCTCCAGTCCAGCGGACGCAGCTGTTGCCATGGGAGCTCCGGAAAACAGGCTTCAACCTGTGACCCGCGAGCTCCCGACGATGTCATCCACTGGCCCGCGGCCGAGCCCCGGATTCAGGTCACCGCTGTATAAGTTGTATAAGTATTTTATTTATTTATTTTATTTTATTTGTTTATTTGTTCCGAACAAGTAAAGACATAAATAGGAATAAATAACAACAACAAAATCGAAATAGTCAAACAATTGGACATTCCAGGCAATATTTGCAAAGCAATGAAAAGCATAAAGCAAAATTTAAATGTCCAACACTTTTTCTTTACAAGCTCGAAAAGGAGTGAGAAGAAGAATAACTTATTTAATCTCACCCCTTCTCCCTAAACCCTTCTTCCATATTTATTAATTAATTATATATCAATTAATTAATTAATTAATTAATTGATTAATAATAATAATACCCCAGACAATTCTTAGAGATGCATACAGACATATATATACATACAACTGATATACACATACAAGTAATATGTATGAAGTAACCAAAAAACATAAATAAATAATAAATAAAATAATAAATAAACATTAACCCCTGTTTGTCAACCATCCCCTTCATCCCTGTACCTTGTGAAAAAAAGTTTTTTGTATGTCATTTTGAACTGGTTCATGTTTGGACATTGCTTTAACTCCACATTCAAGTATGATATTAGATTTGCTGATTCAGCCTTTGTCTTCATGGCTTCATCCAGTAAGTCTGGGGGCATGTTATGATAGCCTTTTGTGTATTTTTTCAGATAGTCACGGATTTGAAGATATTTAAAATATTGATTATTTTTCAAATTATATTTCAGTTGTAATTGTTGAAATGATAATAATTTTCCTAATTCATACAAGTCTCCGAGCGTTTTGATTCCCATTCTTTCCCATTGTGTAAATGATTTATCTATAATTGAAGGTTTAAACGACGGGTTATTGACTATTGGCATTAAAAGAGATAGATTTCTTAATTTTAGATTCTGTTTTATTTGTTTCCAAATTCTAATTGTGCTATGTATCATTGGATTTTTATTATGATTTTTGTTATTCAGATTCATTGGTGAGAGGAGAGTCGCTAATGTATTACACGGAGAGCAGTCCTCTCTCTCCATTACAATCCAGTCCACCTGCTGGGTAGAGTTGTCCAGCAGGTGAATCATATTTTTAATATTTACTGCCCAATTATAGTACATAAAGTTAGGGAGCGCTAGATCACCCATCTCTTTTGGTTTACTAAGGTGTGCTCTTTGTATTCTGTGGGATTTATAATCCCATATAAAATTTGTAATGTCTGAGTCTAGTTTTTTGAAAAACTTTTTTGGAAGATATATTGGAAGATATGTTTGGTATACTGATTTGGGGTTTTGTGATATACAGTAATACATCGTCTGCGTATAAGGATATCTTGTTATTTGAATATTTTGTATTATAACCGTAAATATCCGGGTGTGTTCTAATTTTTTCAGCTAAAGGTTCAATTACCAGAGCAAATAACAGTGGTGATAATGAACATCCTTGTCTATTGCCCCTTGTTAATTGGAATTTCGTAGATAGTATATTATTAGTTAATATTCTAGCCGTGGGTTTGTTATATAATAATTTTATCCATGCGATGAAGTTCTCTCCCATTTGAAATTTTTGCAATACTTTAATCATATAATCCCATTCTACTTGATCAAACGCTTTTTCTGCGTCCAATGAAATGATAGATAACTCTTGTTCTTGAGGTTTGTGAGAGTGCATTATGTTAAGCAGACGTCTCAGGTTATTAAATGAATGTCTCTTAGGTATAAATCCCGTTTGATCCTCATTTATTAATTTACTAACATATTGACTTAGTCTTCTAGCTAGTGTTTTCGCTAATATTTTTTGATCCGTATTTAACAAAGCAATAGCTCTATATGAGCCTGGTTCTTCTATATCTTTATCTTTTTTAAGTATTAATGTGATCGTTGACTCTGCTAGTGTTTCAGGTAAGATTTGTTCTTTAAAAGCGTATGTATACATTTTCTGTAGACGTGGTGTAACTATGTCGTAAAAACATTTATAAAATTCATTACTGAATCCGTCTGGTCCTGGTGTTTTTCCATTCTTAAGTGTGTTTATTGTGTCTTCTATTTCCTTAGATGTAATTTGTGCTCCCAATTCCTCTTGTTCCTTCAGTTCTAGTTTTGGAAGGTTACAATTGTCCAAAAATTCTGAAACTTTATTATTGTCTATTAGCGTTTTTGATGTGTATAAATTCTTGTAAAATTGAGCAAATCTTTTATTGATATCATTAGGCAGTGTTAATAATTCCCCTCTATCTGATTTAATCTTTAAAATTGCATGATCTTTTTCCCGTTTTTTCAGTTGGCGTGCCAAATGTTTATGGGGTTTATCCCCAAATTCGAAATGTTCTTGTTTTGTAATTTGGAATAATCTTATAACCTTCTCTGACAGTAATTTATTTAGCTTAAATCTCAGTATTAAAATTTTATTATGTTTATCCATAGTTGGATCTTTAGCATTATCTATATCTAGTTGTCTGATTTGTTCTTCTAATTGTCTTTGTTCATTCTTATTCTTTTTGTTTTGAAAAGCTTGATACGAGATAATGACTCCTCTAATAAATGCTTTGAAGGATTCCCATAATAAAGTGGGCGATATATCTGGTGTATTGTTTGTCTCAAAAAATAGGTCCATCTGTTTTTTTAGATATATACTCCCTTGTGGGTCTTTCAGAATTTGCGAGTTAAACCTCCAGAACGATTTGTTCGTAGACATTCCTTCTAATTTTAAAACGAAAGTTAGCGGGGAGTGATCTGAAATCGTATTGGTGTGATACTTAGGGTTCATAGTATAAGGGATTAGTTTTGTATCCACTAGGAAGTAGTCTATACGTGAGTATGTTTTGTGTACCATTGAATAAAACGAGTATTCCCTTCCAGTCGGATTCGCGATCCTCCAGACGTCTGCTATATTTGTATTTTTTATATATGTATTTAAGAGTTCACTAGTTTTAGGTTTCATATTACCTCTTTGTTTTTGCATCGATTTATCTAAGTACGGATCTAAAACACAGTTGAAATCTCCTCCAATTATAACATTTTGGTAGTTAAATTCTGCGATTGTATTCAGGATTTTATTAAAAAATTGAGGATTATCAAAATTGGGCGCATATATGTTTACCAAGGTGATTGGCGTAGCATGGATCTCTCCTGTAACTATAAGATATCTCCCTTCCTTATCTGATATAATGTTCTTTGATTTGAATGGTATTCCTTTGCGAATAATAATTGCGGTGCCTCTGGATTTCGAAGTATATGAGGAGTGAAATGTTTGGCCTATCCAATTCGCCCTCAATCTCATCTGATCTTGATGTTTAAGGTGCGTTTCTTGTAGAAAAGTAATGTCCGTGTTATATGATTTCAAATGAGCTAGTATTTTGCCCCTTTTAATTGGTTCATTGATACCCCTTATATTCCAGCTAAGTGTGATTCCTCCCATTTTCTTTTGTTTATCATCTTGCATTTTCTCTGATTTTAATACCCTTATTTATTACGGTGCATCCATACCTCATGACTGGATATTTGGGGGGCGTTTATATTATTAACTTCCTTGGTAGATCCCTTTTGCGATTTTCCTGGAAAAAAAAACACATAGTAGTGACATATTGTGATAAAAACAAAATTTGAACAAGTAAAATTACAGTGTCTGAAGTATTCGACACTGTAGTGCGTGTCCCACACGTCTGTGGGATTCGACATCTATTCTACTTCCGAAGTTGGTGTTGTACAATTAGCTCCGCTCCTTTTATTACTCTAAACCTAGGAGGGCGGTACCATTTCAAAATCAATTATATTTCACCCAATTACACTATATATATATATATATATATATATATATTTCATTCAGACTTATCAGATCTGTGTTCAGCTACTGTGAAATTTATTTATCTAACACTTTCATCTACTAATTATTTATAATTAGTTATACCTTTGATAATAGTAAGCTGTTAGCTGTAAGGGTTAACCAGAAACAGGCTCCTGGAATTATGCCAGGTGCCTGAGTCTCCTCCCTTCCCCACACGAACTACATAACATTTAAACTCTTTTTAGCACATTATTACATTTTGCCCATTATATAGTTCAGGTTAGTTTCCATTTATATTTCTATATTAGTATTGTTAATTATTGTTAATTCTCTATATTTTGTAAAGCTGTTTTAAGATCTTAAACCGCCATTTGTCCTTGTGATGTTTCCCACATTCGGCTCTGCTGTTCGTCTCTGCGTTGCTTATCAGTCTTTCCTTCATTTTGAACAAAGAATGTCCTTGAGTTGAATTCCAAAGCATCCAAAGGAGATAAGGTGTCTAGACCAGCGCACGTGGAAATGCTCTTCCATTTTAAACTTTTAGAGAATGGTGTTTCTTCCCTTATCTTCAGGTGTTCTCTGTGAAGTAATAAAGGGAAAGAAATTGTCCATATCGTCCCGCTGCCTTGATTAATCTTCTTTCTGCCACAATCTCTTGGGCATATTTATAAGATGCGTCCGAATTAGTGAAAGTTTTCTCTTTTCCCTTGAAAGTAATGCGCATCCTGGCCGGATAAAAAACGCCACATCTGACATCTTTAACTCCATGGAGAATCTGTCTTGTCTGTGAGAACTTTCTTCTCTTTTGCACGATCTCATAGGGATAATCACGGAGGAGTTTGATAGAGTTGTTTCCAAACGTCATCTTCACTCCGCATTTGATTTTTTTCATCAGCTCTTCAAGTGCTGAAATGTCCCGAAGTTTGACTATGATCTGTCGTGGGTGGGCTGGATCTGCTTGTGATCTTGGCTTAAATCTAGGTATTCGATGTGCCACTTCAATTTCCGGTTCCACAGGTAAATTGAGTACATGTTTGATTAAGTTGGCAGTGAACTCACGGGCGTTGTTCCCCTCTGCCCCTTCTGTTACTCCCAGTATTCGTAAATTTTGGCGTCGTGAGCGAGCTTCGAGATCAAGACATTTATCTGAGACTTTCGCCAGTTGACTCTTGAGGCTGTCTAGTTCTAGCTTCATTCCCTGCATATCTTCAGCCATTTGATCAACAATTGTTTCCATGTCTTTCATTTCAGTTACATGTGAAGAAACAATTACATGCACAGCCTCAAACTTCTTCTTAGATTCTTCTTCCCCTTTATTAATTCTCCCCATTAGCTCTTCATGCACATCATCAATTCGTTTTTGTATAATGCCAATGCAGTCAATAACTTTTTGATTACCAGCATTGATGTTCGACATATTTTCCATCAATTTAACATTAATATTTTCCATCATTTTTGAGTTTCCAGCCTCAATATCCTTTCTCAGTTCTCTTACCGAGTTCTTTATCTCCTCCATTTCATTTTTCTCCTTAGTAGCCATCTCAGTCTTGGCCCTTGTAGCCATTCCAGAATCCACTTCAGAGGTCTGTTCTTCCGTTTTCTGGGTTTTTAGCAGTTTTGAGATTGTTCTCTGAGGGCTCTGAGCTGAAGACGGTTTTTTTCATTTAAAATCCTTTATCCTCCATTTAAATCACAGCGCTTACTGATGATGTCATCAGCGCGACGTCCCGGGGCTCCAGTGAGTTTTTTGAATTGGTCCCGACCACCAGACCCGATTTTAACGCGAAAAATCGTGATTTTACAGCAGCGGAGCTAAAAGTTGCGTCTGCTAGTCCAGCATGGCGCCACCGGAAGTCCCAGACACAGCCTTTTTATGGGCCTGTTCCCCTTTGGCGATTTTTCAGCGGATTGCCGGCGACTGTCGCCTGAAAAACCGACAACTGAAACAGCGACTGTCAGAGTGGAACACACAAAAACACATCACTTCCTTCACCAGCCAGTTATGCAGGCGGGGGGCAGGGCAAGCGGGAGGAGCACTGTCTAACAAATTCACATGGTGCAAAGCCAAAGTGAAACAGATAAACACCGCGATGAACAGGAAGGTTGGCGCTGTAAAAAGACAGCTAAAGCACAGTGTACGGTAAGTCCTTTAAAAGAGGGGGGGATAGGGGGGAGAAGGAGTGGAGATAACTTTTAAGAAGCCAGAGATACACAGCTGTGAAGCTCGGTGGACATTTAACATTACCAGTCGGTTATCCTTGGTTCTGAAAACTACTGCTTACCTTTTTTTTCCCAATGAGCCAATGAAATTCCCCGGTCAGCACCGGCTCCATCCTACGAGAACCTTTGACCTCCTGGCAACCCATTAGGACTTCCAGGCGACCCACCTACAACAACTCGCTACTCTCCATGGCGGCTTCATTCTCGTCGCCGCTAATTTTTCAACTTGTTGAAAAATTCACAGCGACCATAATGAGGCCGCGACTAGTTCCTAGAATGCGGGAACTCCTCGCAACCATGAAGGCGACTCCCCGGCAACTACCCGTAAACACATGGCGACCATGTGGTGACTGCATAATCTCCTGCAGTCGCCTAAAAGGTCGCCTAAGTGGAATAGGCCCATTAATGTGTGGTTCTTTCATTTAAAATTGTTGTTTACTACCATATCTAGTGAAATGCAAATTAAAGTTTCATCTAGTTAAAACGGAATACATTTGACCTTGTTATATACAGTACGTCACATGGTTCAAAGTGGAGAAAAAGTATGCTGTGTTGCAGTGTTGTTCTCTACAGAGCTTTTTGCTGGTTAGGAGTGATTATCTTGCTTTCATATTCATGAGGCACTTTTCAGGTGTTTTAAATCTGTATTTATTTATAGAAAAAAAGGAGTTTTGGGCAGAACTGAAAGACACTCATTTGCAGATAAATATAGCTATAAATATAAATATACCAGAGACTCAAAGAATAAAATCTCATTATATGCAGACGATATACTTTTATATATTACAAAGTCACAAACGAGCATACCAAATTTATTAAACTTAATAGAGGAATTTGGGTCTTTTTCTGGATATAGAATAAACTGGAATAAAAGTGAAATCATGACATTAAAACCTCAAGAACCTACACACTTACTGAAGTTCCCCTTTAAAATCGCAACAGAAAAATTTAAATATTTGGGTATTCAGATTACTAGAAAATATAAAGCATTATTCAATGCTAATTTCATGCCTTTATTAAATAAACTTAATACGTTGATTAAATTTTGGAAAACACTTCCCTTATCATTATTAGGTAGAATAAATGCAATAAAAATGATCTTCCTACCACAATTACTATACCTATTTCAATCTATACCGGTATATATACCAAAATACTTTAAAAAAAAATTAGACTCTAATATTACTAATTATATTTGGGACTATAGATCACATAGAATCACAAAAAAACACTTATGTAAACCAAAAGAGGTCGGGGGACTTTCACTTCCGAATTTTATGTATTATTACTGGGCAGTGCATATTAAGAATATGATTTATTGGTTGGATAGTTCTACCCAACAGACAGAATGGATAAAAATGGAGAAGGAGGATTGCCATCCTAGTAATATAGGAACGATCCTCTTCTCCCCAAAAAAACTGAATAACACAATATATAAGAAGAACCCAATTATATATGGTACAATAAGAATTTGGAAACAAATAAAATTATCTTTAAAATTAAGAAATCTATCACTGTTAATGCCAATAGCGAATAACCCTTTATTTAAACCATCTCTTATTGATAAGACATATAACCAATGGGAAAGTCTCGGAATTAGAAGGATCGGGGATATGTATGAAATGGGAAACTTACTATCATTCCAACAATTACAATTAAAATTTAAATTGAAAAACAACCAATATTTTAAATATCTTCAGATTTGCGATTTTGTGAAAAAATATATACAAGGATATCAAAAAGTAACTCCTGACTTATTGGAAGAGGCAATGAATATTGAAGCTGACTCACAAAAATTAATATCATATTTATATAATAGTATTCTAAATATAGACCTACCATCGACAGAAGTACTTAGAGAAGAGTGGGAACGGGAACTAATGATAAAAATTACGAAGGTTAAATGGGAAAAATACCTGATATATATTCACAAATGTTCAATTAATGTAAGACATAATTTAATTCAATTTAAAATTGTACATAGATTATATTACTCAAAAACAAGATTGAACAAATTTTATCCAAATATATACGCCACTTGTGATAAATGTCTAGCCCAAAAGGCAACTATAACACACTCCTTAGTCTCCTGCATAAAACTTTATAGATTTTGGAATGATATTTTTGAAATATTTACAAAATTATTCAAGACAAGAATGGAACCTAATACTGAAATGATTATATTTGGCGTAATGGAAGATGGGAATAAATTGAACACATCTCAAAATCTATTCCTTAACTATGGTTTAATAATAGCAAAAAAATTAATTCTTAAATTTTGGAAGGGTACATCAATACCAACGCTTAAAATGTGGATTGCAAGTATGTTGGACACCGCTCATCTTGAGGAAATGCGATTCCTCCTAATGGATAAATCAGACCAATTCATAACGAGTTGGTCTCCATTCGTCGTTTTTTTGGAATCATATGGTGCAACACAATTGTAAAAAATAACTGTTTCAGGACTGGACGAGGGTTGGTCAAGACTATAAATAATGATCTCCTCTTTTTTTCTTTTCTTCTCTCTATTCTCTCTCTCAACTTTCTTCATTTACTCGTTTTCTTTTTTCACACACTATATATTTCACATCTTTCTATCCTTTACTATCTAACTTCTTTTTCTTATTCTAATCTTTTTTCAGTGTAACAAAAAAAAAAAAAAAAGAAGTTGTACATAAAATGTATTATGAAAATATATATTAGGCACTTTGGTGCCATATGACTGTACTTACTTCTAATAAAATAAAATATTAAAAAAAAAAAAATATAGCTTAGAGAGCTCGTGAAAAATCTTGGATGAGCTTGGATGTGGCATTGATTTTGTAATTAATCCCACACTATCACTAACATGAGTAAACATGCTATATGTGTGTTTAAATGGACAAGCAACAAATTAGAATCATACAGCGTGAAAACAGGCCCTTTGGCCCAACTTGCCCATGCTGACCAACATTCCTCAACTTCACTAGTCCCACCTGCCTGCACTTGGCCCATAACCCTCTCAACCTATCCTGTCCATGTACCTGTGTAAAGTATCTTAAAAATTATGATAGCTCTCAATGAAGCACAAAAGGAAACAAAGTGGTGGAGTAACTCAACAGGCCAGGCAGCATCTCCGGAGAATATGGATAGATGATGTTGCAACCAAAAATGCCATCAATCCATGATCTCCAGAGATGCTGCCTGACCTGCTGAGTGACTCCAGCACTTGGTGTCCTTTTGTATCTGAACCAGCATCTGCTGTTCTTTGTTTCGACAAATTCTGCTTATCAGAAATATTAAGACAAACATGCCAAAAGCTATGTTTGTGATGAAGGTTCCTTTATGAATCGATAACCTATTTTCCTCAAGTATAGAATCATACAGCATTGAAGCAGACTATTTGGCTATATTAACCTGAAGAAGGGTCTTGACCCGAAAAGTCACCCATTCCTTCTCTCCAGATATGCTGTCTGCCCCGCTGAGTTACTCCAGCTTTTTGGGTCTATCTTCTATATTAATCCTATCTTCCAGCATTTGGCCCACAACTTTCTGTGGCTTGGTGAAGCAAGTGCATTTCTTAAATGCTGTCAGTGACTCAACTTCCATCACACCCACAGGCAGAGTATTTCAGTTACTTACCACTCTCTGGGTGAAAAAGGTTCTTCCTCAGATCTCCAAACGTTCCACTAAGATCTCGGAATGGTCTGTTTAATTTATACATAGATGTTAGGAGTAATCTCATAAGCGGAAAGGTTTATGCAATTCAGCTAGTTGTGCTTGGACTTTGAAAAGAGAGGTATGATAAGAAAAATGGATTTTGCAGTTCCAGGTTTAGGAGAGTGCCTTCTGTGCTTATGGAATTGAAAGGAAATAGCTATTATTTTGCAGGTTTTTTTAAACCAGAGGTTTGTGTGAATTCAGCATTTGTCTATACAGAACAACTGCAGATACATGGACAAAAGCATGTTTTAATAATGAGGTTGTTAAGAATCAAGTCAAGTGAGGACAAGGGCTAAAGTCCAGATCGTTATCATAAGCACATGTACAGTGAAGTAAAGGTACAATGAAAATCTTGCTTCACAGGCACAGACTCAGACAGCACACTGGACATAAATTATTCAAAAATCATACATAAAATTACACATAAACTTCTGCCATTCAGTAAAAAGAAAGAAGGTTGTGTAAAAACACAAGAAATTGGTGCAAAACACAATTAGAAAAAAACAAGTCCATGTTAGTGCAAGAGGAGATCAGACGTGCCACATTGTTGGGGTAGAGTAAGGGTTGTGCAGTTTGGTTCAAGAACCTGATAGTTGTAGGAAACAATTTGCAGATATGTAGCGATGGATACTATGCTTAAGGGTTACACAGCTTTTTGGGTGTCTGCTCTACAAGCTGATGGGTACATAACAAGTCTGAAGATGCAGAGAATATGGAGACACGAAGACAGTCCAGAAAATAAGTGGTGTATTATGTTGGAAGGCAGGAGTCATGATGCAAGTCAAGATAGGTTGATTGACAATGGTGAAGAGAACAAATAGAGATATTAAAGATTGGATGAGAGAGCCAAGACTGTTTTATAAATAATATAATAAACAAAAAAAAGTTCAATAAATTTAAAAAAATCAATATTGTGCAAAACAAACAAAGCCCGAAGTCTCCTGTCCAACCAAGGCAATTTGTAGTTTGGGGTTTACAGTTACAGTTTAGTTTATTGCCATGTGTACCGAGGTACAGTGTAAAGCTTTTGTTCATTCTATCCAGTCAGCAAAGAGACATTACATGATTACAATCGAGCCATTTACAGTGTACACGATAAGGAAATAATGTTTAGTGCAAAACCAGCAAAGTCTGATCAAGGATAGTCCGAGGGTCATCAAAGAGATAGATAGTCGTTCAGCACTGCTCTCTGGTTGTGGTAGGATGATTCTGTTATCTGATAAGAGCTGGGAAGAAACTGCCCCTGTTCGTAATATTCAATAGTATTGTAGTTCATAATTATTATAACTGATTATATCTCTGCCTCTCTATCTTTCTCCCTCCTCCAAGGCACCCTTCATTATCTGTCACTTCAAACAAACTTTTGGTCATCGATTCTACTGTCGTCTCATGGGCTTACTGTTAAACCTTGTTTGTTAATACTGCTGCAAAGTATTTTAAAATGTTTTGCCAAATTAAAATTACCCGATAACCATAATTTCCTATTCTGATTAGCTTGGATCTTGGAACTACAGTAATTGGAACTATAGTACTGTATATACATTATATATATGTGTGTGTGTGTGTGTGTGTGTAGGAAAGAAGTATATATATATATTAATATACTTTTCCTTAATTATTAAATTAATCTCCAAAACGTACCAGGTTCAGTTACATCTTTCAATGCAGCTGCAAGTTAAGGGCAAGTTCTATTCTGCATCCTGAACCTCTGTGATAATATTGATAGCTACGGTCTTCAACAGTGATGAATTATGCTTGCTCAGTTGTTAGCGTTCAAAGTTATAGTCTGGGTAATGATTTGGAGAAAATGTATTTTCAGGTACTTAAATGATATATATTTCGTGCATCATTGCAGATTTTCAGAATTTGTCATTTTTGATTTGTGCAGTATTTTTGCATAATGACTTGGAAACACACAGCAACAGAAGTCATGCTTTGTCAACTCAAGCTACCGATCTTTGTCATCAGTTCATTTCTCTACAAATGCCACATGTCCAACACAGCCTTGAGATGTCAGATTTGAGTGAGTTGTTTGTTTCACTGCAGAGATGGAAGGTCTTTGATGGTGGATTCTCAAAATCATCCACAAACCATGTGGCAGTGTAAGAACTTGAACATCTCCCCTGCCAGACTGTGCACAGATCTGCCTGCAGAGATCAGCTAGTTGGCTGTTGAAGAACATGACTGGCACAGCTTTGTGATCTTATCCAAGGAAGTGCTATCAAGAGAGTGTGCAAATGAACTTGCAGAAATAAATCTCTGTCAGGAGGAGGTTGTCATTTGGCATTCCACGTGCATATTTTAATTTGTAAATGAATGGATCTGTCCTGAATAGAAAGGTTTCATATTGAAAGTATACAGGTCAAATGTGTTTTTTTTCAGACAGAATTTCAAACAGGATTACTTGTAGCACAACAATTGCCAACACGACTTTCTATTATACAATTGCATTTTAATGTATTAACATGACAGAAAATTATCTGAAAGCATTTAAAACAAATGATCTCCAGAATAAGAGATAGGAGGGAGCCTAGATATGAGAATGTAAAGAAGATGTATCTGGTAGTGAGAGAGTCTAGGACCAGAGGGCACAGCTTCAGAATAAAAGGACGTATCTTTAGAACGGAGATGAGGAGGAATTTCTTCAGCCAGAGGTTAGTGAATCTGTGGAATTCATTGCCACAGATGGTGGTGGAGGCAAAGTCATTGGGTATTTTTAAAACAGAGATTGATAGGTCATGATTAGTAAGGGTGTCAAGGTTTACGAGGAGAAGGCAGGAGAATGGAGTTGAAAGGGAAAAATAGATCAGTCATGTTCGAATGTCAGAGAATACTCGATGGGCTGAATAGCTAATTCAGCTCCTGCAGCTCATGATATTATAATCATAATATCATAAGCCCCAGGAGTGGAATTAGCCATTTGGCCCGTCAAGTCATTGTTGAGTTTAAGGACCTGATCCAGAAGAGTAATGGCCCTGTCTCACGGTGCGAGTCCACCCACGAGTGATCCCGAGTTTAAAACAAATCAAACTCTTGGTAGAATTAACGTAGCGGGAACGTCGGAACTCGTGGACATAACTTAGCAACTCGTAACGCTAACGGCAGGTACTCGGGAAACTTGTTAACTCGTGAAAATCTTTCAACATGATGAAAGATTTCCACGAGTCAAATTTACTCTTGCATTCTTTAACTCAGTTGAACAGGCAGCATCTCTCGAGAGAAGGAATGGGTGACGGGATGATCTTTGTGTTACTCCAGCACCGTATGTTCACTTTTTTCAACCAGCATCTGCCCTTTCTTGTGTATGACATTATTTGTATCCATGGCAGTTAATTGTCGCTTCCTTCAGTTTCCCAGGGGGTCGGGACGGGACTGGAGTTGGGAGGGAAAGGTGGGGGGGGGGGTGTACTGACTGTGTGGGCAGACACTTTGGCACCGTGAGACAGGGGTTTAAGAGTGCATGGGATTAACAGTGATTTGGTCGTTATGGAATAAGAACTGGTTTACTGATAGAAGAAGGACGTTGTGGTGGAAGAACAATATTCAGGATAGAGGTCTATAACTAGTAGAGTACCGCAGGGATCTGCGCTAGGACATAGATAGATAGATAGATAGATAGATAGATAGATAGATAGATAGATAGATAGATAGATAGATAGATAGATAGATAGATAGATAGATAGATAGATAGATAGATAGATAGATAGATAGATATAAATAAATGACTTGGACGTAAACGTAGACACATTGGTTAATAAGTTTGACAACAAGATTACAGACTGTGAAGAAGGCTATCAAAGTACACAGTGGGAAATAGGTCAGCTACAGAAATGGCAAATAAATGGAGTTTAATCCAAGCAAATGTCAGGTTTCAGTCTGAGAGGTTAAATGTAAGGAGAAAATATCCAATTAATGGCATGACCCTTAACAGCATTGATGTGCAGTGGGATCTTGGGGTCCGTCCAGAACTCCCTGAAAGTGGCAACACAAGTAGATAGCGTGGTAAAGAAGGCATATGGTATGTTTGCTTCATAGGGTCAGGGCTTTGAGTTGAATGGTCAGGATGTCATGATGCAGTTTGAGTTGCAACTTAGATCTGGCCGCATTTGAAGCATTTTGTACAGTTCTGGTTGCCCCATTACAAGAAGGACATGGAGATTTTGGAAAAGGTGCAGAGGAGGTTTACCAGAATGATGCCTGGATTATGTAGTACAGTGAGTGTTTGGACAGACTTGGATTGTTTTTCTGGAATGCTAGAGGTGACGAGGAGACCTGATAGAAGTATATAAAATTCTGAGAGGTATAGATAGGGTAGATATTCAGAACCTTTTTTCCCATGATGGAATTGTCAATTACCAGGGTTCATAGCTTCAAGGTGAGAGGAGCCAAGTTTAAAGATGTGCGGGACAACTTTTTCACACAGAGAGTGGTGAGTGCCTAGAATGTTCTGCCAAGGGTAGTGACTGATCGTGGCATTTAAGATACTTTTGGATAGGCATATGGATATGCAGGGAATGGAAGGATATGGGTTATGTGCAGGCAGATATGAGTTGGTTACAGCAGCATGTTCGGTTCATGCTTGTTCTTGTGCTGTTTTGTTCTATGTTCAATGTATTATGTTCTATATGACAGTCTACGTAGGTTAAAAGAAGGCACTGAGTTCAGGAGTTGGCATATCATGTTACATGGTGAGACTGCACGGGTTTCTGTGTGCAGTTCTGGTTGCTCGTCTATAGGAAGGATGCCATTAAGCTGGAAAGGGTGTAGAAAAGATTCATGAGGATGCTGTAAGATCCAGTGGGCTTGAGTTAAAAGGAAAGACTGAATAGACTGTGACTATTTCTTGGAGCTTAGGGACTTAAAGGCAATAGATAGGATGAATGATCATAGTATTTTTCTCATGGTTAGGGAGTATAAAACCAGAGGACATAGGTGTAAGGTGAGAGAGTGAAGATTTAAGAGACCTGAGGGGCAACAATTTTCATGCGGAGGACAGTGGATATAAGCTGCTCATGGAAGTTGCTGTGATGGGTACAATTTCAATGTTGGACATGGACAGTAAAGTTTGGAGAGATATGGGCGAAGTGCCGACAGATGCAAACCACCTCAAGTAGACATCTAGGTCAGCATGAACAAGTTGGGACAAAGGATCTGTTTCAATGCTGTATGACTTTATGATTGCGACTCTAACTCAGAAGCTCGTGCATCCCTTGCTTCAGGGGAATCTGATAGTATTTTTCTAATTAAAAGTATATTCTGTGATGAAAGGGAAGTCATGATAGAACAAGAGATATTAATTGCATATTTGTGCTGTGTTTTTAACATGTACTATTTTAATGGAATTATTTAATATTTTAGAAGACAACTTAAAACATGAAAAACTGACAACACTTTTGACAGTCCAGGAGAAAATGCAATGGGGATAGACATTCATCATGAAATGGAGCATAATGAATCTTATGTATCTGGAGTAGGCTTCAAACCAAGTGGTTGCTTGGGAGGCAGCAGGCAAATATTGAACTTGGAAAATCAGAAGTTATTATTCTGGATATTTACTTATGAATAGAAAAGGTGAATGCACACAGTTTTTCTCCCAGGGTAGTTTAAGGTGAGAGGGGAAAGATTTAATTGCAACCTGAGGGGTAACTTTTTCACACATAATTTGGTACTCTGTATCGAATGAGCTGCCAGAAGTAGTGTTTGGGGAAGGTACCATGACAATGTTTAAAATACATTTTGACAGCTACATGGTTAGCAAAGGTTCAGAGGGATATGAGAAACATGGACAAATGAGTCAAGCTTAGATGAGCACCTGGTTGGTATGGACTTGTTGAGCTGAATGACCTGTTTCCATGCTGTATGACTATGTATATGACTCAATTAATTTAAAGATGTTAATCGTAGGTAAGTTCTGTGCTTTCTAATTTGGATGACTGCAACTCTCTTTACAAGGACGAGCTATTGGATTGATAGAAGGAATGGGTGAAGTTTTGGGTCGAGACCCTTCTTCAGACCTTTGTAAATTACATCTTTGTGAATGTTTCAAATCCGATTACATAATTCTTGGTCCACCCGTCCACTGAGAAGTTACTCTTTACAGAATTTAAAGCAGAAACAACAAGAAATGCAGCATTGCCCTGCCAGCATCTTAAAACCTGGAATCGTGGAAACATAGAGGAGGTGGCCACTTTGGCCTATCATATCCAAGGGAGCTAAATAAAGAAGATGTTATAGTTATTATTCTGCATGTTAGCTCTTGGTCCATCCGCTTGTCAGATATGGCACATTCAGTACTCATTTGAATACCTTAGCAGACGTTTTCAACATTTAACAATTCTTATAAATTACCCACAGGTTTTTTTTAGATTGGGGAAAAAAGATAAGTTAAAACACTAGAAATTCATAAACATTTAAGTTCACACATTCCAAAAACTCTAAATTAACTGTAATTTCACCACCATGGCTGTTTCTCTCCATTGAATCATTGAGTCATTGAACTTCATTAACAATGGACTGCAGTTGGAATGACAGGAGTGGAGTCTCTACAGAAAGTTCAGCAATCCAGCAATTTCTCTGGAAAAGTCTGATTTTAGCTAAATGCAAGGGCAAGGTGGTAAAGGGACAGGGATGCTAAAATGGTTTGTTGTGAAGTTCAGTATTCAGTATTTATTTTAATGTCATTTCACTGAGTACTTACATACACAGAAGAAACAAAAAATTGTTTCTCATCAGTTCCTGTCAGTACAGTTAATAAAAGCAGAATAAATACATACAACTTTAAAATTAACATATCTAAAATAGACCTAAAAATTGAAATAAAAACAGACATTCAGTCCAAACAGTGGCTTTTCCTTGACAGGTGTCTAGCTGTCAAAGTATGGGCGAGGTTAGATGTGTTGGTGTATGATGTATGGGGAGGGGACACAGTCCGTTAACCAGTTTTATTGCCTGTGGGAAGAAGCTGTTTAGCATCCTGCTGGTTCTGCAGCTGATGCTCCTGTACCTCTTCCCAGATGGCAGAATGGAGAAGATGTAGTGGGAGGGGTGCTAAGGGTCCTTAATAATGGAGATGGCTCTGCGGATGCTGCGCTTCTGATAGATCTCCAACAGGAAAGGGAGTGGAGCACCAATGATCCTACTGGCTGTGTTCATTATCCTGTTAAGTTGTCTTTGTTCATAAGCCTTGCAGCTCCCAAACCAGGAAGTGATGCCGATGGTCAGTATACTCTCGATGGTGCCCCTGTAGAAGGTTGTTAGGTGAACAGTAGGAGACCTGCTTTGCTTAGTCTCCGGAGGGGGTGGAGCCGCTGCTGTGCTCTTTTGATGACTGCTGTGGTGTTGGGCGTAGCGGTCAGGTCGTCCGCCAGGTGAAATCCCAAGAACTTCACACTACTGACCCTCTCCACAGCAGCACCATCAACATGCAGTGGTGTGTGATGGTGTTTTTCAGCCCTCCTGAAATCGATCACCATCTCCTTTGTCTTTTCCACGTTGAGGGTGAGATTGTGAGGTCTGCACCACTCTGTAAGCAGCTCCATCTCCATCCTGTATGCCGATTCATTGTTACATTTTATTGGTCTCCTTCCAGAGACCATTTAATTGGTCTCCTTCCAGTTCAGATGCATCCTGGCCCTCTTGTACATGAGGTACATTTTTTGTTCCTATTCCAGAATCTTTTATATATAGTGATCCTCTGTTTTATAGAACAGTGCAGCAGAAGAACAGTATTCCCCCTCGATCCTGTCTGAAACAACAAAACACTGGAACATTGAGCTGCCAGCCACGTTTCCACAATGACCACAACATAATAGTCCCAGTCATGATCCAGACTCTGTTTATCTGCTTTCTCCACAATACCTTGCATTGAAATAAACACACGTTCAGCCCATCAGCATCAGCATATTCCTTTACCTCTCCTGCATGTCATTCCTTTGATCATACTCCACCTTCTTATCACTCCTTCCAATTTCTGAGCTACTACTTTGATACCCACCCTTCTGCCTCTCTAGTTTAAAGTCTTCCGAGTAGAACTAGCAAACCTCCCTGCAAAGATATTGGTCTCCTTCCAGTTCAGATGCATCCTGGCCCTCTTGTACAGGTCTCCACTGCCCCAGTAGAGATCTTAATGATCTTAAAATCAGAATCTCTGCCCTTGCACTAGCTGCTGAGCCATGCGTTCATCTGTCCTAGCTACCTATTTCTACCATCCAGAGATGACTACCCTCAGGCTCCTGCATTTTAATCTTTTGCCCAATTCCCTATATTCACTTCACAGGATCTCATCCCTTTTCCTACCTATGTCACGTTGGCCAATGTGCACAACAACTTCCAGCTGCTCACCTTCCCCCTTTAGAATTATCACACTCTGATAGGATATGAGAATTGCCATTGATCTGCATCATCTGTGTGTTACAATAACAAAACTGCTCCTTATTAATACTGCTGATGAAAATCAATTAACATTTGCAAGTCAGACTATAATTCAAACAGAGTACACTTGCATGAGTTTTATTTTGCATTGGTATGTATTTCATCAACAGCCTGCTGTTTACAGTTAGACAAAAATGAATGTTAATGAAAAATGAAGGTAAACCAATATGTAAACAGCACAATAAAATAGTAAGATTAAACAAGAACTTACCAGTTTGAAGTTTGATCTGTATTTTATGAGGAGTTACGATGAGGGATTATGTGAAGAACCCGTTCAGCACGCATGCGCGGCATACTTCAAAGCAGCGTGTGGAATCACAGATAGAAACAGTATTGAAGTAAACATAGTAAAGATATAAGGAGACATCAGTTTATGAATTTGACCCATATTATTGAGGGTGGGAGCGGAGGGCACGTAATCCCTCATCGTAACTCCTCATAAAATACAGATCAAACTTCAAACTGGTAAGTTCTCGTTTAATCTTACTATTTTACTTCAGAGTCACGTGAGTGATTCCGTGAAGATTTCAAAGCTCTGTGATTTCGAACCGTGTAACAGTTATTACTACATCACTGCCGAAGTCTTTGAGGGAGGAAGTGTGTTATCGTAATCAACCAATGAATCTGTTTGTAGAAAAACACAATGGTATTTTTTAACAATAACAACAAAGAAATTAAATTGTTCCCCTGGGCTTAAATTAAATATTTGCAGTCTGGTAAATCTTTCCTGCAAATAAAACAGGTTTTGCCAACGGCTTATTATAAATTTTCTGAACGGTCTTTCCTCCCCATCATCCTGCTGTAGCCAGGATGTGGTTTATAGGCACGTCCATTCTTTTAGCCGTTGACGTGGATGCTGCCCTGGTGGAATGAACTTTGTACATGTTAGTTTTTATCCCAGCAGCTTTTAGCCCCTGCTTGAGCCATCCCGAAATGGCTCGTCACCCGACCATAAGGTTTTTTATGACTGACCCACAAGGCTTTTCATCTCCCTCGAATATTTTGGTTGTGTCTATGTAGGATAATAGGGTCATGGCACATAACCTTGTTTCTGGCGGGTAAGCCCGGAATTCCACGACTGGATTAGGTGTTCCTGGTCTGCTCTGTTTGACCATACCCTGGACACGACAGAGATCTGGCCTGGAGCTGTGAGCATGGTGTCCAGTCGCAATAGGTGTAGTGACTGGACCCTCTGTGCAGCTACAAGTGCCATCAACATGAGTGTTTTGAGCATAGATGGTTTCAGGTTGAGGGATCTGGCTGGTGGGCATCCCCTGAGGTATGTCAGGACCACACTGACATCCCATATATGGGTGTACCTTGGTCTAGGGGTTTAGAGTTGTAAATACCCTTCATTAGTTTGACCACCAGCTGGTGGGACCCCATGGCCTGTTGTCCTGGAGCTGGTTTTGAAATAGACAGGCAGGGCAATTCTAGCTGTGTTGATGGCTCTGTAGCTGAAGTCCTTCATCGTGGTGAAGGTTCACCAGGAATTCCAGTACGTTGGTAACTGTAGCGGTTGAGTAGGTGGTCCCTGTATCCAAGCAGTACTTCTCCCATTTTTTGATGCTGGACAAGTGCTGTTTTTCAGTGGATGTTCGGAGGGATGCTGACATGGTGTCGACGGTTTGTTCTGATAATCCCAGTCCCAGAAGTGGTTTGTGCAGAATCTGCAACCCAGGAGTTTGATTTTTTCATGGCACGGGTGACTTGTGCCCGACACTGGGTGTTAATAACTCTGGGTCACTGGGGAATACCATCGGAGTTTCAACAACCATGCCATGGAGTATTGGGGACCATGGCTGTGTAGGCCAGTCGGGTACTATCAAAATACCTGAAGCAGAGTCCATTTGTACTGTGCGTAGTCCCTGACTGATGAGGCAGAAGGGAGGAAATGCATAGAAGAAGAATTTCCCCAATCCAGCGCAAACGCATCTACTGCTGCTGCCTCAGGGTCTGGTTCCCAAGCGACATACATAGGTACCTGGTGATTTAGCCTTGATGCAAATAAATCGATATCTGGCATGCCATATTGCTTGATAACTTTTGTGAACGTTTTTTTTGTTTTTTTTTTGGGGGGGGGGTTTTAACATCTATTCGATGTTGTCATTAAATTTATGTGACCTGGTGTCTGTCACTGTATTTAGCTTACCTGGCAGGTAAGTTACTGATAGCCAAATATGTCTTTGGACACACCATTGCCAAATTGTGTTGACCAACTTGTCGCATGATACCGATTTTATGCCGCCCATATGGTTAATGTAGGCCACCACCGTAGTATTATCTATTTATAACCGTACATGCAAGTGATGCATATTTATGCATATGCTTTTAAACCATAAAAGTCACCCAAACATCTCTAGATAATTAATGCCCAGTGTAAGTGGTAACGATGATTCTGGGTTAGTCCATCTACTACTTGTGCTGGATATAGAGCTAGTTGCTCCCCAGTCTTGAGTACTGGCATCTGTTTGGATAACTGACGTAGGGTTAGTGATAATAATAGGCTGAAACTATGTCAAACGTTATTTGCCCACCACTGTCGTTCTGATATTACTTCAGTGGGTAACTTCATGAAACGATCAAATAATGACCTCTATGTCGTTTTTGGTACAAAGGTCCGAATTATGTAGCCAGAAATGCTGCTACCATTTTCCCAATTGCTCTGTTACTTGTCGAGTAGTTGGTAGTTTGTTGACCATTAAATTGTGCCACTTCAACTATGTTGTCTCTTGGCAATGTTACAGTCACGTAGACTGAATTAATTGTGAAGCCCAAGTAGTCCATGATAGAGGATGGCTTCAACTTAGATTTATCTGGATGTAAGACAACCCCAGGGTTTCGAATAACTGTTTGGTAGCTGAACAGCTAATATAGTCAAATTCATGGTCTTGCCTACCCATTTAGGATATCATCAAGATATGCCATGACAATATGTTTTTGTCTTCTGAATATTGCCAGAGCTGGTTTTAGTGTCTGGGTGACACTCTTGGGCTGATGTGAGCCCATTGGGTAACGCTATAAACTGCTATAGCTGCCCCATCCAGGTAAATTTCAGGTATCTGCGATTATCCTTGTGAATGGTACTAAATAGTAAACATCTTTAAGATGAATGCTTGCCATGAAGTATCCTTTGGAATTTAGTTGTTTGGCAGTAACAACCGGTTCCATTTTGAAATGTATATACTTAACAAACATATTTAGTGAAGTTAAGTCAATGATGATGCGACATCCACCATCTTTTTTGGGTTTAGTGAATATATTTGATACGAATTGCAAGGGTTCAGGTTTTCCCATGATACCCTTTGTAATTATTCTCACCAGTTCAGCTTGTCCCTCTTGTTTCTTTAACGGAGAGGGGAAAAATACCCTCTGGGGTGAATGTTGACCTGGTGGCAATTTTTCTAGTATGAATTGTATTCACTAATGCCATTGAGTATATGCTGATCACTCGTGATAGACTCCCATGTGTTAGTATTACTCTATATACTGGTAGGACCCAGACCCACCTACCTCCATGGTTATGGGTATTCTTCTGTTTCCTGCCGGTCCAACGAGTGTTGCACGTCGTCTGACGTGGCGGTGACGTTGGGGGGTGGCACATTTTCCATGGGGTCCGCTCTGGGCCCTGGTCTAAAGAAGACTTTCGGTGATAGAATGCGGACCCCGAGCTTTCATCAGTCCGATATGGTAGACGTTGACTGATGGATGCGATGGGGTGCTGCTGCGTAGGAATTACTGTTTTTTGGTTACTCGTCCCGGCCCTGCCCTCATGAGACGAAGGTTTTGTAAAACCTCTTGCATGTCCTTCATATGCTTTGTGAGTTTTTTCCCCCCAAAGAGCAGTGGGTCTGGCTCAGTGGCTGGGGTATGCACAACCCCGCAATGTAGGATTTTATGGCAGGTTATATGACTTGTTTACGAAGGTTGTGGTCATCTCCGTATTTGTGCATGGAACGAGGAGAAAAAATGATGTGATGGCTGTCGTCAGGCTTTTAACGGCCTCCTGTACGTGGGGTTTCCACGTAGCTGTCCACCACACCTAGCAGCTCTTCCTGTTCCTGCACCCCTTGCATACTCCCAAGATCTTCAGCTATTACCCCTGTTCTTGACCAGCCCAGTCCTGGTCACCAAAGCTATCCTCTGGAAAGGAGGAAGCAATGGACAGTGCACAAGGCACTGTGGACGGAGTGCCTGACCCCCTCTGCGAGAGCGCCCCTCCTGGGGTGCACCTCGCTGGAGCTCCTGCTCCAAGAGCCGCTCCAAGCGGCTCAGGCGCCTGTCTCTCCCCCGCCTGGGTGGAGAGACGTCCCCGTCCAATAAGTCGGAGCCACCGGCCGGACGCCTCCGTGGCGGTACTTCCAGCCCGCTGCTCAGGCGCTAGTGGGGCTGGGCGCGGTCGCGGTGTCGGGGTAGCGGACCGCCCGGTAAGCGGTCCTACCGCCTTGTTGCTGCCCCCGCGAGATGGAACGCTCCTCCGTGGAGTCGAGCGTGGGGCAGGTCTGTTCAGACGGCTGTCTTTCCCCCCCGGGCAGGTGGAAAGACGTCCCGTCCGATAAGTCGGAGCCACCGGCCGGACGCCTCCGTGGCGGTACTTCCAGCCCACTGCTGAGGCGCTAGCGGGCTGGGCCCGGCACGGTGTCGGGATAGCGGAGCGCTGGGTTAGCGGTCCTACCGCCTTGTTGCTGCCCCCGTGAGATGGGAAACGCTCCTCCGTGGAGTCGAGCGGGGACAGGTCTGTTCCGTTGCTGTCCACCCTGAAGGAAGGCTCCTCCGTGGAGTCGAGCGGGGGACAGGTTTGTTGCAGAGCCTTTCTTCTCTGCCGGACAGCAGAAGGCTCCCTGTGAAGGAAACCGACGTCAGCTTACCTGACGGTCCGTTCTTTCATCTCCATAGCGGGAGAGCCCGACTCCCGCTGTGCCGCTGATGCTCTGCTGGACGTAATGCCGCGCATGCGTGCTGAACGGGTTCTTTACGGAATCACTCACGTGACTCCGAAGTAAAATCTAAGGCATAGTTGTCACACCCTTGCAATAATAAATGTTATTATGCTGGTCAGGTTACACCTGTGGTGGGATGAATAGAGTTCATGTTTCAAGTCGATGGCCTTTTATCAGAATCCTTATTTTAGAAATAAAAATACTTGAAATCAATATACTCATGTTGATGTCATATCCAACACACCGCATTGGTTAAGGATTTTCAATCTCTTCGACACAGACATAGAGGTATGAAAAGCTTTGGTGTAGCCTTCTGCAACTGCAGTGTTATCAGCATAAAGCTAATGGATATTGACTAGTTTCCAGCAGCCACTTATAGTGAAATAAGTCCTATGGATCTGCAAAGACCTCTGTACTTGTCATTGTCTGAATTTATGAATGGTTGGAAATGGCACAGATGCTGATTTGAAATCCTTGCAAAACCCAGCAATGCAGTTATTGAGGTATTCTCAGGATAATGTGGTTAACGAGGCAAGGTCAGTCAGGGAAAAATGAGTACATTTGTAAAGCTATCACTCATGTTGTATTGCCTAATTAACAATGGTGGATCTGAGCTAATTGTTGTTCATAGATGTAAACTGCCATTAAAATGTTCTTTGTTATTCAGTTGCACTGATCACTATAAATTATTTCAGTAATTTAGATGGATTGTAGTTTTGAAAAGTAGAATTTGATTTGTGCAAATGTCTAATCACCAGACACAGTCAATGAAACAAGATTTTACCATGCAGTTTGCAGGACCATTGCTGAATTAACAACTCAGTGTGAGAACTGGAGACCTAGATGTTAGTGACATAAAATAACATTTCCAAAGTTGAAAAGATGTCTTTGGTGAGACAGTTAAATCAAAGGCATTATGGCATTGGAATAGCATTTTGCTAATTCTCATTGCCTAGTTCAGAACAAAAGTGAACAATGAAATTTGCACAAATCTCAATGCCGAACATTTGTAAAAGCAGAGGTTACTTGTGATTATTTGCAATATTGCAACAAGAGTAGAAAGGACTAACGTAAGAAATTAGATGATATTTGTGGGGTCGGTATTTAGTAGCGTAGACAATTCATCCATGCCAACCAATTTGGCTACTTGAACTCGTCCCATTTACCTGCATTTTGCCCATATCCCCATCAGTCATTCCTATCTATGTACCTGCCGCCATGTCTTCTAAATATTGTTATTGTACGCACCTCGACTGCTTCTTCTGGCAGCTGGTTCCATTTTCCCATCACCCTCTGTGTGAAAAAGTGGCCCGTTTGATCCCTTTTAAATCTTTCCCCTTTCATCTTAAGCATTTCCCTTCCAGTTCTAGACTCCTCCTACACTGGGGTAAAATACGTTGATCATTCACTTTATCGGCTTCTTGTCAGTTTATATTCCTTTATAAGGTGACTCCTCAACCTCCTTCATTCCAAGAAAAGTAGTCTCAGCCTATCTAATCTCAGTGGTATAATTCAAGCCCTCCCTATTAATTATTTATGAGTTAATCCAAGTGGTTCACAGTGGTTGTATGCACTGGTTTTTACACCAATTGGAAAGTTTGGGAAAGTGCCCTAGTTAGTCATTCATTCACTGCGCAGCTGTAATACTTCACATAGGCTGTGCCTAACAAACCTGTCATATAAAGTGCAAATGAAACATAACTGTAAATATATTATGGGGTTTATGTTAAAGCATACATTTTAGAGTTGGTTCCAATGATGCGATAATGAAATGCATTTTTTTTTCTTTTTTATAATTTAATCTCCAAAAATATTGCCTCCTTATAAAGTATTCATCTGAAATGATTAACATGATATCTAAACACCCTGATGCATCTATTGCTCAAGTTCCTGTGTCCCAGACAAATGGTAACTGGGGGCAACTCCCTCAGTTCCAGAAATCATTGCAAAAGCAGAAACAACAATAAAACAAAGCAACTAAGTTCTAAAAATAGACAGATGTTCATCGTTGCAGAGTTTACCGGATTCCATCGCTTGGACAGAGAAAAGCTTTCCTGTTCCAAAGATGATAGTTGCTTGAAGTGTGCGTGTGTTTGTGTGTGTGAGAGAGAGATATCTCATTTAGTTGTGATGAACTGTTCATGCTCATCACATTTCACGCCTTTAATAGGACCATGTGAGCTGAGTAGCAGAGGGCATCGCCCACCAGAAGAGCAACAGCTGAGTGTTGAATCGACACGTTCAGTAGGTGAAGAGAGTGCTGAAATAACCACCAGGTAGATCCTTTTGATCTAATTCTGATGAGTGTGCTCCACATTGCTTTAAATTGCAATTATAGCAAGCTAACCGGGAGGTTTGATCATAAGAGGCTCAATTTCTTGATGCTTCCCTGTAAGTCTGTCATATTGCATTTGCCTTTATAGTGGGCATGGCAGTTTAGTATTTTTCCTCAGTGTCTCTCACCAACAACAATTGTGCAAGAAGCTCAGAGAATGACAGAGCACAAACTGTAAGGGTGAACTGTGTGGTCCAAAATCTATTTCCAAAGCAGAGTTGGAGTTTTCCATCCTTGTAGAAGCCTTGGTAGGTCAGGATACAGATCAACATGCAGCACCAGTCCACAACCATTGGTTAGGACAGCTTTCATGAAACTGTTAATTCCTTTTCTCTGCAGGATTCGTTGTTCTTAAAAACACAATTGGAGCCTTCAACAGATATTCTGTTAATAGGGTTATCGCATCAATAAATTTCTAAACTGTCACGCAGGCAGTGAAAGAATGAAAATGCATGTACATTCCATTATTTGCTTCACTGTGGTAAGGATTACCAGATTTAGACATGCCATTATTTCTGCTTAATACATTTAAAAAAACACCAATTAAGCACTGAGGAGAAAAATAATCCTGACATATACAAATCAGATACATAGGTATTTGTGCTGACTGTGTTTTTGAGTTACATTAACAGACTGGGTTTCCCTTGGTATTACTCTTCATCAGTGTCCTTAATCCTCAATCATTTTAAATTACATGTTCTTAAATCCACCTCGTCTGTAACTATACCCCTATCCCCTTCATATATATATATATACATATAAATGACTTGGACATAAATGTAGATGAGTCGATTAGTGAGTTTGTGGGCAACCCCAAAATTGGCTTAATTGTGGACGGTGAGGAAGTTGTCAAAGTATACATTGCGATTTAGATCAGAAATGGGTAGATAAATGAGAGATGGAGCTTAATTTGGAGCTCGAGTCTGAAGAAGGGTCTCAACCCGAAATGTCACCTCTTCCTTTTCTTCAGAGGTGTTGTCTGACCCTCTGAGTTGCTCCAGATTTTTGTGTCTACGGTTTAATCCAGCATCTGCAGTTTCTTCCCACACAGTCAAAGGTCATTGTGGCCAAAATAACTTTTTTTGTGTTGTACTGTTCGACATTCTATGTTCTATTTTAACCCTCCTACTCTTTAACATATTTGATACATACATGTGAACTCAAAATTGTGATAACATTTGGATTTTCTTACTCATGCTTTTATTATTAATGTTTATTGTTTTATGTCATGCCTAACTGTCACTGTATGTCACTTGTGGGCAGAGCACCAAGGCAAATTCCTTGTATGCGAATACTTGGCCAATAAACTTATTCATTCAAAACTTATTAATTAATTAATTCAATAGACAATAGACAATAGATAGTAGGTGCAGGAGTAGGCCATTCGGTCCTTCGAGCCAACATCGCCATTCAATGTGATCATGGCTGATCATCCCTAATCATTACCCCGTTCCTGCCTTCTCCCCATACCCCATGACTCCACTATTTTAGAGCCCAATCTAGCTCTCTCTTGAAAGCATCCAGAGAACCTGCCTCCACCACCCTCTGAGGAAGAGAATTCCACAGACTCACCACTCTCTGTGAGAAAAAGTGTTTCCTCGTCTCCGTTCTAAATGGCTTACTCCTTATTCTTAAACTGTGGCCCCTGGTTCTGGACTCCCGCAACATCGGGAACATGTTTCCTGCCTCTAGTGTGTCCAAACCTGAACAATCTTATGTGTTTGAATGAGATGCCCTCTCATCCTTCCAAACTCCCGAGTGTACAAGCCCAGCTGCTCCATTCTCTCAGTATATGACAGTCCCGCCATCCCGGGAATTCTTGTAAACATACGCTGCACTCCCTCAATAGCAAGAATATCCTTCCTCAAATTAGGGGTCCAAAACTGCACACAATACTCCAGGTGTGGTATCACTAGGGCTCTGTACAACTGCAGAAGGACCTCTTTGCTCCTATATTCGATTCCTCTTGTTATAAAGGACAACATGCCATTCGCTTTCTTCACTGCCTGCTGTACCTGCATGCTTACTTTCATAGACTGATGAACAAGGACCCCCAGATCCCGTGTACTTCCACATTTCCCAACTTGATTTAGATAGTAATCTGCCTTCCTGTTTCTGCAACCAAAGTGGATAACCTCACATTTATCCGCATTAAACTTCATCTGCCATGCATCTGCCCACTCCCCTAACCTGTCCAAGTCACCCTGCATTCTCATAGCATCCTCCTCACAGTTCACACTGCCACCCAGCTTTGTGTCATCTGCAAATTTGCTAATGTTACTTTGAATCCATTCATCCAAATCATTGATGTATATTGTAAATAGCTGCGATCCCAGATTCAGATTCAGATTCAATTTTAATTGTCATTGTCAGTGTACAGTACAGAGACAACAAAATGCATTTAGCATCTCCCTGGAAGAGCGACGTAGCAAATGATTTGAATAAATAATAATAAGTGTCCGGGGGGGGGGGGGGAGACCTGTAGCGCCTCCCGGATGGTAGGAGAGTAAACAGTCCATGGTTGGGGTGAGAGCAGTCCTTGGCGATGCTGAGCGCCCTCTGCAGACAACGCTTGCTTTGGACAGACTCAATGGAGGGGAGCGAGGAACCGGTGATGCGTTGGGCAATTTTCACCACCCTCTGCAATGCCTTCCGGTCGGAGACAAAGCAGTTGCCATACTATACTGTGATGCAGTTGGTAAGGATGCTCTCGATGGTGCAGCGGTAGAAGTTCACCAGGATCTGAGGAGACAGATGGACCTTCTTCAGTCTCCTCAGGAAGAAGTGACGCTGGTGAGCCTTCTTGATCAGAGTTGAGGTATTGTGGGTCCAAGAGAGGTCATCGGAGACTCCCAGGAACCTGAAGCTAGAAACACGTTCCACCTCCGTCCCGTTAATGTGGATGGGGGTGTGCGTGCCACCCCTGGACTTCCTGAAGTCTACAATGAGCTCCTTGGTCTTCTTGGAGTTAAGGGCCAGGTTGTTGTCAGCGCACCATGCTGCTAAGTGCTGGACCTCCTCCCTGTAGGCCGAGTCATCGTTGTTGCTGATGAGGCCAATCACCGTTGTATCATCTGCATACTTGATGATGGTGTTAATACCATGTACAGGTGTGCAGTCATAGGTGAAGAGGGAGTAGAGGAGGGGGCTCAGCACACAGCCCTGTGGAACGCCGGTGTTCAGGGTGAGGGTTGAAGAGGTGTGCTTGTCTAACCTAACAGACTGGGGTCTGTTGGTTAGAAAGTCCAGTATCCAGTTGCAGAGGGAGGAGTCGATGCCCAGGTTACCGAGTTTGGTGATCAGTTTTGATGGTATAATGGTGTTGAATGCTGAGCTGTAATCGATGAACAGCATTCTTACGTAAGTGTTTCTGTTGTCGAGGTGGGAGAGGGCGGAGTGAAATGCCGTTGAGATGGCATCCTCTGTACTCCTGTTCTTGCGGTAGGCAAACTGATAGGGATCCAGTGTGGGGGGTAGGCAGCTTTTGAGGTGTGCCAGGACCAGCCTCTCGAAGCACTTGGTGATGATGGGGGTAAGTGCAACTGGGCGGAAGTCGTTGAGGCTTGCCGCAGTGGAGTGTTTTGGTACTGGCACGATGGAGGTGGTTTTAAGGCACGTGGGGACAACTGCTTGGGAAAGTGACAGGTTGAAGATGTCAGTCCAGACGTCTGTCAGCTGCGCAGCACAGGCCCTGAGCACGCGCCCGGGGATGCCGTCAGGGCCAGCAGCTTTACGTGCATTAGTCCTACTCAGTGCCACGTATACGTCGTAGGGGGTGAGTGTGATCCCAGCACCGAGCCTTGCGGTACCCCACTAGTCAATGCCTGCCATTCAGAAAGGGACCCGTTAATCCCTACACTTTGTTTCCTGTCTGCCAACCACTTCTATATCCATGTCAGCACTCTACTCCCAATACCATGTGCCCTAGTTTTGCCCACTAATCTCCTATGTGGGACCTGATCAAATGCTTTCTGAAAGTCCAGGTACACTACATCCACTGGCTCTCCCTTGTCCATTTTCCGAGTTACATCTTCAAAAAATCCAGAAGATTAGTCAAGCATGATTTCCTCTTTGTAAATCCATGCTGACTCGGACCGATCCTGTTACTGCTATCCAAATGTTCGGCTATTTCATCTTTTATAATTGACTCCAGCAACTTCCCCACCACCAATGTCAGGCTAACTGGTCTATAATTCCCTGTTTTCTCTCTCCCGTCTTTCTTAAAAAGTGGGATAACTTTGGCTACCCTCCAATCCACAGGAACTGATCCTGAGTCTATAGAACATTGGAAAATTATCACCAATACATCCATGATTTCTAGAGCCACTTCCTTAAGTACCCTGGGATGCAGACCATCAGGCCCTGGGGATTTATCAGTCTTCAGTCCCATCAGTCTATCCAACACCATTTCCTGCCTAATGTGGATTTCCTTCAGTTCCTCCGTCACCCCAGATTCTCTGGCCACTAATATATCAGGAAGATTGTTTATGTCCTCCTTAGTGAAGACGGATCCAAAGTAACTGTTCAACTCATCTGCCGTTTCGTTGTTCCCCATAATAAATTCACCTTTTTCGGTCTTCAATGGTCCAACTTTGGCCTTAACTATTTTTTTCCTCTTCACATACCTAAAGAAGCTTTTATTATCCTGCTTTATATTCTTGGCTAGCTTACCTTCGTACCTCATCTTTTCTCCCCGTATTATCTTTTTGGTTATTCTGTTGTTCTTTAAACATCACCCAATCCTCTTGCTTCCCACTGATCTTTGCTACATTGTACTTCTTTGCTTTAATTTTTATACTGTCCCTGACGTCCCTTGTCAGCCATGGTCGCCCCTTTCTACCCTTGGAATCTTTCTTCCTCCTAAGAATGAACTGATTCTGTACCTTCTGTATTATTCCTAGAAATACCTGCCATTTTTGTTCCACTGTCATCCCTGTTAGTGTATCTTTCCAGTCAACTTTGGCCAGATCCTCCCTCATGGCCCCATAGTCCCCTTTATTCAACTATAACACTGACACCTCTGATCTACCCTTCTCCCTCTCCAATTGTAGATTAAACCTGACCATGTTATGGTCACTACCTCCTAATGGCTCATTAACATTGAGGTCCTTTATCAAATCTGGTTCATTACATAACACTAAATCCAGAATTGCCTTCTCCCTGGTAAGCTCCAATACAAGCTGTTCTAAGAATCCATCACGAAGGCACTCTACAAAGTCCCTTTCTTGGGGTCCAGTACCAACCTGATTTTCCCAGTCTACCTGCATGTTGAAATCTCCCATAACAACCACAGCATTACTTTTGCTACATTCCAATTTTAATTCCTGATTCAACTTGCGCCCTATGTCCAGGCTACTGTTTGGGGACCTGTAGATTAGTCCCATTAGGGTATTTTTACCCTTACAATTCCTTAGTTCTATCCATACTGACTCCACATCTCCTGTTTCAATGTCACCCCTTGCAAGGGACTGAATTTCATTCCTCACCAACGGAGCAACCCCACCCCCTCTGCCCATCTGTCTGTCTTTTCGATAGGAGGTATTCCCTTGAATATTCAGTTCCCAGCCCTGGCCCTCTTGCAGCCATGTCTCAGTAATTTCCACAACATCATAGTTGCCCATTTCTAACTGAGCCTCAAGCTCGTCCACTTTATTCCTTATACTTTGTGCATTCATATACAGCACTTTGACCTCCGTATTCACTTCCCCCCTCGCACTGTTCGCAATTGGCCCTAACCTTACTCTGTTGACCCTTCTCAAGCTTTCCTTCCCATTAATTCGAGAAACTTTTGTAATTTTTCCTGTAGCCACTTCCCCTTCAACTCCATCTTTATACTCCCAATTTGTCAATCCCTCTCCCCCACTATTTAGTTTAAACCCACACATGTAGCCCTATCAAACCTGCCTGCCAGAACATCGGTCCACCTCCAGTTAAGGTGTAACCCTGTCCCTTTTGTACAGGTCACCCCTACGATAAATTCATTGATTATATATTTCATCGGGTCAATCCAAACGATACAGTTACTCTGTTTTATAAAATTTTAATTCTGAACTAACTGTTTATTTTAAAACAGTCTCTTCATTTATTCCAAGCTTAATTATTTGATAGATTTTTGGTGTGTTTCTGCTATTTTTAGCTATTGGTCTTCTATAGCTTGTCCTTTCCAACCTAAATAAACAGTAAAACTGAGTTACAAGCACATAAACATCTACACAGCATTTCACGTTAACTGTCCTGCAGAGTTAATCCTTGGAGAGCACAATAAATATACACAGATGAACATCTTCATTTCACTTTTTTTTACAAACAAGGGAGAAACCAATTCTTTCTGGAATAGTAATTGTTGAAAACCAACAAGCAAGAAGGCTAGCATTTGTGTGAGGTAGAATGTCAAGCCACTGTCGAATCTTCCAGCCTGTGAATAATCTGCTTACAAAGCTATTTATCTCAATCTCTCCAAGCAGCAAGTTTTGCGAGAGATTAAAGGGGAAAAAATGCTCTAATTCCTTGGCAGGAACATAAAATGCACAGCATGTCAATCATCAATCATCATTTAAGTTTTTAAAAATGGTCATGTTTGAAACTTCCTTTTTTTTCCTTTCTACCAAATGAGTTACAAATGTGTTATTTCCGATAATTTTGTCCCTTTTAAACCCATCAGTGTGAGAGTATTCGTCCTGTAATTGTTTAGTAATGTGTGCTAAACCTTAAAAGTCTTTTCCTTGTGACATTGCAATCAATTGCAAACATCACAGCCATGCAAACATTAAAATCCATGATTGCAGTTAGAATTTGGGATTGGTGTCAGGTCAATTTAATTTTCAACATACAAGGCATTTTCTCTGGGAGCATAGTCTTATCATTGTGCATCTGGTTACACGGTATAACACAATATGGGGATTATAATTCCATGTGAGCTTGTGTGTCCGTCTTTTTTTTCAACTTTTTTTATTTTTTTAGTATGTTTAAAAGTGTGTTTTTAATGTTTCCTTGTGTGTTAAGTGTGGGGGGTGGTGAGGGGGGGTAAGGGGGAAACCGTTTCGGCCGCCTCTTCCATGGAGAGGCGACTTTTTCAGGCCGCCTCCCCCGTGGCCTAACAGCAAGGATCGGCGCCGACTTTCCCGGAGACGCGCCCGGAGCTTCAGCGGCGGGCACAGCGTGGACTCTCGGCGCGGAGCGGGTGAGACCACGCTGGAGGGGAGCGCTCCGTTACGCTGGCCCGCGGCAGCCGGCAGCCTGAAGCCGCGGTCTGCAGAACTCCAGCTGGTGCGGCGTCTACAGCCCGGGATCTCACGTTGGGGACCCGGGTGGAAGAAGCTTCCACCGCCGGCCCGTGGCCATCTTCTACCGCGGGCGTGGTATGGACTTAACATCACCCCAGGAGGGGAGCTTCGACCGCCGGCCCTGCAGACTGTGGTGCTTCCGGCTGCGGCACGGCAGGTACTTTAAAACTTTGACCGCCGGCCTGCGGCCTATACCAGCCTGAAGCCGCGGTCTCTGGTTGGGAAGAGCCGATCCTGGACTCACCTTGACTTTGACTTTGTCCCTTACCATCTGGACGCCCGCAGCAACGGCTGTGGAGGGTGGTGGTCCCGACCACAGGGGAAAATGGAGGAGGACTGGCCAAGCTCTGTGCCTTCCACCACAGTGATGAATGCTGTGGTGGATGTTTGTGTAAATTTTTAATGTGGTTGTGTTCTTTATTATTGTACCGCTGCTGGCAACCCAAATACCACCGACCTTGGTTGTGTGGCAATAAAATTATTTCTATTCTATTCTATTCTATTCTAATCACAAAATATGAATGACGATTTGTGAATCAAATTGGATCTAATTCCATTTATGAAGAGTCCATAAAAACATAATCATGCGTACTCAATGCTCATGGACATGCTTTTCATATGTACACCTCACTTTACTTTTTGCTCAAAAGGACACCAAATGCTGCAGTAACTCAGCATGTCAGACAGCATCTCTGGAGGACATGGATATGCGACGTTTCGGGTTGAGACGCTTCTTCAAATTGATTGTAGGGGGGAGAGAAGAGAGCTGGAAAAGGGGAGAAGCAGAACAAAGCATGGCAGATCACAGGTCGACACAGGCGAGGGTTATTTTTAGAGGTCGATGGTTGGAACAAAGGCCATGGATAAGAACCGAAGGCGTGGATCAGGCTTGAAGAGTTGTGAATTGTGAACCCAGGAGAAGGAAAGTAGCTGGAGGGTGAGGGAGGAGGATGTGGAGGGGAGAAATAGGTCGGAGTCCAGGTGGAGCACAGGGGAGGAAAGTGGTGGAGGGGGAGGGGAGAGGAGGAGAGGTATGGAGGCGAAAAGGGAGAGGGTTTGGAGAGTGGCGGTTAGTAAGGGGTACCTGGAAAGACTTCTTGGGCCCTTGAATGGAGTCAAGGGAGGAGGTAAAGCGACAAGTGTATCATTTCTTGTGGTTGCAAGAGAAAGTGCCCGGAGAGGGGGTGGTTCGGGTGGGAAGGGACGAATTGACCAGGGAGTCACGTAACTTTCTCCGGGCACTTTCCCTTGTAACCGCAGGAAATGCTACACTTGTCGCTTTACCTCCCACCTTGACTCCATTCAAGGACCCAAGCAGTCTTTCCAGACTGCGGCAGAGGTTCACCTGCACCTCCTCCAACCTCATCTATTGCATCCGCTGCTCTAGATGTCAGCTGCTCTACATCGGTGAGACCAAGCATAGGCTTGGCGATCGCTTCGCCGAACACCTCCGCTCGGTTAGCAATAACCAACATAATCTCCCGGTGGCTCAGCTCTTCAACTCCCCCTCTCATTCCAAATCCGACCTTTCTGTCCTCGGCCTCCGCCATGGCTAGTGTGAGGGCCACCGTAAATTGGAGGAGCAGCATCTTATATTTCGCTTGGGCAGTTTGCACCCCAGCGGAACATTGACTTCTCTAATTTCAGGTAGTCCTTACTTTCTCCTCCCCTTCTCAGCTCTCCCTCAGCCCACTGACTCCTCCTCTTCCTTTCTTCTTCCCGTCCCCCCCCCCCCCCCCCCCCCATCCCCCCCACCCCCCACCCTCAAATCAGTCTGAAGAAGGGTTTCAGCCCGAAACGTTGCCTATTTCCTTCATTCCATAGATGCTGCCTCACCAGCTGAGTTTCTCCAGCATTTTTGTCTACATTCATTCATGAGCCTTCTTTATCAGTTAGGTGGTAAATTACCAATGAACGCACACATATGTTTGCTGCATATTTCTCCCTGAATCATATCCTGAAGTTATCATGAAGTAAGGACTAACTTCACTCTCAGCCACATAAATGAGCTTTATTAGTACTTTCTTGATTAGTATGGGTGTCAGAGGTTATGGGGAGAAGGCAGGAGAATCGAGTTAGATGGGACAGATAGTTCAGCCATGATTGAATGATGGAGTAGACTTGATGGGCTGAATGGCCTAATTCTGCTCCTATCTCTTATGACCTTATGACCTTATGATTGCAAGCAGGGTTGCCAGCTCAGTAAGGATGTATTCTTGGAGGTGTGTGTTCATACTTTCTTTTTTCAAATCACCAGGACAACCATATGCCTGCCATTGGTTATCTAATATGCCAACCATATGTGTACAACCAATCAGAAAAAAGGCTAATTTCTTTTCTTTTTTTCCATTTAAGATTTGTTTGTTTTTTAAATAAACACAGAAGAGTTAATTTACCTTTTTAAGAAAGGCATGTTATTTTTCCACAATAGATGCATACCAAGTTTATCCTGGATATTATTTTTTTAATTCCCGCTAACTAGAGAGTTAACCTGCGAAATACCGAACCTCAAAATTTGAGCTTGGATCCTGATTCCACACAGTTCAACTATCCAAAAATACATCAGTCTTGAACCCAGTAAACTTCAGCTTATTCTCATCCCATTTGGCTACCTGGTCAATTGCTGTGCCCCTCTTCTTCTCCTCAGTCCAATCCTTCCCCCTTTTCCATGGGACCAAATGAAATTTGTTTCTAGTTTGTGCAAAGCAACAAACGTTTTCTGGACTCGCAACAGTCACTGCAAGTGTTGACATGAGTGAGGGGCCTGACCCAAAACGTCAACTATCACTTTGCCTCCACAAATGCAACAAATGTTCTTTGTAACTGATATTAGAGTCATTGCATCATACTGCACAGAAACAGGGCCTTTGGCCCAATTTGCCTATGTCGAACAAAATGCTCCATCTACACTAGAGCCACCATATCCCACTAAACCCTTCCTATACACGCACCTGTCCAAATAGCTCTTAAATGTTGTTAGAGTACCTGCCTCAACTAACTACTCTGGCAGCTTAGTTTAGTTTAGCTTATTGTCATGTGTACCGAGGTACAGTGAAAAGCGTTTGTTGCATGCTAACTAGTCAATGGAAGAACTGTACATGATTACAATTGAGCCATCCACAGTGTACAGACACATGATAAAAGGAATAACATTTAATGCAGGATAAAGTTCAGTAAAGTCTGATTAAAGATAGCCCAAGGGTCTCCAATGAGATAGATAGTACTGGACCACTCTATAGTTGTTGATAGGATGATTCAGTTGCCTGATAACAACTGGGAAGAACTGTCCCTTAATCTGGAGGTGTGAACCTTATCCATATCCCCACCAACTAGCACCCACTATGTGAAAAAGCTGTCCCTCAGGTTCTTATTAAATCTCTCACCTTGAAACCATGTCCTCAGATTCTTGCTTCCCCAACTCTGGTAAAATACCATTCACGCTCAAATCCTATATGCCTTGATAAGATTCCTGCACGAAGGAATTAAGTCCTAACCCAGCCTGCCCAACGTCTCCCTCTAGCTCAGCTCCTCAAGTCCTGACAACACTCGTAAATCACTCTTTCCAGCTTAACAACATCCTTCCCATAGCATTGTGACCAAAACTGAATGCAGTAATCCAAATGCGTCCTCACCAACGACATGTACAAGATATTGTATGAAGGAAAAAAGAATGCCATCCAATTATTGTGGTAACTTATTGTGTTATCTTATTGTGGTAACAATATGGATTTGCCAGACACAGATGTATCAGGAAAGCCACAACTGAATTATTGTTGAATTTCCTGACTACCTTAAACCATGAATAGAACCAATTTAGGAACTAGTTTATGGAATGTACATAGAAGAATCAATATGAAAAATAGCTTTATCCATTCGAAGTAAAGCAGTGACAAATCATGTTGATGACACCAATTAATGAAGAGGATGAATACCAGTGCTGTTATTTCTGATGAGATTTTGATTCTCCCTGCGATGAACACATAGTTCTCCACTCCAGACCACAGCGGAGTCGGTTCCTGTGCTGCTGATGTTGGAGATAGACAAAAAGTGTTAGAGTAACTCAACGGGTCAGGTGGCATCTCTGTAGAAAAGGGATTGGTGGCATTTCAGGTCAGAACCCTTCTTCACACTGTAGACATAGCCAAAGCCACCACAGCCACATGTTCCTTTCTATGCACTGCTGATGTTGGAGGCTGTTTCATGATGGGATTAATACAGTTAGTATTCTTAGAAAAAAGATGTCCATGCTTCCAAATAAAATGTTGGACAACAAAGAACTGAATAGATTTATGTTCTGGAATGACTGATAGCTACAGATCACTTTCTTAGTATTTCAACCAAAAGCATGCTGCAGTATTTAGGTTGAGCTATTTGTTGTGTGAAATAAAGATATCATTCCGTTACTTTGCTTGCAAGTAACAAAAACAGCTGGGACTGACTTCTTTTTTTTTAAATGCCCTCAGATTTGCAAAACCTGATCACCTGTGTCAGCATTCAACATGGGGAGAGCAGCTCTGTGCATGTTTAATCAGTTTTCACATGCATCTGTGCTCTTCCCACTACCATGTATTTGTAAAGGGACATGCCAAGTCAAATTCAATTTATCAAGACAAGATGCACCAAAATAGTAGAAACAAGGAAATGCAGATGCTGATTAATACAAAAGGACACTAAGTCCTGGAGTAGCTCGAAGATAGACAAAAATCTGGAGTAACTCAGCGGGACAGGCAGCATCTAATCAGAGTTACTCCAGCTTTTTGCGTCTATCTTCAGTTTAAACCAGCGTCTGCAGTTCCTTCCTATACTTGGAGTAACTCAGCAGATTAAGCTGGAGATCATGGATATGTGATGTATCAGCATTGAAACCTTTCTTCAGACTGATTGTAGTATAGGAAAATAGACTTGGATGAGGGGAGAGAGGCAGGACAAAGTGTGGTAGGTCGACACAGGCAATAGGGGGGGGGGGGGTTGAGAGGCAGATGGTACGATCAGACAAAGTTCAGTATGGGAAATGGAAAGTTTATACCCCACACAGAGCAAGAATTTAAACTGGAGAAAAGTTTGTCTTTCGTTATTTTCATATCAGGTGGAAATTATAAGAATATCTTTATCAGTGACTTGATCAACCATTGCTTGATCTTTCTCACAGAACAAGAAACATTGGTAATTGTAGCCTGCAATTGTGACCATAAAACCTACTGTCTTTTTAATTGCAGTGTGACATCAGCACTGGAGGGATAAGTGAGATTTTAAACCCAGGCTTCAGCTTTTCTCATTGGGAATAAAGAAGGGTAATTTGCCTTGAGTTACGTGCACTGAAAGCATTTGCATCATCGGAACTGAATGTTTGAAGCAGATTATAATTCATACACATGAATGCATGTTTAGAAGATATATCAGCAGATGAATTTCTACCTTTTACCTTGACTACTTATAATTAGACGTAATGATCAGTTTGTATTTTGGTAAGATTCCAATTATCTTTATTTTCACCCAAATTAACATTGTATCTGATTTAGTGATTATAACAGTGTTTACATTGTTAGGAGATTAAGGTATTGGGCTGTTGAAATATCTTTAATAAGGAGGCACAGCGATACAGTGGCCATATTGATTAAGCAACACCCCAAATACCATGTGCTCTAATTTTGCACACTAATCTCTTGTGTGGGACCTTGTCAAAGAATTTTTGAAAGTCCAGATACACGACATCCATTGACTCTTCCTTATCCATTGTACTTGTTACATCTTCAAGAAATTCCAAAATATTAAGTTGTGACTAGGAGATCTCTCACGACCATACAGGCGACCCCTGGCAACATGTCGCGGGTGTCACGGGGTGGCACCAGGGGCCATGTCCCCAGGGTGTCGCCTGTATGGTCGTGAGAGGTCTCCTAGTCACCCAAGAAGTCGTAGCGTCTTTCTGGTTGCCGCTGTATTTTCAACATGTTGAAAATTGTCGACGACCTATGATGGGTGCCGGCAGTCGCTGAAAAGGTTGCGTAAGTGGGACAGGCCCTTTAGTCAAGCATATTTACCCTTCATAAATCCATGCTGACTTTCCGATCCCGTCACTTCTTTCCATATGCATGGCTATAACATCTTTAATAAACGACTCCAGCAGCTTCCCCACTACCGATGTAAGGATAACTGGTCTATAATTCCCCGTTTTCTCTCTCCCTCCTTTCTTTAAAACGTACATATAAACGTTAAGCTCACATCCTTCTTTCCCCAAGAATTCAGAAACAGTTTTCTGTTGTTATGAAACAAGCGGAGACTTTAGGCAAACGCTTATTTAACGCTCATACAAAGTATGTATTCACAATCAAAAGACTGATTTACGTAAGAGCAAATGAGCCAGGTATTGGGAATTAAAGCTGACACTTGGATTGGATGTCGGTGAAATGAAAAGCAAGAGGGGAGGTTGTGTTACAAGTGTGAGGGAGGAGATCTCAATCTCGGCGGCCCAGAATCGGGATAGCACTGGGTTTTCATTCGCAGTGCAATGCTGAACTGAAGGACGGTGTGTGCTGAATGGAGACAGTCAAACTTTCTTTCCGGACAAAAAAACATTACAAATTTTACTCCCAGATTGCTCAAATACAAATTGAATTCATTATGAACAAATCCAAGTTGTTGCACATTGCAAATAAATGTAAGGAATAAAGGTACTCCATAAAGCAAGTCGGTGATTGAGGTGGGGAAGTGATTTAAAGTCTAGAGACTTGAGAGGAAAATCTGAACAAAAAAGAGCCGTTAATTATCTTTCTCCACTCTCCCTGAACAGTCTAAGAAAGCAATAAATAAAGCCAAGAGGATTTTCAGTTTATATTACTTAGTGAATTGAGTTCACGCTTCCTGAGGGCACACTACAATGCACCGATAAGGCCTGGCCTGAAGCACACAGTACAATTCCCTGTGCTTCGTGTAAGTTGGACATCCCGGCCCTTGGGAGAGCTGTGAGGTGAACTGTGAGGCTGATCCCCAGTGTCAGTGGCACAGCTGTGAGGAATGATTTGATATCTAGGGCTTGTTAGCCCACTAAAAGCAGAGTCTCAGAGGGGATGTTTTAAGCGGTGTCTCAGCTGATACACATAAGATATCTAACGTGACAAAGGAAAGAAACCAGGAACAATATTTTCAGATGTAGCATTGCAGGAGGATAGAGGCTCATTGCTATAAAGAATAAATTTAGTGTCCAACATTAGGAAGTGTTTATTGATCCTAAAGATAATTGACACCTGGGATTTGTTGCCAGAAAGAGTTGCGGCAGCTATGGCATAGAATTCATTTAGGAATCGATTAGGAATGTTGATATTGGAAGAAGTTAGTGTGGGCAATATCGAAAGATGATTTACAATCATTTGAAGATTTTTTTTCTACTTTAACCTATCTTGTGACATTCCAAAACTACTTATTCTATTCACAACTGGTTTCATTTTAGGGACATCAGCTGTATTATTACATCAAATTGAATATATGACAAGCATGCTGAATGCATGATTTTCATTAGTATTATTAATTGGATTAACATAACAAAATAGATACCACAAGTTAGCAGATATCTCTATGTTCTGTCGGTAACAGTAGGATCCATCAGGGTGTATAAGAAGGAACTGCAGATACTGGTTTACCGCTGAGTTACTCCAGCATTCTATTACCATACATAAATAATACACAAGGTTATTTAGCACAGAAAAAAATAATCTAAGAAACAAATTATAGTGATTTGCCCCATGCGACAACATGTTAAATCGCAAATTGCAAATCATTTCAATACAACCACATAATTCTAATCATTGATAATGATATTTCAGTTAAAATGCTTTACAGATGAAAGTACTGTGGGAAAGGTTGGGAAGTTTAGTTAACAATTTAAGAATGGATAATGGAACTTGCCCTGAGACAATCACTTTATTTCTTTGGCGTACCCAGTCTAATTTAGGCCTTAACCTGGGAGCAGATGTCATTCTTGGACCTTTTTTCCTGACACAAATCTGAATGCTCAGTCTCCAATCTTTGATCGTCTTGCCATAATTAGCAGTTAATACTCCTGTTATAAGCAGTAAGTATAACAAAAAGAGAGGTACAATTAATCAACAATGTGCTATCTATAGGTGGCATGTTTTTGTTCTTGTTTCAGTGAAGCCAAATTTAGATCATTGGGGAAATTGAGGGGGGGAGTGATTGAGCCAGAAAATGTGAAGAAGCTGAATTAACATTGTTAAAAATATAGTCATTAACCAAGGGGCTCCAGCTCTCAGTGCAATACAACTCTGTTCATTCGGTTTTGTCACACCAAGCCCAGCAACTCACTGAAGCTCGTCTCCAGATACTGCCATCAGCACACATAACTTAAATAGACGGTGTCATCAAATAGAAAGAATTGTTCAAAAAGATACACATCATTTCACTCATGATAATGTTGCAGAGAAGAGAATCTATAATGTTTTTACAATGCAGAGCACATTTCAGCACAGCCAAATGCTTGTGAAATTATATTAACCCTGGAACAAGTATCTGTACAGACAACAAAAACCACAGCAATGCTAACTAATATTAAATAATAATAATAATAATAAATTTTATTTTCGGGCGCCTTTCAAATCTCAAGGACACCTTACAAAGATTGAACAGAAGAGAAAAAAAACATATAGTTGGAGAAAAATAAATAATAAGGACATCATCAATACACAAATTAAAGATAGAAATCGCTCCAAAGACACAAAATCAAAAAATAAAAAAAAACACAATGTGAAGAGAGAGCAGCGGCAGCTAAAGCGCGCCAGCGTCCACTCTCTCTTCTGACAGCCATCTTGGACACAGACTAACAAAGTACCTTACACACAGAAAAATCATCCCCCCACAGTGGTTACCACTGTGGGGGAAGGCACAAAGTCCAGTCCCCAACCCCAGTTCTCCCAAAAGTCAGGCCTATTAAGGCCACCACTGTTGCCTCAACGGAGGCCCGATGTTCCTGGCCGTTCTAGCCGGGTGGTCTTGCCCCGGCGTCGGGAGAGTCCTCACAGCGGCTGGGCCACCTGGAACGGCCGCTTCCTAGCAGGGGATTGTCGGCTTCCAAAGCCGACAAGGACGCACCGAGTTGGAGCTCCCAGGCTCCCGATGTTAATGTCGGCGCCGCCCGCTCCGCTCCGCAGACCCGCAACCCGGAGGTGTTGCTCTCGGTGGTCCAGCTCACCGGAGCTCCAGCGCGTCGATCCAGCGTGGCGACCCAGGCAAGGCATCGCCCGCTCCGCTCCGCGATGGCGCTCCAGCGCTGTGCCGCCACCGAAGCCGAGGTGCTGGGCGGTCCCCACCAGGAAACGGCGCTCCAAGCCCGCTGGTAGGCCACGAGGACGGGTCGACGGGCAGCCCAGAGAAAAAGCTGCCTCACCGACCAGGTAGGGACCTAGAAGTAAGGTTACCTCCTTCCCCCCACAATAAGAAGTCCATTTCTCCGAAAAAACGACGAACAAAACTAACTAAAAACTGGAAAAAAAATGAATTAAACGGACGGCTGCTGGTTAGCAGCCATTCCCCAAGATGGCTCCTCCTCTATAAATGCAACACCAGTCCCTGTACCTCCCCCTCGACTCTGTCCAAGGGCCCTGACAGTCTTTTCAGGTGAGACAGAGGTTCACTTGCACCTCCTCCAACCTCATTTACTGCATCCGCTGTTCCAGGTGTGGACTCCTGTACACAGGCTCAGCGATCGTTTTACTGAACACCTCTGCTCGGTCAGCCTAAACCTATCTGATCTCCCGGTTGCTAAACACTTTAACTCCCACTCCCATTCCCACACTCAACGTTCTGTCCTGGACCTCCTCCATTGTCAGAGTAATGCCCAGCGCAAATTGGAGGAACAGCACCTCATATTTCGCTTGGGTAGCTTGCACCACAGTGGTATGAACATTAACTTCTCTAACTTCAAATAGCCCTAGCTCTCCCTCCCTCTCTCTCCATCCCATCCCCCTTCCCAATTCTACCACCAATCTTACTGTCTCCGACTACATTTTATCTCTGTGTAGGAAATAACTGCAGAGGCTGGTTTAAATTGAAGGTCATCTCTGGAGAGAAGGAATGGGTGATGTTTCTGGTTGAGACCCTTTTTCAGACTGATGAAGGGTCTCGAACCGAAACGTCAGGATAAGGGGGAAATCTTTTAGGACCGAGATGAGAAAAACATTTTTCACACAGAGAGTGGTAAATCTCTGGAATTCTCTGCCACAGAAGGTAGTTGAGGCCAGTTCATTGGCTATATTTAAGAGGGAGTTAGATGTGGCCCTTGTGGATAAAGGGATCAGGGGGTATGGAGAGAAAGCAGGTACAGGATACTGAGTTGGATGATCAGCCATGATCATATTGAATGGCGGTGCAGGCTTGAAGGGCCGAATGGCCTACTCCGGCACCTATTTTCTATGTTTCTATGTCACCCATTCCCTCTCACCAGAGATGCCGCTGAGTTACTCCAGCATTTTGTGTCTACCTTACATTTTATCTCTGTACCGCCCACTCCCCTGACATCAGTCTGAAAAAGGGTCTGGACCCGAAATATCACCCATTCCTTCTCTCCAGAGATGCTGCCAGTCCCACTGAGTTACTCCAGCGTTTTGTGTCTTATTTCGATTTCAACTGGCATCTGCAGTTCTTTCCTATACTACTAACTAATAGTAATTTGTTTTGGTTTTAAATGAACAATCCCTAAATTACATCCCTGACATTGGCAAGTCCTGCTAGATCTTCCCATTCCTAACCATTTTAACTCTCCTTCCCATTCCCATACCAAACTTTCTGTTGTTGGCCTCCTCCATTGCTAGAGTGAGGTTGTACACAAACTGGAGGGACAGTGCCTCATATTCTGTTTGGGTAGCTTACTGGTATGAACATTGAATTCTCCAGTTTTACGTAATACTCCCAGCAGCCACTCTCACTGTCCTATCCCCCCACCCCGCCCCCACCCCAGTTCACATCAATTTCCCCCACCATCCGAACCTTTTCCCCCCCTCGGTACTCTTCCACCTATATCCCTCTGGCTTTACATTTCACTCCACTTCTCCTTCAATGTGAAATCCGTTTGTCTCTTTTCATCTCTAGCCTTTGTTTCTTCTTCCACCATCTGCCAATCTAACCCCCCCCTCACTTGTATTTATCACTTGCTAGACATTGTCCTGGCCCCACCTCTCTTTTGCAGCTTTCTTCTCCCTACTGCAATGGCTGAAGAAGGGCTATGACTCGAAATGTTGCCTATCCATTCCCTCCACAAACGCGGTCTTGACCCACTGAGTTAGTCCAGCACGTTGTGTTTTGTGCAAAATTCCAGCATCTGTTGTTCCTTGGATTTCTATCTGAATCCCCAAATTAAAACTCTCTATTTAAATAAAATCATAAATCTTCAGAATTATTTAAAAAAATAAAATGTATAATTAGGAGCAGTATACCTGATAGTCATTTACAGCTATTTATTTTCAAGAAAATACATTTTCAAAACTGAAAGCAAGGTGCATTTTCACTGCTGCCCAATCTCCATCTATATGCCTGCAATTACTGTAATTGAAGTGGCAGTCACAAAGTGGCTTTGTAATACATCACATAAAATGTCACAATAAATCTCAGTTCATTTCCCACACTAACCATCTTGAATCCTCTCCAACAGAGAATGAAAACTTATTGCCAATTATCGTTGAATTGCAAACCATACTTCCAACAACTGCCACAAAATAATTTCAAGCATTGTAGAGGTTTTACTCTAGTTTGCAAACAAAGCCAAATCTTTCGATCGGCATTGGAACCATTTGCTCTATATCCAATGCAGAGTTGGATGCACTTGACAATGGTCTTTTTGTCATTGAAGACATTGCTGCCATTCTTTGATTTAATAAGCCCAGAAAGATTTTGCCAATTACAATTTCTGACAGTAAGGATTACATAGTAGGCGGGGTTAGATTTGCTTTGGCAAATCAAAGTAGCCATCACACCTGTAAACTTCTGCATTTAGCTGACCATGAAATGTTCAAGTTGAAGGCTCTGGTCCATTCTTTTACAGTAACAATAACAGCATCCATTTGTACTGCCCCTTCAATGCAGCAGGTGGTCCAGAGTACTTTACCAGAAGTGCCAATTTTGAAGTAGACTCACCCAAGTACAAATTGGGGAAGAAGACTAGTTTGTTCATAAGAGGTGGTTTTCCAGATGTACCATCAAAACAGAAAGAGAGATCAAGAGGCAGAGATTTGAAGAGAACTGACCAGAGTTTTGTGCTTCAGTATCTCAAACTACAGCTACCACCAAGGGATTATATTCATGGAAGATCTAGGAGTCAGAGGAAAACAGAGTAGCAAGTATTTCACTTGAAGTGGGAGGATATCCTTACAAGGAAAGACTGTGCTCTTTTCTTTTGGAATAACATAATAAAGCTCTTTAAATTCATTGTACTTTTCATTGGAATGTCTATGGTATTGTTCCCACTGTAAGATAAGACTACAGAGATAACATAATCACCAATACATTTTAAAAGAAATTCAGAAAATCTTCTCCATGCATGATGAGAATTGTAATGTTCTCCCTCATCAAGTGGTAATGACAGATATACACTAAAGGGAAGCTGAAGAAACACATCAGTGAGAAAATAAATATATGGTGATGGACTTAACTGAAAAGGAATGGGAATAGATTCATGTGGAATATAAACACTGAGACAAGCAAAGTGAACCAAATAGCCCCTTCCTATACTGAAACCTCTCCACAGATCCAATGATTTAATCCAGGAAATAGGTATGAGTAAGTGGATATAGACCGCGATGAAGTACTTGTAAGAAAGTGGTCAACACAATCAGTACAAATTGGCTAAATCAGCAATGTTAGCAATGCAACCATCCCAGCAAGAATGTTACTTTCCCCCCCGATCCAGAAGCACTTTGTCTTCAACACAGTCCTTCCACATTATAAAACAGCAACAGAAATACGAATTGACAAGACTAAGACTACAGTTCGCTTTAGCAAGGATGCATAACTGTGCAAACATTATGGAATGAGAATGTGCCTGCAGATTGCGATGCAATTAGATTAATTACTAAGAACAGGAAGTGGTTAGGGTGGGGTGAGGACTTGAGGGTAGGAGGATGAATTTAAGAGGATCTTTTACCAACAACCATTTGATTGCAGCCAGTTTGTACAGTACTTTTACTGTCAATAGGCTAATGTGGACCATGCACAGTGGTAACATCCACAAGGATGGAAAATACTCCAGGGGTACTCAAACAGGCAGTGGGGTCTCCATCAGTGGGTGATCAGATCCTGTTTTACATGCACCCACCTCTGCTCGTGGGTAGCATTGCTGGCAACTGGTTGAAGGCCACACGGTGCTGTTTATTCTCCCCATGAATGATAAAGGCAAGTAAATCCACATGCGTCCATGACCAGGACATCGCCATGTTGGTCTATTTCAAGAATTCTTTGATGGTCTGCAACCAAAAGTTGCAATCTGTCACTGATCACTTGGTAACACACCACATCACCTACTGCCCACATTCAGCATGCAACGAGACCTGGGGGTCCTTGTTTATCAATCACTGTAAGTAAGCATGCAGGTACAGCGGGCAGTGAAGAAAGCAAATGACATGTTGGCCTTCATAGCGTGAGGATTTGAGTATAGAAGCAAGGATTTCCTACTGCAGTTGTACAGGGCCCTGATGAGACCACACCTGAAGTATTGTGTGCAGTTTTGGTCTCCTAATTTGAGGAAGGGCATTCTTGCTATTGAGGGAGTGCAGCGTAGGTTCACCAGCTTAATCCCCAGGTTGGTGGGACTGACATATGATGAAAGAATGGATCGACTGGGCTTATAGTCACTGGAATTTAGAAGGATGAGAGGAAGTCTTATAGAAACATATAAAATTCTTAAGTGATTAGACATGCTAGATGCAGGAAAAGTGTTCCCGATGTTGGAGGAGTCCAGAACATGGGGTCACCGTTTAAGAATAAGTGGTAGGCCATTTAGGACTGAGATGAAGAAAAATGTTTTCACCCAGAGAGTTGTGAATCTGTGGAATTCTCTGCCACAGAAGGTAGTGATTTATTCCTCTCATGATTTTGTATACCTCTATAAGATCATCCCTCTTATTGGAGGATGTGATTTAAAGCTCTTGTGGAAGGACTGAGCATATGGCTTTGTGGCAGGTCTTTCAGTATGGAATGGCAATTCCAAATTGCCCAGAAGCATAATAATTTTCCTAGATTTCCAGAGACTGCAGACTCAAATCCACAGAGCTCCAAGCCGACAGAACACCCCTGTGCAGTTCTTGTCCTCAATATGGGTATAACTGCAGGCTTTCTGACAAACTCAAGCTGCTTATTAGAAATAAAGAGTACATTCAAACTGTTAATCAGTGCTTCACCCATATGTCCCCAGATGAAATTACAAACTTCAAACTTTGGACCACAAAATATTACTGGAACAGGCAAAATGATTATATGTAGGCCCTTACATCAATATGAAGAACATTGAGTCTGTACCTTATTTGCTCATCCCAAATCCATACCGCATTTGGCAAACCTGGATATGCAGAGAATGGAGGAATATAAATCATGTGCAGGCAGGCAGAGGAGATGAGGAAAAACCTTTTCACCCAGAGAGTTGTGAATCTGTGGAATTATCTGCCACAGAAGGCAGTGGAGGCCAATTCACTGGATGTTTTCAAGAGAGAGTTAGATTTAGCTCTTCTGGCTGACGGAATCAAAGAATATGGGGAAAAAGCAGGAACGGGGTACAGATTTTGGCTGATCAGCCATGATCATATTGAATGGCGGTGCTGGCTCGAAGGGCTGAATGGCCTACTCCTGCACCTATTTTCTATGTTTCTATTAGTTTAACCTGGCATTATGTTTGATGCAGACATTGTGGGCCAAAGGTCCTGTTCCAGCGCTGTACTGTTCTATGTACCCATGTGTGTAATAAGAATTCAATATGAATTTTTTATTTCCCATGCACAGAAAAAGATTTAAGCTCTAAACAACTTATATATAGTCCTCATAATTTACGTCAGGACTTGGATCGTCAGTTTTAAAAAAAAGACATATATATGTAATTAAAAGATGAGATGTTTTTGGTTTACTAATTGCTGTCATCCACATTGGCAAAAGCTTAAAATAAAACTGAAAGCCAATCATATTTTTTGGGCATTTCAGTTCAGTCAAAAAAAGCAAGTAGCACAGTCAGGTGGCAGAAGGAAGACAGTTTTTTCGGCTGCAAGTGACAACTGCTCACACTCAGCGTAAACTTTATGCTCTCAATGTATGCTCTCATGTTTTGCTTTTCAGATGAAATGAAATGCAACAAACAAAAGTGGGCTGATCTCGATACAGCTGCCTGATGTTCCATGCGATAAATCAAAGTGTTTGCAGAGTTTTACGTTTAGGGGCAGCTCGGTCTACAGCTTCTGGGAGTCCCCCTGTGGAGATAAAAAATATTCCTATTATCGAATCACTCCCAGTAAAATCCATAGGGGGTGAACCATTCTTCTGCAAATGTTCTTTAAATGGACATGGCTATTAGCTGGGTCTCCATTACTGTATGTGTGCTTAAATGAACATATGAAACAGCTCAACTTGGAACACTGGAGTTTCTCATTTGAAATCTGATGGCTTTGCTTATTGAGATGATTCTGTGTTAGTAGTCAGCACTGCCATCCTGGTGTAAATACGCTCTTCTAAAGCTTTCCCCCCTACTATAGTTCAGTAAAAAACACTGACTCAAGCACTGGACCAACTAAACGTTATTTTTAGATTGAACAGCAAATTCCCCTAAACGATACCTAAACCACTGCGGGTTTGATCCATGTCTCTGCCTGGCCAAGCCCTTCAGCATCGTGCAAGCAGAAACTGCCCAAAAGGTCATGCAGTCCCAAGCGCGTTTTCAGAAGATCGACACGATATAAAATGGGGCTACCTTTTATGTCCACGAACCTTGAGGGGCCAAACTACATAGGGGTGGTCTCTTTACAGTCCAATTAAACATATTAATTACATCAATATATTATTGACAGTTCCCCAAACCAATTACAGAGTCTCCTGTACAATGTTTCTTGCAGAAGCCTCTGGAAGGAAGCTAACTAACTGAATAATGCAACATTTACCCTGGAACTCAAAACAATCCTGCCAAGGCTTAACACTTTGGCCAATCAACAAACAGCAGGGTAACCGTCTTGCAACATTATTTACATTATTTACAATTCCTTTGCAGCAATCCAATCAAACTCATGCATTTACAATACTTTGGAGGTCCTCTGCAAGAATCTCATTCATACTGACAATTGAAGAGATACTTATACATTTCTTATCTGCAACATTGATCTGGGACCTAGACTTCCTGGCACCAGTCAGCAGCTTGTGGCTTCTTATACTGAAATACAGACTTGACCAAAATGGCCTTGCTATACATGAATCCTCTGCTAAAATTTGGTTCTATTCTGGCTCCATTTTGGCCAGGATTTACACTGGGAGTCAGATTCTCATATGAATACATCAGTAGCTCCCTTCTGCCACAAATATGTTTGAAGATTCCAAATAGTTTGGCTTTTCATCTTTTGTCAGCTATTCAAGGCTGTTAGTAACCAGCACTTACTCCTCATTGGTTGTTTATATACACATGAAGAAAAGCAAGTAAATAATTAAAAATTGTGGCAAAATTACCGTTGCGGGCTCGTGGGTTTGAGGTTTTAGGAGCAACAACTCTTGATCTCAGTCATGAGTCTTCCATCAAATCTGAGAATGTCCATAAATTAGATAATATGAACTTACTGCAGTGGGGCTTTGATAAATGCAGGAAATATTACAGAAGTATGCATAGAGATAAATTGGTTCATATTATTTTTAAGTAGCATGATCAATCATATTTACAGATGGTGCTTCTTGGTTGCAAACATGTAACAAAATAGTTAATGAGCACACATTCTGCTTTGTAATTCCTTTCTTTTACTATTTCTTGTTTGCTTTTAAGAGTGTCTCAGGATGTGACTTTGTGATCATTTACAGTATAACACTGTTGCATAGCTGCATGCTGTAGCTCTTTCAAGAAAGCCGTTGCTGTGTTGCAATAAATCTGAATGCATTACAGTGGATGCTTGCAAGGAATAGATCTAAAATGCTTTCCAAAGTGTGCACTTTAATTCCTCCTGGTAGTTTCTGCTTTAAGAGTTGTAACTCACAGCATAGAGAAGCTTGACTTTTTAACCAGCATTCTGTTCAGAAAATCTTAACTAATGTGCAATTGAATAAAATCCCTACTGTCATCTGGATTATCTCTGTCTGTCCTTGGATATCAAAATTACGATGGCCCTGGGCTTTCTTTTCTCTGATTCGTCATGACCTTGCATTCCAAGGAAGTTATTCTCCGTGAGTTCTTCCTTGCCAAACACAGCCATCCTAATTTGGATATCCAAGGACAGACATAGATAATCCGCATGACAATATCCGAGATAATCCAGATGACAATAGGTATTTTTTTCAAATGCACATTAGTTAGGGATTAGTTAAGATCTGAACAGAATGCTGGTTAAAATGCTTTGAGTTACAACACAGCTGTTTTAAATTCAAAGCTAATATCTGAAAGAGCCAGCAAGCTGGTCAGTTGTGAGAATTTAATTTGTTTCCACACACCTCTCTGCTTCCAGTGTCAGAGAGGTGGGGGGAACTGGCGTTTAAAATGTGGCATCAATGAATGCAACTTGAGACGGCGCAAGTGACGGGATGTGGAACAAAGCCTGCAGCTGCTCAGTTCAACTCATTCCCTTTGAAGACGGTGTTCAGGTCACCGAAATAAAAGGTTTAAATGCTTTGTATTGGATGACACTGGCGATCCCAAAGACGGTGGGTAGGCTGACTGACCACTGTAAGTTGTCCCATGGCTTGTAGGGGAGAGGGTAGAATCTGCAGGAATTTGTTGGGAATGTGGGGAGAATAAGATGGGATTAGTGTAGTTGGGTGTTTTATGATCTACATGGACTAAGGGCAATCTTATACAACTCTTTGACCCACAAAAATAACCGAGGAGCTGGATCATTCAGAGTGCACCGTTGCTAAGATACTCAATTGCCTAGAACTTGCACAACAAGCAAGCTGCTGGAGGAACTCAGCAAGTCGAGCAGCATCTGTTGGGAGAAAGGAATGGCAAATGTTTTGGGTGGAAATTCAATGGTCTTGTTGTAGGGTTTAGAAAGATACAGCCTGGAAACAGGCCCTTTGGCCCACTCATGCTGACCATCGATCACCCATACTCACTTGTTTTGTTATCAGACCTTTGCATCCTACACACAAGGGGGAACTTGTAAGAGCCAATTGACCTCAAACCTGCACATCTTTGGAATGTGGGAGGTAACCGGAGCACCTGGAGGAAACCCACGTGGTCACAAGGACAACATACAAACTCCGTACACACAGCACCTGAGGTCAGGATCGAACCCAGGTCTCTGGGGCTGTGAGGCAGCAACTCCATTGCTGCGCCACTGTGCAGTCCACAGTTTCAACCCAAAGCATCAACCATTGTGTCCTCCCTCCACACATGGTGTTCAACCCTAGTTCCTCCAACAGGTTGTTTTTTGCTCCAGGTTGCAGTGTCCATCATCTCTTGTGTTAGCTTGAAATTTTCTTGTGCATATTGTCATAGAGCAACTTGTGGGCTAACGTCTGTGTATTCTTTGAGACTGAATGAATAAAGATCTTTTTGGTTCTTCAGAGCCACAGACTATGTAATCAGATCAAAGATTGCCCAGGAAACTGTTCAGACAAGTGACAGAGCTGTTTTGCTGTCAGGTTTCTCAATAGACCGATGTTCAGGAGCATTCAAAAACTATTATAAACGAAATAAACAATTAAAGCACTTCAAAAATTACTCAATTATTTTAAGAAAGAGTAATATATAAACCACAAAAATACTTCCACATAATTAAAACCATGACCGCAAACATGAGTATTTATTTTAATTAACTTGCTTTCTTATGTTTGTTCCTCACCGCTATAAAATCGGCATTCAGATATTAGGGACTCGGGGCAGATACAGATGAAATCGGCAATTTTAGAATTCCTACATTTTCCAAAGTCTTGAACTTGCAGACAACTGGGACCAACTGCACCAGTTCACTATGCCACTGACAAAAGTTACTGGCAAATCTCAGACCATGAAGGTGGGAAGGGATGAGACGATTATCTATGTTTTCTCGGCAGCAATTCCAAATTGCATACAATTCCCATTTGTGAAGGGTGGACTTTTTTGTTATGACAATTTTATTTTTTATTTCATACTGAGTTCTGCAGTGTGGAGTTCTAGACATTTTTAAAGATGTTTTAAAGCAATAAAATATTTACACTCATCGATCATCTTCCTCACCTTTCAAAGCGACGAAGGTGATCGATGAGGGTAGGGCGGTGGATGGTGTCTACGTGGATTTTAGTAAAGCAATTGATCACGTCCCCCCATGGTAGGCTGATCCAAAAGATGCACAGGATTAACAGTGACTTGGTCATATGGATTCAGAATTGGCATACTGTTAGAAAATAAAGGGTTGTGGTGGAAGGGCAATAGTCGAACTGGTGGTTCATGACTAGTGGAGTTCCTCAGGTATCTGTGCAGGACCTCTGCTGTGTCTAATATATAGAAATGACTTGGATATAAACGTAAATGGGTTACAAAATTAATAGTAACATGAATTTCCTGTTAGATCAAGCCACCATAATTAACATACAAAGGAAAGATTGTATTTCCATGGTATTTGTCATAACCTGAGATCATTCTAAAAAACTTTACGATTGATAAAGAACTTTTCTAAGTGTGGTATATGCAGTAAAAAGTAAAGACTCGCATTGAATTGTACAGATTTTATAATCTGCCACTATTCCAGTAACAAGTAAACCTAGTTAGTACTAACTACTGAGCTAAATCCCATGTATTTACATTTTACTATTTTCCTTCAATAGGAAAATGCACATATGCCTTATAATAATTATGCTTGGATGGAGACCTTTCTGACTGCAAGAATGTTCAATTAATAACATATTCTACTTTGTGTTGCTTCTTCTTGCCTTGTGAAACTCTCCGCTATCCACAAATGTCAAATGCCACTGATTACCAGAGGTGTGCTTTTGATATTAATTCAGGCTGGCTTTGCAAATCTAAATTACTAACTCAAACTCTGCTCAGAGGAGTCCCTAGCATGGTATTTCTATGTAACATTGAAGCTGGCAGCTTTACAAATTGTGCAAAATAAATGCTTTCCTTAAAGATCTTCTTACACAAAAAAAGGACGACGTTTTGATAATTTTCTTGACAACTTGTTTTCCTCTTCGAGGTGGCTGGAAGTAAAAATAATTAATAATGAAGTGCAAGTGGGTGCAGCAGTTTTTAGTTTTTAGATCATAGGTTATATATACCCCAGCATGTTTTCACATGTTGAAGGGTTGCTGCATGGGTGGAAATGTCATGGGGGTGATGTAAATGTTGCAGATATCACCACACTTGCTTGGCGCCCTGTACTCATGTACTTCCAGGGTGGAAAAGACCAAGATTTAAAGCTGCAGGTTAAAGGGCCTGTCCCACTTTCACAACCTAATTCATGACCTCTGCCGAGTTTGCCCTTGACTCATACTCGCAGCATGGTCGTCACGAGGTCATAGGAGGTCATAGGTAGGTCGTAGCAGGCCGTGATGCTAGTCGTAGGTACTCGTGGCATCAAGTAGGTCGGGGCGTTTTTTCTAGCATGATGAAAAATGTCCACGAGTAAAAAAGGTCGTGAATTAGGTCGTGAAAGTGGGACAGGCCCTTAATTCTCTGGGGAAGCACTTAACATGTTGCCTTCCCTCATTCGAACTCCTTGGTCTATGTGTGTTGAGAACATCCACGACTCTGCTGGCACTGATCCTAATACATTTTACTCCTGTTTCTTCTCCTATTTCTGCTCATGTTTCTGTGAGATTATTATGACTTTGATGCCCTTCACCTGATCCTTTGATCCTATTGTCATAAAATCTTTCTCAGGAGCAATGCACCACAACTTGATATATTTTTTCTCTGCACCTGCTCTCTTCAAAAAAAAATCTTATCCTAGTTCCTTCGCTCCATTGTTTCCAGCTGTTTCCCTATTTCTAACCACCAATTCTCTAAAGGGCTGAGGTATGCTATCATCACTCGTGCTTGCCCATCTTTTTTGCTTGTTTATGTATCTTATCTTCTTCATCTCCTTAATGAGTAAAATTCATGCCACAGTCAAAAAAAATTATCAGTCAACAAGGAAGCAATGTTCTAAAAACAACAACTATAGACCAAAGGAGTGGACTTGGCTTGTGCATTGATCAAGGATCAATCCACTCCTCTGCAATGGATGCTTCCCTGAATCACAAATTTAATCCATTTGGTAGTTTTCATGTTGCTATGAATAGCACAGCAATGTTGACTGGAATATCACCAGTTGAAGGCAGCATCTCATCTCAAGGTCTAGCCTTCTTTGCTAGGTTCAAGTTCAAGTTTATTGTCATGTGTCCCTGATAGGACAATGAAATTCTTGCTTTGCTTCAGCACACAGAACATAATAGGCATTGACTACAAAACACATGAATAAATAAACTGATAAAAGTGCAAATAACAAATAATGAGTTATTAATGTTCAGAGTTTTGGCCGAGTCAGGTTTAATAGCCTGATGCTGTGGGGAAGTAGCTGTTCCTGAACATGGTTGTTGCAGTCTTCAGGCTCCTGTACCTTCTACCTGAAGGTAGCAGGGAGATGAGTGTGTGGCCAGGATGGTGTGGGTCTTTGATGATACTGCCAGCCTTTTTGAGGCAGCGACTTCGATAAATCCCCTCGATGGAAGGAAGGTCAGAGCCGATGATGGACTGGGCAGTGTTTACTACTTTTTGTAGTCTCTTCCTCTCCAGGGCGCTCAAATTGCCGAACCAAGCCACGATGCAACCGGTCAGCATGCTCTCTACTGTGCACCTGTAGAAGTTAGAGAGAGTCCTCCTTGACAAACTGACTCTCCGTAATCTTCTCAGGAAGTAGAGGCGCTGATGTGCTTTCTTGATAATTGCATCAGTGTTCTCGGACCAGGAAAGATCTTCAGAGATGTGCACGCCCAGGAATTTGAAGCTCTTGACCCTTTCAACTATTGACCCGTTGATATAAACGGGACTGTGGGTCCCCATCCTACTCCTTCCAAAGTCCACAATCAGTTCCTTGGTTTTGCTGGTGTTGAGGGCCAGGTTATTGTGCTGGCACCATATGGACAGTTGCTCAATCTCTCTTCTATACTCGGACTCATCCCCATCAGTGAAACGTCCCACAACAGTGGTGTCGTCAGCGAACTTGATGATGGAGTTCACACTATGACCGGCTACGCAGTCATGAGTATAGAGTGAGTACAGCAGGGGGCTGAGCACGCAGCCTTGAGGTGCTCCCGTGCTGATTAGGTCAGCAGAGGGCGAAGGAACTTTTGGTTCCTGCACGTCCTGGTTTAGATAATGACAGCAATGTGTGAGCTGGTCTTGTAGATACTTTCACACATTATTTTCATCCACTTGGATCACAGGTGAAATAATCCTGCATGAAATAATGCACCCTGATGACCAAGTTTCACGTGACATTTTGTACAAATACTGGGTCATTTGCTTTGAAGTGATCCCTGACATCAGGTTGTTCCTTTTGCCTCGGTTGTGAATCTGTTTTACGAGGATGTGGCCAGGACTCGATCAAGTAGATGCACAGTCTCTTGCCCAGAGTAGGGGAAATGAGGACCATGTTATCAGAAAGATGTTGTAAGCTTGAAAGGATACAGATAAAATTGATGAGGATGTTGGCAGAACTCATGGGCCTGAGGTTGAGCAGGCTAGGACTTTATTCCTTGGAGGAGGATGAGGGGTGATCTTATGGAGGTGTACAAATCATGAGAGGAATAGATTGTGTAGAGACCCCTGCCCAGTGTAGGGGAATTGGAAACCAGAGGACATAGGTTTAAGGTGAAGGGGAAAAGATTTAATAGGAACTAGACCAAGTCAGATCCGTTGGACTCCGTCCCCCAACACGGGGCGCGGGGTGCGTCGTCTGAGTTCTCCCCTGGGTGGTGAGGGGGCGGAGGGTGGAGGGGGATGCGTGGTGCGGGGGTAGGGGGGGCGTTGGGGGTCGGTGGGGCGAGGGTGGTGGGCCGATGAGAGTTCTTCCCCCCCCACCCCCCCGATCGGCCCTCCCTTCTCCCTGCCTTGTGCCCAAACACCAGGATCGTGGGAACAAAATGCAACCAGAACTTGATGAGCAGTCCCTTCAGATGTTGGTAGAGGGGCAGCAACCTTGTTACCGTTGGCAACGTCCCATTGTGATGTCATTGTGGCAGTTAGCACCCAGCTTGAGAGCCCATTGTGATTGGTGCACAGAAAGGCATTGTGATATCATCACTGTGAGAGGGCTGGACGCTGTCTGTGAGAAGGTGGTTGTGGCTGTTTTAAATTTTTTATTGATTAATAACCAGAAATCTAGGTGGAAATGCGACGGGAAGATGTGTATCACCACCAGGGGGAAAATGTGAGTAGGATGTGTGAAAATGGGAAGGCTGTGGCCTAGCGTTTGGAAGAAAATAGGAATTAACCAGATTGACACACACACACACAAACAAGACAAAGACTTTTAGTTATATAGAGATAGAATACATTTTTCACACAAAGGGAGGTTGGTGTTTGGAACGAGCTACAAGAGGAGGTAGTTGAGGCACGGACTATTGCAATGTTTAAGAAACAGTTAGACAGGTACATGGACAGGACAGCTTTGGAGGGATAAGGGCAAAAAAAAGCAGAGTAGCCGGGACTAGTGTAGCCGGGACTTGTTAGTCAGTGTGGACAAGTTGGGTCGAAGGGCCTATTTCCAAACTACATGACTCTGTGACTCTAAATACGCAATTGCCTTTATTAAATCCAAATGTATTCTGACATCTGCCTATCAGAATCTCAGTGGATGCCTATCTTATAGTTATAGTATTCTGGTGACGAAATAAAACCTGTACACATTTTTGTTGCAATTTTGCATTTTTTCATCTTGTCTCAGTGCATCATTCAGTTCTGCTAAAATGTTTGACATTTTCTGGAGCCATGCTTAACTTCTTTCTCTCTGAGGACCCAGCAATATGAAGTTGTTTCCATTATCCATCATGTGTACTTTGCAGGGTCATGTGCCCTTTGAATATTATCCTTAACACGGCAATCATCATCTGAGCTACAGAGGTCCACATAGTGACTGCTTCTGTCCACTTTGGATATGCATCTTCTTTGATCAACACATTTTCCACAAATGGACCTGCAAAATCCCCATTTATCTGTGATTGCGATTGGCTCAGTCAGGGCCATGTGTTGAGGGAAGCTGCTGGAAAATTCTTGTAATACTCTTGACATTATTGACATACCTTTACAAGTGTCTCCCAACTGCTTCATCTATTGCAAGCCTCTAGATAAAATGTCTGGCATTTGCTTGACATTTGATACATTGAATGTGTTTCAGACTACGTTTCCTTATGGTGGACCAGCATTTCCAGATCTGTAAAGAACCCACACTATACTGGGCTGTTGTCCTCTATCTTTTTGAACATCGAGGGAACAATCTTCACATCTCACATCGGCCTTCACACCAATGCTGATTTTTTTTCCACACACGAGGGGATAATGTCACATCTCATTGTGGTAGACAGCCAACAGATAACAATCAATGTTGGTGGTATTCCAATTGTAGACACATCAGAGACTGCAGATGCAGGAATCGGAGGATAAAACAAAATGATGGAGGAACTGATTGAGTCAAGTAGCATCAGTGAAGAGAAATATAGATGATATTTTGGTTTGATACTCTTCTTGAGACTGATGGAGTGGAGGGGAATTAGCTGGTTGAAAGAGGTGAGGGGGAAAGGGTAAGCGATAGGTAGATTCTAATAAGGTAGGGATTATTGAGAGCTGGGTCAGGTGGGGAAGAGAAAGGTGGCGATGGTAACCAAGGGCGGAGGTGATAAGTAAAGAAGGCAAAAGGGTGCAATTTTTGGGGAGGTAAGGGGAGTCAAGGGGAGTCAAGACCTTTGATGTCGCACTAGCAGTAGGAATAGGGGTGGACTCAGCAGAGAATAATGTAAGTTGAGGTGCAAGTCTGGGTGAGTGAAGGCCAGAGCTGCGGGAGAGTCAGAATGAGGGCTTGCTGGTTCTGGCACATGGCAACCAGTGTGGAACGCAGGATATGGAAGGAGAACTGTTGCGAGAAGCAGTGGGTTGAGTGTAGTACCTGAAATCCTGGTTTGGTCCGAACTGGCATATCTACAAGTGGATTTGGTGCAGAATAAAGTAAAGTTGAGGTCCATTGCAGGTGTGGGTAAGGCCTGGAGCTGCGGGAGAGTCAGAACGAGGACTTGCTGGTGCCAATGCATGTGTGGTGTACAGGTCAGAATGGACTGACCTGTGCACCACACATGGCTGCTGCTTTACTACAGAGCTGTTGGTTATCCAGCAGCATGGACAAGCCTGCTGTTCCTCTTGCTTGAGCTGATTGTAATGTCATCTCCCTTTCAATGTTTTTGCTCTTTCCAGCAATTTAGCCGCTAATTTTGGAGATAATGTACCAGGAAGAAAGTGGGCAATTAAAGCCTGCAGAGTGAACAAAGAAGAATAATTCTATGCTGCTTTTCATCCCAGCATTTTACTGACAAATAGTTGTGTTGCTTCTGCACAGATTGTGCGAATCTGAGCAGTAAAAGAATATGTCCAACACCAAGTCTGTGATTCACTTCTTATTCACCGATCAAAAATCCTGTACATCTGGATTCAGTCATCCGCAGGAAGTTTGATCGGCAGAGCAGCACTAAAACATGGGAAACTTCTCAAACAAGTAATCTATCTAATACATAACTAAAACTCTGATCTTGTGCTCTACTGGTTTGCGAGGTTTTTCTATTTGCGCAAAAACGGTACGCGATAGCCCTACGATTTTTAACCAGGTTACTCACCATTCTCCTGTGCTGCGAGTGCAACAAGTTTTGTCCTGATCGGTGGTATATTGTAAAGGTTATCGAGGTTTAAAAGCCTTTAAAACTGTGCTGCGCCGATTCCTTCAGTCAACGCCACGCAGATTGGTCTCTCCTCCTGTCAGTGAATGCCACGGCCGGGATGGTGACGCCCTTTCCTGCCCCACCGGCGGCAGTCTGTCCCTCCTCACTCACAAACTCCTCTCTCCCCTCCTCACAGTAACTTGTCTATCGTCTCCCCCACCACCAGTGACGGTCGTGTGGGGGGGGGGTTCAGTGAAGGCCCAGTGGAGGCCCTGGTCCCGTCTCTCTCTCCCTCTCTCACCCCTCTCCCCCGCCCGCCCTCTGCGGCAATGGCATTCCCGTCTACCCGTCCCCCCGGGTCCGTCTCCTCCGCCGCTGTCTTTGCTCACCCTCACGGCCTTCTCGGAGGAGATCTTCTCCACCAGCTCATCGAAACACATGGTGCCCACCATAACAAACACTGACTCCATCCCCCTCCCCCCACCCCCCACGCGCGGCCCGGCGGCGGCAGCAAGCAGGCAGGCAGGTAGGCGGGTGGGTAGGGTGGGGACGGGCCGAGTGGCAGCAACGGGAAGTCGGCCAGGCCGGGGACGGGCCAAGTGTCGGCTGAGCCGGAGTGGGCAGAGGGAGGGAGAGTCGGGTTTCAGGGTGACCGAGCAGTTTGTGCGGAGTTTGAGTAACTCCCACACACACACGATGCAAACTGGTTCAATCGTCAAGTCAACGGGATCTAAACCCCAGCCAACAATGAATGACCTGTGGAGGAAGGAACTGCAGATGCTGCTTTTTATAACTGGAGCGAGGGAGAGGGGGAGTGACTGAGGGTAGATGAAAAAAGAGGGAGGAAGAGGTGAGGGAGTGATTCGGGAAGGGGAGGAGGGGAGGAGGAGAGGGGAAACATTCTGGGGAGTTGAGGAGGGAGAGTGGGGGGATTGAGGGTGAGGAAGGGATAGGAAGGGAGAGGGGGAAAGTGGGGGAGGTGAGGAGAGTGGGGGAGGAGGGGGAATAGAGGGAGAGGAGGGGTGAGTGGAGGAGGTAGGGAGTGGGGAAAAGAGGGATAGGAGGTGGGTAGGGAGGGGAGAGGAGCTATGGAGGGAGGGAGGGAGTGACTGAGGGTAGGGGAAAGGAGAGGAAGGGTGAGGTGATGGAGGGATTGGAGGAGGAGAGGGGAAAGAAGAGGGAGGGTGAAGAGGAGGGGGAGGGAGTGCTGGGGGATAAGGGGAAATGAGCCATGCCTGCGCTGTGGGGGGCTATGGGTGAGTGATGCAATATCACGTTGGGGGGACAGGTTGCATTGAGGGAATGGGTGAGTGGTGGAATATTGCATTGGGGAACGGGTTGCATTGGGGGACCAGGCCTCCCGTGCGACAGGGACCCAAGGGGTCCCACTTAGTCTAGCAGACTTTAAATCCAATGAGAAGTCCACTTTCAAGACCAATTCTATCTTTCCACTTTACCCACCCAGTAATACGACTGCTTGCCTTCTTTGCCCATTTTCCGTGCATAAATCTATATAACTAAAAGTCTCATCTTGACCACTTCCTGTCTGCGCTGTATATTGATTTTAGATAAAACGCTACCATATATCACTATGATTTTTGGCCATCTTACTCACAGTCCTCTCCACTGAGGCAGCCCCGAGGATATTTCCGATCAATGAAAATTAAAAAAGTTAATAAAATCTTGACATCAGCTGATTGGTCCTCTCGCCTGTCAATCACCACGATGAAGGTAACGCCCCTTCCAGGGGTGCAGGACTATAAAACCCCGGATGCCTGGACGTGAGTCAGTCACTCTGCAAGATCGCGAGGGAGAGTCCACAACTGTGATTCTAACCTGTGAATCAACTGAACTGTGAGTCTGCAATGTACTTGCAATAAATGATTTGTTAGCCCTAAATGACAATGCAATGAATTGTTTGGCAATTTGGTGGCCTGCACTCTGCTTGAAATGTTATAAAATTGAATTTGGTGGTCTGCACTCTGCTTGAAATTCTATGAAATTGACTTTGGTGGCCTGCACTCTGCTTGAAATGGAATTTCAAGGAATAGCCATGAGTGAACTGCGAGCCCACCAGCCCTGAGTGACTGAGCTGCCAGCCCACCAGCCCTGAGTGACTGAGCTGTCAGCCCACCAGGCCTGCGTGGCTGAGCTGCCATTCCACCAGGCCTGAGTGACTGAGCTGCCAGCCCACCAGGCCTGAGTGATTGAGCTGCCAGCCCAAGAATCCATTTGGCCCACAGTCCATACTAGCCCTCTGGAAACTAGTCCCTTCAGCCCACACCCATACTAGCGCTCAAAAGTTCCAGGAGCAGAATTAGGCCAGACGGCCCATCAAGTCCTTCCATTCCTTCTATCCAGAGATGCTGCCTGTCCCGTTGACTTACTCCAGCATTTTGTGTCAATCTGCATTGTTTTATTGTACAGGTTCCTTTAAATCATAAACTCTCTGGGGCAAAGTTTCTGCTTTAGATTTTCTGCAAATTGGCCCCAAAATATAATTTATGCTTAAAACCCATAATATTTTACAGCAGCTATGTTGATATCAGATGATTTGTGCTGTAGAAGAGATGAGGGCGATTGTGTGGAAACCCCAGTCATGTCTAATTATGCTCTAATTCTGAACAGTCTACAGCACAAAAGGAAATGGTAAATGAATCGCAATCTTTACTTCAGAATCCGACCAGGAAGAGGGGTGTGTGTTTCAGTAAAAGCCAGCAGAAATTGGTTACGTCAAACCTGTATTTGTGAAAGAACTAAATTACAGAACACATATTATCGTTAGTATTCTTGTCATTTCAATGGCATGCATATGTCTCAGTGAAACTTAAGTACTGTTTGCAGAGCTATTTCTGACTGACTTAAAATTATGCTCGTAAGGGAGTCATCCACAGGTACTGTGTAGATCCATCTGTTTCTGGTTCAATGTAACCAATGTTCATTGTTATATTCATACATAATTAACTGTTAACATACTTTATTTCTGAACTTTGCTCCTGATACTGTCTTTTTCTGTTGGTTTTATTTAAGACATACCTGTGCTTGATTATACCTGACCCCATCGTGAAATAAGGTCTGCAAGAATAATGCTTTAACAGCCTCCTTGCCAATATTCTTTTTTTTGTGTATATGGCTGATGTAAGATTAGCTTTGGTAATTTAGTGGATCTCACTTCTGGAATCTATCAAAATTCTAATTCTGATTAGAGCAAAGGGAAATCTTGTTGATTTGTCATTGGAGATGATTAGGAGATAGTTCACAAGCATGCAAATCGATAAGATTAAATGTCTCTTTGCAAATAAAGTAACTGAACTCATGGCTATATTTGAAGCCAAGTCTTTAGAGAGCAAGTTTTTTTTAACTGCTGATGCCCAAAAAATGCCATATACACAAAAAATGTCCATAACCATACTTCACTCAATGAGGTTAAGTTGTGGCAGACGCAAAAGTGTTTTCGTTTGCATGACTGAAGCCAATGACTTTGACCAGTCCAAAACTCATTTTCCTGGTTCAAGAAAAGGCATGTTTGTGCAATGACAGCAAGACTACCTGGGGAAAGAAATGTAAAATCAGCAGGAGCACAGTTGCTCAAAGGTCAAAAATAAAACACGAGAAACTCAAGGAAAAAAATCAATATTTTCTTAAACAGAAACCTAGATTGTGTTGCCAATCATACTTTAGTGAGTTAGCTGATTGTTTCATGAATGAGCCTCCTTGCAATATTTAAAAGAAATAGAGACTTGTGTCATTGTGTTTGGCATGAACAGTGTATGCTTTTATTTCCAATGTTCAAAATAATGGGCAGTGATCCAAGCTGCTGTGTGAAGTAAGTACTGCCTGTGATGCCATTCCAAAGTGACATTAAGCTCTATCATCTAATCTCTATCAATCTTCACCTTTCCGAGTGCATATACACAAAGCATCAGTGTATCAATACCCAATGTACTTACATTGAAAACTTGCCTTTCAACACAGATGATTTTGCTTGAACGATCAATCTTGTGTTGAAAAGAAAATGCTTCATATGTTTCTTGTATATAGTTCATGTTTGAAAAAAAAATTTACAGGGCTGAGCATGGAAAATTCGATTGGCTAGAACTGAGTGGAATTTAGTTAAATAAGTAATCTTAGTTCAAAGCAAAGATTAAGATTCCCCTCCTCAGTACACATTGGCTTTTGCAATTTGTAAATTGTTGCTAGTGTATAGGATAGTGCTAGTGTATGGGGTGAATGCTGCTTGGCGTGGACACAATGGGCCAAAGGGCCTGTTTCCATGCTGTGTTTCTCAAGTTCAGGTGTGGCACAGGGAAGAGAGGGGCAGAAAAGAACGGTGGAAAATGGGGGTGGGGTTTGGTTACTTACTTTGGTTTAGTTTAGTTTAGAGATACAGCACGGAATCAGGCCCTTCAGCCCACCGGGTCCGCGCCGACCAGCGATCCCTGCACATTAACACGATCCTACACCCACTGGTGACACTTTTTACATTTACCAAGCCAATTAACCTACAAACCTGTACGTTTTTGGAATGTTGGAGGAAACCTAAGATCTCGGAGAAAACCCATGCAGATCACGGGGAGAACGTACAAGCTCAGTACAGACAGCATCCGTAATCGGGATCAAACCCGGGTCTCCGGTGCTGCATTCGCTGTAAGGCAGCAACTCTATCACTGTGCCACCGTGACTTAAAATTTGTGAATTCAATGTCCAAGCTGTTGGGTTATAAGTAACCCAAGCGTAATATGAGTTTGCATGTTGTCTCAGTCTGGCAAAGGAGGAGGCTCAGGATAGAAAGGCCCATGGAAATGGGAAGAGGTTTTTAAATGGTTAGCAATCGGGAGATCCAGTAAGCCTCAGCAGACTGAGCGCAAGTGTTCAGCGAAATGGTCGCCGAGTCTATGCTTGGTCTCGCCATTGTAGAGGAGGCCATGTCAGGATCACAGGGCTAATATTTGAGCAGAAATGGGGAGGTCCAGTCAAGACTTAGCCTCTGACTTTGTTTGTTTTGCTGCTTTAACTTAAACAGGATATGAATGGGAATTTGTCTACACAGGCAAAATTGAGATCATGAGTTCAGCAGAGAAGCAAAAAAGGTCTCCACAACTTGAAAGGGGCATTCTTTGTGTATAAAAACAAAAACAAGACGAGGATATTAGAAACCTGAAAGAAAAATAGAAAATGAAGTACTCAGCAGTCATCAGATCCCTGTGGTGAGAAGAACAAAGTTAACATTTTGAGACTCATCGTCAGTCCATTCTACAGTTTGAAGGCACCATAGAACAACATTTGATTCCTTTCAAGAATACTTCTGCAAGGTGTGGAGTTGTTCCACTTGAACAGGTCAAGCAGTGTGTGAGCAGCAAAGAGGCACAGCATATCATCAGAGACAGAGGTCAGTCTCAAAACATGGATACAACAGAGGAAATCAGAATATTCACATATGGTGCCTGACCCACTGAGTTCCTCCAGCACTTTGTGTTTTGCTCTAGATTCCAGCATTATTGTGTCTCCGAAATAACAGAAGAATTGTGGTATGGAATTAGAACTGAAGTTCTGTGGGTAATGGGCCAATGGGACAAAATAAATCTTTTGGCAGGCTGGAAAATTAGCTCTGAATGGACTGTCTTCATAATGCATCCACATTTAAGAAACTGTGCTGTTGATTATAAAAATAATCGTTGTCTTATACTTGCGAATTAGTGCATTTATTAGATTCCGGCCATTTAACTGACCAGTCCGAAGAAGGGTCCTGACCCGAAATGTCACCTGTCTATGTTCTCCAGAGATGGTGCCTGACCCATTGAGTTACTCCAGCAATTTGCATCTTTTTTTATCTGAGCGGTTGTCCTGTCATTCCCTTTCTTTGTCGATATGGCTTCTGACATTCCACTTCCTCCTTTTCAGAGATTAGGTAAGCACCTTGCACTTAGGAGCCTGGCAAAGTCACTTTACATTAGGTGTTTGGAGATGATTGAAAGCAGCAAAGCGTTATGGGCCTGTCCCACTTAGGCGACTTTTTAGGCGACTTTTTAGGCGAGTGCAGGAGACTCTGCACTCGCCACATGGTCGCCACATGTTCGCTGGTAGTTTCTGGTGAGTCTCCTTCATGATCGCGAGGAGTTCCCACATTCTGGGAACTAGTCGCGCCCTCAGTATGGTCGCCACACATTGTTCAACATGTTGAAAATTTTTCTGCGACCAAAAATTGGTCGCCATGGAGATAATCAATAATCCTATAGTCGTAGCTGCAGTTGTATTGGGGTCAAACTTCACATCTGTGTATCTCTGGCTTATTAAAAGATGTCTGGCTTCTTAAACGTTGTCTCCACTCTATCTCCCCCCTTCTCCCCCTCCCCCCGCCCCTTTTAAAGGACGTACCATGAACTGTGCTAGCCATCTTAATTACAGCACCAACCTTCCTGTTCATCATGGTGTGGGTCTGTATCACCTTGGCTTTGCACCGTGTGAATTTCAGACAATACTCCTCCCGCTTGCCCTGGCCCCCGCCTTTGCGATGTGTTTGTGTGTGTGTGTGTGTGTGTGTGTGTGTGTGTTCCACTCTGACAGTCGCCGTTCCAGTTCCCGGTTTTTCACTCGACTTCCGGCAACTTGACAGTCGCCGGCTGTCCGCTGAAAAATCGCCTAAGTGGCACAAGCCCATAAGCCTTCCAAATGTTCTTCTTCCAATGCGAGAAAACACATGGATGTAACAGACATCCCATCAATATGAGGAACAATGCCCCTTTGGAATCTAATATATGGCTGCATAGCATCTAGTTTCTCAACTTCACCCATCGTTGCAAATGCTGGAATTTGCAACGGGTCAGAGGTTGGCTCGCAGTTAACCGAGTTGCTCTGTAAATCATCAATGTTGTCAAGTGCACAAGTTGATCTTGACTGTTGCATTTATTGTTGTTGACATATGGCAGACAGTCCAGCTGACGGGACCAGATTGTGCAGTATCAGTTTAATTGGTAACACATGCATTCATTTGCCCAAGTCATTTTCCTGGCCTGTATCAGGGAGCTCTGGAGAATTGAAATACTTGATCCTCTGTTCTGGGATACATCCAGGATTTTAGATGCTAAACGGCAAAGTATCTCAGCTGTCTTTTACAATGTTTGCAGTCGTCAGATGAATGCCAAAAAGATCTTTAAAAAAAATATTTCAGTTTACAAATAAAGACTTGCATTTATACAGCATCAGCTTTGAGTATCCTGAAGGATTTAAAGCCAGTGTAGAAATGTCATTGTATGGCCAGTTTATTATGCAGGAAACAGAGCCGAGTTGCCTACAGTAATCTTCCAGAAAGAGCACTGCAATAATAGCCAGATAATGATTTGTTTTTGGAGGACATTAACTGGAACACCGGAGATTGCTCAACCATCTTCTATGAAATTTTGCTTATATTAGAACTGACCGGAAATCTGTTTCTCTCTGCAGATAGTGCCTACCCCGCTGAATGTCTCCAGTACTTGCTTTTTCATTTCAGATCTTCAGCATCTGCAGCATTTTGATTGTCAATCTCATCATTATTAAAACACACAAGATCCTAAGGCAGCGCAACAAGCTCAATGTCAAGATGGTTTCAATATCAGGAGGGTCTCAAACATGGAAACATTACTACAAGATAAGGGGCCAGTCATTTTTTTAAAGTGGTGCGTCTTTTTATTTGAGATCTGGCCACCGCTGGCAAGGCCACATTTATTGAACAAAAAAAAACAAAGTGCATCTCTGGAGGACATGGAAAGGTGACATTATAGGTCAGGACTCCTCTTCAGACATTTATTGAACTGGGTATCTTTCTGGACTAGGACAGAAAACATTTAAGTTGACTACATAAGTGGTTCTGGAGTCTAATTGGGTAGGAGTAACAGAATTCCTCCACTTAACACAGCGACATGACTAATAGTCTGCACTTTTAAACATGGCCATTCAGCCCATCAACTCTATTCCGCCATTCAATAATGCCTGTTCCATCTTTCTCTCTCAACCCCATTATCCTGCCTTTGCCCCCACAACCCCTGACACCCTTACTAAACAAGAATCTGTCAATCTCAAAAATATCCATTGTATTGGCCACCTCAGCCATCTGTGGCAATGAATGCCACAGATTCACCACCCTTTAACTAATGAAATTCCTTCTTATCTCCTTTCTAAAAGTACATCCTTTTATTCTGAGGCGAAAGCCTCTGGTCCTCGACTCTCCCGCTAGTGGAAACACCCTCTTCACATTCACTCTATCACTCGATCTGAAATGTTGTCTGTACATTCTCCTCCACAAATGCTGCCTGACCCACTGAATTCCTCCAGTACTTCATTTTTTTGGCTCAAGATTCCAGCATCCACAGTCTCTTGTGCCTCAATTAAACTTCGTGCCTTCTACACTATTAAATTGCAGTTATTTTGCTTTATATCGTCATTCTCAGGTTGTATTTCAATTCCTCAATCTAGACCCAATTAACACAACAAAGCAAGAATGATAACATTTTGAAAATGTGTCGTGTTCAGTTCAAGGCTACCTGAGCCAAACAAATGTTGGTTTAATTTAATCTTCCTGTTGGAGACATCTCAATGGCTATTGTGTATTTGGCAAGAATTTTGTCAGAATCTGTTATCTAACCATTGAAGAAATATTATCAATTACTTTTGTTTAAGTTACTGCTTCATGTTGGTCAGTAGAACTCATAAAACTTGGCAGAGAGTTGTAGATCCTTGGATAAATATTTTATACTCGAAGGATAACTTGCACTTGAGTCCTTAGCAAATTGGAATTAGCAGCATAATTGTACAATTCTTATCAAGTTAAAGGCTTATTTATCATTTGGAAGTTTTTCTTCTTTTTCCATCATTCATAAAACACAATTGTTTGCGATGATCATTTTTTAAAGTTCTTGGAGCATCTGTCTATTGTGGCATGTGGAAATTGCAACACTGGCAGACAGAATGACATTACTGTTAGACCCTTTATTTCAGATTCAGATTCAGATTCAATTTTAATTGTCATTGTCAGTGTACAGTACAGAGACAACGAAATGCATTTAGCATCTCCCTGGAAGAGCGACATAGCAAATGATTTGAATAAATAATAATAAGTGTCCGGGGGGGGGGGGGGGGGGGGGGGGTGATTGGCAGTCACCGAGGTACGTTGTTGAGTAGAGTGACAGCCGCCGGGAAGAAGCTGTTCCTGGACCTGCTGGTTCGGCAACGGAGAGACCTGTAGCGCCTTCCGGATGGTAGGAGGGTAAACAGTCCATGGTTGGGGTGAGAGCAGTCCTTGGCGATGCTGAGCGCCCTCCGCAGACAACGCTTGCTTTGGACAGACTCAATGGAGGGGAGCGAGGAACCGGTGATGCGTTGGGCAATTTTCACCACCCTCTGCAATGCCTTCCGGTCGGAGACAGAGCAGTTGCCATACCATACTGTGATGCAGTTGGTAAGGATGCTCTCGATGGTGCAGCGGTAGAAGTTCACCAGAATCTGAGGAGACAGATGGACCTTCTTCAGTCTCCTCAGGAAGAAGAGACGCTGGTGAGCCTTCTTGATCAGAGTTGAGGTATTGTGGGTCCAAGAGAGGTCATCGGAGATGTTGACTCCCAGGAACCTGAAGCTAGAAACACGTTCCACCTCCGTCCCGTTAATGTGGATGGGGGTGTGCGTGCCGCCCCTGGACTTCCTGAAGTCCACAATGAGCTCCTTGGTCTTCTTGGAGTTAAGGGCCAGGTTGTTGTCAGCGCACCATGCTGCTAAGTGCTGGACCTCCTCCCTGTAGGCCGACTCATCGTTGTTGCTGATGAGGCCAATCACCGTTGTATCATCTGCATACTTGATGATGGTGTTAGTACCATGTACAGGTGTGCAGTCATAGGTGAAGAGGGAGTAGAGGAGGGGGCTCAGCACACAGCCCTGCGGAACGCCGGTGTTCAGGGTGAGGGTTGAAGAGGTGTGCTTGTCTAACCTAACAGACTGGGGTCTGTTGGTTAGAAAGTCCAGTATCCAGTTGCAGAGGGAGGGGTCGATGCCCAGGTTACCGAGTTTGGTGATCAGTTTTGATGGTATAATGGTGTTGAAGTTTCAGTGATAGTTTCAAGCATGTTAAAATCAAAAGCCTTTCTGCCTCTTTAAACAAACCTTCAAACCTGATCTCCACTCTCTCTGCAACAACCCCGACTGGGTGATCAAACCTGCCGACAAGGGGGGTGCATTGGCAGCCTGGCGTGCTGATCTCTACCGGTCTGAGGCCAGGCGCTAACACTCAGACACCTCCTCCTACTCATCCTCGGACCATGACCCCACAGACGAGCACCAGGCCATTATCTCAAGAACCATCACTGGCTTCATCGCTTCTGGCTCCCTGCCCTCCCAAGCCTCCAACCTCATCGTTCCCCAGCCCCGCACGGCCCGCACGATCCAAAAACCTGACTGTCCAGGCAGACCCATTGTTTCTGCTTGTTCTTGTCCCACCAAACTTATTTCCACATATCTCGATTGCATCCTATGCACCCTGGTCAAATCCCTCCCTACCTATGTCCAAGACACCTCACACCGTCTTCGTCTCCTTCATGACTTTCGTTTTCCAGGCCCTCACTCCCTCATCTTCACCATGGATGACCATTCACTCTGCACCTCCATCCTCCACCAGGAGCGTCTTAAAGCCCTCCGTTTCTCCCTGGAACACAGAACCAACCAATCCCGGCTACTAATACTCTCCTCCGCCTTGCAGAGCTGGTCCTTACCCTCAACAACTTTTCTTTTGACTCCTCCCGTTTCCTCCAAATCCAAGGCATAGCCATGGGCCCCAGCTATGCCTGTCTCTTTGTAGGGTACATCGAACAATCCTTGTTCAAGGCGTACCGTGGCCCTATCCCTGAACTCTACCTCCGCAACATTGACGACTGCATTGGTGCTACCTCCTGCACCCATGCAGAACACACTGGCGTCATTCATTTCACCGCTAACTTCCGTCCGGCAATCAAATTCACCTGGACCATTTCCGACATCTCCCAATCATTTCTGGACCTCACTATCTCCATCACAGGTAACAGACTACTGACCGACATCTACTACAAACCCACTGACTCCCATGGCTATCTGGACTATACTTCTTCCCACCTTGCTTCATGTAAAACTCTATCCCCTACTCCCAATTCCTCTGTCTACGCCGCATCTGCACCCAGGATGAGGTGTTCCAAATCAGGGCATCGGATATGTCCTCATTCTTTAGGGAATGGGGGTTCCCCTCTTCGACTATAGATGAGGCTCTCACCAGGGTCTCCTCTATATCGCGTAAGTCCGCTCTCACTCCCCATCCCCCCACTCGTAACACGGACAGAGTCCCCCTTTCCTCACCTTCCACCCTACCAGCCGTCACATACAACAGATAATCCTCCGACATTTTCGCCACCTCCAACGGGATCCCACCACTGGCCACATCTTCCCATCTCCTCCCCTTTTGGGTTTCCGCAGAGACCGCTCCCTCCATAACTCCCTGGCCAATTCGTCCCTTCCCACCCAAATTGCCCCCTCCTCTGGTACTTTCCCTTGCAACCACAGGAAATGCTACACTTGTCGCTTTACCTCCCCCCTTGACTCCACCCAAGGACCCAAGCAGTCTATGCAGGTGAGGCAGAGGTTCACCTGCACCTCCTCCAACCTCATCTATTGCATCCGCTGTTCGAGGTGTCTACTGCTCTACATCGGTGAGACCAAGCGCAAACATGGTGATCACTTCGCTCATTTCGCATTAACCAACCTGATCAGTGGCTCAGCACTTGAACTCCCCCTCCCATTCCGAATCCGACCTTTCTGCCCTGGGCCTCCTTCGTGGCCAGAGTGAATCCCACTGCAAATTGGAGGATCAGCCTTCTCGCTCCCCCCCCACCCCCACATCAGTCTTAAGAAGGGTCTCAACCCGAAACGTCACCTATTCCTTCGCTCCATAGATGCTGCCTCACCCGCTGAGTTTCTCCAGCATTTTTGTCTACCTTCAAAACCTGATCAGCCTGTAAGTGAGGTGCACCTTTTTATTCAGTCCCTCAGAATCCCAATTTGTTAGTTGATGGTCAAATTCACACACTGAGGATACTTTACAGTACTCATCAACAAGTGATCTTGCAGCTTCATTCAGAATTTTTTTCAATGGGTTTTTATGTTGAGTGTCAATCGTAACTGTTCAAACTTCAAGAATGTATAGTAAGCTAAATCAAATGATATTTTAAGTGGTCAAGCAAAAAATAAAGCATGACATTTGTCTCAATGCAGCACATGAAACATACGGTGGAGGAAATTAACCTTTGAATTTAATATAACCAAACAAAAGGAGGTATACAGATTGTACAGAATTCATTAAGTAGAAACCACCAAAGAGTAACTTTTCTCCATGGTCTTTTGTGACCAGCGTTTCTCAGTATTCCAGTCATTGTATCATTATGAATCAAAAGAGACCATTCATCTCATTGTATCCATGTTGGTTCACTGCAGACCGTCGAATCAGTTCCACTCTCCTGTTTTTCTCCATTTCATTTGTCACTTTGGCAACTCTGTGTATTTCTGCTTCCATCATCATCACAAGGTGAATTCCACTTCATGTCATTCTCTGTTTATGAAGAAATAAATTCCCAAGGTTGTTCTTTGCTCATTACTTTGAATCTGCTTCTCCTGGTCTTGAACCATCCACTGATGGCACAGCTTCTCTCTGTTTGCCCATGGAAAACAACCCAGATTCTCTGGCCCAACCTTGCATTTGAAAACCCTTATCCCTGGATCCATTCGAATAAGTCTTTCCTGACTCTCTCCTGATTTCACATCCTTCCTGAGCTCAACTATTCATTTACAGATGTTTAACATAAGCTTCTTTAATTTTGTTTACTGTTTCTTAAATTGTGAAGCTCAGGATCCCAAGTCACTTCATCTTCAAATATTTCAGCACATATGCACCTTGGTGTCCAGGTCCTTCTGTTCATGCACTCCCTTTTATTTAATTTCATCTCAATCTTTGCTAAAGGCTATCATTTCACTCTTCTCCATTAATTTTAATGTACAACTCAATCAATCAGTTTATCTATATCCTGTTGCTGTCCTCTTCGATTTTTACCACATCTCCAAGATCAGCGCAATCTGTACATTTTACTCTAGATACCTATTATTAATGTCTCTATAAATATCTAGGTTCCCAGCAATAGCCCTTTGCTACATCACTGCCAACCAACTGCTGGTATGAGAGAAAATAGGGTGGCATGGTGGCGCAGCAGTAGAGTTGCTACCCGACAGCATCAGAGATCCGGGTTTGATCCTAACTACGCTTGCTTGTCTGTGTAGAGTTTGTTCCTTCTCCCAATGCCCTACATGGGTTTTCTCTGGGATCGCCGATTTCCTCCCATACTCCAAAGTCATACAGATTTGTAGGCTAATTGGCTTGGTATATTGTAAATTGTCCCTAGTGTGTGTAGGATAGTGTAAGAGTGTGGGGATTGCTGGCCAGCACAGACTCGATGGGCTGAAGGGCCTGTTTCCATGCTGAACTAAACTATGGATAACTGCATACACTACTCTCTGCTTTCTCCCCGCAAATCAAATCAATGCTTCCACTTTAAACTGCCATGTCTCGATTATATGTTCACCAGCTTTGTGTAAGAGACTTGTAAAGTACCTGCTGAAAAACCTTATAATCAACATTTGCTGCATTTCCATCAACCTGCTCTTTCTCTCCCTCATCAAACAATTTAATCAGGTTAGCCAAACAAATTGCCTTTAACAAACTGAACTGTTTCATCTTAATAGACTGCAACTATTGAGAATGCTAATGGAGTTCAAATGGGTAAATTATTTTATGCACTCTTATTTTAAACAGAATAATTAATTCTTAAAACACTGGGTGGCTCTTGCAGGAAAAATAATGGCATTATTAATACACAGGAAAGTTCAAGGAATTAAGTGATGTGGTGTCACATGTCAACAATAATGTGCACATAATTTGGATTTTTAACATAACATGCTATTCCAAGGAACATCAAAGGGCTTTTTCAAAGGAACTTTGATATTGAATCACGTAAAGAAATGTCAGGGCAGATGAACAAAAGATTGACCAAGCAGGTGGGTTTTAAGGAGTGTTTTAAAGGAGAAAACAGAGGCAGAAAGTCTTAAAGGCAGGAATTGCTTTCCTATGGTGGTGATTCAGAGACGGTCAAGGAGCCAGAATTGAGGAAGCACGATTATAACACAGAATAATATGACTGATGAAGCTCACAGAAGTTCATAAAATAGGGTCATTGGAGGTGGGGGAGCTGTTGAAAACAAGCAGGAGAATTGTAAACTTGAAGCTTTCCTTAACCAGATAACAGATTGAATATTATTAAAACCATGAGAACCAAACTCATGCACGGAATGGCAGCATTTGAAGAGTTTAGTCTTATTCTTGCCAGTATTCAATTTTTGTGAGATGTTTAGACAATGACAAATATTAGTGTTTGTGCATTGTTTGCTCCTTTCTCTCAATGCAGTCTGTTATCTCTCTATTTGATTGTTGTTCATTCCATATAAATCACCCTCATTTCGTCTTGCATTTGTCTGTTTCTTGTTTCTTTGTACTAATTGGTTAAGAAAATAATCTGTTGGTCCCGTTTACTTAAGTCCCTGATATCCTATTATCTCATTATACTGTTATAACTTTGTACTTGCAGCAAACCATTGTGTGAAATTAATTTCAACCTGTATTTTGCTGGAAAGATCCAAGTATACATACTTTGCAGTGCTCCATTCTAGCAAGATCAAGCCCCCTTTGATAAATAGAACTCAGTCCAGGTAACATCCAACTGTCACCACACATGGGTCGAATCAATCAGATGCTGTAGCCCTCAGCAGCTGGGAAATCCCTTAAACCCTTTGTTGATTCTGATTCACCAGTAAACGAAATAACAACATGTCTAGTTTCTTCCAGTGACCCAAGTATCATTTTTTTTACAGTGCAGATTTAAGCAGGTTGACCAAAAGCGTGAATAGCCATTCAGATATCGGCTGCAGTCTCACTATCATCAATTGACTGTAACTTCTAGGTATCAGACATAACCAACAATCTTTATACAGAGAAAAACATGCCATTAATTAATTTTCAGTGCCTGTTTTGTTAGTCATTGCATATCGTTCATTGTTTATTTTTGAGTCATTTGGATAATTCCAATTCAATAAAATTGATTGCACAGAATTTTCACATTTATTTAATAACAAAGATATTTAAAACCATTTCAAATTTAAATTATTGAAAATGGAAAATTTAACTGCTGCTCATATAATTTCTTTTACCAGCATTACTGTGTTTTTATTATTTCATCTCAAAAAAGATTCTCATAGTAAAATCTGATAACCTTTTCATGCAGATTGTTGCACTGATTTTTTTTTCTCCACTCATTGTATTTTTCATAAATGTCTTTCATAATAAGCATGTTTGTCGCTTCTGTTGGAATATAATTGCCTGTCAATGTGGCAATCATAATGGGCTATCGTTAGAAAATAATCTTGGAAAAAGATTATTATGTGTTCTTACATTTGAATAACACAACGTATTGCTGCTGGGTCATTTCTATGAAATTCTAAATGTAGCACAAAAGAAAGTTGGTGCATCTTTTTTTAACATCTTCTGCAACTGAGAGTTGAACGTCATCCTGCAAACATGAGTGTGTTGCAGCAGGAAACACACAAATTCCCCACACAACCCTAAGTATGTCCTACTTTCCCACTTTTGGATTTGGGAGAGGTGTGACAATGAGTCAGCGGACTCCAGGACAACATTTTAAACGTGTATTGAGACTGGCAGCTTCCTATTAAATGGAGACACAAGAGACCACAGATGCTGGAAACTAGAACAACAAATAATCTGCTGAATGAACATAGAGGGTCTGGCTGCTGCTTGACGAAGGTGAAAGTGGCAAAGTGTAAAGGAGATGTACAGGGCATGTGTTTTATTCAGAGAGTGGTAGTTGCCTAGAACATGCTACCGAGAGTGGTGGTGGAAGCAGATATGATGAGGGCATATAAGAGGCTTTTGGAAAGGCTCAAGGATATGCAGGGAATGGAGGGATATGGATCATGTGCAGGTAGAGATTAATTTAACTTGGCATCATGTTTGGCCGGTCTGATCGGCCGATGGTCCTGTACCTCAGTTGTATTGGTCTATGATCTATGATGAACCTCTGAGTTGTCTATCGCTGCAACTTCTAATTTAACTTGCTTTAACAGTGGCCGACTGGATTCCTCAGATTTGATGAACGGCAGGCAGCTGAGGAAAAGTCTCTTCAAGTGGAAGGCAATTATAAACTGCATTGAGCAAGCAGCTTATAATTGGGGAATGGGGAAAATAATGCTATAGCCCCCGCAGTCTGTGCGCACTCCCTGTCAGATGTCCTCCTGTGGTCAAGAATCTCTCCTCCACTGCACATGTGACCACATAAGTGTGAGCTTCCAATCAGTCTGAACCCAGGTGGGCATCCATTGAGGAGAAAAAATGCACATGGTGTATTGAAAGCACTGAGAAGAAAGGCGGGATTTTATGTTTCCCCCATCTGAAACTGGCTACCATCCCAGCAACAACACTATCCAGAATCACCACAGCTCCATATAACCTGTGCGAGCATTCCCTATTTGAATGCGTACAATGTGCTGGAGGAACTTAGCAGGTCAGGCAGCATCTCTGCAAAATGTGGATAGGTTCTTTAAGGGACAGAAGTTTAGGGGTAACATGAGGGGGAACTTCTTTACTCAGAGAGTGGTGGTTGTGTGGAATGAGCTTCCAGGGAAGGTGGTGGAGGCAGGTTCGTTTTTATCATTTAAAAATAAATTGGATAGTTATATGGACGGGAAAGGAATGGAGGGTTATGGTCTGAGTGCAGGTATATGGGACTAGGGGAGAATACGTGTTCGGCACGGACTAGAAGGGTCGAGATGGCCTGTTTCCGTGTTGTAATTGTTATATGGTTATATGGTTATATGGTTAACATGGACAGGTGATGTTTTGGGTCGGGACCCTTCTTCAGACAACTGAATGTCACCTATCCATGTTTTCCAGAGATGCTGCCAGAGTTACTCCAGCACGTTGTGTCTTTTTTTTCAGTAAACTAGCATCTGCAGTTGTTTATATGCACCATTTTAATGATTGCCCTGTTAAATAGTTAAATGCTGGAGTAATATAGCAGGTCAGGCAGAATCTCTGCAGAACATGAATTTCTTTTTCGGGTTGCTACTATTTTTCTGACTGATTATGGTGGGTGGGGAAAGAACCTCGAAGAGAGGCAGGGGGTGGACAAAGCATGGCACGTGAGTGGTGGATACAGGTGAGGGGGATGGCAGATGGTTAGACAAATGCCAGAGGAGAAAAAAAAAGTGTGAGGTAAGAATAGGAGGTATGAATTGTAAAGCCTGAGGGAGGAAAACAGGTGAAGGGGATGAGGGGAGGCTCTCTCCCCCTCACTCCCCCTCTCTTCCCCTCTCTCCCTCTCTCTCTGTAGATGGGCATGTTGTTTGGCATGGGCAAGTTGGCAGAAAGGCTTGTTTGCATGCCGTATGACTATGATTTTATTTTGTAAACAACGCCTCCCTATACCATGAAATACATTGAAATATGTGGTTACGTATATTTCCTCGAGAGTTAACCATTAATTTTATGGGGGGTTTTTAAAGTTACTAACTTTAATTGTTTTAATGCCAGCATTATAACTGCACTCAAAATTGGCTGAGATTTATGAACCAATTTTTTCCATCTTCTCTTTTCCATGATTAATTTGGACATCTAGAAAGTAATTCAATTTACTGTTTGTTTGTACAGGGAGCATTCCATCATTCTGTAATCTTTTATATAATCCAAATTATAATTCAATAGAAGGAGGTGTTAACTCCTAATGTATACACAACTCCTCTATAATTGAATCTGAACATTACTGATTATGTGATTTTAAATACCCTGTCTGTGCAAGCTAAATTGACATTCTCAAAAATGCCAGTTGATTTTTGCAGATTCATCGTAAAATCTTGTCTGAAGCCAGATTGACTGTTCCCTCCCAAAAGCACAAATATCATCACAATGATTTTGTTCCAAGTAGCTCACCTTCTTGGTTTGAATACGTATCAATGCCCCATAATTGCATCATTTCAAAACTCATGAAGTCCTCATCTAGCCTGTTGAGATCACCTCAACTGTATTGACAAGGTTGTGGCTCATCAAGGGGAAATTTGGCTCAGGCAATAACTGCCGACTTTGCTAGAGACAGTCAAAGGGACATACAACATGGACACAGGGCCTTCAGTCCAGCTCATCCATACCAACCAAAATGCCCCATCTTAACAAGTCCCATTTGCCCACATTTGGCCTATATCTTTCCTATTCCTAAACCTTTCCTATTCATCTGCCTATCCATGTGTCTGATGCAGTATCTGCCTTAACTCCCTCCTCTGGTAGTTCATTCCATCTACCTGCAACCCCTAAGGTTCATATTAAATCTTGCCCCTCTCACCTTAAACCTGGTTTTTGATTCTCCTACCCTGGGCAAAAGATTTCCCAAGACACAAAATTAAAAGGAATTCTACATGAGTAATGCTCAAGCAGCCGTAAGTACCAGAGGAAAAAGTTGTTATTCACAATCATCGTCTTGTCAAAATCTAGTAAAATCTTTTCATTGATGAATCCAGTAGATGTCAGTGATAATAAACATATAATACCATGTTATATTTGCAGTACAGTAGCAGGAATATGAGCTCAGAAGATTCATTGTTGATGTTTGTACTCCGTGTACACATTCTCCTACCTTTTGAACTTCATGATCACAGCCAACTGTGACTCTTGTCAGCAGTCATGGGGTACGTTTAAGTCAAGTCAAGTTGAGTTTCTTGTCATATACTCAAGTACAGTGAGGTACAGGTACAATGGAAAATCTTGTTTACAGCAGCTTCACTGTCACTAAGACCCAGACTGTAAAGAAGCGTCATCAACACACTGTGTCTTTACTTCACTTTATTCATACTGTAACATACATTGCTGCACTAGCTGTACGTGGTCTGTCACGGGAACTAGAGAGAGATCAGTGGGTGGGGAGGTTGTAATTATACTTGTGATATGGGGCGTGGTTAGTAGTGGTGAGGTCACTATGTTAAAGGTACATGCACATATCATCTACATCCTTCCCCTTAGAAACAAAAGGCAACAAGGTAGTGACAGGGCGACCACGTCTCATGCGCTATGAACAGTTACGCAAAGTCGCCATAACGGACAGGCGGCTTGACAACACGTCCCGACCGGGTTCGCATCTCGCCATCTCCCCTCCCTGCAGGAAGAAAAGGAGCAGGTGCAGGTGCAGGTGCAGGTTACCGAACCGGAACGAGGGATCCGGGAGGGGATGGAGAAGACGGAGAAGAAGGAGGGGACGCGGGCGCAGCAGCGGGCACACGGGCAGGCGATGGAGGATGAGCCGGGGGAGAAGTCGGCTGATAGAGCTGAGAAGGCAGGGACCGAGGCATGCGAGGAGCGGCGGGTGGAGTGGGAGACTGCAGCGGCGGAGCAAAAGTGTCCGCGGGCGGTGGTGGAGGCTCGTTGACAAGCCGCAGGTGCTGGCGGGACCGGCGGTAAATGGTGCCGTCATGGTTGACCAGATAGGACCGAGGCGAACCTGCGGAGCCGACGACGGTGGCGAGCCTGGAGTGACCGGAGGGGGACTGCATTCGGACAACTTGACCGGGGAAGAGACGCGGGAGGGGACGGCAGGACTTATCGTGGGAGCGCTTCTGGATCTTGTGCTTAAGGGCAATGCGCTCCTGGACAGCAGCGGGCTTGAGGACGGAGGGCACGAGGGAGTGCTGGGCCACCGCCTTGTTGTGCGAGACATGAGTTGCTGCGCAGGGGAGCCCATGGCAGGGTCACGGGAGATGTTGCGAAGGTTAAGGAGGGCAAGGCAAAAGTCAGAGTGAGACAATCGACAATGTTCCAGCAAGTCTTTAGCACTGCGGACTGCGCGCTCTGCCAGGCCGTTGCTCTGCGGGTACTCCGGGCTGCTGGTGTAGTGGCAGAAATTCCAGCTGGCCGCGAAATCCTGAAACTCGGCGCTCGTGAACTGGCTGCCATTGTCCGACTGCAGGCTGGCCGGGGAGCCGAAGGTAGCGAAGTGGCGGCGCAGCTTCCCGATAACGGCCGAAGACGTGAGGGAGCGCAGCTGGTCAACTTCGAACCAGCTGGAATAAGAGTCGACAAGGACCAGGAAGTGCTTGCCACGCCACTCGAAAATGTCAGTGGCAACCGCCATCCAGGGCAGCTCGGGAGCAGGCTGCTGCAGAAGCGGCTGTCGTTGCTGGTGGGGAGCGAGACTGTTACAGGTGGAGCAGGCGGAGACCCTCTCCCGGATGTACTGAGCCATACCGGGCCAGTAGAACTGGCTCTGAGCGTGAGACAAAGTGGCCTCGGCCCCAGGATGACCACGGTGGGCGGCCTGAAAATAGTGGTCGTGCAGTGCAGTAGGCACAACAACCTTGTGTCCCTTCACAACCACGCCGTCGTGCAGCACGAGCTCATCACGGACCAGGAAGTAGGGCACGGCACCTGCCGGCAAAGCGGAGCGACGGTCTGGCCAGCCCTGCTGGATGACGGCTGCAAGCTGTTGCAGGGCGGGATCCTTGGCAGTGTGCTGGACCAGGGACTGCATTTGCTGTGAAGGTACAATATTGACATTGAGCACCATCAAGTCAGACATTTCATATGGGTGGCTATCGGTGGACGTTAGCAGTGCGCGGGACAGCGTGTCGGCCACGAACATGTCCTTGCCTTTGCGATAGACAATCTCGAACGTAAAACGCTGGAGCTGGAGCTGTAGCATCATGCGCTGCAACCAGGATGAGGCAACATGGATCGGCTTGTTGAGGATGGTGACCAGCGGCTGGTGGTCGGTCTCGATGGTGAAAGTGTTGCCCAGGATGTAGTCCTTGAACTTGGAGCAGGCAAATACCACAGCCAGCAACTCCTTCTCTATCTGAGCATAGCGCTGCTCGGCAGGGGTCATGGTGCGGGACGCGTAGGAAACAGGCAGCTGCAGGCCATCGTGGAGCTGTAGACAAGCGGCACCAAGACTGAACTGGGAGGCGTCGCAGGTGATGACGATGGGATGCTGTAGGTCGAAAAATTTGAGCGTGGGGGTGCTGACCAGCCTGGACTTCAGGACGTCAAAAGCTCTCTGGTGTTGAGGGAACCAGGCCCAGGCAGTGTCCTTCTTAATCAACTCCCTCAGTGGCGCGCTCAGCTCGCTGAGGTCGGGGATGAACATCCCCAGGTAATTAACCATGCCCAGGAAACGCTGCAGGCTGGGCGCGTCAGTAGGTGAAGACATTCCGGAGATGGCAGACGTTTTCTGCGGGTCGGGCTTTAGCCCCGAGGCTGTAAAAACATGGTCCACATAAGTGACCTCCGGGACGCGGAATCGGCACTTCTTGGGGTTTAATTTGAGGTTAATCTTCCGGGCCAGGTCCAGGACTTGGAGGAGGTGGAAGTCGTGCTCAGCAACATCCTTACCGTAGACCAGGATGTCGTCAACGATGATGGCACATGGTAGACCGGCAAACAGTTGCTCCATTGTCCGCTGGAACACCTCGCTGGCAGAGTTGATCCCAAATGGCATTCGGAGGAACCGGAACCTGCCGAAAGGGGTACTGAAAGTTGTCAGGTAGGAGGACTGCTCATCAAGCGGTATCTGCCAGAAGGAACTCTTGGCATCGAGAACGGAAAAGATTGTGGCCGGGCCAACCTGTGCAGCGACGTCCTCTACTGTTCGCATGGGGTAGTGCGGGCGTTTGATGGCGAGGTTCAGGTCCTTGTGGTTGATGCAAATGCGTATTTCGCTTTTGTCCTTTTTCGCGGCAACAACCATAGTGGAGACCCACCGGGTGAGTTCGCTCACCTCTTTCAGGATGCCCATGGTAACCATGTCGTGCAGCGTCGAATCAACTTTATCCTTCATGGCGAAGGAGACGCGGAGTGGCGGACGGATGACTGGCTCGACATTGCGGTCGACAACAATCTTGTAGTTGCAGGGCAGCTTGCCCAGCTCGTCGTCAAAGCGGTCCGGATATTCGATCAGGGGGTTCATAAGGGTCTGCACCTGGTTGATGTCACGGTGGAAGGAGACCAGGCCCAGGTCTTGGCAAGCTCGGATGCCCAACAGGGTGATGCAGTTTGAATCGAGCAGATAAAAAGTGAGGGGCCGAGAGGTCTCCAGTATCTTGCAGTGCAGAGTTGCCTTCCCCACAGGAACAAGCACGCCTCCCCCATAGGCATGCAAAAGGGAGCGATCAGACGTGACTTGCTCATTAGTTCTTATCTTCCTGAAAAGGCTTGTTGACATTACATTTACGACCGCCCCCATGTCGATTTTCGCGGAGAAGGTCGAGTTGTTCACAGTTACACGAACTGAAGGGTCCGTTATCAGAGCAGGTGCATCCAACAGTGAAAATATGCTGGTCTCCCCCTGGGAGGAACTCGAGTCAGACATAGGGCGTTCGTCAGGCTGGTACTGGGAACCAAGCGTGCTATCAGCTTGCTCCAAATTGTTTAACATACGCCGTGGAGCAGCAACAGGCTTCCCACGGGAACGACAGGCAGCAGAGAAATGGTTCAATTTTCTGCAGAAGTTACACATTTTACCCAAGGCGGGGCACACATTGAATTGATGAGAGGCAAAGTTACAATTGGGGCACCGCTGCGGGTTGCTTCCCCTGGGAGCAGTGGGTCCCCGTTGTCGTGGCGGGCCCGTGTTCCGCCGACGGCCAACAACACTGGCAAAGTTAATATCGTGATCAGCCGGTGACACCGCCAAGGTGACAGCTTCGGCCATACGGCAGGCGTGTATAGCCTCGTCAAAGGACAGGTCGGGCTTGCGTAAAAGTTCAGCCCTCAGCTTATCATCGCGTAGACCATAAACCAGAATGTCCCTGGTCAGTTCATCGGGGGTCAGCGTGTCAAGGCGGCACCGCCTGGCCAGGTGTCGCAGCGCAGCGACATAATTATCAATGGATTCACCTGGGTTCTGACGCCGCCCGAACATTTTAAAACGCTCTAAGATGCAGTTAGAGGGGATGTCGCACATCGCGGTAAACTTAGCTATTAAACATACCGGGTCCTGAGCAGTTTCACCCGCAGCGTAGACGAATGAGTCAGACCGTTCCACGGCATCGGGACCAGCCAGGTTGAGAAGCAGAGAAGCTTTGACCTCGGGGGTGGCGGCAGGATGAGCGATTGTGACATAGTGGTCGAAGTCACGTCTAAAGACATCCCACCGATGGGCAATGTCTGAATCGAAGACAAGCACATCGGGCTTGCGGCAAGAAGTGGCCATAACGAGGAAACAGAGAAAGGGGACGGGGAACTGGGTCAAAAGTAAATAAACAACCGATAAACAGGAGGCGCAAGGGTAAGATCTATGACACCATGTAAAGAAGCGTCATCAACACACTGTGTCTTTACTTCACTTTATTCATACTGTAACATACATTGCTGCACTAGCTGTACGTGGTCTGTCACGGGAACTAGAGAGAGATCAGTGGGTGGGGAGGTTGTAATTATACTTGTGATATGGGGAGTGGTTAGTAGTGGTGAGGTCACTATGTTAAAGGTACATGCACATATCATCTACACAGACAAACACACAAAAATATTTATGCATGAATAAAATATAAGTTGCATATAAAATGTTCTAAAAGAAAGATTGTGCAACAAAAATAAGACATCAGTATAAAAGCACATTTAGAAAAATAAGTCCTTGGTAGTGCAATGGGGAGGCTGTAGTGTTTCTTATCGAGGTAGGTTGAGAGTTGTGCTGATTGGTTCAAGAACCTGCTCGTTGTAGGAAAGTAGATGTTATTGAACCTGGCAGTGGGACTTCAGGCTTCTATACCACCTACCTAACGGTAGCAAAGAGAAGAATGCATGGCCCAGGTGGTAGGGATCCTCGATGATAGATGTCACCTTCTTGAGGTATCAATTTATGTAGGTGTTTATGATGGAGGGGGAGGGCTGTGGCCAACCTGACTGAGTCTACCGCACTCTGCGGCCTCCTGTGTTCCTGTGTATTAGAATGGCCATACCAGGTCATGATGCAACCAGCCAGGATACTTTCTACAATACATATGTAGAAGATTCAGAGACATGCCAAACCTCTTTAAACTTATTAAAGGAGCTGACATGCCTTCCTCATGGGCACAGGACAGGCCATACAAGATGTTAACTTCCAGGAATTTGAAACTGCTAACTCGCTCCTCCACTGACCCATGAATGAAAACTGGCACGTGGTTCCCCAACTTCCCCCAGCTGAAGTCAACGATTAGTTCCTTGGCCATTGACGTTGTTGTTCTGGCACCATTCAACCAGGTGTTCTATCTCTCTCCTGCAAACTCCAAATGTTTTCATTGGTGAATTGGGTCAGGATGACCCCAACTCTATCTAATCCACAAAAGATGGAGACAAAATGCTGGAGAAACTCAGCAGGACAGGCAGCATCTCATGAGAAGGAATGGGTCTGAAGAAGGTTCTCAAACCAAAACGTCACCCATTCCTTCTCTTCAGAGATGCTGCCTGTCCCGCTGAGTTATTCCAGCATTTTGTATCTGTTAATCTTCAGTGTAAACCAGCATCTGCATTTCCTTCCTACACATTCTATCTAATCCACAGCCGATGGGTTTACCCATCATGGTGTCCCCACTTTAGTTATTGTTCTGAGTTTACATATGCATTGAATACATCTAACTTTGTGGATGTGAACATTCTGTAGGCATTATATTGAGCGGGGTTACTGCAGACTTGATCACATGTACATCTGGTAATGTATCTATAGTAGCCATTTTTTTCTATTAACATATATTTTCCCACATTTGATTTACATAAAATAGATAAAATCATATGTTGTAGATATATATAAAAATAATCCTTGTGAAGAATTTCCATTTTCATCAAATTATTTTCCATTTCACATATAATTAAGTGAAATGTCACACATTAGTAAGGAAGCTGCAAAATTTTTAAAATAATCATTTGGGGAAACACCCTAATTTCATGGCTGGTTGAAATTTCCATTGATCTCACACTTTTGAAAAAGTGTATATTTTTAACAATGTTTCCATTTTCACTGTGATAAAAATTATCTTCCTATGCTGCCTCTGCAACAGCCAAGAGCAGCAGGAGAAGGAAAGGGTATGTATTTATAGAGTCTGAGAGATACAGCACAGTAATAGAGGTCCTTCGGCCCACTGAGTGTGCAGTAACCATCAAGCACCTATTTTTACATAAATCCGATTTTATCCATTTTATTCACCCCGCGCTCCCATCAACTCATCCCCTCATCTTAGATTCTATGACTCACCTCTACACACTAAGGCTAATTTTCTGTGGCCAATTAACTGACCATCATAGGTACATGGGGAAAGCCAGCATACCCAAAGGAAACCAATGTAGTCACAGGGAGAACATGCAAACTCCACACACAGACAGGAGCAGTGAGCTGTGAGGCAGTAACTTCATTTGCTATGCCACTGTGCTACATCTACAGAGTATCTTCCCTGATTGTGGGACTCTACTAAATGCTTTGCAACCAACAGTTACCTTTGTTTTACTACATAATGCCCAAAATAGGAGGCAGTGTAGACGCAGGAAGATCCCACAAAGAACGTTGAGATGAATGATCAGGCAAACTGGTTCATTGATTTTGATTCTGGAATAGAAAGTGATAATGAGACATGGAGAACTTCCCTGTTGTTTAGAAACATAGAAAACATAGAAAAATAGGTGCAGGAGTAGGCCATTCGGCCCTTCGAGCCAATACCGCCATTCAATATGATCATGGCTGATCATCTAAAATCAGTACCCCGTTCCTGCTTTTTCCCCCATATCCCTTGATTCCTTTAGCCCTAAGAGCTAAATCTAACTGTCTCTTGAAAACATACAGTGAATTGGCCTCCACTGCCTTCTGGCAGAGAATTCCACAGGCTCACAGCTCTCTGGGTGAAAACGTTTTTCCTCATCTCAGTCCTAAATGGCCTACCCCTGGTTCTGTTTAGCAAAGACATTGGGATCCAGTTTTTATTAATCATTCATAAGGCCATTACTTGTTGTCCATCCCTACTTAGGAAGGCAGCGGTGAACCAGCATTTGAACTTTAGTTTTGTTTAGAGATACAGCGTGGAAACAGGCCATTCGACCCACCTGAGTCCGTACTGCCCACCGATCATTCATACACTGGTTATATCCTACACACTAGGATTTACAGAAGCCAATTAACCTACAAACCAGCATGCCTTTTGGAATGTGGGAGGAAACAGGAGCACCTGGAGAAAACTCTCGTACTCACAGGGAGAATATGAAAACTCCATACTGCTGGCATCCGTAGTCAGGATTGAACCCGGTTTCTCTGGTGCTGGAAGGCAGTAACTGTGCCACTGTGCCACCCACTTTTTACAAACACTCACCTGTGGGTTAGAATGATTCAATTTAAGCTAAAAGCAGAAATTACTACAATTACTTTGCAGGTCAGGCACCATCTGTGGAATGAAAAATGTGAGCTGATGTTACAGTATACAATTAACTGACTGACCTGCGGTCAACAACGTTGCATCAGAACTGCATCATACGAATTTTAAAAATTGAATGGGTTCTTATCTGAAATTGTTGAATTCAATGCTGAGTGTTTAGGGCTCTGGCATGCCATGAGGGAAGATGAGATGCTGTGCCTTGAGTTTATAGTGGGCTTTATTGAAGCAGTGAATGCGGCCATAGACAGGGATGTTAAATTAGGGGTGAGAGTAGGATGGAGAATTCAAGTGAAAAAATTGGAAGTTTAGGGTCGTTCTTACTGATTGAATGGATGTATCCTTCAAAACGGTCACTCAATCTACATTTGGCTTCACCATGGAGAAGGCCACATTATTACTCAAGAGTGGAGCAGCATCTCATCGCTGAGTAGCTGTGCAAGTATAGTAATATCCTGAGGTTTCTGGAGCAGGGTTCAGCCTGTGGTGCCCCATTTCAGCAATGAGAGCATAATGACTGTTTCTGTTCATAGGTTCGTAAGTTCATGTCAGAGGAGTAGAATTAGGCCAATCAGCCCATCGAGTCTGCTCCACCATTCAATCATGGGAGTCCAGAACCTGGGGCCACATTTTTTTGAAGAATAAGGAGTAAGCCATTTAGAACGGAGACGAGGAAACACTTTTTCTCACAAAGAATGGTGAGTCTATGGAATTCTCTGCCTCAGAGGTGGTGGAGGCAGGTTCTATGGATGCTTTCAAGAGAGAGCTAGATAGGGCTCTTAAAAATATTGGAGTCAGGGGATATGGGGAGAAGGCAGGAACGGGGTACCGATTGGGGATGATCAGCCATGATCATATTGAATGGCGGTGCTGGCTCGAAGGGCCGAATGGCCTACTCCTGCACCTATTGTCTATTGTCTATTTTCCATTGACCTATCTTTCCCTCTCAACCCCTTCTCCTGCCTGTGCCAATCTGTGCTCAAGTTGTTCTCGTCCTCTCTTCCTACTGCGGAAATTCTTGCTTCATGAAGTAAACTGATTAATAATCTGAAGTGTACCTTCCGGGTTATTCTGCTGGTAAATCACGTGGTTTTAGTTGGTTAAAATTCAGTGGGTTTCTAGTGCACAGTTGGCAGTTGCAATGCCTTGAATACTAACACCTGTAACCATGCTCAGTAAACTTCAATACACAAGGTTTTGTTTGAACAGAGCGCGTTTCTTTTCTGTATCAGTTAGAAATGTGTTGCTGTAAATTATTATCAGCTTTGTTGTGTGGGCAGTTAAATATGGTGATAGGTTATTATCTGTTTGATGCCTGAAAAAAAAATGTTGACAGAAAAATCACTGAGATTCCAATGCACATTCCTTCCAATGTTCAACCTTTTTGTTATAGACTTTGCTTCAGTTTTTAATCAAAGAAACATTTCTCGTTTGGGATGAATCATTTCCTTACAGTGGGAGAAACTGAATTGGATGTTTACATATTTCATGCATTAATCCCATTCCAGGCTCTCTGCTCCACGTCAATCATTCCAGTTTGTCATTCCACCCTCTCCCTGTATTTTCTCCACTCTCACATTCTTCCACTTACCCTGCCTCTCACTGTTACAGTTATGCACTGTAAGTGAGTTAAGGTCTTATTTCCACATGTATTGGTTTTGTTGAGGTCAGGTTAACACAAGATGAAATAAGCAAATAACCAGATAATAATATTTTCTCAACTAATCAAAGATCATAAATATTAAATGTTCTGTTTTACAGTCTTCAATACTTCCTGGATACAAGTTCTCAAAACAGCAGAGGTTGGCAGGAGATCTATTAGACATTGCTAAAATTATGAGGCTTCGTTTGGGTAGAAAGTCTGAATATTTTTCCTGGGGTGGAAATGTTAAATACTAGACACCATAACTTTAAAGTGAATGTTTAAAGGAGATGTGCAGGGCACGCTTTTTTATACATCAAAAGCAGTAGGGGCCTTGAATGCACTACCAGGGAGATCATAGTCATACATCGTGGAAATTAGTCCTTTGGCCCAACTTGCCCACACTGACCATCTTGTCCCATCTACATTAATCTCACCTGCCTGCGTTTGCCCCATATCCCTCTAAACCTATTCTATCCATGTACCTGTCTAAAGTTTCTTAAATGTTGTGATAGTACCTGCTTCAACGACCACCTCTGGCAGCTCGTTCCTTATACCCATCACCCTTTGTATCAAAAAGTGACCCCCTCAGGTACCTATTTAATTTTTCCCCTCTCACCAATAAAGGTATTCAATTCAATTCAATTCAAAACATTTTTGACAGAAAAATCACTGAGATTCCAATGCACATTCCTTCCAATGTTCAATCTTTTTGTTTTAGATTGTGCTTCAGTTTTTAATCAAAAAAATATTTCTCACTTAGGAGAAATCATTTCCTTACTGTGGGAGAAACTGAATTGGATGTTTACATATTTCACGCATTAATCCCATTCCAGGCTCTCTGCTCCACATCATTCATTCCAATTTGTCATCCCACCCTCTCCCTGTATTTCCTCCCCTCCTACATTCTTCCACTTACCCTGCCTCTCACAGTTACAGTTGTCCACTGTAAGTGAGTTAAGGTTAACTTTTATTTCCACATGTATCCAAGTTCCACATGTATCCACACGCAACATCTCCAAGATTTGCGGATGACACGAAGCTGGGGGGCAGTGTTAGCTGTGAGGAGGATGCTAGGAGGCTGCAAGGTGACTTGGGTAGGCTGGATGAGTGGGCAAATGCATAGCAGATGCAGTATAATGTGGATAAATGTGAGGTTGTCCACTTTGGTGGCAAAAACAGGAAAGTAGACTATTATCTAAATGGTGGCCGATTAGGAAAAGGGGAGATGCAACGAGACCTGGGTGTCATGGTACACCAGTCATTGAAAGTAGGCATGCAGGTGCAGCAGGCAGTGAAGAAGCGAATGGTATGTTAGCATTCATAGCAAAAGGATTTGAGTATAGGAGCAGGGAGGTTCTACTGCAGTTGTACAGAATATTGGTGAGACCACACCTGGAGTATTGTGTACAGTTTTGGTCTCCAAATCTGAAGAAAGACATTCTTGCCTTAGAGGGAGCACAGAGAAGGTTCACCAGACTGATTCCTGGGATGTCAGGACTTTCATATGAAGAAAGACTGGATAGACTCGGCTTGTACTCGCTAGAATTTAGAAGATTGAGGGGGGATCTTATAGAAACTTACAAAATTCTTAGGGGGTTGGACAGGCTAGATTCACCTCGTTCAATTGTAAATTGTCCCTATTGTGTAGGATAGTGCTGGTGTACAGGGATTGCTGGTCAGTACAACCTGGGTGGGTCGAAGGGCCTGTTTAAAAGCTGTACTTCTAAAGTCTAAAATATGTTCCAGTGATGGTGGAGTAGCAGTGCTAGAGAGTGTTTGATCCTCTGGTATTGCAGGAAACATGCAGGTTTGGAAGTATCTGCTTCAAACTAGCCTTGCTTGACAAATATGGTATTTGATAATCATGGCAAATAGTTCCTCAAGTATTTGATAACTATGGCATATAGTTTCTCAAGCGTTAGTCGAGCATTTGCCTGAGGCCGGAAGTGGACTGCAGTCATGATGACAGAGGCATGTAGAATAGATGGCACTTCACTGCTATATATTGCGGGAGGGGGAAGGGGCAGAAGTTGGAAAAGACCACAATGTCCAAGGCAGATGCCGCTGTCTCTCCCTTTCCTCAATGACACGATGGATCAAGAAAACTTCAGGCGGGAGAACCGAATCAGGAGATCTGAGGGTGCCTTGTCTCTGTAAAACAGTATTCTCTCATATCCTTTTGGCAAAGCAACCTTGCACTTCAGTCTTATTTTCCAGGTACTGCACATTGGCCAAGTGGATGCTAGGGAATGGAGGGAGGTGGTTATTTGCATTGTGCTTCTTTGTTACATAGAAGACCCCCTTGTGACCATGTTTCTTGGCACAATGGAGGCCATCCAGTTTTCCAGGCAACATATTAATTGTGCCTGTGTCATGGAGTCAGGATCTCCATGTCTGCCAGGTGATCGTAAGATCGCTCATTTATCTAAATCATCTGGAAGCCTGTTAGTTGCTGTGCCATTCTTCTGAACGTTAAGAGTTTAAAATGGATATATTTAAGATTATCCTGCCCAACTGCAGGCAAAATGGTGCTACTCTCCATTGCCATTCTTATTATCACTCCCACTTAATGTCGCCTAAACCGGTCAAGCAAGCCTTTCAATAGTTAGAAGGACAGCTTTGCAGAACATGTCCAATAATCTTCAAGGAGCAAAGCATGAGAAATAAGATTGGCTTTTCTGCCATTGCACATATCCCGAGAACAATAAATGAGAAAAGTAGATAAAGACACTAACATTTTCAGATGCAAACTGGATTTTGTGAAGAGAGACAGATGTACAATATACATTGATCTGTAATACTGAATCTGTATAGGCAGCAATTTCCTATGGGAAAGATATTGGCGTAATGTAGTAAATATTTCTTAAGAGACTGTTTGGTGTGAGGTGAATCAATCAGGCAAATTTCTTTTTAATATTTGGATTTTCTTTAGAGCTGAAGAAATGAATGGATGAACTAATAGGTGAATTCACAGTAATGGAACAATGAGATGAAAAGGTTGCAATAAACTCAATACTATATTGTGAGGGAACAAAAGACATTTTTCTGCAATAAGCAGTGAAACTTTAGAATGTGCTGCAATAAGTCTTGCCACTTCAATATTTATCAAATACAAGTGGTTGAGCTAGAATAGAGCAAATGGCCTTTTCCTAATCTGTTAGTTTAAATGCATTGGTGAAATATACGTGAAATATCTTACTTTGGCATTTCAAGTTATTGTTCTGCAAGGCAAAGTTGTACCTATTCAGTCTGATACATTAATTGTCCTTAGGTTTTCTTACCACTGGAAAGGCTATTATTAACCTCCATTGCTCAGTTGCCAAGTTGAGTAGCATCCTGGGCCACTTTAGAGGACAAAATAAAAAAGGCCACCGCAATGGTGTGGGACTAGGATTGCATCTCAAATCTGATTGGACTAGAATGATGCGCTATCTTATAAAGGTAATGGAACAGTAGTTGGCAATTCAGCCCCGCAAGCCTACACCAGAACATAGTACACAGTAACAGATCCTTTGGCCCATAATCTCCATGCTGAACATGTTGCCAAGTTTTTTTTATGTTTGTTTTTTGGAGATACAGTGCAGAAACAGGCCTTTGTCCCACCGTGTCCACACCGACCACACCGTACACTGGCATGATCTTACACATTAGCGCCAATTTTACAAATTTTCTGAAGCCAAATAACCTATAAACCTGTACGTCTTTGAAGTGTGTTAAACCAATCTCCTCTGCTGCGCATGATCCATATCCCTCCATTCCCTGCATATCCATGTGTCTATTTCAAATGCCACTGTAGTGTCTGCATCCACTCCTGACAGTATGTTTCAGGTACCCACCATTCTCAAAAACTTTCCCCGCACATCTCTTTTAAATTTTCCGCCTCTTGCCTTAAAGCTATGCTCTCTCGTCTTTGATATTTCAACCCTGGGAAAAAGATTCAGACTGTCTGCCCTATCTATGGCTCTCATAATTTTATGTACTTCTGGTTTGTTCAACCTCTCCTTATAGCTAATACCGTTTAATCCAGGTAGACGTCTGATAAATCTCTTCTGCACCCTTTCCAAAGCCCCCAAATCCTTCCTGTAATGGGATGACCATGGGCTTAGCATGATCATGTCTGATTTTTTACATCTAAGCGATTTCCGTGTCTTTTCTGCATATCCCTTGGTAGACAATGGACAATAGACAATAGGTGCAGGAGAAGGCCAATCGTCCCTTCGATCTAGCACCACCACTCAAATTGATCATGGCTGATCATCCACAATCAGTACCCCGTTCCTGCCTTCTCCCCATATCCCCTGACTCCGCTATCTTCAAGAGCCCTACCTAGCTCTCTCTTGAAAGTATCCAGAGAACCCGCCTCCACGGCCCTCTGAGGCAAAGAATTCCACTGACTCACAACTCTCGGTGTGAAAAAGTGTTTCCTCATCTCCGTTCTTACCCCTTATTCTTAAACAGTGGCCCCTGGTTCTGGACTCCCCCAACATCGGGAACATGTTTCCTGCCTCTAGCGTGTCCAAACCCTTAATAATCTTTCAATAAGATTCTCATCCTTCTAAATTCCAGAGTGTACAAGCCCAGCCGCTCCATTCTCTCAGCATATGACACGCCGCCATCCCGGGAATTCACCTTGTGAACCTAAGCTGTACTCCCTCAATACCAAGAATGTCCTTCCTCAAATTTGGAGACCAAAACTGCACACAATACTCCAGGTGTTGTCTCACTAGGGCTCTGTACAACTGCAGACGGACCTCTTTGCTCCTATGCTCAACTCCTCTTGTTATGAAGGTCAACATGCCATTCGCTTTCTTCACTGCCTGCTGTACCTGCATGCTTACTTTCATTGACTGATGAACAAGAACCCCCTGATCCCGTTGTACTTCCCCTTTTCCCAACTTGACACCATTTAGATAATAATCTGCCTTCCTGTTTTTGCTACCAAAGTGGATGACCTCACATTTATCCACATTAAACTGCATCTGCCATGCATCTGCCCACTCACCCAACCTGTCCAAGTCACCCTGCATTTGCATAGCATCCTCCTCACAGTTCACACTACCACCCAGCTTTGTGTCATCTGCAAATTTGTTAATGTTACTTGTAATCCCTTCATCTAAATCATTAGATATTGTATTGTAGTATATAATATATACTGTAAATAGCTGCGGTCCCAGCACCGAAACTTGCGGTACCCCACTAGTCACTGCCTGCCATTCTGAAAGGGACACATTAATCCCTACTCTTTGTTTCCTGTCTGCCAACCAATTTTCTATCCGTCAGCACTCTACCCCCAATACCATTTGCCCTAATTTTGCCCACCAATCTCCTATGTGGGACCTTATCAAATGCTTTCTGAAAGTCCAGGTACACTACATCGACTGGCTCTCCCCTGTCCATTTTCCTAGTTACATCCTGAAAAAATTCCAAAAGATTAGTCAAGCACGATTTCCCCTTCATAAATCCATGCTGACTCGAACCGATCCTGTTACTGCTATCCAAATGTGCCGTTATTTCATCTTTTATGATTGACGCCAGCATCTTCCCCACCACCGATGTCAGGCTAACTGGTCTATAATTCCTTGTTTCCTCTCTTCTGCCTTTCTTAAAAAGTGGGATAACATTAGCTATCCCCCAATCCACAGGAACTGATCCTGAATCTATAGAAAATTGAAAAATGATCACCAATGCATCCACGATTTCTAGAGCCACTTCCTTAAGTGCCCTGGGATGCAAACCATCAGGCCCTGGGGATCCATCAGGCCCTGGGGATTTCAATAATATCAAAACAAATCTATCAATTTTGGTGTTGAACAAAACCAGTAAAAAGAGCCTTCACACCCCCTTGACAGTGATTGTGAAGGTACATCTCTGGAGTGTTGTATCAATTTGTGTTGCTCAACTTTGCAGTGCAATCTGGATTTCCTATGAATTATTTACCCAATATCTTCATAACTTGTTACTTCAATTCTGTTTTACTAATATTTAGTTATTTGCAGGAATTAATAAAAGAGTTAGTTGCATTTGCATTTATGCAGCACTACATCAAATCATTTGTTTCACAACCAATAAAATGCTTGCTCCATAGATGCTGCTTCACCCGCTGAGTTTCTCCAGCATTTTTGTCTACCACAAATAAAATGCAGGTACAGGTATTTGCGCAATGCAACTGTATTGCAATAGACCAATCTCAGAATCAGCATTTGTTTATTAAGATCTCAAACAGAAAATGAAAGAACAATCTTTACCATTACCTCATTTTTATTTATTCTGTTTGTGGGAGGAATGTAAATCGGTGTGTCAAAAGACTCTCAGCACTTCTTTACTATCATACATCAAATCTTTCTTCGTATCTAAAGCCTGAGCTATAGGATCCTCCTCATCTTTCCAAAGGTACGTCCTTTTATTCTGAGGCTACGGCCTGTGGTCCGAGACTCTCCCACCAGTAGAAAAATCCTCTCCACATCTACTCTATTCATGCCTTTCACTGTTCGGTAAGTTTCAATGAGCCTCCGCCACCCCCTCATCCTCCAAACCTCCAGCGAGTACAAGCCCAGTGCCATCAAACGTTTATCATGTGTTAACCCAATCATTCCTGGGATCATTCTTGAAACATTGCAGCTCTCTGAGTAGGCTTTGCACATGGCATCATGCATTTCTGTGCAAAGTTATGAATGAGATATTTATTTTGCAAACAACCATAAATAAAGTCATTTTTCTGATCCCAACTTCTGTTTGCCATGTTTCTGACAGTTTGGTTCACATAATAAGTAACCTTTTATTTGATGCAAAGAGCAAAACCTATTTTGCTTACTGCTGACTCTGAAGATGGTTCATTGGTTCCTTATTGTCACACATGCACAGCACAGTAAGATTATTTTTGCATCGCTCACACTTGCACGAGTCTCCAAATTTTTGGCACCATTTTCAAAAGTCCAAACTTTCGTCCACGTACTCGATGTACTGGAACGGCTACCAACCTTGATGGTGGTCAGGTGGCAGATGACCTTGAAGGTGCTGGAGGCAATACCCTGGTCCCTCTCTCACCCCCCGATCCCAATCTTCGCTTCCGCCATTGTCAGCAGCTCCCTCCTCCTCGACTCTCTAGACTTCGGGGCCGATCTTGATGACTTGCAAGCTTCCCCCCTGCAGGCAACAGTTCTTTGTTTGCGACATCCCGCTGGGTCTTTCTTCATTTAGCTCTGCGGCGGCCCGCTGGGTCCTTCTTAGTTCGGCTCCATGGCTCATCCCAGGAGCCTGCTCAGCATATCCCAGGATCTTATGGAGAGAGGGATTGAGATTATTGCATGTGATTTAAATGGCTCATCATGCTCTACAAATGAAAAACTAACAAATATAGATAACGCCTTGGGTCCGTAGTGGTATAACTGTTCAGGTGAGATTGAAATGACCTTTTGGAGAATATAGCATGTTCTGTGCATCAAATCATGCAATACCTAACCTGGGAGGGACTCAATGGGAAGAACTTGACAACATGAAAATGCAGAAAAGTGAAATAAGGCGACCTTATGTTTTCAGTATTTGTTTTCAGGGAGCCAATAGAGGAAATGGCATAACGTTTCCATACATTGACACATATGTAGTGACATACAAGATCATATATACCTACAAACTTTGGTGGATGAAGGATGAAACATTAAGCAACCAAGGAATCAATTTTTTTATTTACTGAAAAAATATTTCATACCTACCAACAGAAGCATTTCAAAGGCTGCTAGTTAAAAATGATTTTTTTCACTGCAGGAAGAGTAGTCCGTGCAGCAAACAGGAGAGTTAGTTGGAGCCTTAGTTCTCATTATTAAAATCAAAGGAGAAAAAATCCATATTATTTGGTTAATTAGAAAAAAAAATACAACCCAGCAAGAATTCCTAAAATATTGATATATCTAGATTTGTTCGATTTCGAACAGTGATAACATTTCATTAGAAGATATCATAGAAATAGAGTAAAGCTATTGAACAACCATAACATGCAATCTCAAAGCATAAACCTTCTTTGCACTGATGAGGGAATGTTAGAAATTAGATGGGAGAATAAATCCAGATGTAAATAGATGGATAATTTGTGAATTCCATTAAATTAGTTTCTGTTAAGAGACACAGCACACCCATTTAATGACATTAACGATCAAAAGCAGAACTCTATTTCCCAGTGCCTCATTTCACTTGATACCAATATTGTTGTTTAAAGCACAGCCGGGAACAATCACATGAACAAGGCCAGTGCCTGTTGGCAGCAGATTCTCCAGAATTCATAAGATTCGCCTTGAGATCTAGAGATGTAGGCAGAAAATACATCTTATTCACTTAAGCTTTCATTCTATTCTTTCTTTTATAAATCTCAACCCCCGTCCTGAATATACTCAGCAACTGAGCCACCTCATCCTCTTGCGAGGAGAGTTCCAAACATTCTCAGCCCTTTAGGTGAAGATATTTCTTCTCATTTCGGTCCTGAAAGGTCAAATATGAGACCATGACCCCAGATTCTATTTCCCCAATCCAGGGGCAACAAGATCCCTGCATTCATCCTACCAAGTCATGTAAGAATTTCATATGCTTCAATAAAATCCCCAATCACTGTCTCAAACGCCTTCTCTCGAATGATCATATTGCCAAAATCATTGTCATCAAATCACATCCCTGACATCAATTTGTCCTTGCGTCCAACCCTCTCCATGGTCACCTGAGTGGTGTTGACAGTATACTGGGATCTCAGTATCATCTCTTTGTGGAGGGCTTTGACATTGGTTGATGGAATGAAGAACCATGTTTCTAGGAGGCAGATTCAGAACCTCCTCCAGGAGAGCGGAAACTGAGATGTGAGCTCGAGAGTTGTAAAGAGGGTAGTAGTACTGACATGATAAATGACCAATTAATAATTAGCAATGTGCAACTGCTGACAAGCCCTAGGTTGTTACAATTAATATATAAATGATTGTTTTTGTTTTTGGATACAGATACAGTCACTGAATCATCTTAACATATGTGGGAAACACTAATGATTGCTATGCAAGGTCATTTTGTGATCATTACAACATCCGAACTGAACCTTCTGAACTCTGCTAACATGAGGTTTTGTTCCATCAAATTGTCATAACTGCTCAGTGATAGGGATTAATAGTATTGATCCTCTCTGGGGATAAATCTATTCAGGAAATGATCTTCTGGGAGCGATTAAGACAAAAATGCCTGAGGAGCATTTTCCAAATTAGTGGAGAAAAATCAACTGGGTACTTTTATAGTGATCTGCTCTGATTAAAGCATGCAGCAGGGCTTCTGTTAAATAACTGCAAGTTGATACCACATGTATTGGAACAGAGATGATTATCTTTTATCCCTCTGGAAGTCATCATTATTGGGCATTTGTCCCTAATTGGGGTATAATGGTCCCCACAAGGTTCTGCTCGAATGCTCTTATCCTTCACTCATCGATTTACCAAGTACGGTCAAAACCTTGCTGCGTTGAGGTCAGCCTTACTATGTTTGTTCACGCGAACCATGGTCTGCATTGGGGCGGCCTCCATTCTTGCATGGTATCAGCGAAGTTGTATGATTAGTAGTACTTCCTGCTTGGGTGATATGTCTGAAAGGCAGGAATTGTCTGAACAACAGGAATATCCTGCACAAGTACGTCTGAAGGATCCCATTGCTACCATTATCTACCATAGGCTTTATCCATCCTGGGACTGGGAATACTGAATCCAGGCTCAAATGTTAGTGTCAGTCTGAGAGAATGCATATTTGTTTAAAGTCCATTCACGGCAGAGCATTTAAAACAAGGTCATGTCTGTCTGATTGATCTATTACTAATCTCATTGCATATTGTGCCATCTTCATGTCTATAAAATAGCTGCCAAGTTTACCTACAAAACTGCCATGTTCGTCAAAGTAATTAATTGAACATGAGGAATTGAGAGATGTCCCAGTACGCTAGAGGGAAATATAATTAACACTGTTGTGCCATTGGTTCTGGCAACGATTGATGTAGCCAGTTGTACAATCTGGATTGAACTCAGCCAAATATTTGTGTGATGCTACGCACAATCACCTGGGTAAGTAGTTGATATAAAAAAACAAAGATCTGATTAACAATCCTCCTAATGGTAGTTATTGGTGATACAAATCTTGTGCAATGTTGTATTTGAGGGATTGTTGTATTTGAGGGATTGCAAATGCCATTAAGGAGCCTGGTTTGGCAGTAGCAAAACAATACAATTTGGACACACTTGATACTAATTTCCTAGCAATTAAATTGACAGTGACAAAACAGTACAAATAGTACATGACATGTAGAAATAACAGGTGAAGCTTGCCACCAAGATTTCGATGAGCTGCATGATACACTTTCTATCAACGCTGGTGTGAGAGAAAATTGTGGCTATTTGCTTTGGAACTTTTTGGTTTTGGTTTTCTTTCAGGGTTCTGAATAGGGCTGCTGCATGAATGGTACACATCTGGACCATGCTGCCATAATTTTCCATCACTCAACATAAAACACACAGCTGGGTGACACAGCCAAGATTTTCCATCACTCACCACCCAATTCACATCTGGATGACACTGCCATGGTTACCTTTGCTCACCAGACAATGTACATCTTGGTGACACTACCTCGATTCATTGCAGCAATATCCAACGCACATCTGGATAACAATCCCATGTTTTCCATACCTCATCCTTCAATGCATCTGTGGATGGCAGTGCACATCTGGAAGATCCTGCTATGATTTTCCATTACTCCACCTGCAAAGCACATCTGGATCATACTGCCAAGATTTCCCATCACTCAACACATAATTCACATCTGGATGACAGTGGCTAAACGCCTGACCCCCCAAATTATTTCCATTATACTCTCCTGGACTTCTCAAGCATCATTTACCAAACCGCCAAACACTAGTTGTAGGTTCCCCTTCAAGATGAATACCGTTCTGACTTCATACTTCATTGCCATTGAGCCTCAACCCTGGAACTAGGAGGCGCTGTGGTGGATCTTTATGTTAACTTTTATTTTATGTGGCTGTGTGCCTTGTTGCTTTTCACTTAGTGTGGCTGGATGGTAACTCAAATTTTGCTGTAATTTAATTGGTACATGTGACTATAAATTGACCTTGAAATCTTGACCTTGAAACCTTGAACACTCTACCCAACAGCATGTGGGAACTCCTCTTTCACAATTACCGCACTGATTCAGGAAAGCAACTCACTGCCACTTCATCATGCGCAATTAGAGATAAGTGTTACCTGTTGTCCTTGCAGGAGTGGGCAGATACATGGCAGCTGAAGTTTAATGTGGATAAATGTGAGGTTATCCACTTTGGTATCTAAAACAGGAAGGCAGATTACTATTTAAATGGCATCAAGTTTGGAAAAGGGGAAGTACAAAGGGATCTGGGGGTCTTTGTTCATCAGTCAATGAAAGTAAACATGCAGGTACAGCAGGCAGTGAAGAAAACGAATGGCATGTTGGCCTTTATAACAAGAGGAGTCGAGTATAGGAGCAAAGAGGTCCTTCTGCAGTTGTACAAGGCCCTAGTGAGACCACACCTGGAGTATTGTGTGCAGTTTTGGTCCCCTAATTTGAGGAAAGACATTCTTGCTATTGAGGGAGTGCAGCATTGGTTTACAAGGTTAATTCCTGGGATGGCGGGACTGTCACATGCTGAGAGAATGGAGTGGGTGGGCTTGTACACTCTGGAGTTTAGAAGGATGAGAGGGTATCTTATTGAAACATTTAAGATTGTTAAGGGTTTGGACACGCTAGAGGCAGGAAACATGTTCCCGAGGTTGGGGGAGTCCAGAACCAGGGGCCACAGTTTAAGAATAAGGAGTAAGCCATTTAGAACGGAGACGAGGAAACACTTTTTCTCACAGAGAGTTGTAAGTCTGTGGAATTCTCTGCCTCAGAGGGTGGTGGAGGCCGGTTCTCTGGATACTTTCAAGAGAGAGCTAGATAGGGTTCTTAAAGATAGCGGAGTCAGGGGATATGGGGAGAAGGTAGGAACGGGGTACTGATTGGGGATGATCAGTCATGATCACATTGAATGGCGGTGCTGGCTCGAGGGGCCGAATGGCCTACTCCTGCACCTATTGTCTATTGTCTATTGTCTATTGTAATGTCCAAATCCTGTGAAATAAATTCACAAAAACAAAGCAAAAAAGGATGGTTGATCTTTGCAGTGAGGCCTTGGCACTAACTGATCAGGGAATCAAAGAAACACGTCACGACCCAAAATGCTGGAGTAATTCAGCAGGTCATGAGAACATGGCCCTAGAGAACATGGATATGCCACTTTTGGGTCAGGACCTTTCTTCAGTCTGATTGCAAGGATGGGATAAGGGGTACATGGGAGGGCAGAGGTTGTTCTCCAGGGATGCTGCCTGACCCGCTAAGTTATTTTGTATCTTTCCTCGATCAGGAAATCCTGTTGGACTATTGAAATGCATGTCTGCAGCACACAGCCTGTCTCTAGCCATTTACTTGCCTGTATCATTTATTTGATCATTACTCATCATTATAACTGACTGCTTATTTAAGGAACAGAAGCTGTAAAGCTGCATATGTGCTGATATTGTTCATGCAGCCAGTTATTTTTTTCTCTCGCATCATTAGAATGCATGGGGAATAAATCAGTACCTCCCTATAAATGAACATTCCCATTAAGAGTACACTGGTTAACTGGCATGATTCCATCCCAAGCATAATAAATTCTGAATTCATTGGCATTGTGCATAATGACTTGAGGGTGTAAACTTGCTTTATGTGATCTTTGACCAGAAATTTGTCTGTCAGCCCAGTATTAGATAAATGGGCCATTTTTCAAATGAACAGTGAGGCTGAAGAATGTGGAGGCTGTACTTCATGTCTTTAGTCAGACACTGAGGCCTGGCCTTGATCCAAATACTACAGGGCAGCACTAATACCTTTTTGCTGCTGGAAGCAGCCAACAATTAGCTTAATGTGGTACTGATGGTACCAGTAATATTGTGAAGCTTTCAATTCAGTGAGCGACTGTACCACCGTTCAACCAACAAAACAGGATAAACACCAAGATTTTATAGTGAAACAATCTTATTCTGACTGTCGAGCACTTGATCAAAGTATTACCATGCTCAGAGAGGCACAAGAAAGTATAGTTGGTGGAATCTTGAGCCAAAAACAAAGTGCTGTAGGAACTCAGGGCATCTGTGCAGGGGATGGGGAGTTGAGGTTTTGGGTCTGGACCCTTCTTCAGACATGTTCAGTTACCATGCTCAGTTTTATGCACTAAATACTGCCCTGTGTAAAGTAAAGTAAAGTAAGTAAGTTTATTTGCCAAGTATTCACATACAAAGAATTTGCCTTGGTGCTCCGCCCACAAGTAACAACATGACATACAGTGACAGTTACAAATGACTCAGAAAACACTAAACATAAATAATAATAATAAAACATTAATTTAATAATAAAACATCATTGATCAAGCATGTGAACCAACAAAATACCAGATCAAAGGGAGGCTACAGATTCTTGGCTGTTGAGTAGTGCAACACTGGATAAAAATTGTTTTTATGTCTGGCTGTGGCAGCTTTGACAGTCCGGAGTCGCCTTCCAGAGGGAAGTGATTCAAAGAGTTTGTGGCCAAGGTGAAAGGGGTCAGAGATGATCTTGCCCGCTCGCTTCCTGGCCCTTGCAATGTACAGTTCATCAATGGAGGGAAGGTTGCAGCCAATAATCTTCACTGCTGATCGGACGATTCGCTGCAGCCTCTAGGTGTTGTGCTTGGTGGCTGAGCCAAACCAGATCATGATGGAGAAGGTGTGAACAGACTCTACGATGGCCGTGTAGAATTGGACCATCATTGCCTGTGGCAGATTGTGCTTCCTCAGCTGCCGCAGGAAGTACATCCTCTGTTGTGCCTTTTTGACTGTGGAGTCGATGGTAGCCCCCACTTAAGGTCCTTGGAGATGATGGTTCCCAGGAACTTAAAAGACTCCACAGATGTGACTGTGGTGTTGTTGGTGAGTGGGGTGAGGGGAAGGGGAGCTCTCCTAAAGTCTACAATCAATTCCACTGTCTTAAGAGCATTCCGCTCTTGGTTGTTGCTATGGCACCGGGACGCCAGCTGTGACACTTCCTGTCTGTAGGCAGATTCCTCCCCATCCTGGAACAGTCCAATCAGGGTTGTGTCGTCCGCAAACTTGAGAAGCTTGACAGAGTACGCAGCCTTGCGGTGCTCCTATGCTGAGTGTTTGCGGGTCCGAGATGTGCTTTCCCAACCTCACATGCTGCTTCCTGTCTGTCAGGAAGTTGGTGATCCACTGACAGAGGGATTCAGGCACGGTCAACTCGGAAAGTTTGGAGTGTAGTAGCTCTGGCACAATGGTGTTGAATGCAGACCTAAAATCTACAAACAGGATCTTCGCATAGGTCCCCTGGCGGTCTAGGTGCTGTAGGATGAAGTGCAGGCCCAGGTTGAATGCATCATCCACAGATCTATTGGCCCGATATGGTAACTGCAGAGGGTCTAGCAGGGAGTTTGTGATATTTTTCAGCTTGGCCAGCACAAGCCTTTCGAGTGTCTTCATGACAACAGAAGTCAGTGCGACAGGCCTGTAGTCATTAAGACACTCAATGCATTTCCCACACAATTGCATTTTTCTTTTACACTCTCATCTAAAATCAGGAATTGTAAAATGAATTAGCAGTTAGACCAGGATAGACACAAAAAGATGGAGTAACTCAGTGCTTCAGACAGCATCTCTGGATAAATGGAATAGGTGACTTTTTGTGTCAAGGCCCTTCTTCAGATTTTACTGAGCATTTAGCCCAGATCATTTTACCTCAATCATTTTTTATGTTTTAAAACCATGGCTATAGAAGTAGCCCTCACTACAAACCACCCACTCCCCAAAGGTGTCAAACTCCTTGGCACTCCCATGATTGGCACTTGCTTCAAGCATTTGATGCGGTTCCAAAAAAGTAAGTTGGCCACTTTTTTTGTCACAATGGATAGCTTTAGAAACACAAATGAATTGAAAAAGTATTTGCCACTGCTTCTCAATCCAACTCGAACAAAGTGCAGTATATTTTGTGAAGTCATTATTTAGTCATTTAAGATTGAGTTACTCAAGGGTGGTGAATTGACACTCATTTGAAATGCTTATGTTTTGTGATAAGCCCACTTTCAGTGTATTAATTACATTTTGCCAAGTTATCACTCTTAAATATATTAAGAAAAAAATTGTAAAATATATTTTCAAAGCAGTTTTTCTAAATGCTGGCGGGTTCTGTGACCAGAAACTTTGATAAGAGGCAGCATTCAATTTTGAATTTCAAACCAGCAGAACCCTACTCTTAAATCTTTCCACAATCCCTGCAGGATTATCAATGATTTACTTTAACAGTCACTCCCAGGTTAGTTTTGTCAATAATGTAACAGGATTAGGACAGTTATCTCCAGCCAACCAAACCTCATCCCATTGCATTAATGTACTGCATTCACATGCTTTTGACATGTGAAAAACACACATTTTTTCAGACAAAAAATTGGTGAATGTGATGATTCTCCATGTTATTTAGGCATAAACAGCAAATGCATGTAAATGCATAACATACAAAAATCACTCTCCACATTATGCTACTTAGCATGATTTAAAAAAAAAAACAATTTTGCTCTCTGCTTCACTATTGAAACTGTAACATAAAGAAGGGAGTTGATGTATTTGTGCACAAGGGTTGAATTAAACGCAGTAGAAATTTAAATCTTGTCATTTCAAGTGCAAAAGTATTTTCCCATGACATGCTATTAGCTACCAGTCTGACAAACACTGAGAAGAAACGCAGCGTTGAGGTGGAGCGGGGGGGGGGGGGGGGGGGGTGTTAAACACACGAGAATTCACAGGCCAAGGAAAAGGCAGGGACGGGTCCGATACTTACGCCGCCTGCATGCTGTTCGCTCTCTCTACTCGAGTAGCCAGAATATCATCACGTGACGCCAACTCATTGAGTAATTTGCGGAAGTTGGGATTCAACAGGAGCCTCGGATCGCTATAACCAATATCTGCTATTTAGTGGACCATTATCACGAGGGTTTACTGTAATAGTGCAAAAACACAATTAGGAAACAGATTTGAATTACAGTCAGGTTAGGTCAAGAACCTGATAGGTGTGAGAAAATCCCTCTTCCTGAATCTGGCGGTGTGGGACTTTAGGCTTCTGCACAATGGTTGCAGTGATAAGAGGGCATGGCCTGGATGTCTGGGATCTTTGATGATCGACGTTGCCTTCATGAGGCAGCGCCTTAAGCAGATGCTTATGATAGTGGAAAGGGCTGTGCCCGTGATGAACTGGGCTGAATCCAGCCTCTTGCTTTTCTGAGTTGGAATTGCCATTCAAGGTCATGATGCAACTGGTCAGGATAATTTCCACAGTACTTCTGCAGAAGTTTGTTACAGTATTCATTATTCCAATAGTAATTACATTTGCTGATTTGTGAAGAAAGTCAGAATGTCACTTTTCGAGATTTCCAAACAACTCTTACTAATGGACATTTGGTGCAGAAGGTGCACAGCTTCACTTCTCTCGGTTTGCACATTAACAAAATAATTTTAATTTATACTGTTGCAACTTTGGTGATTGAAACACTGAAATTTGACAGCACACATCGATCTTGATAGCATTCTAATTTAAACATCATTATTGCACCTTGTTTGCAAGGATTATCTTTTCACATTTGTTCTCATCTTTCACACTTCTGTTTTTGTTCTGTCAAGTGGGTGTTTGAAAGGCAGGAACTCTGTGACACCTAATTAGAGGCAATGAAATAATGTAGATGGCTTTGGGCTGGTTTACATTTGGAAGGGAAGACAAGCTAACGTTAACATAGCATCTTTCACAGGACATTTCAAAAGGACATCTCTAAACCCAATAAAATACTTTGAAGTGCAGCCAGAATTGTTACATGAGAAATCCAATTTATACACAGAAAAGTCCTATGAATATCAATGAGATAATGACCGGATATAGTGTTGGCTGAATGAGGTTCAGTTTTACTCTGTAGATTTCTTTCAAACAGTGGCATTTAAAACAGAAAATGCTGGAAATATTCAGCAGGTCAGGCATATCCATAAAGAGAAAAGCAGCATTAATGGTTTGGATTGAGGACACTTGGTTTACCAGCTGAGATTTACCAAAATCCATTTCTGTAACAACATCTCTTTCCAGAGCAATTGGACGTATTTTGCCGTAGGACATTTTACATTCATGCAAGTAATTAAAAATCAAGCTTTTGATGCAAAATCTAATTAGCCAACAAACAGACAAAATCCTGTCTGCTCATAGTACTTGCACCTTCAATGCCATTAAAACCTTAGTCCAGAAAATGCTTGAGCTCTTTCTGGATTTATTTAATTATTTAAGACATGGAAAGTACACTAAAAGTTGACACAAAGTACTGGAGTAAGTCAACGGATCAGACAGCATCCCTGAAGAACATGAATAGGTACTTTGTGTCACTTTGTGTCTTTTCTTTTATAAATCAGCACATGCAGTTTCTTGTATCTGCACAAAAAGTTAATTAGTTGTAGAAACAATTAGATATTATTGAGATATTATTGACGGATTTGGGTATAAAGAACACAATTTCAAGTTTGCAGATAACTGATAGATTTTAAATAATTGTAAAACAAGGAGATCAGGAGTTTATTTTATGTACAGCGGTTTATAACACAAAATTGAAAAAATCTGCTGGTCCAACTAGGGTAATATTAATGGAAGTAACAGGATGGTCAACATATCATGTGAAGGACGTCCAACAGGTCATAGGATCTCTACCCAAACGGTTCTCCAGCAGTTTGTTTATTGCTCCAGATTATAGCAACAGTAGTCTCATGTCCCTCCATTATAATCCAAAATGATGGAAGGTGGTTCATGAGTAATATTCATAAAGAAACTGGCTCAATGATTGGACAATGTTGTAGTAATATTGGAACAGAAAATTGGCATTTGGACCAGATGGATATCTTCTCTGAGGGGCTGAAAGAGACACAATGGACTCCATCCATGTGGACTGATTCTGTGATTGTCACAGTTGAATCTGTCCATAAGGATATTTACAGTTAATGTTAAATAATTGATCCTTTAATAACAGTGAAAAGATCCATTCTTCCCTCATAAGTACATTTTGAGAAAAAATAATTATTGGTTACAGTATATTTAAAAATTTGTGCAATTGTTCTTTATATCCAAAACTGCAACTGAATTTAACCTCGGGAATTCTAATTGGATGAAATGATACACCCTGATCATGAGACTGAAGTTGCAAAGCCCAATATTGGCATACGCTGGTTTAGAAATTGTTTTGTGTGGCACTGTGGATTTACATGCTGTGCTGTTCACCTTGGGCCTTGTGCAGTGGCTGACTAAAATATCAGCTGGCATTTTTAGTATTTACAGATGCTGCTTAATTTTTAGACAATTGTCTCATCCAAATGCCTCCTGTATGGTACAGATGGCTGATAGTCTCAAGTAGTGCAACTCTGACGCCAGTGTAATCCTGTGTATTAATTGCAGTAGAAAGGGCTTTGCACAAACCTGCAGAATACAGTCAAATGTATGTTGTGTATCCATTGCTTTAACATGTATGAATCCAAATAACAGAGCTTTGGAAACATTCATGAACCCAGATAACAGAGCTCTGGCAACAATCAAAAATCATGAGCAAGTTCTGCTTTTTGGCATCATTTATATGGCATTAAAATCAAAAGTCTTCTGCACACATCTTGAAATGAGTGCAGTGAGCACATGGCCAATGAAGGTCATCACTCATTTCATCAGAAATATAATTAATCACATCTGACTCCTGGTTGATCCCATGTGATAAATGTATTGGCTATGCATACTGAATACATTCCTGATGGAAACCATATTTGAAGTACTTAGATTATTGCACAAGTGTTTATAAACTAGTTTTTAGAACTATTTCAGTTGCATACCTTCACATTAACGTTTTGGCATTATATCATCAGGCTATCATGTGTCTCTTCTAAGCCAGATACAAAAAAAAGTCATGTTGCCATGTTTTCCTGACTTGCGGCAATGTATGTGAGGTTTTTTTTAAGTTAGTGAGTTTTCTGGATCATAATATCACTGACAAGCCAACATTTATTGCTCATCCATAATCGGCCATAGAGAAGGTGGTGAAATGGGTCACAAAACCTCTGTAATCTGGTCTTTAGGATGCACAGTGTGTTCAACAAGTCAGTCAGAGGTGCATTAATCCACATCATATTAAATTAATTAAAGCCTGTTAAGAACGTCTGGTATACTATGCAGAACATACTCTGGCTGAATAAGCATTTCCAATACTTTTGGTCCAAATGCCTTGTTAATGGCTTCTGGTCTATCCACATCATCTGCATGGCTTCTCTTGTTTTTAGGTCAAATACTTCGGAAGTGTATGGTTTACTGGTCCATTGGAGGACCCACTGAAATCTTTGTGTATTTTTGTGGAGTTGAGAAATCTATTACAACGTTCCACATGATTAATAATGAAGCTTGTTGAGCCATTCTAATTAACTGTGCAACAACTCCATAGTGGCGGGAGTGGAGGTCCACAAACATAATGTGAATTTCCTAAGGCACAGTATATAAACACATAGGATACAATGCAGTTCCACGGTCTTTGTAAATGTTTCTATGGTTGGTCAGACACACCATCAACTTTGCAACACATTCTCAATCTTACTTTGCTCAAATTAGCATATGTCAGCGTTTTAGACTAGAAACAGGCTCTTCGGCCCACCAAGTCCATACCAACCAGCAATCACCCTGTACACTAGCACTATCCTACACACCAGGGACAATTTACATCTTTACCAAGGCCAAATAACCTACAAACCCATTAATCTTCGGAGTGTGGGAGGAAACCGGAGCACCGGGAGAAAATCCACGTGATCACAGGGAGAATGTATAAACTCAGTACGGGCAGCACCTGTAGTCAGGATCGAACCTGAGTCTCTGGCTCTGTAAAGCAGCAACACTACCACTGTGCAACCCCAATATTTGATTAACCATCATGGCGTGTTCGACAACTCAAATTCCCAAGGATGAAGAGGATAGCAAAAACTGGTGAACACTGCCCAGTCCATCAAGGGTACTGACCTCCCCACCATCAAAGGATCCTACAGGAGTCGCTGCCTCAAAAAGGCAACCAGCATCAGAGATCCACACTACCCTGACCATGCACTCATTCCACTCCTGTCATTGGGAAGAAGGTATAGGAGCCTGAAAACTGTAACGTCCAGGTTCAGGAGCACCTTCTTCCCAACAATAATCAGGCTATTAAACATTGCAGCCTCCAAATAAGCTCCCAACTACATAAACTGGAGACATTGTTTTTTTCTTTGCACTATGATTATGTTTTTGATAGACTGAACTTATTTTTTGTTGTTTAATATGGTGTATACAGAGCCTTATGTTTACATACAGTCCCCTCCATAATGTTTGGGACAATGAACCATCATTTATTTATTTGCCTCTGCATTCCACAATTTGAGATTTGTAAAATAAAAAAATCACATGTGGTTAAAGTGCACATTGTCAGATTATAATTAAGGCCATTTTTAATATATATTCGTTTCACCATGTAGAAATTACAGCAAAAGTCCAGTCATGGCACCATTTTAGGGCACCATAATGTTTGGGACACAGCAATATCATGTAAATGAAAGGAGTCATGTTTAGTATTTTGTTGCATAACCTTTGCACGCAATGACTGCTTGAAGTCTGCGATTCATGGACATCGCCAGTTGCTGGGTGTCTTCTCTGGTGATGCTCTGCCAGGCCTGTGTTGCAGCCATCTTTAGCTTATGCTTGTTTTGGCATGCTCAATTGGGTTCAGATCGGGTGATTCACTTGGCCACTCAAGAATTGACAAATTTCTAGCTTTGGAAAAACTCCTTTGTTGCTTTAGCAGTATGTTTGGGATCATTGTCTTGCTGTAGAATAAACCGCCCGCCAATGAGTTTTGAGGCATTTGTTTGAACTTGAGAAGATAGGATGTGTCTATACATTTCTGAATTCATTATGCTACTACCATCAGCAATGTATCATCAATGAAGATAAGTGAGCCAGTACCTTCAGCAGTCATACATGCCCAGGCCATAACACCCCCACTACCGTGTTTCACAGATGAGGTGGTATGCTTTGGATCTTGGGCAGTTCCTTCTCTCCTCCATACCTTGCTCTTGCCATCACTCTGATATATTAACCTTCGTCTCATCTGTCCACAAGACCTTTTTTTCCAGAACTGTGGTTGCTCTTTTAAGTATTTATTGGCAAACTGTAACCTGGCCATCCTATTTTTGTGGCTAACCAATGGTTTGCATCTTGCATTGCAGCCTCTGTATTTCTGTTCATGGTCTTTTGTGGACAGTGGTCATTGACAAATCCACACCTGACTCCTGAAGAGTGTTTCTGATCTGGCTGACAGGTGTTTGGGGATTTTACTTTATTTAAGAGAGAATTCTTCTGTCATCAACTGTGGAGGTCTTCCTTGGCCTGCCAGTTCCTTTGCGATTAGTAAGCTCACCAGTGCTCTCTCTCTTCTTAATGATGTTCCAAGCAGTTGAATTTGGTACGCTTAATGCCCCTGTCCCACTTAGGAAACCTGAACGGAAACTTCTGGAGACTTTGTGCCCCACCCAAGGTTTCCATGCAGTTCCCGGAGGTTGCAGGTGGTTGCCGGAGGTTGCAGGTAGTGGAAGCAGGCAGGAAGACTGACAAAAACCTCTTAAGAACAACTCTTAAAAGTATGTGCATAGCAATCTGTGGGGTGAATTTGTGGAATGGTCTGGAACAGGAGATACAACTTAGCACAAACATAATTCAGTTTAAAAAGATGTACAAAAACATGTACAAAAAAAAAAAGGATATTGGGGTGAGGATAGGTGATTGTGAGCGGGATATTTGTTATTCTGATTGTATTGGGAAGGGTGATTATAGGGTGATGGGTTGTAAATATGACTAAGAGATGCTATAGTGTATGAGGGTTTATTCTTTTCTTTTTTCTTTTTTTCTCTTTTTTTTGTATGGCTTTGTAAATATTTGATTAGTGTATAAATGTAAATAATTTGGTGCACATATAGCTGCTGGTGTACATATGGTGTACATATAGCTGCTAAATTTGTATAAGATAATTATAAGCAGTTGAATAAGGGGTGGGAATTAATAAGCTTTGGCTTCTTCCTGCTCCTTTTCGGACACATACGATTTCATTTATTTATAGATATTGTTTATGACACTTTATAAATATTCTTGTTCTGTTTTTTGTATGCTGTTTCACACTTGCTTTTTATTCTTTTATTCTGTTCGAAATAAAGAATTAAATAATAATAATAATAATAAATAATAATAATGGGTCTTTGTCCCAAACATTATGGAGGGCACTGGTTCTGTTGTGCTGCTGCAGATATGAATTTCTGGACATATGACGATAAAACACTGCTGACCTGACACTTGACTCCAATGGACCCTGAGGATACCGACTCCATTAAAGGTGCTAGGTAAATACAAGTGCTTCTTCTCAGCTGGATCTCTGATGCTTTGATGTTACTGAATCAAGAGTCAAGAATGTTTAATTGTAATGTCCCACATAGAACAATGACATTTTTATTTGCAGCAGCACAACAGAATATGTACATGCAGTATACTGTAAACAATATAATAAATGAGAAGAAAAGTCCAGTGTGTGTGTATATGTACCCACACACACACACACACACACACACACACACACACATACACACACACACACACACACACACACACACACACACACACACACACACACACACACACACATATATATATATGCACATATACACATAAAAAACAAATGATAATAGTACAATAATATAAGATAAGTGGCTGTTAAATTGCTCTTCGAGTGTCGGTAGATGGCAGAAAGAAACAAGGTGGTTGATGCCCTTGTGTGAGAAAGAGTAAGCTGCAAGAAATTTGGTGAGAGGAATGATTTGTTCTTCTGGGAGCTGGCATGCACCATGATAGCCTCTTGTGTCATTATAAATAAAAAAATTAAGAATAAAGTTTCTGGCATAGCAACTTCAATATTTCATAAAAACAGGAATGAACGTGAGTGCTAACAAAGTAACCTAGATTAACCATGGATTGAACAGGGAAGAGAATTTATAATTGCAGTTGTTAGGATTTTGAAAAGATTTAGATCAGAAATCAAAGCTATTTCATGCTGAATAGTACAACAGAAGCAGAGAGCACAGCTTTGACTTGTATTGGGATAAATTCAGAACTAATTTGTGGAAGCAATATTTCACTGAGCAAGTTGTCAGTCTCCCCAGGGAGATGATGGAAGCAGTTCATATTGATTTATTCAGAAGCGAATTGGAAAGATTTCTTTCAGACAAAAAGGAATTTAATGGGAGATACATGGGTAATGTGAGGCAAGGTATCACAGTGGAATCACAAGTTAAGCATGTTCATGAGGCAAAAAAAAACTGACCAGTTCTCCTTTCTCACTGGTATAGCTGCTGTCTTGCAGTGGCAGATACCTGGGTATGATCCTGACCCTAGGCACTATCTGTGTGGAGTTTGCATGTTCTCCCAAGGTGATCACCTGGGTTTCCTCCAGTTGCTCCAGTTTCCACCCACAACCCAAAGTTTTGCGGACTTGTAGGTGAATTGACCTCTGTAAATTGCTCCTGGTGTGTAAGGAATGGATGCGACAATGGGTTAACATAGAGCTGGTGTGAACGGTGGTTGGTGTAGACACGGTGGGTAAAGGGTCTGTTTCCATGTTGTCTCCTTCAATCAAAATCTAATCAGCCACTGGATACTTCCTGGTGTCATTGCTAGTTTTGTGAAATTCTAATTACTAGAACCATCATCATCATCAGACTAAGGCTGGATAACGTCCATTATTATATTGTCATTAGGCTGGCAGGTGGTTGGTGCACCAACTGGGCTTTGGTCTTTACTTGCTTAACAATGTTCCAAGAACATCGGCCTACAACTAGGGTGACAAAGTGGCACAGCGAGGGCAGCACAGTGATGTAGCAATAGAGTTGCTGCCTTATGGTGCCATGGGCCCGGGTTCGATCCTGACCTTGGGTGCTGTCTGAATGGATTTTGTACATTCTCCCTGTGAACGTGTGGGTTTTCTCCAAGTGCTCCGGTTTCCTCCCACATTCCAAAAACGTGCAGGTTTGTAGTTTAATTGGCTTCTATAAATTGTCCCTAATGGGTGGGATAGAACTAGTGTATGGGTGATCATTGGTCATTCGAAGGGTCTGTTTCCACGCTTTATCTCCAAACTAAAATAAATTATGTGGGTGTGGATAATTGAAACGAGATGAATGGAGAACCTAACTGGTGAAGTAGCACTGTTCTCTTTGTCCTTTGCTCTGCAATGACTCAATGATTCAATAATACTTTATTGTCACATGTACAACCCTGTAAGATCAGACAGTAGACTTCTCCTAGGCAGTACCCAAGAGTCGCCACGTTTCTGGTGTCGACAAAGTTATAAAAAGTTCATCGAACTGTCTTATCTTCTGCTCGCAGTGGCAAACCAGGCCTGCCACTGCATGTGGCAGCATGCGGCCGCTTGGTCCCCCCTACCACCCGCCAGGTTGCTCGCGATGGTCCACCACACTCCCAACAGTCCGCCTACACTCTCGGCTGTTGCTCGTGCGTCCCTTCTCGCTCTCGGCGGCGTGCGACAGAGATTCAGACCATGCTTATTGTCAAAGCACAAAATGCTAAAGGAGCTCAGGGAGTCAGGCAGCACCTGTGGAGGGAAAGGGCAGTCACCAATCCATTCCCTCCCCAAATATTGCCTGACCAGCTGAGTTCATCCAGAACTTTGTGTTTTACTCAAGATTCCAGCAAATGCAGGCTCTTGCATCTCCATGCCTTTTGTCACATGGACTACTTGATATGCCTCTTCATTGTAACAGTAGCTGCCTCCTGAAAGTCACTGAGACAGAAGTTGTGGCAACATCAAATAATATTCCTCCGCTCAGTGCCGGATTTACGTATAAACTAGACAAGCATAAGCTTAGGGCCTCGAGATCTAGGGGGCCTACTCACCTCCCTGCCTCACCGGACCCATCGAACCTCGCTGCCCCACCGAGGAGGCCAATTCACTGGATGTGTTCAAGAGAGTTAAATATAGCTCTTAGCACTAATGGAATTGAGTATTATGGGAAGAAAGCAGCTCCTCCAGAGATGCTGCCTGACCCGCTGAGTTACTCCAGCACTTTGAATCTTTTTTTCCCGTTGAATTACACTCTGCTGACTCATGGTTGACTATCAACAGGGAATATCTTTCTTCCCCCGATCCTCACAATTGCTCCAAGTCCCAAATCTGGAATTTTCCATCCCACCCCCCCCTCCCCCCATGTCCCCAATTCCTGGACTCCCCCATCACAGGTGTATAATCCCCTCTGCTCCATATCCCAGGGATTTGGCATGGACATGTTGGTCGCATGGGCGAGTTGGGCTGAGGGGCCAATTTCCATGCTGCATGACTCTATGACTTGAGCGGTGCAGTGAGGTATATGTTACTGGAAGAAAAACTAACGGATGCTGTTACCAGCATTCACAAGGAGAAGATCTGGACGGGATGAGATAGTGGATGGGACGTGGAGATTCCAGTGGTGCCGTGGTAGAGTTGCTGCCTTAAAACGCTTCACAAGTCGGGGCTGTTTGGGCTGTCGGGGGCCTCACAAGTGAAATAGCTTAGGGCCCCTCTTCATCTAAATCCGGCCATGCCTCAGCTGCACAAAAAGTCACAGATGTGAAGGAGTTAATTGAGAAAAACAAAGTAGACAAGTTCTTCATCTCCTCCAGAATTGCAGGCCACTGTGAGGTTTGACATTTTGATAAATCGTAACCTAATTTTGCTGAGACAAGCTGCAGATGAATGCAGAACTTGAGCATCACATTCCAAGGCAAGTCAATGCAAACAACACAAGTGCCTCGCTTGTCTCGCTGAATCAAATCTAAATTAACAGCTAATTTCTAACACCTCATTTTAGTGACAAGCAGTGCTGCATGAAGGGGGAAGCATTCTTCCAAGTTTGATTAGAAATCCTAAGGAGGGATAGAGAATTCATTTCACTCGGTGATATCAGTTTAGATGTCTGTGGGAGGATTTGAACCTCCAAAAAAACAATGTGAAGAATTTGCATGCATAGCCTCCAAGCACAGTCGATAGGGAGTAGCAATGCTAAATGGTAAGAATTTAGACAAACTTTAAAGAACTTTTATACCTCTTGAGATATGGAATTACTTGTGCAAATGGGCATATCCTAATTTATCTGTATTAAAAAAAGAAATAATATTTACAGTTTAAATTATATGTAACCTAGTTATGAATTAGTCAAAACCAATGTAAAGTCATACACATAAGTACTAATACAATAAAATGGAGGCAAATCCAGTCTTGTGTAAAGTCCCACCCATTCCAATTAGAAGTGTCTGACTTGCATTTTTACTTCAAAGGGATCTAGTTGGACAACTACTGAGAAGAAAATGTTAATTCCAGTTAAAAAATGTTCATCTCTGTTTCTGATGTAATAAAAATGCTAAGGAAGGTGGGGGAAGGAGGAATAAGGAGGATCTAATTGGCAAAAAGCTGAAACGAAACAGGCACAAAGCTTTTCAGGAGATAAGGCATCTGCGCAAAACTACTTAGTCGAAAAGAAATGGCAAGGCTATTTCGAATGGTTGCTTTAATTTCACAAGTTATAGGAGTAGAATTAGACCATTCGGCCCATCGCGTCCACTCTGTCATTCAATCATGGCTGATCTCTGCCTTCTAACCCCATTCTCCTACCTTCTCCCCATAACCCTTGACACCCGCTCTAATCAAGAATTTGTCTATCTCTGCCTTGAAAACATCCACTGACTTGGCCTCCACAGCCCTCTGTGGCAATGAGTTCCATAGATTAACTAACCTCTGACTAAACATTTAATTTTGTGGCTTTGACCTCTGGTTCCAGACTCCCCCACCAGTGGAAACATCCTTTCCATATTCACACTATCTATGCCTTTCAATATTCTGTTAGTTTCAATGAGGTCCCCACTCAACCTTCTAAACTCCAACGAGTAGAGGCCCAGTGTTGTCAAATGCTTATCATATGCTAACCCACTCATTCCTGGAATCATTCTTGTAAATCTCCTCTGGACCCTCTCCAGAGCCAGCACATCCTTCCTCAGATATGGGGCCCACATTTGCTCACAGTACTACAAATGCGGTCTGACCAGCACCTTATAGAGCCTCAATGACTAAACAATATAATTAAAAATGTCATAATGAAAACATTCCTGGCAAATCTTTCTAATTTATTCACAAAAATGTAAATTGGTGTAAATTGTGCTAAAAGGCACCATTTGTGATGTGGTTATCGTGTTGGCAATTGCGTACAATGTCTTTGAATTTTCTATATTCGCAAACAGTAAAATGAATTGACAGATATTTTTGTGTGAATGATGCACCCTTTTAAAGGTGGGGGACAGTCACAAACCCTTATGCATGGGTGAATAGTTCATGTGAAGAAAAATGTGAGGGGAAATGCAACAACACCGAGTCAGAGTGATACGGTGTGAAAACAGGCCCTTCGGCCCAACTTGCCCAGCTACACTAGTCCCACCTGCCAGGATTTGGTCCGTATCCCTCCAAACCTGTCCTATCCATGTACCTATCCAACTACTTCTTCATATTCTTTTTAACAAAACGCTGTAAAAAAAACTCACCAGGTCGGGCAACATCAGTCAACATTTTCAATCTGCAACCCTTCATCAGAGCTGGGAATGAGGGAGATGCAAGTGAAAGAGAAGGTGGGGGTGGGATGTATGGAACAAAGGGAATGTCTGTGATAGGATGTCAAAATGCCTGAATGCCACAGTTACATGAAGCTTCTTGGACTGTAGAATGTGGTGTTAGTGGTAAGGTGGGGTTTTTTATTAGTAACCCATTGCTATTCATTCTCTCCTTTGTAGGCTTTTGCTCATTTGAATACTTCTCCATTTGTTTCTCTCCAGTTCCTTATGGAGCTTATTTCATGTGTAGACAAAGAGAACCTGGCTGACTTTCAGTCGTTCAATTTTTCATCCAAGTTCCAGCCACACGTTGTCCAGCAGTTTACTGGAGAGCAGTCATGAATATACAGCCTTGCTGTTTTCCTTCCCCATGGTTACCTCAGGACAAAAGAGACTAGCTGCTGAACCAGCTCTGTCTAAGAATCAACTCTGAAATTTACTGATCTGAACGACTTCCTCTCAAACTAAATTGGGAAAGCAAATGAGTTAAATGCTTTTGAATATATGTGTTACCTAGATGCATCAAAGTCAGTTTTCATACTTCTGCTGATGGCCTGACAGATGTTTTGCCTGACTTCCTTCTCTATATCTACCTATCAACACCCAAGTATAGACAATCCATAAATTCTTCCAGATTAATGTCAGCATCAGTAAAACCTTCATCTCTCATTCCCACAAAAGCCTACACATTGACAACTTCAATTCACACCCTGGAAACCATAAAACCTCAAATTTATTTCCCCCTTGTGCCTACTCCCTTTCTTCTCATTCATATAATTTAACTCCATCCCTGACTCTTTCCTTGTTGGGAAGACTCTAATCCACGGTTTTATCAGTTCCCAGTTGGACCTCCACGGGACACTTGCTGCACCACTTCAACTAATCACAAAAAAGTAGCAATCTTCTGGAATGCCCCTGCCTCTGCCCTAGCTTGCGCTAACTCCACATCCCACCATTCGTACAGTTTCCAGGGTTTACTCACCTCTTATATTCTGATGGAGCAAACTTCCAATTCTTACCCTTTTCTGAAAGTTTCTCATAAGCCATAACTTACTGTCTCTACTAGTTATGTTTCCCTGCATATATATTCTATTACTCCAACAGTGGCCTATGGTTTGGTCACCTCCCTACCATTATTTTTCTGTTGTTAATCAATGGTCGTACTCGGTTTGTAACATGCTCTAATCTCATGCCATTTATCTCTTGAAGCATCTTCCACACTTCTTTGACACCACCCAACACCACTTAGTGCCGCATGCATTGGTATCCATTTTCCTATCAAGCAGTGCAAAATCATTATTTCAGAAAGGTGACCACAGTAAAAAAGGTTATGCCTATTTTCGAGCCCACAACCTGTGACATGTCATTGCTCTCATTCAACATCTCGCTGTGATAATCTGAACTAATACTTCCTTCTGAATGGTGTCAAACTACTGACTCTGATTACTATCATAAAATTATAGTTTGTTCAAATCAAAGTCTGTAAAAGAATTTCCCTGCAAGGTATTATTGCACTCAAACATTGATGTATTTTTCACCTCAGCATGCATTTACATAAATCCACAAAACAGCTCCATATGGATCAGTATCCAAGGCAACATTATTTTCAGGAGCTTTTACTATCCACTTTCCAGTTGTACTGGTCAACCATAATCACTTGCTAATGCTATTCTCACACTGTCGAACAGATATGGCATCACTACATTTAAATAAATTCAAAGATGCACACAAATACAACTGGTGAGTTAAGAATATTCAGTCAGAATTCATCAATTTCAAATGGTGTCTAATAAACTCAATCACAGCTAACCAACCCACCAAATTCCATCTCATATCTTTCCAAATCTTTCATGCCACTAGAATGTAATCCTATCTAAATTCCAACAATCATAGTCACTGAGTTAATGAGATTAACTAGGGATTTTTGCACCCAGTTTAATTGCCTAGAGATGTATATTTGAGGAAAGCTATAAACTGAACAAGGATGTATTTCCATTATTTGAAAAAAAATCCTGCATGCTTTCTCGAAGAGCATTCCTGAAAATTTAATCATAATAACAAAAGTGTCATTCATACAATAAGCAACAAACTTTCTTATAATGCATAGCCAAGATTTATCTATGTAGAGCAAATTATACCACATTCAGCCAGTCAATATCAATTACCGAACATTATAGACGAAATGACAAATATCACAATTCATAGATGAATACTCAGCAACATGCAACATATTCACAATTCACCAAACCACAAAAAAGCACTAAACCAAATCCACCTTTTCCAGGAAATCCAAATTATTCCTCATATGCCAATCCCTGGGAAGTCTCAAGTCAAAGGTGGAAAGTCTCCAACTGAGCTCACCACCATGGCCTGATGTTTCTGACACTGCTGCAGAGTAATTACTGGATGTTTCGAGTAAAACTTTAGACTTTCGACATATGGTGCAGAAAAAGGCCCTTCGGCCCACTGAGACCGCGCCGACCAGCGATCGCTAGCACAATCCTACACACTAATGACAATGTTTACATTTTTATCTTACTGAAGCCAATTACCCAACAAATCTGGATCGACACAAAAAGCTGGAGTAACTCAGTGGGACAGGCAGCATCTTTGGAGAGAAGGAATGGGTGACGTTTCAGGTCAAGACCCTTCTTCAGAGGCTGACCTGAAACGTCAGTCTGAAGAAGGGTCTTGACCCGAAACGTCACCCATTCCTTCTCTCCATCCTGAGATGGGTTGCACCTTAAGTGGAGGGGGACCGACATTCTGGCAGGCAGGTTTGCTAGTGCTACACGGGTGGGTTTAAATTAAACAGTGGGGCGGTGGAGTCAACAATATGGAAGCGTATGCGTGCAGCTAACGGGAAAGAGCTTGCAGGAAAGGACACATTTAAACTAACAGGGCAGGGAGATGGGAATAAATGCAAGGAGACAGAGGGACATAAAATAAGGTGGATCAATTGAATGTGCAGTTAGTAGTTAAGGAATATGATATAGTTGGAAATACGGAGACATGGTTGCAAGGTGACAAAGGCCGGGAGCTAAACATTCAGGCTCCCAAAGTCGATCCCCAGTGATCATATAGACACATATAAAATTCTTAAGGGATTGGGCTGGCAGGAAAAGTGTTCCCAGAACCAGAATCCAGAACCTGGGGTCACAATTTAAGAATAAGGGGTTGGTCATTTAGGACTGAGATGAGGAAAAAGATCTTCACCTGGAGAGTTGTGAATCTGTGGAATTCTCTGCCACAGAAGGCAGTTGAGGCCAATTCACTGGATGTTTTCAAGAAAGCGATAGATTTAACTCTTAGGGCTAAAGGAATCAAGGGATATGGGGAAAAAGCAGGAACAGGGTACTGATTTTGAATGATCAACCATGATCATATTGAATGGCGGTGCTGGCTCAAAGGGCTGAATGGCCTTCTCCTGCACCTATTTTTCTATGATTCTATGTTCTATGTTTCTACATACCATAATTCTGGTAAACCACGTCTGTACCACGAACTGCATGAAATACTCCAAATGCATTCTAACCGAAGTCCCATAATGTTGCAGCATCACTTCCTTACTCCTATCCTCAAAGCCCTTCAATATATTCAATGTCTTAGTTCACTTTACAATGCACTGTACTTGAGGTACATCAATGAGCACCTGTCTCAATATCTTCAGACAGGTTAGAGAAACCTCTAAAATTGGTTTGAAATTACTCAAATGTATTTCATGATACATGGCGTAACTGTGAGGAGAAGAAAATGACCCAGTTTGTTAAAACTGAAATCAATTGTCTGGAACTGCATTGTTTGTGTTATTAACATTTACAATGGGATTTTCTTTTTTAATCAGACATGTGAATAAAGGTGTAAGAATAGGATTTTGGGCTACTGGCTATATCATCCCTATGCAGCATGAACAGTGATGTCTTGCCATAGTCAATTACTTACTATACATTGTGAGATAAAGAAGTGAAGGCTAGAAACATGCCTTCAAGCCTGAAAACACCAGGGGATTAATCCTCATCCTTCATTAATATGCAGAAGAGACAGCAACTCCAGCTTGAAGCTTTTCACAGAAAATAGGAAAGGTTTGGAAATTGAAACATTGAATAGAATTAAACTTTTTTTTTACAACTGATATAGAAATAAGGGATAATAATGTCTTGCTCGGGCATTTGGATTTGCTTTATTTAATAATACAAAAAGTTAACAATATCAATGCTTGTTGGGTATCTTATAATTAGAGATGAAATGGGTAAGAGTAATGAAAGGAGATTAATATTTCTTCAATGATAAATTAATGACAAAGGCTGTCATCATTGGTGGATGGCAGTTATTTTATCTTTTCCTGGTTTACAAGAACTAATGTTGCAATCATGTGTGTTTGATAAGGTGAAACCTTTGAGGATTTGCTCAGAAGTGTTTCAATGATAGCATTCTCACTTCGAAGTTGGAGGTTTGTAGCTTCTGTCCACTTCCATGAGGCAGCAACACAAAGGCCTGCCTCACACTTTAGTGCAGGAAGGGGGGTGTTATGGAAGTGACATCTTTTGAATGAGATGTTAATTCCAAAATCCTGCTCTTGTCTCAGTTGAATGTGCAGCATCCCAATGGAATGCAATTTTGAAGACAGGCAGACAATTTTTTTTGTACACCCTAGTGTGCTGGCTCATATCTATGTCTCAATCAACATCCTCAAAATAGAATTAACTAGTCATTACCATTTCTACTGACTCACATGGCTATCTGGACTACACGTCTTCCCACCCTGCCCCCTGTAAAGACTCCATCCCCTACTCCCAATTCCTCCGCCTACGCCGCATCTGTTCCCAGGATGAGACATTTCATACCAGGGCATCGGAAATGTCCTCGTTCTTCAGGGAACGGGGATTCCCCTCCGCCACCATAGATGAGGCTCACACCAGGGTCTCATCCATACCCCGTAACACTGCTCTCTCTCCCCATCCCCGCACACGCAACAAGGGCAGAGTCCCTCTGGTCCTCACCTTTCACCCCACCAGCCGGCAAATACAACACATAATCCTCCGCCATTTCCGCCACCTCCAACGTGACCCCACCACTCGCCACATCTTCCCATCTCCCCCCATGTCTGCCTTCCGCAAAGACCGCTCCCTCCGCAACTCCCTCGTCAATTCTTCCCTTCCCTCCCGCACCACCCCCTCCCCGGGCACTTTCCGTTGCAACCGCAAGAAATGCAACACCTGTCCCTTCACCTCCCCCCTCGACTCCATTCAAGGTCCCAAGCAGTCGTTCCAGGTGCGACAAAGGTTCACCTGTATCTCCTCCAACCTCATCTACTGCATCCGCTGCTCTAGATGTCAGCTAATTTACATCGGTGAGACCAAGCGTAGGTTGGGCGACCGTTTCGCCGAACACCTCCGCTCAGTCCGCCTTAACCTACCTGACCTCCCGGTGGCTCAGCACTTCAACTCCCCCTCCCATTCCCAATCCGACCTCTCTGTCCTGGGTCTCCTCCATTGCCAGAGTGAGCAACAGCGGAAATTGGAGGAACAGCACCTCATATTCCGTCTGGGCTCCTTGCGCCCTTATGGCATCAACATTGAATTCCCCCAATTTGGCTAGCCTGTGCTGTCCCCTCCCCTTCCTTCACCCTCTAGCTGTCTCCTCCCACCCTCCCATCCGCCCGCCCTCGGGCTCCTCCTCCTCCCTTTTTCCTTCTTTCTTTCCCCACCCCCCATCAGTCTGAAGAAGGGTTTCGGCCCGAAACGTCGCCTATTTCCTTCGCTCCATAGATGCTGCTGCACCCGCTGAGTTCCTCCAGCAATTTTGTGTACCTCCCATTACCATTTCACTGTTTGTGCAAACTGGCTGGGTAAATAGAACATCAGCATACAGAGAACTGACATGAAAGCAACTGCAAATGGAAACAAGTTGGTTGCAGCTGGAGAACAGGTAACAGAGATGGAGACTGCAGAGAAAAGACAAATAAATGGGCAGATGAATGGATACCTGGGCTGAGAAATGTAGATGGATAAGAGCAAGAGATGGATAATGATAGAAAATGGTTGTCATTTAAACAGGTTTGTGTAAGATTTGGTGTGAATCACATGAAAAATTGCCCAGCTCCTTACAATATTTTTGATGCATTGTTTCAATAAAGAGGATGCCAGAATGTCTATCTCTGCAGATGCGGCTTTAGGAGTTTGCCTCTTCAGAGGAGGTCTCTATTAACCTGATGCTTTGCACCATGGAAGTTCTTCCCAAAATAATTTGTTTGCCATTTAAAATAAATGGCTTTTCTTTCATATCTTAGTGAGTGAGTACGATAAACCAAATTGTCAAGTCACGTTGAGTTTATTGTCATTTGCACAGGAACAGTGGGGTGCAGGTACAATCAAAATCTTGCTTGCCACAATATCACAGGCACCTAGACTTATATCGCACACAAAAAAATAAATTGTGCATGATTTGTACGTGCATTCTTCATGACAGTGAAAGAAAGAAGAAATGCAAATGAAAAGATTAGTGCAAAACACATTTGGATGGTAGGAATCCTTGATGATTGATGTTGCCATCTTGGGACAGCATGTAGTGTAGATGCTTTCAATGGTGGGGAGGACAGTGCCCATGATGGTCTGGGCTGAATCCACCACTGATCGGTGCTGATTGAGGTCTACTGATGAGAAAATCAAGGATCCAATTGCAAAGGGAGGTACAGAGGCCCAGGCTTGGAGCTTGTGATGAGTTTGGAGGGGATGACTGTGTTGAACGCCAAGGTGTAGTCAATGACAGCAGCTTGAAGCCTGTTCCTGTTTTGCAGATGGTCAAAATCAGGGTGGAGAGCTAGTAAGATTGTAACTGCAGTTGACCAAGTGGATAATTGAAGGAGATCCACGTGATTTCTGAAGCAAGAGTTGATTAACGTCATAACCATCCTTTCAATACACTTCATCATGATGGATGTAAGTGCTACCAGACTCTAGTCATTGCGGCAGGACACTATGCTCTCGTTGGAGAATAAAAACAGAAAATGCTGGAATGTTCTGCAGGTCAGGAAGCATCTGTGGAAAGAAAAAATAGTTTATATTTCAGATCCAGAAAATGTCCAGCATTTAATCTTTTCTACACATGTAAAATCAGAGCTTTTCCACTCACCTGCATTTTTCTTTACTTGGTGCAGTTTCAGAAAATAAAGTGGACATCTCATCTCAGAACAAATAGAGAAAGGAAATATCATTGACTAAATTGGGAACATACTGAGACACTAAGTGAACAACTCATGAAAATGTATTGGGGGGATAACAGGGAAATAATATAATACTGGGGAAATGGAGAATAGGGCTCAATTATATTGAAAAAAGTCAAAGTATGGAGAACGGACTAAAACAGCATATCGAAAACTGAAGCAATTGTGGATAACAATAGAAAAATGAGTGTAACAAATGTTTCTATGTTACTGTCATTCTGAACAATAATATGCTGACATGCTGACAAGGACCAACTTCACAGATTGAGATATGACTGAGCTATAGTTGATACCTGTGTTACAGCACTTATTTATTGCCTAAGTTTCATGCACAGCCTTTTCTGTATGTATGATGAATGATACTCTGTTGACTTTCCAGCTCCATGCCGCAGCAGAATAGCGCAGAGTAGTGCAGAACTCTATTATCCTCAGCATGAAACAAAACCTACCACAGAGTTCCACTTCTGCATTTCACACATTTTTAAATTCCAACTCCACCTCCACATCTGAAAGGCTGGCAATGAACCCCCTAAGGTGGATGAAAGACAGTGGGCTGTAGTGAGTAAAGTGGTAAAAAGGAAAGTAATAATACCAATTCCAATCATAATAGACACTTTGACACAGCATCAGAAACTATCAAGGCACCAATCCATTTAAATGTGAGCTGTCATATTTAGTTGACATGGGGCTGCTGTTAGAATATCGCTCAGACTAACCCAATTTCTCTACTTCCTTATGAAATGTGAAACCATTCAGTCCATTAAGTCAATACCAGCTCTCAGAGGAATCCCATTAATTTCATTCTCTTCAAATATTTCCATGTCACCTCTCACACATACAATGTGGAAACAGGCCCTTCGGCCAAACTTGACAATACCCACTCATCCCACCTGTCCACATTTGGCCCATATCCCATTAAACCTGTCCTATCGATGTACCTGTCCAAATATTTCTTAATCGTTGCGATATACCTGCCTCAACTACCTTCTCCGGCAGCTCGTTTCATGCACCCACCACCCCCTCAGGTTCCTATTAAATCTTTCCCCCTTCACCTTGAACATACGTCCTCTGGTTCTTGATTCCCCTACTCTGGGCAAGTGACTCTGTATCTACCTAATCTATTCCTCTCGTAATTTTGTACACATCTGTAAGATCAAACTCCCATCAAGTCCCCGCTGATTCTCCCGATACCCGCCTGCTTCAGGTGCAATTTGCAGTGGCTGATTAACATACCATTTTTGTGTACATAGCACCATTGCCACTCAATTGGCCTCCTGAGATGTTGTTAGCATGTTAGATGTGAGACCTCTACACCAGACTTAGCCCCTCAATGTTTGGTGGCGGAAGGAACTTAGATGCTAGTCCTTGCCCAGATGGGTCCCGACCCAAAATAGCACCTATCCATGTTCTCCAGAGATGTTGCCTGACCCGCTGTTACTCCAGCACTTTGTTGCTTCTCCACAGAGCCTTGGTATTGGTTGTCCTGAGCTTCAGTCAGTCAGTCAATTTTATTTGTATGGCACATTTAAAAACAACTCACGTGGACCAAAGTGCTTTACAGCAGTGCAGATACTAATGTGCTGCATACAGTGGTACACAGACGTAACAATACATACATAAACTGTTTACAGCGCCCCCTCAGAGGGCCTCAAAAACGCTAGGGAGTAGAAATAGGTTTAGAGCCTCGATTGAATGGAGTCAATGGAGGAAACAGTTCTGATGAAGAGAGGGATGCTGTTCAACAGTCTAGGTGCTGCAACCGCAAAAGCGCGGTCACCCCTGAGCTTAAACCTAGACCGCGGGATAGTCAGTAGCCCCAAATCGGCCGACCTGAGGGACCTGGATGTAGAATGGTGGGTTAGAAGATTATTGATATAGGTGGGGGCAAGTCTGTTAAAGGCTTTGTATATGAATAAGAGGAGCTTGAAGGTGATTCTGTATCGTACTGGGAGCCATTGCATTCATCAACACATAATCGTGTATATCTGATTGTGCCAGTCGGCAGCATTCCCTGACAAAATTTCTCCTTATACTGGACGACCAAGAGGTTTTGTGCTGACCACAGAGCATCTTTCACTGAGATAATGATCTTCCAGCAGCACTTGATGGCCATTTCTTTAGGTTGTTCTTGGGAACGTCCTGTAGATCAGAATGTCCTCTGTTAGGCAGCTGCTCAGGAAGAACTGCGGCAAGTGTCGTTGCATCCGCCTCCAGACCTTTGCTGTAAATACTCAGCTCACAGAGCAGTGGACAATACAACCACCTATAGCGATGTCTTGCCCATTTTACATCAAAGGCATGATGTAAAAAAAGGTATCAGCTGAATGAACATCCCAAACCTATGCACCTTCCCCACACCTCACTCTGGTAATGAACAATGCTACAAAAGACCAGGTGTGAATTAAAGATATCAAGGACAGTAAATCAGAAATGCAGCAAGTTTAAAATTAAGTCACCATGATAACATCTTCTTTTAAGTCATTAGCAAACAAACACCTTTGCTAATTTTGCATGATTGAAACTTTTACAGCGTTGATCGATGGTAATAAAGGCCTACTTTGCACATTGATTTAATTAATGGATTTTTATGGTGCAGAAGAGGATCCAGAAGCCTTTCAATAGGAGCACATTAATCACCATGTGTATTTGGTAATTTCTTTGAAGTGAACCATCCAAATTGCAGAGAAGTAAAAGTTGTAAACAGTTCAGAATGTTTGGAAAAGAAAGTTAAGTGATACACAGATTTGTTTTATTGTCCCAGAACAGTATATGTGGAAAACTCTGCAATTTGAGCAATATTCACCTCACTCAAGTGATGGGCGATGACAATCTCCAACAAGACAGATTTTAACCACTTTTCCTTGAAATTCAGAGTCATCGTTGACTAGAAACCCAAATGAAACAGTGGCAAAACATTGCGGCCCAAGAGTCGATCAGAGAACCATTATTCAGTTGCAATTAAATCACTTCCTGAAGCACCAAAAACCTGCAAACATCTAGAAATCTGGGTATGACAAGGTTCTGAATGGTAGGCTGCTCTGGACGGTTAGATCGCATGGGATCTATGGAGAGATAACAGAATGGATAGAAAAATGGCTTGATGGAAAGAAGCAAGAAATGGTGGATGGATGTTTCTTGAACTGGATGTCTGTGACTATTGGTGTGTCTCAGGGTTTGGTGCTGGGCCCATTGCTGTTTGTCATTTATATCGATGATTTGGATGCTAAGACAGAACTGGGTGGCGTTGTAGATAGTGAAGATGGTTGCCAAAGATTACAACAGGATCTTGATCAGTTGGGCAGGTGGGCTGAGGAATGGTTGATGGAATTCAATACAGAGAAATGCATTTTGGGAAGCCTAACACAGACTGGAAGGGCTATGGGGAGTGTTGTGGAGCAGGGGGATCTAGGAGTGCAGGTGCATGATTCCTTGAAAATTGCATCACAGGTGGATAGGGTTGTCAAGAAGCTTTCATCAGTCAGAGTATTGAGTACAGTGGTTGGGAAGTCATGTTTCTGTTATATAAGACGTTTGTGAGGCCACATTTAGAATATGTGTTGGTCCATAATGTTTGTGCTGAACTGGCACAGTTTAGCTGCCAAGTTAAACTGATCCATCTGCCTGTACATGATCCATAGCCCTCTATTCCCTGCACTTCCAATTGCCTATCTATAAATTCAGTACCGCAGAGAAACTAAGTTCGGTAAATGATGGAGCACAGCTTTATCTCAAGAAATGTCTAATTGTAGGTTAATTGGCCTCTATAAATTTCCCCTAGGGTGTAGGGAATGAATGTGAGAGCAGGATAATATAGAACCAGTGTGAACAGGTGATTGATGGTTTGCGCGGACATGGTGGGCTGAAAAGCATGTCTCCTTGTGGTATCTTTCAATAAATCACTCAAAATGGGGTTTGTCATGACTGTGCTCTGTTTTACCTGACATGGACCTGGCAGGCAGGTTTCCCAACCTGAGAGCTGGGAAGGCTGCTGAATATCATTATGCTCCATTGGACTCCCTGCACAACTGCAAGGTAGGATGGGTTCACTTCCAGCTGGAGCTGACACCAAAGCTGGAAACCAGGACCACCATGGGAATACCTGGATAACTCCCAAAAGTGTTTTTTAGTTTATCATTGTTGTCAAGTGTACTGAGGTACAGTTTAAAGCTTTTTGTTACGTGCTGTCCAGTCAGCGAAAAGATTATACATGATTACAATCAAGCCACTCACAATGTACAGATACAGATAAAGGGTGTAATGTTTGGTCATAGTTTAGTTATAGTTTAATTAGGAAAGGCACTTGGGCAGGGCCGGTACATCTGGCGTTACGATCAGGTTCTTAAACCCATTGCAGAAGCCATCAGCATGGGAATCAGCAGCTGCAGACGAGAATGCCCCACCACCCAGATGATCACCTTCGTGAAGGCCAGAGTGCTGCTGCCAAGAACCACAGCAGCCAGGAATCTGTCAGGAATCCTGGCCACTGCGCAGGACTGGCAGCTTTCTGTAGACCTGGTGAAACAGCTGAAGATCCCACAGCACATTGCCACGACCACCCTGAGGCCAGATATCCTCCTGGTCTCAGAGGCGACCAAAAACATTGTCTTGTTGGAACTGACAGTGCCGTGGGAGGACCGTCTGGAGGAGGCCCACGAGAGGAAGATGGCCAAATATGAAGAACTGGTCATAGACTGCTGTAAGCAGGGCTGGAAGGCAAGGTGGATGCCCATCGAGGTTGGCTGCAGAGGTTTTGCAGGGCAATCGCTCTACAAAGCCTTGAGTGCACTGGGCATCAACGGAGTGGCGAGGAGAAGAGCCATCAAGAACACCACAGAGGTAGCGGAGAAGGCCTCGAGATGGTTCTGGATCAGGAGAGAAGGTCCATGGGGAGGAGCGAATGCCACCTGAACACAAGTCGTGGTCTGATCAACCACGGCTGGGTCCTCTGGGCGAGGGTTACTGATGTTGAAAGACCCGAAACACCCAATGATCCCAGGTTACATCACTGATGATGTGTTCAGGAGCATCAATAGATGTATTTGTATCAAAAAAGGAATGGTGGCATCAGAACGGACAAACTGAAAATGTCTGCTTTCTGCAGAGATATGAATCGCAGAGTTGTTGCTCTTATAATTTGTACGCTTCGCCAAGGAAAATCGGTATTTTCAATGCTGACAATGGGTTTGTAATGTGGAGGTTTATCTGCAAAGTTCTTTGATCCTATCTTCAGACACAGTTTAAATCTGGCCTTATCTCCCGAGATGTACATAGTAACAGATGTGTATTCCAGCGAGGCTGACAACAATACTAAAAATAATTTGAAACAAAATCTCTGGGCAACATGATTCCCTAGATACATGCATGCACATTCATCCAAGAAATGTTAGTTTCTGAATGCAAATGCTTCCCAGGTGATAAGCTGGCACATGTTGTGCCTTGTGTAGGAATGAACTGCAGATGCTGGTTTAAACCGAAGATAGACTCAAAATGCTGGAGTAACTCATCGGGACAGGCAGTATCTCTGGAGAGAAAGAATGGGTGATGTTTGAGGTCTAGACCCTTCTTTAGACGTTGTGCCTTATTCAGGACGATCTTCTGGATTCTCAGAGGCTTTTGGATAGGCACATGGAAATGCAGGGAAAAGAGGGATATGGATTGCGTGCAGGCAGAAGAGATCAGTTCAGCTCGGCATCATGTTCGGCTCAAACATTGTGGGCTGTGTTGTACTGTTCTATTTTCTAAATCGTTGTTACTGTTGACTATATCAATGTAATTATAAAGAATATATTTTGTTTGTATCTGAGCCTTGCTGGTTCCATTGTCAGTGCAATGAAGCTATTGTTTAATCTGACAATTTTTATCCATTCTAAATTGGCCAATTACCTGAGCATTTTCCCCCAAACTGCTTATTATTTCTTTTGCTCAGATGTACTTTACCCACAAACTGTGTCTTTATAATGAGCAAATGTGCACATTGCTCACTGGTGAGTAATATATTCATTGATTTCAGCTGATCAATAGCCAGATGAACTCATTTAACAAGAGAATGTTAGTTACTAGTAGGGATGAGCATTGAACTCAAGTGAAGATCTAAATCGATCTCAATCCTGACAAATCAGAAGCAACTGGAGAAGTTAGACTATCTCAAGCTAGCATTCAAATTGTTTTGGACTTTCAGAAAATACTTTTCTTTGTTGAACAGACAGCAAATAACTGCTCTTTGTCGAAAAAGGAAGCAAAAAAAGGTTGCATCTGAAGACGAGCTCACCTAAGGGGTATTTGAAGTTGGTCATTACAGTAAGTAAGGTGTGGATATGGATTGTAGTAAGATGGAGAGTTTTCCTCATGTTCATCTGAAATTTACATTTGGACATCCACGATGTGAAATTTAAAATGCAAATTGGTTTGCTAATGCTCAGAAGCAATAAGCAAATAACATGCAGATTACAGAGTTATTCCTTAGTAAATATAATTACCCAAATCAACATTTCCCTCTGTTACTTCATTTAGAACAGAAGGCTATTACCTGTATCTGTGGTCACTGGGAATAATATTTACCCAAGCTATTGTCAATGCTGCATCATTAATGAGATTAGCTTCTGATAAATTTCACTGTCGTAGGCGATGGATGTTTGGTGCAAATATAGTTGGCACCTAACTTTCATTATCTCTCTGCTAACAACTAAAAAGGTCAGGAGCCGGTTTTGTTGCGAGGTGTTGTTATCAAGTAAATGTTTGGATAAATTAATTCAGCAGGATAACTGCTTAAAATGTTTCATGTGACATTTGAATTATTTTTAAAGGTAATTTTTCCATCAGGATTAGTTTAATACTGAGGGGAATGTGTAGTGATGACTGAATCATAAAGATACCGCCATCGCCTGTTTTCACATTTATAGGCAAATGGAGGCAATGAATCTCCTGTCAATGTTATTCCCGCAAGTCATTTTACGGGTATTGTCTAACATTAAGGAGATGACATAGCGACTGAAGCCATCATTTTTATGATATGTTAACATTAACAGCAATAGTGTCTAGTTGCAGATGGCAATGAATGTGCTGGACGCAGATTCAGATGCAACAGTGAAAAGGCAATGGGATGTACACTGAGAGAGGAAAAAAAAAGAATTTGATCATACATGATGTTGGGCAACACGAGCTGATAGAGCTGCTGCCTCACAGCCCCAGAGATCTGGGGTTCAATCCTGACTTTGGGTGCAGTCTGCATGGAATGTGCACATTCTCTCTGAACTGTGTGTGTTTCCTCCAGGTGCTTTGGTTTTCTCCCATATCCCAGACAGGCAGGATAATTTGTAGGTTAATTGGCCTCTGTAAATTTACCCATGTGTGTAGAGAGTGAATGTGAAAGTGGAATCACATAGTACTAATGTGAATGGGTGATCGATGGTTGGTTCGGTGGCAAAGGGCCTGTTTCCATGCTGTATCTCTAAATTATCCTAAATTAAATAAAAAGGTTCAAAGGTCTGTTTATTCTCATGTGTACCAATTAAGGTACAGTGAAAAATGGCAGGAATGAATGGAAATATGGTGGCTGAATGACCTCACCTTTTCTGTCTAGGCTGAAGAAGGGTCCCCATCTGAAATGTCATCTGAATGTCCTCCAGAGATGCTGCCAAACCCGCTGAGTTAGTCTAGCACTGTGATTTCTTTGGTAAACCAGCATCTGTGGTTCCTTGTTTCTCCATTGTGCTGTTTAATACTCTGTCTGTCATGATAAAGTGCTTGACACAAAAGACTGCAGACGCTGGAATCTTGATCAAAACACAAAGTGCTGGAGGAACTCCGTGGGTCAGGGAGCAACGGGCAGGCAATGTTTTGGGTTGGGACCCTTCTTCAGATATTATGCTAAATGCTTCCTCCTTTGGTGTCCTCAGTATTTCACAACAGTATGAAAGGCACTAAAGTATAGATATCATTCATTAGTCATGTATTTTCACTGAAAGTGACAAATCATTCATTGTAAAAACTCACCAACATGTATAATAGTGCAGTCTACACACGGATAAAGTGTTTGGACATAGTGGGTGTGGAGGGTATGTTTCCACTAGTGGGAGAGCCTCGGACTGGAGATCACAGCCTCAGAATTAATGGACACGACTAATTGGGACCTGTTGGGTCCCTGTCACACAGGAGGCTTGGACCCCAACACAATATTCCACCACTCACCCATAGCCCCCAACTGCACAGGCGCAGCTCATTTCCCTTCATCCCTAGCACTCTCTCTCCCCTCCTCTTTACCCTCCCTCTTCTTTCCTCTCTCCTCCTCCTCTCCCCAATCCCTCCCTCACCTCTCTCTCCCCTATCCTCCTTCCATAACTCCTCTCCCCTCCCTACCCCCTTCCTTATCCATCTATCCCCCACTCCTCACCTTCCCCTATCCCCCCCCACTATCCCTCCTCACCTCCCCCCCCCCCCCCCCCCATCAGCCATAGGCACAGATCCTTGGCTCGGCCCGGAAGCACCGGCAGCTATGGCTGCACTGGCGTGTGGAGGGGCGGGTGAAGAGCTCAGAGAAAAGATGGGGGAAGAGCCATGTGGCAGGGGGGTATCACGGGGGAGGGGGGGCAGGAGCCAGCAAGGGGGACCAGGGGGGAACCAGAGGGGAAGGGGCTGGAGCTGTGGGTCGTTGCGATGGCAGTGCATTTGGGACACAGCGGGAGCTGGATACTCTCTTCCGCCGGGATCAGACTTTCCGCTTTCCGTTTGGCAACATCTCCGACGCCGAGCCGGGCCGTGCCGCTTCTGGTTTCTCCGAAAACTGTGTCTGGTTGGAGACCTCCGCCGGCCACCCACAGTGTCCCTCAGCTCCAGTAAAGACAACATTTTAAAGATTTTTAAACCTCGCTAACTTATACAATATACCACCGGTCGGAACAAAAGTTGTTGCACTCACAGCACCGGAGATCAGTGAGTGAGCTGACGAAATATCATAGCGCTATCGAGTACCGCTTTTGCGCAAATAGAAAAAACGCTCAAACCGGAAGGGCACAAGATCAGAGTTTTAGTTATGTATAGATTCCTTTAGGAAGGAGATGAGGAGGAATTCATTTTCATCGGAGGGTGGTGAATCTGTGGAATTCTTTGCCACAGAAGTTTGTGGAGGCCGTCAATGGTTATTTTTAAGGCAGAGATAGATTCTTGATTAGTACGTGTCAGGGGTTCTGGGGAGAAGGTGGAAGAATGGGGTTAGGAGGGAAAGATAGATCAGCCATGATTGTATGGCAGAGGTGACTTGATGGGCCGAATGGCCTAATTTTGCTCCCATCACTTTTTACCTTATGACCTTATAATATTAAAATTGTATCTGATACAGTTAGGACTCTTCAATAAGTTTAAAATCATAATTCAGTGTCAATGTTCACCTATTCAGCCTTTATTCAGCAATTGTGAGCATTTTCTTTACTGTTTTTCATTGGCTTCTGTTTGTATTGTGTTTTCCTCAGAACTGGTGATGATCCACATATTTATTCACTGAGCATTGCAAGAATCGTCATTGGTGCTTTGACTGTACAAGTCAAAGTATTTTTGGATTGTCCATTCAGTTCCATTCATATTATAGTGAAAATGGTGAATCATTATCATTGATTGTGTGGTATTGTTCAGGAGTAACAGATCCTATCAAGTATTTCTCAGATGTAATGTATCACCTTCACTATACTATGTACAGTAGCTATTAATAACGGACATTGATTTTTTTTTATTGCACCTAATTTCCACCTGGCCATCTCGATGCAAAATTTCCCTGCCCTTATTGAAAAAATTTGCTGCTGTATTTTTTGTTGCCACCAGCTTTGTCTCCACTCTCTCAGCAGATGGTATTTTCTGAATAAATTGTCTGTTTGGTGAGATTGTCTGTTTGGCTGTTCCTTCCTTAAACTCATTGGCTGGCATGGCGCGGTTAATAGACACGCAACACTCGCTGTACTATGAAGGCGAGGGTGGTTTGGGTTTGCAGCTGCAGTCGAGCTTCAAACAAACTGCAAATCACCCTTTCTAAAATTGTCAAACCCGCGCTGACAGGTCAGGAAATCTTCTCAAAGAATGTGCACTAAATTCAGCTACGTTTCACAAATTTTGAGTGCGGAATAGCACGGGGTGGAATTCTGGCGATGACACATGGACCTTAATACCCCAGCTTTATTTCCTCATCCAGCTAGCGTGGATCATATTTAAAATAAGGTGCTTTTGGGGCAGGACTGAAAACCAGTGGGGTGATGATGTTGAGTGATGAACTCCTGTCTAATGCTCCCAGTGCTGGCAGTGTTGCCATTCTGTGCTGCCAGCTAATTTGCGTGACTGTTGATTGCCGGGAGCACTGAAATCAAGCGGCAACAGGTAGAAAAAAAACAGGCAGTGCAGGTAAAGGCCCGCTGTCACATATGATGCAGCCAACAGTTCAGAAACAGATGCTGCATGTTGGAACGGTGGCTCAATCGTGCAGGTAGCAGAGCTGCTGCCTCACAGTAACAGAATCCCAGGTTCAATCCTGACTTCAGGTACTACCTGTGTGGAGTTTGCACGTTACACACTGTGAGCCTATGAGTTTCCACCAGGTGCTCCAATGGCCTACCACGTCCCAAAGGCATGTGAGTCAGTTAATTGTCCACTGTATATTGTCCCCAGTATGGAGGTGAGTGGTAGATTCTGGGTTTGTGGAGGTTGGGATTTGTTGATGAGAACATGGGGGATAAAAAAATAAGATTAATTTAAGATGAATGCAAATCGGAAGACACGGTGGCGCAGCGGTAGAGTTACTGCCTTAAAGCAAAAAATGCAGCACTGGAGACCCAGGTTCGATCCCAACTATGGCCGCTGTCTGTACGGAGTTTGTATATTCTCCCCGTGACCTGCGTGGGTTTTCTCCGAGATCTTCGGATACCTCCCTCATTCCAAAGACGTACAGATTTGTAGGTTAATTGACTTGATAAATCTAAAAATTGTCCAGTATAAATTGCCCAACTTCCAGCATAGTCCCTGGTGGACTCTTCGGAAGTGATGACCACAAGGCACAAGGTACATTGTGATGGTAGTGCAAATGCAAACTGCCTTGGAATGATAGGAAGGAACGGCAAATGCTCGTTTAAACCGAAGATAAACATAAAATGCTGGAGTAACTCAGTGCGATAGGCAGCATCTCTGGAGAGAAGGAATGGGTGACGTTTCGGGTCGAGACCCTTCTTTCAGGTTGAGGCTGCTGTCAGGATACAGGACACAAAGGACAATTTACAATTTAACTGTAGCCAATTAACCTACAAAACTGTACATCTTTGGAGTGTGGGAGGAAACTGAAGATCTCACTGACAAAAACCTCACCATCACGGGGAGAACGTACAAACTCCATACAGACAGCACCCGCAGTCAGGATCGAACCCGGGTCTCTGGCGCTGTAAGGCAGCAATTCCACCGCTGCATCACCGTGCACTTGTTGTTAAATTTGAAGTCGAGAAGTGTGCATTCTCAGATTTGGGAAATGGGGCTTTGAAAATTTAGAGCAATGATTTGTGTTTCAAATTTACTGAAGTTGCAATAGAATTATGATTAATGCACAGAAAATGCATTGATCTGAATGTGATTTTTATCAGTAATTTTTCTGAATACGCCATGTTCTAGAAAACATGAGTTCAATTAAAATTTCAGAAATTGGCCACAGTGAAATGAAATCATACAACCCTGGATAGGTGGGACCTGGAAATTCCAAACTGATTTTGAAAGACTGTTCACATTAAAAAAAAAATGTAAAGTCTTACAAAATCCAACTGAAGTCCCATGTTTAGAAATAAAAGGAGGAAATGTTGGAAACTATGAGAAAGAGAGATGCAGTTGTTTCAGGTCCAAGGTCTTTTGCAGGACTGGGAATGAGAGAAAAGACGCTTATTTTCAGCTGCAGGGAGCATAGGGGAGGTATGGATAAGACAGAGGGAATACTCTGGTTTGAACTCACGATTGCTGAGGTAATGAGAACAGTTAAATAAAGTGGGGGAAAAACCCAAACAAGGGAGATGTGAGAGTTGTGAAATGTGGGTCAGAATTGCTGTTACGACATAAAACCAACAGGAGAAACAAGGACCTGCAAATGCTGGTTTATACCAAAGGATACCAAGTGCTGGAGTAGCCCAGCAGATCAGGCAGCTTCTCTGGAGAAAAAGGATAGGCAACGTTTCAGGTCAGGAACCTTCATCAGGTCTGAGGAAGGAGTCCCGACCCGAAATATTGTCTATCCATGTTTCCCAGAGATGCTGCCTGACTCGCTGATTTACTCCAGCACTTTGAGTCCTAAAACCAAAAGGAGAACGCTGGAATTGCCCAGTAGATCAAGTAATCTTACTGGCGAGTGAAAAACTGAGTTAGTTTTACAGATGTATAACCTTACAGCAGGACTGATGTGAACTGAAAAAGCAAATTATATGAATTTGTTGGATTTGACGTTGATTACCAAAAGTCACAACATGACAAAACAGAGGCTAAAGTTTACATTGAGCATCAGTGGAACCAATCAGGAAATTACAGACAGAATGTGAGTAGGAGAGTAGGATAGAGGCTTAAAGTGACAAGTAACTAGAAGCACCAGTTCATTCTTCCAGACAGAGCAGACGTTCTCTGCAAAATGGTCACCCAATCCATGCTTAGTTTTTTTAATATAGGGGGGATTGCAATGTGTGCACTAAATACAGCAAATTAGGTTGGAAGAATTGTTGCTTCATCTAAAATTGCGATTTGCTTTCTTGGATAGTGAGAAGGAAAGGACCGTTTTGCAATTCCTGAACATTTCTGGCAAACAGGAGTTGGCGATGGTGATGGTGATTGAAAAGCAGACCAGAGAGTCATGAATGGAATAGCCTTTCACAATACTACAAGGGCAAAGCAGGGTTATATTCCACGTGAAGATGGTGTAAATGATTAAGGTGATCTTTTGATTGAAAAGGCTGATGAAGTGGAAGATGAGGATCAGGAACTATGTCCAGCATAAGAGGATGAGAAAAGAGGTGCAGAAAATGAGATGAGATTTTCTCGATCAGAAAATATGGTCAAAAGTCCTGTCACCTATGATGGAAGGGAAGCCATCATTAATAGAAAAGTATGGCATCGCAAAGATAATGGAACAGTATCTTATTAACTGTAATGCATATAGGGACAGTCCTGCAGTGTGACTTGTGCTGTGGATATCTTTCTCTGCTCCATATCTGCTCCATATCTCCATGTCAGTCTTCCACTCATCTTAGCACCTCCAATCGTGTTGTGCCAAGGCACAGACAGAAGTACTCCAACCTTTGAGTCTGCTCTTCCAACAATAATCTGCTTGATACAAGTTTCCCTGTATGGGTTGGATGCAGGCAAATCATAGACACGTCCCCACAGAATCTGGAGGTAAGGATGGGGCATCCTTTATTCAAGTGCCAGACCGATTCCTAAACTTCTGTTGCATTCCTTGAACTCACGCTGAAATTGCCCTGACAGGGTTAAGGATTTTTGTACCAATGAAGTTTATCAGATGGACATACCTGAGAGACAATTATATGCTTTACAGATAACTCGCGTTATTGCATTTAAGATTAGTGCAATTTAATTGAATGTAAATCTGCTTTAGAGAGTAAATCTCATGTGGGATAATGAATACAGTCAAAGACCTTTTAAAAGGGGGAAGGGAGGTTTTTTTTTTACTTCAAGTATAGCCTTCAAGAAGAAAACATTCGATTATTTTTGTATTCAGACAACCTTGTTGAGGCACTGATGGCTCCCAGAAGGAAATGTAATGGGCCAATTTTCTTTCAGCTTTAGTAATTATCGCAGAACTGCTATGAATGAAAAGTAACTGTTGAGGTATTTACTGCTGCAGTGTGACTGTTTTCCTAAACCATTCACTTCAAACTTAACTTTCTTACACTGTTGATTACACAGAAGATTGTTGATATTTTTCCTGCACCTGCGCCAATGCTGCCTTGAAGAGTGGGAGGTTGACCAAAGTCGATAGCATTTCCCATTTCCAAGTGGGCTGTGTCAATAGATAAAATAAATGTCAATTAAGTGTAGGGTCTGTGCTTACTGCCTCTTGTGTCCCAGTCCTGGTTTGTATCACATAACTGCTGATGGAAAGGTAAAGGACGATGAGTGTGTGTGGATGGGTGAATATTGGATGATGGCAGGACCAGGATAAACTTTAATGCAGACGCAATGAACTGCAGATGCCGGTTTACAAAAAAAAGGGCACAAAGTGTTGGAGTAACCCAGCGGGTCAGACAGCATCTCTGGAGAACATGGATGGGTGCTGTTTCAATTTGTGACCCTTCTTCAGATTATTTTATAGAAAGTGAGAGGAGTCAAAAGAGATGATGTTGAGGGTGGGGACAAGTTCCGCCAGGCAGAGGGGTCAGTTAGCAGAGGGGAACTGATCGATTCACTGCTCACGGAAGAAATGGAGGGCCTTGAGACCTTCCTGGTGGAGAATAGAGGTGTAAAGGGATTGGATGTCCATGGCAAAGATGACACAATGGGAATAAGAATTAATTGAAGAGTACCTGTAATACTAACACACACTACAGTCTGCCTACAGAAAATAATTGTGTTGACTCGGTTATGAAGAATGACCATGTACATAAAATGAGAGCAATGATAGGCAATGCGGTCCCTCAGGGCCACACCCATCATTCAATATGATCATGACCGATCTGCACTGGCCTCATTTCCCCTTATGTGGCACTTTCTTATCGCTCTCAATTCCCTGATCTTTTAAATGTTTATCTGTACCCAGCTTAAATACGTCTAATGATTTAACCAGCTTTGAGGCAGGGAATTCCAGAGATTCACCACTCCCTGCAGAAAATAATTCTGGACATTTCCGTTTAAATGACCGGCCACCTTATCTGATAACAATGTCCCCTTCTGTGAGACTCTCTCACAACTGAATGAGAAAGCAGCCAATGCATTCAAGTAAAACTCAGCGGCCTCTAGAGAAAGGAGAAAATTGAATTGGAAAACAAAATAAATGTATACTGCTGAACAGCAACAGGTTTATAGATTACACTGCTGGGTTATGTCAACTGTCAAAGTGTGGTGTTAGTTCCCTTTGCAACAGGGTGATTAAACACAATTCTGTGATCATAAATAATAGTTTCAAAATATCCATTTCTCATTTTCGTTTCAAAATGTAATGTCAGGGTCAGCTTTCTTGTTCAGCGGAAGAGATGTGTTTGGAGCACTTATTTGACAATGTCAGATGACTGACCCCATAATGAAAAATGCAGGGCTGATTATTTAACAATACAATGAGATAATTTCTCCTCGTACATTTTTCAATGCAAGGTTTCCTCTTTGTAGTTCTAGGACCATCAAACCAAATACTTTTGGAATTTGCAAGCAAGTTTGTAAGCTAAAAAAAGACACTGGGGTGCCTTGAGTGGGTCATACAGCATGAAAACAAAACTACAAGTCCCCGATGTTGTGAGTTGAGATCTATAGTCTTGATGCAACTAGAATTTATAAACAGTGTTTGATTGTTATAAGGGGGCATTACAGGACTATAATTTCCCCATTTCAGACAACATTCAGGTGGAAAATGTTCCCTGGTCTCAGACTTAATGGTAATCTGCTTCTTGGGAAAAACCACTGGCAAAATATGGGTTGTGGATATTCCGTGACTGGAATTGGAAATTAGATCTTTTCTCAGTGTTTAACATCATTTCCCAAGTACTGTGCTCTGGTTACTGCAAGATTCTTATCCTCACTGCTCATTCCTGACGTGGGCTGAAAAAAAAATTCAATCTTCCCTTGAAAAGAAGTTACAATGAGGAAGAAAGTAATGTCAGCAAAATTATTTGCAAGCTGACTTCAAAGTCATTATTTAACTCCATGCACCTTCATAATTTTTGGGAATGTGATTAGTTGCAAGGTTTTCCTTGATCTGTTTTGGGATCACTAACCGTTTGGTTAGTGCGAGTAAATATGCGACTTGATATTAAATGGAAGGTTTGCAAAATTCGAACAGGGTGTCGCAGCGTGGACTGAGATGATGAACCTCGGAGCAATTGTGTTGAATGCGTGCAAATGCAAGTTGTTGAATCTGACCTTAATGCTGACAGAAATGACTAAATGAATAACAGAGGTGGAGGCAACAGGACCAAGAACTGCAGATGTTGGAATCTTAAGCAAATCACAAAGTGCTGATGAAACTTAACGGGTCAGGCAACATCTGTGGAGGGAATGGACAGGTGATATCTTGGGTCAGGTCCCTTCTTCAGGACAATGAAAGTACATAGAAAGAGTTGCATTCCAATTGCAATCCAAAACCATTTAGTGTTCCCTGTAGAATTACTCACTGAGCGATATCTTGTGCATATCCCTTTCCTAGCTTCTTCAGAGGACAACTTGTGATGCTGACTGCACTCTTGCTCCAAAGTAAATGGATTTGCATGAGATCTTTGAGGTTAACCATCTTATAGTTAGAAACCTAAAAGGCTAAAGTTCAAAGTTGATGTCTTAGCAAGTCAATCTTCCATTAATTTCATGCTTAACTGCTGCTGCACATTGTCCCATGCCAGTTTTATCCAAAAGGGACAATGGTGCATTGCACAAAGAATGGATTTGTAAGTCTTCTGTGCATTTGTCCTTATCGACAATAAACCCTTTCAACAGTCATTGTTGACTTGCCAAGTTACTTTGCAAGGTGCTCCATCATGGCTGGCATGCCTGAAGTGAAAGTTCTCAACTGGGATTTCTACTCAGTGATGAGGAAACCATGGTGTATTTTACTTCGGAGTCACGTGAGTGACTACGTGAAGAACCTGCTTACGACGCATGCGTGTCATTACGCTACACGCATTCGAACTCGTCATTGCTGGAGGAAGGATGTTCCTCCCAAACGGCAGGGGTTGAACCTTCAACAGTAAGGTGAGGGAACGTCGTTTCTTTTACTTACCTTTTTTCTTTCTACAGAAGGCTGATGAGAACTGGCTGGGGAGAGTCTGCAGAACTGCAGGCAGCCAGCAACGGCCGGGGCACTGCTATCTCCCTTAAAACGGGAGCCGGAGCCGACTTCAGCTCCAGGAGCACGCCGACAGCGGTGGAGCATGTCTGGAGCAGTCATTTCCGACGACTCGGACTACAGCCCCACGGACCTATACATGGGTCCGAGGCGCTGGAAGGAGCGAGAATGCTGGCGGGGAGAACCTGCAAAATTGCGGGCAGCCGGCAGCAGCAGCAGCAAACGGCACGCTGATCTCCCGTAATGGGAACAGCTGTGCCCGATTTCGCTCCCGACTTCGCTCCCGCGCCGGCCCCGGCCGGTCGGGAGAGGAGCAGCCGCGAGCGACCAGTGCCCGTGTGCATGGGGGTCGGTTTGAGCGGCTGGAGGAGATGGCAAGCAGCCGCGAGCGACCAGTGCCCGTGAGCACCGGGGTCGGTTGGAGCGGCTGCAGCATGACGAGCAGCCGTGACGGCCGGTGCCCGTGAGCACCGAGGTCGGTTGTAGCGGCTGCCACATGCAGGATAATGAGCAGCCGGGAGCGGCCAGTGCCCGAGAGCATTGGAGCCGGTTGGACCGGCTGCAGGAGAAATTAAGCAGCCGCGAGCGACCAGTGCCCGTGAGCACCGGGGTCGGTTGGAGCGGCTGCAGCATGACAAGCAGCCGTGAGCGGCCGGTGCCCGTGAGCACCGAGGTCGGTTGTAGCGGCTGCAGCATGCAGGATAAAGAGCAGCCGGGAGCGGCCAGTGCCCGAGAGCATTGGAGCCGGCTGGACCGGCTGCAGGAGCAGTACCCCTTGTGGGGCTGCAGAGTGGAAATACTCCAAAGTGGCAAAGCCACAGTGGGCAACTAATAAGCCCCACAGCAGTACTCCTTGTGGGGCGGCACAGAGTTTCTCACTCATCAGAGGGGAACACCGAGAGTCAATCCTGGGCTGGCTGCAGGAGCTGGAACAGGAGCAGCTTCAGGAGCAGCCATGACGGCCATTGCCCGTGAGCATTGGAGCCGGATGGAGTGGCTGCAGGAACTGCAGCAGGAGCAGCCTCAGGAGTAACGGCTTCAGGAGCAGCCGCGATGGCCAGTGATCATGTGCATTGGAGCCGGTTGGGTGCCCGAGAGCATCGGGACCAGCTGGAGCGGCTGTTGGAGCATGTAAGTGGCAGCTCCATGAGATGGAGACTAGTCACAGAGGGGCAGCTAGTAAGTCCTACAGCAGTACCTCTTGTAGGGCTGCACAGTGTTCTCCCTCATCAGAGGGGAGTATAGGGGGTCAAGTTTGGGCTCCACTTGAACAGGGGAGCAGAACATACCCCTAGTACACTTAGGGTGCGGAAACCCTATGGGAAAACACTTACCATCAGGGAACTGCAAAACCTGAATGTTCCCAGTATCAACCTAAACATGGTAGGGCAGGGAATTGAAACGAAAGAATGTTCTAAGTCCTAACAGATGAAAACCTGGAACCTCCCAACCTCCAATATTAAAATTTGGAGGCATCTTATCTTAACAGGGAAAGATCTTCACATCGAGGAAACTCTGGGACACATTAAGGAACGTCTTAAAAACTACTTCCTGAGAAATGTGCTACCCTCATCAGACACCGGCACCTCAACGACCACGGAGGATGCCGAAATAGTAACTGACCTACTAATAGGAACCAGGGAGGTTGGTAGTGGATAACAGATCTATCTGTATGCATAGAATTATTCTACCGACACTTAAAATTCAGAAGTACAGGGGTATACCTTAGAATTCTTCATTCCATTACCCTCCAGTTCAGCATGTACCGAACTGAATGTTCATGCTTACAGGGAAAGAAACAACTAAAGCGCATACTGAACTACAGTGCCCATATATTATAGGACTTATGGAGGACATCCACACGAATCACAGGGATTCGTGTCCTAAATATCCTTATCATAATTTAGAGGTGGTTGCCACTTCATCTTAGATTGACTAATTTGAATACTTCGTACTATATATTCATTACAAATGGGAACCTTTGGTGCAACTAAGGGATTGATCCTAGGGTACTACATGGCAAGCATGGTATTAAAATACGCTTGCTATATAGGACTCATTGAAGGTGCCCACAGATGTATTTAACACAACAGATCGTCTGCGATCCACCGTTAACACACTTCACATGGTAGTAACTTTGCCGTAAGAAAGGGTACAGCCTTTATGGAGGCTTCCAGGGAACTAAACCAGCCATCAGACTGGTAGTAGAATAATTGGCATTAGGGGCTGTGTGACAGCCACATGATATCGGACCTTTACATAATCATAGTACAGAGCGCTACACGCGTCACTCAAGAAATTATGTGGGGGTCATTCTGACCGACTTATGAAACAACCAAACACAGTTATCCGTCTATGGAACCACATACTGATGGGCCTTGGATTGGGATGCTACTAATTCCATCTCCAGCTGTGGGGGAGATGGAATGCTCAGGAGGCATCACTACTAACGTTGGGCATATATACCTGGGGAAGTGAGAGCTAGTCATGGCTTTAAGTCAAATTGTTTTGGGTTATATCACCAGTATGTTAATCTACAAATTGACAACACCACCGGGGTAGCATATGTCAACCATATGGGTAGAAACATATCGACACCATGTGACTATCTGGCCAACAATATTTGTGAATTGAATTGAATTGAATCCTTCTTGTCAATCAGACCTTTCGGTCTGAACGAGATGTTGTTGCCTGCAGCCATACATGTAATACTAGCAGCACACAATGGACACAGGCTGGCATCCGCCGCGGTGAGTTCACCAGGTACCTCCACTCTGTGATGCAGGCAATAGTCTTAGAGTCACTGTCTCTATTAATCTGGATTAATAGCGTATCCAGATAGAGATTGGATATCAGCTTCCAACTACCAGGAAAACTGAATTTAGTGGCATACAACAGGTCACGCTAAGTCTAAAAACTTTGTATGGATGTTGGATAAAATATGTATTGCTGGAACAGCTGGTATGGAACACCAAATAACGACCTATTCACATCCATGCTCTTACCAGTTATCAAATTATGTTCTTGGGAGCCAGAACCTGGGGCAGTGGTTCAGATGTATCTTCACTGATTGGGGGATCATTTATGCATCCCTCCCTTTTGCCTCATCAGTCGGTTATTTAGGAAGAAACTATAGACTTCACGTCTCGAATTTTGATAATACCTGATTGCCCTACGCAACCAGAGGTACTGGTGATATCAACATGGGTCAGAACCATACATCACCATCCATCATAGACCTAACTTACTGGGTCTTCCCGCAACAAGGGGAGTTACCCGTCACTATTATATATTAACCTATTTATTTAGAGTTGGAAGCACCTCTTCTACACCTGGGACTGACGGACCGAATGCGGAATTATTTCAGCGGGTCACAGACAGTCCACCTAAACATCAGTACTTGGTATCATCTAGTAATGGGAAGTACTGTCACAACAACAATCATCACCCACAGATCTATGAACATCCCGTCTGTTCTGGAATTCCTGGCAAGCCTCCATTACGATGAGAGGCTCAGTCATAGTGCCATCAACTGCGCCAGAGGTGCTCTGTCAATATACCTGTTGAAGGTGTTCAAAAGGGAACTGCAGATGCTGGAATGAAGGTACAGAGCGGCACTCTGTGGGACAAACCCTGGTAAACAAACTCATGAGGGGCATTTTTAAAATTAGTCCCCAAGAACCAGGTACTCCCAAATATGGGATGTGAGCATTGCACTGACCATGTTAAGAAACTGGTCTCCAGCTACAGCTCTGTTCCTACGGGAACTGACTATGAAAACAGTCATGCTGATGGTCCTGGTCACGCCACAAGGGTCCAGTCACCACAGAAAACAAGGTTGGACAACATGATTAATTCATCTGGAATTTATGGTTTACATCAGTGTAATAGTCATACAGAACAGACAGGGGTCAGCAGGCCTAAAAAACAGAATTCAGGGTCTACCCTACAGATGGTCGTTTCTGTATTATAACACACTTACTATCATACTTGAAGTATACTAAGATCATCAGAGGGGAGGAATGTCACTTTAATCAGCTACTAACAGCCATTTAAAACAGTGACAGTCCAGACCATCTCTGGATGGCTAAAACAAGTCCTAAATAGGCTGGAATGGGAACTAGCATTTCAAATCTCACTCCACCAGGGCTGCAGCTACATTAGCAGCTATGAAGTTGGACGTACCAATGGACCAAATCCTCAAGACAGCAGGATGGCCAACGGAGGAATTTTCCAACGACTTTATAACAAACCAGTCATTGAACCTGAAACATTTACAGAAACAAATTTAAGTTCTGTAATATAATAGACCCATAAATAGGGGCAATAATTGGTGTTCATAATTTTACTGTTGGATTTCAATATCGTATTGATGTCTAATGTTGTTAACTCTACTCTCCCCAAAAATCAAGGCAGATGTGATGCATGGACTCGTTCCACGGCATGAAATCACAGAGCTTTAAAATCTTCACGTAGTCACTCACGTGACTCCGAAGTAAAATAGTAAGATTAAACGAGAACTTACCAGTTTGAAGTTTGATCCTTATTTTATGAGGAGGAACGTTGAGGGACTACGTGCCCTCCGCTCCCACCCTTGATCATAGTCTGAACTGGTATCTGTTGTCTAATCTTGCTATGTTTAGTCATTATAGTTATCTGTGATTCCACACCGCTGCTTTGAAGAATGACACGCATGCGTCGTAAGCGGGTTCTTCACGTAGTCCCTCAACGTTCCTCCTCATAAAATAAGGATCAAACTTCAAACTGGTAAGTTCTCGTTTAATCTTACTATTTTATCTTGCAAATTAATGGAGTTCTTCTTAAACTCAGGAAGTACATGGGTGTTAGTTCTGGACTTTAAAACTGAATCAGAGATTGAGGCCACAGGGGTGAACAGTCAGGGATAGGGAAAGGAGTACCCGCATCCATACTGAAATGATAGGTATAAACTCCAACAATGCTCACAATGTGTTGCACCAGAGTTGAATGAATCATTGTTTTCTGTAAAAGAATCCCCAATAGTGATGCAAACAAGGTTTGCCTCATTTTAGCTGGTCTGCTTCTCTCTGTTGGAGCCTGCTTTCCTGTTGCATCCCAGTATATCCACGGTCCAACATCATTGCAACAGCAGCAGATATGCATTGAACCATGTCCTGCATCCATTGCATTGGACGCGCAGAACTGCATGATACCAGGTTGCATTGTGTGCCCAGTGCATAATAAGTTCTGCACTTATTCAGACAGACTATCAATCATTCAGATATTCAGCAATCAACTTTAGATTTCACGCTTGTAATAGACACATCACATTTCAAGTTAAAAAAGATTGTGGAAAATAACAGGAGAAAAAATGAGGTTAGTCAGGAAAAAAAAATCCAGAGCTCGAGATTTACGTTCACGGAATTAATTGACTATGCTGTGTGGGAAGGAACTGCAGATGCTGGTTTCAATAGAAGATTTACACAAAATGCTGGAGTAACTCAGTGGGACAGGCAACATCTCTGGAGAGAAGGAATGTGTAATGTTTCGGGTCGAGGCCCTTCTTCAGACAGACTATGCTGTTGCTTTGTTTTGTTTTGATGTTCCAAAATATATATCAGAAATAAATGGTGCATTATCTTCATGGTTTTTTAAAAACAGATTTCAAAGGGAGAATGAACTGCAAAAAAAGAAAACTTGCTTTCTCAAAAGAGTATTGGAGGTGTTAGATGACAGTTGGAAAGAAAGAAATAGCAGGACAATACATTCAATTGAGTTACAGCATAGTGGATGCTGTAAATTTGAAATAAAAGCAGTAAAAACCAAAAATACCTGGAACGTTCACACAAAAAACAACAGGTGCAAAGAAAAAATACCACCTTCTTATGAAGAAAGAATGGATCGACTGGGCTTATATTCACTGGAATTGAGAAGGATGAGAGGGTATCTTATATAGAAACAAAGATTCTTAAGGGATTGGGCAGGCTAAATGCAGGAAAAATATTCGCCATGTTGGGGGAGTCCAGAACCAGGGATCACAGTTTAAGAATAAGGGGTAGGCCATTGAGAACTGAGATGAGGAAAAACCTTATCACTGAGAGTTGTGAATCTGTGAAATTCTCTGTCACAGAAGGTAGTGGAGGCCAATTCACTGGATGTTTTCAAGAGAGAGTTAGATATAGCTCTTTGGGCTAATGGAATAAAGGGATGTGGGGAGAAAGCAGGAATGGGGTACTGATTTTGGAAGATCAGCCATGATCATATTGAATGGTGGTGCTGGCTCGAAGGGCCGAATGGCCTATTCCTGCACCTATTTTCTATGTTTCTATGACCTACTGGAGTAACTGCTGGGTTAGGCAGCATCTCTGGAAGACAGATTGATGGCATTTTAGGTCAGGACCCTTCAGACTTCCTCACCTGTATCCATCTATCAGTTGCCAAGCTGACCCAAAACATCACATATCCATGTCTTCCAAAGATGATGCCTAAACCGCAAAGTTACAGAGTACTTTATTTTTTTAATTTATTGGAGCTATTCAGCAGATCAGATGGCATATTTGGAAATAACAACAGTTAAGGTTTTGTGTCAATATTTTCATCTGTTCTAAGAAGTTAAAGTACATCTCCATACATCATGTCTTGTGAAGTTTTGTCTGAAAACTTCAGTATAGCTGTGTCTAGTTTTGAATCAGATTATCTTCCTCAATTACATTTGTTATAAAATTTATATAAGGTAATCTTAAATCATTAATACTTGTTTTAACACCAAACCTTAGTTTAGTTCTAGTAGAAACATCCTTCTTAGTTTAGTTCAGTTCAGTTAAGTTTATCGTTAAGTGCATCGAGGTAGAGTGAAAAGCTTTATCAACTTTACCTTCTGACTTTTATTCTGGAGTCAGTGATGTAAATTCATTTAATTTTCTCCAGCAATGAAGAAGATTTCAGAATTCAAGTTGTTGTCTATGCTCTCTGCTGTTTTAGTCCTGTCACCAGGTTTCGGACTGGATAGAACAGGTTTGCAATGTGTTCATCTTCACTGGTTCAATACTTTATTGATAATTTATTGTCACTTGCACTGATTTTTTTTGCACGCAGTTCAGTAAAAGTGTTACTATACATAAGGACAATCTTAGATCAAAGTACAAGTGTATAGGAATAGGACACTGAGATGGTATGTAAGAGTCACCAGGTTTTGGAGCCATTTTCTATAGTCCTTGACCTGGCCATGAAGGCCCATTATTCTGGTGGCATTGCAGGGTTGGCCTGGCCTTGCGAAGCCGTTTGTGTCCTCTACTGCTGCTCCCCAACTGTGTGCTGCTGCTGGCCGCGACCCAGTCTGCTGCAGGGTATCCAGCCTCAGTGTCGCCTCGATCTAGATCCGCACCTTGTCTCACCCAGACACCGTTCATTCCTTGGGCACTGGGGATGCCTCCTGTAGCTGACTTCATAGCATCCTGAGTGCTTTTGAGGGCTCTTGGATAAACCCTAGGTTTGTGATTTTAGGGTATTTATTTTTGCGGATATATATATATATGTGTATATATCTGTGTGTGTGTGCGTGTGTGTGTGTGAATCAATCTGCTATCTCAGTAATGCCAGCAAGACGTGGGTGCCTGGAGTCAGACAGATTGGAAGAGCTGCCCTTATATGCACTCTTTATAGCAGGAGAAAGTTAGAGCTCCCACACAAAATATGCCTGAGTCCCTTTGGTGTCAAAATTATGTAAGAATATTTAAGTGAACTGGAGGCAGAATTTCGCAGCTGAATGCTATGTGCCATCGTCACAAGGTGGAAACAATATGTGCTGTTGTGTGGGTGTGTGATTGTGAGCAGCATGGAAAGGTAAATGTAAGATCTGGATTGCTGTAGTCCTGACTCCAGCTTCACCTTGTCCCTGTCCCTTCTGTACCAGTATTTACAAGGATGGTTGAGGTGCTTCCTTCTAGGAAATCTAAGTTTATAATTTACTTGTGCCTCAGTGCCTCATGATTATATTTATAATAATACAATATAATAATAATAATAATAATAATAATAATAATAATAATAATAATAATAATAATAATAATAATAATACTATACAATAATAGAATAATACAATACAATACAATACAATAATACTTTATTAGCCAAGTATGTTTTGCAACGTACGAGGAATTTCATTTGCCATACAGTCATACAAATAAAAGCAACAGAACCCACAAAATACATTTTAACATAAACATCCACCACAGTGACTCCTCCACATTCCTCATTGTAATGGAAGGCGAAAAAAAAGCTCAATCTCTTCCCTTCTTCGTCCGCCCGTGGTCGAGCCTTCCGTTGATGAGACAACCATACTCCCGTAACTGGCGGTGTTCGGGCTCTCCGCATCGGGGCAATCACTCCTTCATCGGGGGGGGGGGGGGGAATCTCGGCACACCTGCGCCAAGCAATCGGACCCTGGGTCGGGGCTTGTGAACCTTCTGCATCGTTGGAGCTCCCGACATTCACGGTCTCTCCCGAGACTGCAAGCTCTCGATGGTAATGTCTGCAGCTGCGGTTGGAGTGATTCCAGGCAAGGGATAACAGGAGGGTACAACAGCTAAGACTGCTTGTTATGCTTTATATACAGGTAGCTGAGGAATATAGTTATTAAAAATGGTATGCCATCATGCCATACAAGAGAGAATATGTGAACAATTTTCTCCCAGATACAATGCCATTTCATTAGATCTCCACAGACTCTATGGTCTCTTCAGAGAGATGAAAAATGAGATGAGAAACTAGAACTTGTTCAGGGAGAATATGTTGACAAATGCTCTGGCATTCCTTTGCAGCCCGCTGTCCCTCAACTGCATAGCCCCTGCCAATCTACCACCAGGGCAAACTAAACTAGTTATAATTATCTGCTTCAATTGAATACCCAGATGTCACAAAGGAATTTTAGTGTGAGTGTGATGCCGCAGCCCCCCCCCCCCCCCCCCCCCCGCAAACGCGTGTTGGGGAAACAGACCCAACGGGTCTGCACTTGGTCTAGTATAATCTAAAAGGCTGTTCTAAGGGATTCTGGGTAAAGATCAGCTCTTGATAACTAACCTGGTTCGAACCTATTTCGTTCCAAAATGATGTCCTCTGTTGCCCCCTTGCCTTTTTCTTTGATGGAAGTCAACTCAAACATAATCCCATGCCTTGGTCTTCCAATAAATGTTTATCAAATTGTGTTTCTACTTTACTCATTTGCACACTTTTCTCAGTTTCATTGTCACCCTCCATATGAGCAAATCAAAACTGGGCACAGTATTTCGATTGAACTTTAGGAAAGGAATTGAATGGTTAGGTTAGCATCCTTGTCTTACAATCGATTGCCCCATAATTAATCCCCTAAGCACTTGTCTCGACAGTTATACTTTATAATGCTGTTGAAATTTCGTATTGAGTTACCTGGATATCTTCACCTGTTGTTATGCCTTTGTCTGTGTTTGTTCAGAATTCAACCCAACTCATACACAATGTTGTCACTTAAACATGATGTGTTGGCCACAGGACTAATTCTTTAAATCAACAAGAACCACCAGAAGCCATTGGGTACGATCTCCAGTGCAAATTCTTGTCTATATCTGAGTATCATCTATAAACATGAAAATCACACTGCCAACAGATAAACCCAGTACATTAACAAAATTAACAGAAACTATTAGTTGCAGCAGCAATGCCAGCTGAGTTGGTGATCGACATCTAAATAGATACAAATCTGTCTATAACTACTTCCTACCAATGATGTTCCAGCAAGTTTTCAGTCCAGTTCAGAGACCCGCTACTCATTATCTGACTTAATCTGTTTTAACTTGTAAACTGACGGGACGTGCATAAGGAGTGTACATTTATGGAAAATTGCAGGAAAAGTTCTGAAGGGAATTCAGTAAGTACTTGGTAGACACAAAATGCTGGAGTCGTTTCGGGTCCAAGTACTTACTGAGTAGGAAAGAACTGCAGATGCTGGTTTAAATCGAAGGTAGACAAAAAATGCTGCAGTAACTCAGCGGGAAAGGCAACATCTCTGGAGAGAAGGAATGGGTGACGTTTCGGGTCCCTTCCTTCTCTCCAGAGATGCTGCCTGTCCCGCTGAATTACTCCAGCATTTTGTGTCTATATTCGATTTAAATCAGCATCTGCAGTTCTTTCCTACTCATTAAGTGCTTGGTTTGCCTTGTTTTAGTCCCACTGATTCACTGCCAATGCTGGAAGTTATACACTATGAACTTTCCCTTGACGTGGGCAGATGAAGGGAATTTGCATCATAGTCCCATGCTGGTGAGGTGGAAAATTGTATTGGATTTCATTTAAATTATTTAGAATACAAAGTGAAGCTGTGGCTTTATTTTCAGTTCTAACACTTCAAGTTGGTCTAAAAGTCAGCCAGCATTTTCAGCTTTGCATTAAAATCCTGGTCCTACTGCACCAACTTTAGTAACTTTAAGATTCTGTGATTCTAGAATGGAAGGAATTGGGAATTAAATAAAATATTACTAAGAGGAAAATTGTTCAAGGAAGAATGGAAAGCTTTTAAAACTGTATTTTAAGACGACCTAACCTACAATATTATGCAATCAACGAGAAAAATAAGTGTAAATTCAGTCTAAAGAAAGTATGTGCAGAGCAACTGGACTGGAATTACAATATGAAGTAAAAAGCAATCCATAAGAAGAAAGGCAGAGCAGTTCAGTATTTTAGGATTGCTTCAAGAAACTATTGCATTGTACATAGGATAATAGATTGATGATTACAAATAATATCACCAGGAAAATTAGTCTAATGAGTAAACATGACAAAATAGACAATCAGAACCTTTATGTTTAAGAAGGAACTGCAGATGCTGGAAAAATCGAAGGTAGATAAAAATGCTGGAGAAAGCAGGTGAGGCAGCATCTATGGAGCGAAGGAATAGGTGATGTTTCGGGTCGAGACCCTTCTTCTGACTGCTAGTCTGAAGAAGGGTCTCGATCCAAAACATCACCTATTCCTTCGCTCCATCGATGCTGCCTCACCTGCTGAGTTTCTCCAGCATTTTTATCTACCTTCGTCAGAACCTTTATCGCAGGTTATGAGAAGGCATATCTTTCAGGTGAGAGGGGCAAGATTTTTAAACAGAGCGGGGTGAGTGCTTCGAGATGGCGACTGGGGGTGGGGTTGAGGCCGATACTATAGTAGCATTTAAGAGACCTTGGCTATGCAGGGAATGGAGGGATATAGATTATGTGCAGATAGATAAGAGATGGTGTAGGCATCATGTTCGGCCATTGTGGGCTGAAGGGCCTGTTCTTGTGCTGTACTGTTCTATGTCCATGACTTATCCAAAATAATTGGGGAAAAAATGGAATTAGTTTATGATCATATTCTAGAACTGTTCATTTACAGAATCATAAGGAGATATTAACTCACTTCTTTTAGAGAATTAGAGAGCATACAAAAGAAAAGGACTAAAATAAGCTTACTACAAAACCTTTATCCCAAGGTATTGGGGGGAAAAAACTAGAGGCTATGCATTTTGCCTGGTTGTGAAATGCTTAAATGTTATGAGTATGTCTTAAAAGGTTATAAATTTGACCTAAGACGCCAAGACCTATTAGGATAAATATTACTGCATAAAATAATGGATGCCATTCTATGCATTTGGCTTGTGGCATCTGTCTAATCGGAAACAGCTGGCATGAATTTTGAAGGGAAAGATCTGGCCTGATAAATTGTTGAGTAGAATTCTCTCTGATAAGTTAATAGATTTTCCCCCAATTCAAATTTTTGGCGAGCCTTTATGAGATGTATCCAATCACATTGACATTACAAAATAAAATGGGAGAATTGATGGGATTGGGAAAGTAGCTGGAATGTAAATGAATGTGAAGAGCAAAGAACATGAACGTGAGATGAAGACCAGGGGGTGTTCAGGAGAATACTCAACAAAATAGTGTTGGTAGACACAAAATGCTGGAGTAACTTGGCGGGATAGGTAGCATCTCTGGAGAGAAGGAATGCTACCTGTGCCATTGAGGTACTCCAGCATTTTGTTTCTATCTTCGGTTTAAACCAGTGTCTGCAGTCCCTTCCAACATAAAATAGTGTCACCATTGGTTGTTCTCCCCTGGACGTAGAAACCAATTCTAAGCTTGTTACAGTTCTAGATGATGCTAAAATATAAAGGACAGCACAAAGCAAGAATGTTGTTATAAAATTGGCTGAAGGACTAAGGTTACTTATGTATCAGACTATCAAGCAACATAAGTCTACAGAAAGAATTGCAATTAACCCTGGATAATGTAAAGGGTGTTTTTCATGTGTGATACACATTGGGATGAAAGTGATAGTGGCACTAACTCCACCAGCTGATTGGCAATGACTGGAGGACCAATGAACAATAAAGAAATAATGAGCCTAACAATGTTTGGGAGGACAGTGGCTGCAGACCTTAACTGTGAGCTTAAGGCAACATTGAAAATAAAAGGATATAGAGAATTGCAGAAACACAGCAAACTGAGAATCTCCAAAGGCAAATCTTAATAAGAAGGTTATATAATAAAGCTGTCTATGTGGAGTTTGCACATTCTTAGCAACCAAAGACAGTCCATAGTGCATAGTTGAGTGGTGTTCTGTAGTACTCAAGGCCACTGATAGGATTGATGGGAATTTTGTTTAGAGATACAGTGCAGGAACAGGCTCTTTGGCCCACCGAGTCCGCATCAACCAGTGATCCCTGCACATTAACACTATCCTACACACAAGGGACAATTTTACATTTATATCAAGCCAATTAACCTACAAACCTGTACGACTTTGGCATGTGGGAGGAAACCGAAGATCTTGGAGTAAACCCACACGGTCACAGGGAGAACTGACAAACTCCGAACAGACAAGCACCCATAGGCAGGATAGAACCCTACTGCCTTACAGGTCTCTGGAGCTGTAAGGCAGTAGCTCTATCGTTATGCCACCGTGCCACTTAAAATTGAATGTACATTGAGTGTAGGGAGAATAAAATGGGATGAGTGCATAAATGGTCTTTGATGGTTGACGTGAACTCAATGAAAGGACTGAGCTCATGTCGGACCGTGCTCCTTTATCTCCTGGCTCTCCATTGTCCCATGCACAAAAGCACGATTACCCCAGCGTGCATGTGCAAGTTTACTGAGTGTACATAGTGCCATTCATTAGCACAAAATTACCAGTCCTCCCATCTGTTGTACATCATATACCATGTATTGCAAATAACAGCATTGGTCATTGATGTGCAGTCACTGAATTTTGAAGATGGAACTGTTCCTTGAGATGTTGAGCTGACTGTTGTCACAATTGATTTTCAGAATAGTGATTAGTGTCTCATTCAGTGCTGCAACACGTTGCATCAGACCTGAAGTAATAAGGGGCCACAGGCTGAAATCCACTCTGACTAGAGTGTATTTACACTGACCTGAATTCCCCTTGTTTGATCCCTGGGAAAACAAACAAGCATGTCAGGATTAAAGTATTACAGAGCTATTTGTCACTGTTAATTCACAGCTGTGCTGGTAAAGATATGTTTTACGGGTGCATTTGCCATTGCCTTGCCTTTTGCCAAACCAATGGGGAAAATGGTAGGTAGTATCAGTCTTGGTTTTTAACAGCAGTTCATCAATAGGTAATAAAAAAGAAACATGTACAAGATAAACTGTCAGCTTAAAAAAATCCATTACCATACACAAGGGGTACTCAGAACTTCCTGTGAGATGTGAGATGTTGGGCAAAGGAGCAGGATAGATAGAGAGAGAAAACTGAAGGGCAAGTCAGCCAATGCCTTGTACTCATTCTGAATCTACGTGGCATTAGAAAAGACAGCCAGAGAATGGTGCGTCAGTCTTGGAAGCTGAGAGATTAAAGCAAAGTGACTGAAGATGCTAACAAGAAGCCCAAAATATATACAAAACCATTTCAGAATTTTTGTTTAGTTTGGAGATACAGCGTGGAAACAGGCCCTCTGGCCCATTGAGTCCAAGCCAACCAATGATTATCTGCACACTCACACTCACACTAACACTATCCTACACACTACAGTAGAACCAATTTATAACTTTTACCAAAGCAAAATTAACCTACAAACCTGGATGCCTTTGGAGTGTGGGAGGAAGCCGGAGCAATCGGGGAAATCCCACGCGGTCACAGGGAGAATGTACAATCTCCATACAGACAGCACCCATAGTCCGGATCGAACCCGGGTCCCTGGCATTGTAAGGCAGCGACTCTACTGCTGTGATCAGAACTTATTATGCACCGGGTACATAATGCAACCTAGTATCATGCAATTCTCCGTGTCCAATGCAATGGATGCTGCCCATCAGTCATTGAGATTGCTGTGAGTAACAGCATCGTGTTGTTAGGAGTGAAGAGTGGCCAAACCACTTGTCAAAAGGACCTCTGGAAGCCTCCCCAACTGCAAATGATGAAATATGTGAATTTTTCTGAGTGCTGCTTCTGGCTCAATCAAAGTAGTTTGTTTGGCCCTTTGCATTCAACGCCACTGCCAGACTCGTCCTGCAAGCCAAATTCTCACCATCTCAGCCAGCATCCACACAGGACTGACATGATACCCGAACTCTGACCGATTCTCAAGCGCTATTTTTCTTCAGAGCAAGCAAACGTTTTGCTCCTTGTGGCTAGATGAGGTCAGGTCTTCCAACGGCATGGAGGCAAAGGTGCGGTTGCGAGAAATAATAGAGATTGACTGCTTTGGTGAGGACAGATGGGTCTCATCAACAGGAAATTGTACTGCTGTCCATAATGTGGAGCAGCCAGTGAGTGAGGGTGAAGTCCAAATCTGCTTCCTGATGGGACCTTTATAGTGGCGACCTAGATTCAACCTCTCGTGCAATTTGCTCAAGCAACAAGTTGACGCAATTCTTTACCACAGGAAAACAAACAATCAATTGGACAAAGACATGAAAGTTCATCTATCATTGGCCGAGGCGAAAGATCGTACCAATTATCCACGGAGCCCATAATCCAAAAACATGCCCGATTGAACAAAGAATATCCAGGAGCCTTATGGCCCTGTGCAGTGATTTATTGGGCCTTGTAAAAAAACATTACCATCCTCTGCTAATGCACTGGAAAACAAATTTCCTTTTGAGTTGTTCAGAAGTTGTAAAAAAATTAATTAATGGACCAAAACAAAAGAAAATGAATTAACACTTCTTAGCACATTGCTGTCCAACTACCAGACTGGTTTTAAAAAAATGTATGTGTAGGAAAGAACAGCAGATTAAAAATATTTGTTGACAAAACATTTTGTAATTTTTCACGAATAAAAAGTTTGTGTCTTGCTGGTCATTCAAGCATTATTTCCAGTGTAAAATAATGGCCATGCTAGCAATTCTCAACCATCGTTCCATTTCAACCTGGAATCAACTTTGGTAATTTATAAGTTTCATGTTGCTAACTATTGGGAAATCGGATCCTCTCCCCACTTCTCAGCCAGTTTAGTTTAATTTAGCTTGGAGACACAGCGAGGAAACAGGCCCTTCAGCCCACGGAGTCCGTGCCGACCAGCGATCCCTGCACATTAACACTTTCCTATACCAAGCCAATTAATCTACTAATCTGTACATCTTTGGAGTGTGGGAGGAAACCGAAGATTACAGAGAAAACCCATGCGCTCAAGGGGAGAACGTACAAACTCCATACAGACAGCACCCATAGTCGAGATCGAACCCGGAACTTCGGTGCTGTAAGGCAGCAACTCCACCACTGCCCCACTGTGCTGCCCTTCCATTCATTTCCCTAGACACTAAGGCAGAAACAGAGTGCTTGCAATCTTCATGCTTCATTGAACCCTGAGCTGCACTTTGCACTCACATAATCTCCATCGCCAGCATCACTTAATCCCACTCCACCATATCAGCCATCTTTGCATGAATCCATGTGTGGCTGAGTTTCACTCAAACATTAGCGATCTGCAACTCAATAATTGCAAAGTTGTCCTAGCCAGCCTCCCAGTACATTTGAGTTCCATAACTTCTGTTGTCCTAATGTGCAGTAGGTCTTGGCCATGTATCACTCCTATTTTTACTCTTCAACATTGCATCTCAGTCCAGCAAAACCTCAGACATAATATAAGGATGTTTGTGTTCCAATGTCCTTCCATTCATTGATTTCTATTTCTATATCTTCTCTTCCTTTAAGCTTCCATGGTCACAGTTGAGCTGTGACCTCGTAACTACAGCAACTCACATTCCATGCTGACCTCACATGCTGTCTGGGTGGAGTCTTCCTCGACACTCCAGTATTCTCTCACATCCCCAATATGTCCTGGTTGGTAGGCTGATTTGACACTTTATCATGTTGCACCTTGTGTGCAGGTGAGTGGTAGAGACTGTGAAAAATTGGTGGGAACATGGGGAGGATAAAATAGTTTGGGTCAATTAGTGTAAATGGGTGTGTGCTGGTTGGCATGGACTCAGTGAGCCAATGGGCCTCTACAATATATCTCACAACGGCAAGATGAGGAATCAAGAAAGGTGCAAAAGAAAAAACATCAGTTGTGGGCAGGTACTAAATCTACAGCAGCCGAAGCCAAAGGAAGTTTCACTCTCCACCGTATTAGCCAGTGAACAAGGAGCAAATAGGAAAGTATCTCAGCCTACTATGACTCTACAGCCTGTTGATACAAACTTCTTCTGTGCTCTGAATATTCTCCATCCAGTAGTGGCAATATGCCTTTACTTGCCAAGGATCGAAGGACTGAAATTCATTTTCTAAACATACTACCTTCTGCTTCTTTATTAAGATACACCCGTAAAGCTGCAGTTAACTAAACCTTCTGATACTAATTCCACTGATCTTCATGTCTTTTGTTATGGGGCAAGGTTTCAATTTTTGCACTGCTTTGAAGATCCCGGATATTTGACTATTTTAGAGTCATAGAGCTATAGCTCACGAATGAAGCCCTTCAGCCCAACTCATCCATGCTGTCCAAGTTACTTAATGTAGCCACTCTAACTTGCCTTCACCTGGCTCATATCCCTCCAATTATCTCCGATCCATGTACCCGTGTAGGTGTCTTTTCAATGCTGTAATTGTAACCACCTCTACCACATCCACAGGCAGCTCATTCTACACACACAACACCCTCTTTGTGAAAAAACTGTCCTCCTTTTAAATATTCCTTTTAAAGGTTCCTTTTAAATATTTCCACCCTTACTTTAAACCTGTGCCCATTAGTTTTAGACTTTGCTATCGTGTGGGAAAAGATTGCGGCCATTCACTTTACTTATGTCCTTTATGATTTTATAAACCTCCACAAAGTCACCCCTCAGCCTCCTATGCGCTAGGGTAAAAGACCTACTCAATCCAGTCTCTCCTTACAACTTAAATTCTCCAGACCTGGTAACATCCTCATGAATCTTTTTTTTGCATTTTTTCCAGTTAAGTGACATTCTTCCTGGAGCAGGGGAACCACAATTGTACATGATGTTCCAAATGTGGCCTAGCCAATGTCTGTTACATGTTTTCCTGTACTCAGTACACTGACCGATGAAGGCAAGCGCCCTGCCCACCAATATCGTCATCTTCTTGGAATTGTGTACCTGCACCTCGAGGTCTCTCTGTTTTATAACATTCCCAGGGCTCAACCATTTACTGTGCAAGTCCTGACTTGAATTGTCCTACCTCGCATTTATCTGAATTAAACATTGGCCCAGTTGATCAAGACTCCATTTTAAAAGCATGATATAAATGTTGTATAAATGCAAACTATTTTTGAGCAGCATCTGTGGAGGGAACGGACAAGTGACCTTTCGGCTCAGCACCTTTTTCTCAGAGCTGAAGTCTGAAGATGGGTCCCATCCAAAATGTGGGCTATCCATTCCCTCTGCAGGTGCTGCATAAGCTGCTGATTTACTCCAGCATTTAGTGTTTTGTGTTTTGCACAAGATTCCAGTATCTGCAGTTCCTTGTGTCAAGATATTCAGCAAATTAGTTAAGATAAAAGGAACAAAAGTTTGACAGGTACATGGGGAGGGCAGGTTTGGAGGGATATGGACCAAATGCTAGCAGGTGGGACGAGTGTAGCTGGGACATGTTGGCCAGTGTAGGCAAGCTGCGCAGAAGGGCCTGTTTCCCCAGTGTATCACTCTATGTCTATGACTCTAATCCATACATTTTAAGTTGTGACTGTTTTGTATACATTACATGGAAAAATCATGTTGTGCTGTAATCCAAGAATATTATTGAGGCTGTTGAATTCCATTTCTTATCAATTGTCCTGACAAAGTAAACCCAGCCTGCTTGATTGCAAATTGAAGGTTTAATAGTGTAATTGCTTCTGTTCTGTATGTACTTGCATAAGTGTTGCTCTCCCTGTCATGTTACGGGAAAGTAAAGAACATCTTTAGCCAATCAAAGCTACAGACAGGTGTCAGTGAGTTGAATACCAGCACATCTATTCAGCAACAATATTTCAAATGGATAACACTTTCAGAGTAAATTACTGTTGATAGTTGATTTAGATCAGTGGAAATGAACCTGTTGTGAAGACGTGTGCAGCTCAGAAAAACCAATCGCTTTTAAATGTGGATTCTTCTCACAGCCGTAAAGATCTGTATACGAAGCACGACCTGGCATTTATTGTAGACTTAACAGAAGGTAATCAGTCAAATCTAACTTTAGCAATGTTTCTGTTGTTAAGTGCTCAGCCTCATGAGGAATCGAGCCATTAGACTAAGAAGGTCCTTAACTGGATCATTGCCCTGAACCAAGTTTGATGTTCTCACCTGTGTTAATGCCACCGGATAAGAAGGTGAAAAATCAGCCATGGATTTTACCCTGATTGCCACTTGGCCACCTATAAGTCACCCATTCCTTCTATCCAGAGATGCTGCCTGTCCCGTTGAGTCACTCCAGCATTTTGTGTTTATCTTTGGTGTAAACCAGCATCTGCAGTTCCTTCCTACACACCTATAATGATTTACGTGTATGTATTTACTGGGTTTGCCACAGTCATCTGTTGGTGATGACAGGTCAGGGTCGGCAAAACATAATTAGATTGGGAGAAATCACAGGAGCCTACATGTATTCCTTCAATATTCAACAGCATGAAAGAGCGCCTTCTGGAAAGCATGGGGAAAAGAAGCAAAAGTGATTACACTTCATCAGCGTGCCAACAATTTTGAGATAAGGTTCTTGTCTCAAGGGCTTCCCCTTCATCCAAAGGTTGCAGGTTCAAGTGCTGTTCTAGTGAGATATGTATATGATTTACAGTGGAACTTCAATTCAACATTAAACAATGTTGCATTGCCAGGAGTCTCATCATCAGGACAAGAAGTGCAACAAAGGTCCTGTCTGCCTTCATAGATGGGTGTAAAATGTACCATTGTGCCATTTGAAAATAAGCCATTGTTTCTTGACAAATATTTACACCTGCCCCAGCATCACTAAATCATCAGTGTTAACTGGTCATTTACCAACTGGTGTCTTTGCTACCCCGCTCAATGAAAATAGCCAGCCATGTCTCCTTTCATGATCCAAAAGCAAATACTGTAAATGTCAACATTTGAAATTAAACACAAATGTGGCAAGTCCTCTAAATGGGTCAGGTAGCATCTGTGAAGTGTAAAATAGTTACCATTTCAGATCAATGACATATAGAAATATAGAAAATAGGTGCAGGAGGAGGCCATTTGGCCCTTCGAGCCTGCACCACCATGCATTGTGATCATGGCTGATCATCCACAATCAGAAATGCCTTTCTTTATGTCGGCATGGTACATACATGGCACATGGTACAAAGGCTGATCATCCCATATCATGAAAGTTCATTTCCACGTACCAAATTTTCTGCAATAGAACAGTAACTGCATTTCCGAGGGACTTAGTTAGATCTCCAGTCCTTCGGGACATCCAGAAAGAAAGGAAATAAGCATGTTATTTCTCTTCTCTATACATATTAGAAACCATAATTACTTTATTGAACATCAGTGTTTTTGTATTGCTTGTCGATTCGGTGTACAACAGATATATTGTTGTTGATAATAACCTGAACTGTTCCAAATGGTTCACACAGAAACCTCAACAGCCCAGTATGATGGCAGTGACCCTTGAAATAATTTCCAAAATTTAACAACATGAAGCAGTTCCATATATATGGTAAAATGTGGATGAGTGGTTATAAAATGGCTTCCTTAAAACTTGAAATAAAATTGGGTCGGTTTGGAAAAGATAGTTCTACTTAGTCTCTTCATAAAAAATGTGTAATCTCACTCACTTCTAAAATGTTACCGCAGTATTCAAGAAATTTAGATTGTGCCATTCACTTAGTTTAAATGCAAAGAACAAAATAGTACCACTCCTGTACTAATTAGAGCCTCCTTGTGAATAAATATCAGCCACCTGGCTTTTTAAGACAGAACAAGCGGTGTAGAGCACAGCCAACATAAAGAAAGGCATTTCCAATGACATTTTGGGAATGTGAGGGGAGAGGGGTGGTATTCATGAAATAAAAGTGCTTTGAAGGTGTCTCTGTTTATCTACTATCAGACACTATCAGAAAGAAAGGTTTATATCAATGTGTTAGTGAATGGTGTATCTAATCTATCGTTAAAAAATAAAGAATATAATTCGGATTAAAATGTTGGCCAAGGACAGATAATAGATTGTTCAAGAAGGAACTGCAGATGCTGGAAGATCAAAGGTACACACAATTGCTTGAGAAACTCAGCGGGTGCAGCAGCATCTATGGAGCGAAGGAAATAGGCGACGTTTCGGCCCGAAACGTCGCCTATTTCCTTCGCTCCATAGATGCTGCTGCACCCGCTGAGTTTCTCCAGCAATTTTGTGTACCTACAGATAATAGATTTATCTGTTAGCACAAGGGAGGTGCAGACAAGAACGGTGTGGGAATGGAGTTTTTCTTCACCCTTTCCTTAATGGATTGCCTGGGGGAAGATGATTTATTCTTGTTGCATTGGGCAAAACGATTATTGCATTCTTTGCAAAGGATTTTCAAATCCACTCAACCCATCACATAGAAACTAACTCTCACATTTACGCTGGTGTTATGTGGAGGTATATTGCTTATGATATTGTTGCTTTATTCTGCTTTCATTATCTGAGCACCGTGCCAGTAGTGTTCGTACTGGCTGAAAGATACGACAGCAACTTAGCCATGCTCAGCATCCCTTTTAAAGGCCTGTGACTTCAGCCAGCAGAGAGGCGAGGGTTGGAGTAATGCAATGAGAACACCCACCTCCAAGTTTCCCCCCACATCACACTTTGTCGTGACTTGGAAATTAATCTCCATCACTACATTTAGATCTTGGAACTCCCAAGTGAACGATACTGGGGGAGCTCAGTCACTACATAAGCAGCAGGGGTTCAACAAGGTGACTCAACACCATCTTCTCGAGGGGAGTTACAAAATGCAATATCTTCAAGCTTTGCCATGCCCATGTCAAAGAATTGCTAGCTGTCACATTTTCAGATGGAAAAGCGTTTTAACTCTAATGTGATGTTGTACAATGCTATATTGTAAACGTTTCTCCCATTATCTGTCCCCTAATAAAGGTATGGGTTTGTCAGATGACAGTTCTTTGAGCAGCATCCCATATGGCCCAGTCTGCCATTCCTGACATGAGTAAAATAATTCTATTCTCCTAAAACAGTTCTTGGTGTCGGCCAACATCTATTAACCGGAACTTCCAGCAGGTTCATTGGATACCTATTATATGCAATAAACCCTCAATTAATCCCTGCAGCCACTGAGACCAATTGTACCACCCCTCCCATTACTTTAATGCAATCATATAGTTTTGCTGAACACCTATGCTCAGTCTGCCTGAACCTACGTGATCTCCCGGTTGCTAAACACTTTAATTTCCCCTCCCATTCCCAACCTGACCTTTCTGTCCTGGGCCTCCTCCACTGTCAAAGTGAGGCCAAATGCAAATTGGATGAACATGTTTTGATAATTTTGCATGGGCAGCTTACAACCCATCAGTATGAATATTGATTTCTCTAACTTTAAGTAATCCCTGCTTTCCCTCTCTCTCTGTCCCTCGCCCACCATAGTTCTCTGCCTAGTTTCACTGTCCTGATTAATTTTACTTGTGTTTGTATGCCTTGTTGTCATCTTTCCCTCAGCCAACAATGAACCATTGTACATTTCCTTGATCATCGGCTGCTTTCATCTGTCCTTTCACACCTTACATTCTCTTTGCACCTTTCCATATCCCCAGTTTCCCTCTCCCCTGACAGTCTTAAGAAGTGTCTCAATCTGAAACATCACCCAGTCCTTCTCTCCAGAGATCCTGCCTGGCCTGCTGAGTTACTCCAGCATTTTGTGTCTATCTTCGGAGTAAACATAGAAACATAGAAATTAGGTGCAGGAGTAGGCCATTCGGCCCTTCAAGCCTGCACCGCCATTCAATATGATCATGGCTGATCATCCAACTCAGTATCCCGTCCCGTAAACCAGCATCTGCGGTTCTTTCCTACACATATAGTTTTGTGTTGGCCAGGAAATAAAGCCGGAACTTCCCAGATCAAAGGTAGACAAAATTGCCGGAGAAACTCAGCGGGTGCGGCATCATCTATGGAGTGAAGGAAATAGGCAACGTTTCGGGCCGAAACCGTCTGAAGAAACCGTCTAAATTTTGTCTACCTTCGATTCTCCAGCATCTGCAGTTCCTTCTTGAACACTTCCCAGATCAATCTGTCCCAGCTCTGCACAAAAAAGTGTTTTTAATATTTGAGCATTTGGGAGTCATGGGATTTGTTTGAGGTGCTGTGTACAATTAATTACAATAGATGCAGAACAACTACATGGGCTGATGCGATAACGCTCAATGTATGAACTTTTAACCAGACTACTTCAAAGCTGAATTTACTGATATGCCCTTTTTTCTTTATTTTTAAATGTAAAGAAAGAATGGTGAAATATTTTTGGCACTTGTAACGCTGACTTGCCAAAGAGAAATAAAAATGGTAGAAGCAAAACATAAAAATTTGACATTCAAATCATGACAGTTGAAAGAAGTATATGAATCTTTGAACATTAAACCACAGTTTGGGATTAGCTGAGAGAAGCCAAATGTTCTTTGCTAGTGTTTGTACCTGTTACAACAGATTAGTCGCTGCCAGAAACTCATTTAGTTTTTACTAATGGAACAAGAAGTAATAAATCACTCGTATAAAAACTGACAAATGCTGCAGAGATGCGCTGTCCAACACAAACAATGCTTGGGAAATACAGCCCTCCATACACCTCCCGCGCCCAGCAACACACTATCATTTCTTGGAGAAATGCTGCGTTCTCTCTCTTTGATAATCAGATTTTTTTTTGTCGCATTGTGGAGGTAAAACCATATTTTCAGCCCAATGCTTTATGACTATAGGAATACAAGCAGAGCAACGTGTTTGCTGCATGGCAGACTTGTCCATGAGAGGAGAATTTATGCTATCAGTTTTAGGTGACGCAGCAAATAGATTGAGGTGCTTACAGGATATACTGTCAGTCAAGCTAAATTTATGGTACAGAGATACTATATCACAGAATGCTTACAATTCATATCTTCTAATGCAATATGTTTGCAGTTTTCATGCCTTCAATTAATAATCAATAATAGTCTCAGCTCTAATTTTAAAGGTGAAAGCTGCAGTGCTGTTTTTCTGATGACTATTCAAGGCCTGTGATTCCTGGTAGTTAATCATTTCCAATTCTTGTGCATGTTATTGTGGAGATATGCACGACTGGCATGCAGGAAATCATCAACGTAAACAGTCTGCAATTTACTTCAAACCGACCTGACGTGATGACAATGGGCATACCTGTGTTTTGCAAGGCAGCATGTTTTTCACCTTGCAAGAAAAAAAATCAAAGAGCATAGTTGAAATGTTGTGAACACTTAGAGGTCTGGCACAGAGGAAGAATGAATGCTTGTTGCGTTGAGTGAGTAAGCAGTGCTTACTTGGAAAGAACTCCAGTGTAGCCCCATTGACATTTATTTGCTGTAAAATATCTTTCACGAGACTGGCAGCAGGTTAACAAAATTAATCTCTCTGCCACACTGAAAGTAGGAAATAATGAACACCTGGGAATGAATGCTCATCGGTAATCTGATCCAGGGGTTGAAATGATGTCACAAACTGCTGGAGCAAATCTCAAAAGGTTTATCACAACCATCAACGGTTTGAAATGAGATTAGAAATGTGAAATTTCTGCAAAAAAGCCATAATTTCTAAAATGTGCGCTGAGAAAGGGGGCGGTTTCATTCAGCTTGGGACCAATATTTAAGCTCTTGGAGGTTCTTTTAACCTTTGATTCATTGTCGTGTCAATAGTAAATGACGAAGAATATTAAATGTACAGAATGAAATGTAGATCAAAGCGTAATTTACAATTAAATTGGAAGGCATTTTAAACAAAGTGCATGTAACTCAAGGTAGGAATGCATGCCAATGTACGGGTAATATGGATATTAGAGCACAGATGAGAGAAAGGATGAAGATGGAGATTAAATGACTGCATAAAATGAAAGAACACTGTCAAAGTTTTACTTATTACTTATTTCTTACCTCTCCCATCGGGCAAAAGGTACGAAAATGCCTCCAGATTCAGGGACGGTTTCTTCCCAGCTGTTATCAGGCAACTGAACCATCCCAGTAACAACTAGAGAGCAGTCCTGAACTACTATTTACCTGATTGGAGACCTTCAGACTATCTTGTCCGGATGTCAAAGGTTATGGGGAGAAGGCAGGGGAATGGGATTAGGACGGACGGCGTATTCGGGAGTGAGCTGGAGACGGCAGACGCAAGGAACAAGGGCCGGTAGGAGGGTGAACCGGGGTAATGCCTCCAGCCCCTCCAAGGTCGGCTGCAGGAGTTGCCCCCTCCCCCACCCAGGATTTAAAGATGTCTGAGCGAGGAGGGGAGAGGAGCATCGGTTCGCGGGAACTGCTCCGGTACATTGCGGGCTGACCGGACATTGGTCTTTGAATAACTGTGCCAAAAATGGGGGTGCCAGCATTGTAATATCTGCAAAAAAATATTTCACTGTGCAGATGCATATGTGACAAATAAAGCACTATTGAACCATTGAATGGTCTTCTAGCTCATTAGCTCACCTCTGGTAGGTTCTTTTGCACAGGTATAATCACCGATGGAAATTTAGCATTAAACATTCAGATTGAGTTTTGGGGAATATCTTTTACCAGTCCAGAAATATATTCGGTATTTTCGCCCATTTAAGCCGTTTTCAGCTGTATTTTTGTTCTTCAGATTCCCTGTCGTTCAGTTCTAGTTTTGGTTCATATTCCACCATTTTCTATCATACCATTTATCAAATTAGAGATATTTCAGATCTCTCTCATTAAATTATATTGTTCCCTTCTTTGAAATGTTCCAGTGTTGTGACCTCCATCAAAAGATCATTACCTCCAGATTCATGTGTGGGTAGGATCTGCAGTTGCTGGTTTACACTGAAGATAGACACAAAATGTTGGAGTAACTCGGTCAACATCTCTGGAGAAAAGGAGTAGACAATAAACAATAGGTGCAGGAGTAGGCAACGTCTCGGTATGCCAGTGGATGACGTTTTGGGTCATAATCCATCTTTCAGTCAGAAGAAGGGTTCCAACCCAAAACACCACCTACTCATTTTCCTCAGAAATGCTGCCAGACTCGCTGAGGTACTTCAGCATTTTGTATCTACCTGCATATTCATTATGTTTCACAAAATAAATTTATGAAAATGATATGATATTTCAGGTAGACAAAAATGCTGGGGAAACTCAGCGGGTGAGGCAGCATCTATGGAGCGAAGGAAATAGACGACGTTTCGGGTCAAGACCCTTCTTCAGACTGATGTAGGGGTGGGGGGGGGCGGAAAGAAGAAAGGAAGTGGCGGAGACAGTGGGCTGTGGGAGAGCTGGGCAGGGGAGGGGAAAGAGGGAGAAAGCAAGGACTACCTGAAATTGGAGAAGTCAATGTTCATACAGCTGGGGTGTAAACTACCCAAGCGAAATATGAGGTGCTGCTCCTCTAATTTACGGTGGGCCTCACTCTGGTCATGGAGGAGGCCCAGGATAGAAAGGTCGGATTCGGAATGGGAGGGGGGTTGAAGTGCTGAGCCACCGGGAGATCAGGTTGGACATCGAGTGCTGCTGGAAGGTCATCAACTCGGTGAAAGATGCACTTTGGTCTGCCCGAGCGTTGTTCACCTCCCAGCAGAGCGAGATATCCATCAGGGAATGTTGTCGACTGGCCCACTGCAGACTGCAGGAGTACGTGCTGAGCGACGCACTGAAGCTTGATGCAGCCAACGCCAAGGCTCGGTGGGGGAGGACCACAGTCTCGGGTCCTTCTGCTGCTGGCAATGGGGGGCATGGTATGGTGGAGATGCCCCTCAAAATAAGGGAAGGTATCCCACGCCAGGGGGCCACATGAGTGGCACGGGTGGGGGAAAGATTTGTGAAATTTGAGAAATATATATAGACTGCATTGAACAATTCGTATAACCTCCGAAAAAGTCGGATGAATTTTTCGCACGGTTCACGTATTGTATATATTTATTACCTGAATAAAGTCTATTTTGAAATTTAAAAATTTTAAAAATTGCGAACTGAGCGGAGGTGTTGGGCGAAGCGATCGCCAAGCCTACGCTTGGTCTCACCGATGTAGAGCAGCTGACACCTAGAACAGGTGATGCAATAGATGAGGTTGGAGGAAGTGCAGGTGAACCTTTGCCGTACCTGGAAAGACTGTTTAGGTCCTTGGATGGAGTCAAGGGGGGAGTTAAGGCGACAAGTGTAACATTTCCAGCGGTTGCAAGGGTAAGTACCCGGAGAGGGGGTGGTTTGGGTGGGAAGGGACGATTAGACCAGGGAGTTACGGAGGGAGTGGTCTCTGCAGAAAGCCGAAAGGGGAGGAGATGGGAAGATGTGGCCAGTGGTGGGATCCCGTTGGAGGTGGCGAAAATGTCGGAGGATTATCTATTGGATTTGACGGCTGGTAGGGTGGAAGGTGAGGACAAGGGGAACTCTGCTCTTGTTACGAGTGGGGGGATGGGGAGTGAGAGCAGAGTTACGGGGTATAGAAGAGATATTTCAGGTATAAATGTTGATTTCACACCCACTTTTTTTACAATCAAAACTGTGATTAAAAGCCGTTAAATATATTTCCATTTAATTTTTTTTGGTGGCATCTTCTGTAAAAGCTTTTGAATCTTACTAATTTGGCAGTGAAAATCATGTCATTGCAATGAAGCCTTAGGTTGTTGCAAGTTTTCCTTAATTGTGTTTAATTGCAACCTCTCTTGTGGGATACACGCAAAAATTCCAAAGAACACAATTAATGGAGCAATAAATACGATGCACAGAATTAAAGGAAATAGTTAAAGAGCAACAAGAAGACACAGATCTATCCTTTCTGAAAAACGATCTTGTTTTTTTTAAATGTTGTGCTCATTCGCAGTTTGGAGACTCATTCTTTGTATCCAGAGATGCTGCCTTTCCCACTGAGTTATTTCAGCATTTTGTGCCTATCTTCGGTGTCAACCAGAATCTGCAGTTCCTTCCTACACACTAAGCTAATTCAGTTAATTTCAGGATGGATGAAAGGCTCTTGTCAACTGCCTTCCTTGGACCAATGACCCTTGTGATGTAAAGACTGGTGCATCGGTGAGTTAGTCCACAATGAGATTAAACTGAAATTTAGGACACAGTTTTCATTTTAGATTAACCCATGACCCGGCATAATTTCTCTGTTGGTCACTAAATGTATACAATGTCCCCAACAATCTAAGTAGATAAGCATAATATTAGCAGGACTATCAGTCTGAAAATGTAAAAACAAATCAAATGTTAATTCACCAATTTTCAGTCATGTTAAAGTGCACGCGATTAACTGTGCCTTCCTTCCCAAATGTGCTTGCATTCATAACAGTCCTACACTCAGGTTTCCTTCCTTGTTCAAAATATGTACGATTTTATCTAGTGCCAGCAAAATAATTACTTTGTATTCTGTAGAATAATATTTGGGGTGGATTTCAATTTGATGTGACAGTGATAAAGATATGCAGTCCATTTTCACATTTCATTCATTTTGCTTATTTCCAATGATTTTAGTGTTGATTTGTTATCACTTGTTTCATGGTTTTTCCCAGCAGGAGATCCCAGCTCTTTGTGTCTAATGCAGAGGAAGTATTGTTTGTCCATGTCATCATGTCAGAGAAGTGGGATAATTGGAAACTGCAAATAGACCCATGAATGAAGAAATCCACTGCAGGATTCCGAGATTTCTATTTAAACTCACAAAATTGTGCATCTGACCATACCTGGCTGTTTAAATTGTGTCTCTGGAGTTACACCGAGTGTTACAATAGACAATAGACAATGGACAATAGGTGCAGGAGTAGGCCATTCCGCCATTCAATGTGATCATGGCTGATCATCCACAATCAGTACCCCGTTCCTGCCTTCTCCCCATATCCCCTGACTCCGCTATCTTTAAGACCCCTATCTAGCTCTCTCTTGAAAGTATCCAGAGAACCAGCTTCCACCGCTCTGTAACAGCACAGAAACAGACCATTGATACTCAGTTGCTTGCACTGCTCCCATTTTGATCTCCCCAAACTCGCATCAACTCTCCCAGTTTCTACCACTCAGCTACACCCTGGGGAGAGTTTACAGCAGCCAATTAACCTGCACGTGTTTGGGTGCTCAGAGTTTGAAAGTTGCTGCTAGTCTCCCAGCGAAGAAATGCCATGAAAACTCATGATGTGTATTTTCTTTCTGTTTAAATGAATGTGGTTAAGGGCCTGTCCCACTAACGTAATTTTTTTTCGGCGACTGCCGGCATCCATCATAGTTGCAGCAAGTTGCAAAATTTTTCAACATGTTAAAAATCCAGCAGCGACCAGAAAAAGGTACGACTCTTTGGGCGACTATTCATGACCAAACAGGCATCACGTATCGACATGTCGCAGGGTGACGCCTGTCTGGTTGTGAGTGGTCGCACAAAGAGTCGTACCTTTTTCTGGTCGCCGCTGGATTTTCAACATGTTGAAAACTTTCGGCCACCTGCTGAGATCATGACGGGTGCCGGCAAGTCGCCGAAAAAATCGCGTAAGTGGGACAGGCCCTTTAGTGTTACTAATCTCAGATGGCTTGCTGCAGAGGTTTGCAGATGGACAGAGCAAGTTTGCACCCCCGTGACACAATAGGCTAAGTGTATATACATTTGAAAAGCTGAAGAACATCTGGAACTCGGGTCATGAGTTCAGTGAGTTTGCCGATAAAGGCAAAAGTGAAGGAAGCATTGAAACAATTGTCTTGCTCCAAGCTATGGCAATATATCGGCTGGAGCTGCTAAAGTGTGAACAATGGGTAAAGATAACACATGTGCTAACTTCCCTGGTCAAATAGTGTTTGATTTAATTTTCTATCTGCTCTGCTTGGATGTGATAATCCAAGAGTGACCATGCAGAGCTTCTAGTCTTTTAGCAAAAGAGGTGGAAAATGTGTCTCAATGTAGAGGGCAAAGTGGACTAAAATACAAAAAAAGGCAAAGTGCTGGAGTAACTCTGAAGGTCAGGCAATATATCTGGAGAATACAGATAGCTGATGTTTTGGGTCAGGATCCTTCTCTCAACTCTAAACAAGTCTGAAGAAGGGTCCTGACCTGAAACATTCATCATCATCGGCGGTCACTCGAAACAAGTATGACTGTCCTCTTCTCTCCATAGGGTCGTCTACTTGTGGGTCTGCAGATGTCTGTAGAGTCCGATCCGCGATCCACATACCTTGGTGCAACATGGCAGTGGAGACTGGTGGTGGTTGGTAGTCATTGAGCCCGCTTCTCTCTCTCCTTACTGTGCTGTTGCTTTGTCTCTGCGACATGGCGTAGTTCCATTTCGTGAGGTGCAGCTCCTTCCTGCACGGATTTCCTCCAGGAGCGCCTGTCCAGTGCAATGTGCTCCCAGTTGCTCGATGTGATGTGGAATTTCTTCAGACTGTTCTTGATGTCGTCCTTGATGCATTTCTTTGGCCCGCTGGGGGCTCGCTGTCCTTCCTTCAGCAGAGAGTACAGGATTTGTTTAGGGAGACGTGTGTTGGACATGCGGATGACATGGCCAGTCCATCGAAGTTGGTGCTGCATTATTGTGGTGGTGATGTTGGCTTCCTCCAAAACACTGATGTTGGTGCGTTTGTCCTCCCAGCTGATGCTCAGAATCAGTAAGGATCTTTGAAGGTATTGTTCCAGGGCTCTCAGGTGCCTGCTTTAGGTGGTCCATGACTCGATTCCATACAATCAGGTGGAGAGGAACCTACCCATGTTCTCCAGATATGCTGCCTGACCTGCTGAGTTACTCCAGCACTTTGTGTCTTTTTTTTATAAACAAGCATCTGAAATTTCTTGTTTCAACATTGGACTGAAATACAAGTATTTTTCTTTCTTGAAAAAAAGAAATGAAAACAAATCCGAATGAAGGATAAGTTAAGATTTTAATTTCCATCCAAAACACATTAATCACGTCATCTTTAAATAAGATGGTCAGATAATGAGAGATCACAAGTCAAATTGCCTGCATATGTATTGAAAAATCAGGAAGCATAAACAGCCACTTACTAAATCAAATTGTAATATAATCTGCAATAGCATCATGCTCGGCAATGCAATCTTTGCGGGGTCAGCTTTCTCCTGGTTTAAAGACTGCTGCTGCTAAATCACAGATAAGAGGGCAGCCTTCCTTGGTATGAGGTTGAGAAATAGCTAAATCCCTCAGCAGCTTTGAATCCATTTTAATTCACCTAGGATTGGATGGATGAGTGGTTTCAGTATATTATATGCATCCTGGCGATACAATGGTCAGCATCGAAAGAAAAATAGGTGATTATTTGTGGCTTGACCAACGTCTCAGGTGCAGGATTATCTTCACATGTTAAAAGCTTCTGAATTTACTGCAGTCTCTGAACTGGCAGATGAATTTTATCAGTGTATATATATCGGTTCCTTTCCTTCTGAAATTGGGACAGTATATCAAAATCAGTGTACTGAAGGAGATTAATTCTAACCATTGCCATGTCCCCAAGTCCAGATTTTCCTGTGGTTTGATTGAACTGGAGCGCTTCCATTCATACCTGATTGTTGCTTATAAATTTTAAATGAAGTTTGGGATGATGGCTTAACAAGTTGTGGTGGTAGCTGAACTGTTCCCATTAATCTTTTCTTTAAACCCCTCTGTCATGTAAAGCCAGCAGCTTAGTGGTCGTGATAAGATCCAGCTGCATTAAGCTTGTAATGCACAGTCGTGTATTCTTACTCTAACCATATTTGGGGGGTTTTCGGCCATATTAATTTAATTAAAATACTTATATTAATTTAAATTTAATTAAGTATCAAAGTGATGATTTGTTGTGTCTCATTGACAATGTACAATATAGCGTGCACATAACATCATGTGTGTGTATATATGTGCATGACTGTGTGCATCCCTGCATATGTGTGCCTGTCTCCATGTGTGCTTGTAGGTCTGTGAATGCGCTCGTATGTATGTGGGCAGATATTGGTGTGAGGGAATAGTGATAAAACTCATTAAAAATACATAGTTGGACTAACTTAGCGGGTGGGTGACGTTTCAGATCGAGACCCTTCTTCAGACTGGAGGGCATGGATAGGTGACATTTCAAGTCAGAACCAGTCTGAAGAAGGGTCTTGACCCAAAACGTCACCCATTCCTTCTCTCCAAAGATGCTGCCTGTCCCACTGAGTTACTCCAGCTTTTTGTGTCTATCTTTGGTTTAAACCAGCATCTGAAGTTCCTTCCTACACAATTTGTGTGAGAATAGATTCCCTAACTTAAAGCTGATGGGAATTTCCAGCAAACTCCAGGTTCCTTCATGAACTCCATGGACTTTAATGACGAGATGCTACCAAAAATATAATTGGAGGTGGCTGTCCAGTGTGTTTGGCTTGATTGTATTTATGTACATTATTATCTGAATTGATTGGTTAGCATGCAAAGCATAGCTTTTCACTATACCTCGGTACACAACAATAATAAACCTAAACCTGAATCAAAAGTTTCAGATTTCTACATTAATTTAGGACCTTACCATGGATAAATGCAACCTGTTACACATGGACAGCACTTACCACCAAAATCCACATAATTATGATGCTATTATCTCCAAAGCAGTGAGGTGGTCAATCAGCCTCTGTAAATGTCATAGGAATTTGAGCAGAGAGACCAAATAAAAAACAAGATTTTTTTGCCTGCTGTCATCCTTCGCTACTTTTGAAGGAATTGACTGCTTGTTGGATTCAAATGAATTGTCACACAAGTGGTCATAATCATGAGATCATAAGACATCGGAGCAGAATAAGGCCTTTTTGCCCATAGAATCTGCTACAGTATTCGATCATGGCTGAACGTATTTGTCCCACTCAACCCAATTCACCTGCCTCCTCCCTACACCCTTTGACACCCTCACTAATCAAGAACCTATCAATCTCCGCTTTAAATTTATCCAATGAATTGGACTCCGCAGCCGTCTATGGCAATGAATTCCACAGATTCACTACCCTCTGGCTGAAGAAATTCCTCCCCATCTCCATTCTAAAGGCACATCCTTTTATTCTGATGCTGTGCCCTCTGGTCCTAGACTCTCCCACCATGGGAAACATCCTCTGCACATCCACTCCATCTAGGTCCATGGTTATTTTGGCTTTGAGACTGATCATGAAGCTGCCCAGTCTTCCATTGGATTTGCAGGATGGTATCAGGAAGGTGGAGCTCTGATGATTTTCCTTTTCCAAACCTGAATCTGTAACTGTGTCATTCAGCGTGGGCTAAAGATAAAAGTAACTTTTTGACTCAGCACAAGTCAGTGATTTATTAAATGTGCTCTCCTCATCATCCTACTCTAACAAAACGAAAAGTTCTTTGTGCATTCCTAAAAATCTGTTGACTGATAGATATCATTACAAATGCACAACAAATCATTACCCAGATATTTTATGTACACATTAGAACCAAAAGAGACAGAATACAGCAATATTTTAAGCTTTATTAAAAGACCTTTGATATTACAGTGGCTTCCATAATGTTTGGGACAAAGACCCATCATTTATTTATTTGCCTCTGTACTCCATAATTTGACGTTTGTAATAGAAAATATCACATGTGGTTAAAGTGGACATTGTCAGATTTTAATAAAGGCCATTTTTATGCATTTTGGTTTCACCATGTAGAAATTACAGCAGTGTTTATACATAGTCGTCCCCCCCCCCCCCCCCCATAATGTTTGGGACACAGCAATGTCATGTAAATGAAAGTAGTCATGTTTAGTATTTTGTTGCATATCCTTTGCATGTAATGACTACTTGAAGTCTGCGATTTATGAACATCACCAGTTGCTGGGTATCTTCTCTGGTGATGCTCTGCCAGGCTTGTATTGCAGCTATCTTTACCTATTGCTTGTTCTGGGGGCTAGTCCCCTTCAGATTTCTCTTCAGCAAATAAAAGGCATGCTCAATTTTGTTCAGATCGGGTGATTGACTTGACCACTCAAGAATTTACCCTTTTTTAGCTTTGAAAAACTCCTTTGGTGCTTTAGCAGTATGTTTGGGATCATTGTCTTGCTGTAGAATGAACTGCCGGCGAATTAGTTTTGAGGCATTTGTTTGAACTTGAGCAGATAGGATGTGTCTATACACTTCTGAATTCATTATGCTACTACCATCAGCAGTTGTATCATCAATGAAGATAATTGAGCCAGTACCTTCAGCAGCCATACATGCCCAGGCCATAACACCCCCACCACCGTGTTTCACAGATGTGGTGATATGCTTTGGATCTTGGGCAGTTCCTTCTCTCCTCCATACTTTGTTCTTGCCATCACTCTGATATGTTAATTTTCGTCTCATCTGTCCACAAGACAATTTTCCAGAACTGTGGTTGCTCTTTCTTGGCAAACTGTAACCTGGCCATCCTATTTTTGCGGCGAACCAGCGGTTTGCATCTTGCAGTGTAGCCTCTGTATATCTGTCCATGAAGTCTTCTGCGGGCAGTGGTCATTGACAAATCCACACCTGACTCCTGAAGAGTGTTTCTGATCTGTCGGACAGGTGTTTGGGGATTTTCCTTTGTTATAGAGAGAATTCTTCTGTCATCAGCTGTGGAGGTCTTCCTTGGCCTGCCAGTCCCTTTGCAATTAGTAAGCTCACCAGTGCTCTCTATTTTCTTAATGATGTACCAAACAGTTAATTTTGGTAAGCCTAGGGTTTGGCTGGTGTCTCTAACAGTTTCATTCTTGTTTCTCAGTCTCATAATGGCTTATTTGGCTTTCATTGGCACAACTTTGGTCCTCATGTTGATAAACAGCAATACAAGTTTCCAAAGGTGATGGAAAGACTAGAGGAAAGACTAGGTGCTGAGAGCTCTATTATACCTGCATTAAGGAGGCAATTAAACATTCCTGAGCAATTACAAATGTCTGTGAAGCCATGTGTCCCAAACATTATGATGCCCTGAAATGGGGGGGACTATGTATAAACAACGCTGTAATTTCTACAAGGTGAAACCAAAATGTATAAAAATGGCCTTTGTTAAAATCTGACAATGTGCACTTTAACCACATGTGATTTTTTCTATTACAAATCTCAAATTGTAGAGTACAGAGGCAAATAAATAAATTATGGGGCTTTGTCCCAAACATTATGGATGGCACTGTAGATTAATATTTTATAGAACAGTTTTTTTCTTTTGGCAGCAGTCTGTGAAGTGATTTATTTACCAATGTGGAATTTAATGTTGTTGTTTGGGAACAAAGTGGAAAGTTGGATTAAGTGAGGCATGCTTTACAGATACCACATTTTATGAATATCCATAATCTGAGTTAAGTTAAAAGCTTTCTGTAGAGATTGTTTTCTTGAGCACCCAATGTGCAGTTATTGGATCCACAGCTGCCATTAAATAATGAAATAATTATACATGCTGGATCAGTATTTGTTGATTTGTTCCAATTGTGTGGTAGGGTAGCTTTGGCCAACATCGCATACCGTTTTATGAACATAATTATCAGACCGTTTAAAGCGCTTTCTCACGGGGCGACTTGACGCAAGAGTTAACCAGAGTTGAACATCGTGGGAACCCCGTGCGATAACCGTACGGCATTCGTGGACCTCCGTGGCGCTAACGGCAGGTACTCGTGTAACTTGGTGACTCGGGAGAAAATTCAAGCAAGTTTGAATTTCTCCAAGAGTGACTTGTACACTTGTGGTTGAAGATTGCAACATTATATGCACGTAGTGGCCAGTGCGATATCCGTATTAACTCTTGCGTGTACCGTGGGAACTCCTGCGAACGGTGAACCCGGAAGCTGGACAGAGGGGACAGAAGGTGAGTAATCTGGAATGAACATGCTGTTAGGCTGGGATCATTCTCTGCGAGATGATCTTAGTGCGGGAGACAAGTGTAGGAGAGGTGTACTGACTGTGTGGGCAGAACTTTGGAAGTGATTGCCCACCATTCTCAAAAGCCGCTGTGTCTCCCTGTCCCTCCAACTCCAGAGGAATCCGCTCCCCGATGGGCTGCTACGGTGACAAGTGGCAAGCGACAAGGGATCTCCGTACTTGCAGTCGGTGTCCCGTTGGTCCTAACGTCTCCGGCCACCCCCCTGGACTGGAGCTGAGACTGTGAACGGTACCGCCCTTGCCCCCTCCCTCTGCAACTGCAAACAACCCCACAGTTCCCAGTCTCAGCTCCTGTACAGGGGGGTGGCCGGAGACGTCACAGCCCGAGCTGCGCCCCCTCATCCGCAACCCCAAGAACAAGACGTACCTTGCACACCATCAGCTTCTGTCCCTACGGGGAGCGTGTTCCTCTGGAGTTGGAACGGGGCTGCGCTGCTGCTGGCTGTGGGTCTCTGGGATCTCAGTGCTTGCAGTGGGCCTGGGGGTCGGTGTCCCGTTGGTCCTGACGTCTCCGGTGACTGGCACTGACCTGCTGGCATCGCCGACGTGAAGACAGTGCAAAGCCCCCGCGCCGGTGCAATGGGCGGGGAGCTGAAGAGGGGAGGGAAGGGGTCACACACATGGCCGGGAAGCAGAGGGGTGTAGGTGGGTGAATGGGGATTCACAATGTTCATTCAAGATTTAACGGGAAAGCTCGGGAGACGGACAAGTCACTCGCACAAATAACAGAAATGCCGAGTACCGTGGGAACTCTTTATCTACCCCCCGTTATATCGTGTGATATCGTGCTAGACCACGACCACTTCACTCTGGTTACATCTTGCGGCAAGTCACACTGTGAGAAAGCGCTATTACACAGCCATATAAAACAGTTTACAGCCTCCCAGAATTGTTTACAGTTTTAGGATGAGAATTCTCAAAGGCGGAGTATTAAGCTTTAATTGACCGCCCTTTCCCAATGAAGAACATATAATGAGACATTAAAACAGCAGTTGTCAGAGCCTCAATTTTGTTCCACCCTTCACATGATTATGATGCCTCTACACCATTTTCCTGCCCTCTCCTAAATCTTTTGATTCCTTTCAAAATCTAGGGAAGGACAGTGGCGCAGCGGTAGAGTTGCTGCCTTACAGTGCCAGAGACCCGGGTTTGATCCTGACTACGGGTGCTGCATGTAAGGAGTTTGTATGGTCTCCCTGTGACCATTTGGACTTTCTCTATTTCCTCCCACACTCCAAAGATTTGTAGGTTAATTGGCTGCTGTAAATTGTCCCCAGTGTGTAGGATAGTGCAAGTCTACAGGGCGATTGTTGGTCGGCATGAACTCGGTGGGCCGAAGGGCCGGTTTCCACGTTGTATCTCTAAAGAGTAAAGTCTAAAGTCTATTAATCCCAGGTTTGAATGTGATCAGTGACTGAGTCTGGACAGCCCAAAAGATTGCTTCCTCCATTTCACCCCTTCACTCCCTTCATCCAAGAATCAACCTGGTGGACCTTCTCTGCATTGCCTCCAAAATGGTGATCACAGCACTCCAGTTTTCTCTCTAGTTTATAATCTTGTTTACAATGTTCTATGTTTACATATACTGTGGTGCTGCTGCAAGTAAACAGTTCATTGTTCTATCTGGGAAAATGCCAATAAAACACTCCTGACTGTCTTGACTCTTGAGTTGTGGTCTTACCACTAACCGATAAAGATGCTTCAAAATGTCCTTACTTTGTTACTATATACTCTTTGCAATAAAGAACAACATTCCTAATCAGGCACAAAATGTTGGAGTAACTCAGCGGGACAGGCAGCATCTCTGGATAGATGGGTGACATCATGTATTCCTTCTCTCCAGAGATGCCGTCTATCCCGCTGAGTTACCCCAGCATTTTGTGTCTATATTTGGTGTAAACCAGCATCTGCAGTTTCTTCCTACAACATTCCTAATCATCTGCTGTACCTACATGCTAACTTGTTGTGTTTTTTGTCATTGGATCTCTAGATTAAAAAATAAAATTATTACCTAAATGGAGATGACAACGTTTGGAGATGACACACTTTGTCATCTCCATTTAGGTAATAATTTTATTTTTTAATCTTCCATGTGGCCTCGTAATTTCCTCCTATTATAATACATCTCCCAAACTCTTGCATATTCACTTAATCCAGCTTTATCCCCTTTGCAGTCTCCTCGTGTCCTCTTCACAACTTGCTAGCCCATATGTTTTTATACCGTTTGCAAATTTTGCTTCAGTGCACTTTGTCCCGTTATTCAAACCATCGATTTAGGTTGCAAAGAATGGAGGCTCTAAAACTGATCTCTATGGAAACTCATAAGTTACTGATTGACAGCCTGACAATGACCCATCTATTTCAACTGTCTGTTAGCTGTTATTTAGCCAATCCAGTTTCCATGTCAATAGATTACTTCCAACACCTTGCAGCCTTATCTTGTGTAGTTAGCAATGTTATCACCGTCTCACTCGGAGAAGATTAACTGTCTCCTCTGTCGGGATGGTTGCCGAGTTTGATGGAACTGGGAAGGTTAGCAGTTAAGGAGAGGAGGTGCATCTGAAGGCCAGAAATTGAATTAATAGAGGCAATTGGGATTAGAATAGATGTGTATAATGGTCAGCATAGACACAGTAGGTCAAAGGACCTGTTTTTATTGAAGATAAACATAAAATGCTGGAGTAAGTGAATCAGACCGCATCTCTGGAGAAAAGGAATAGGCGATGTTGTGGGTCAAGGCCATTCTTCAGACTAAGGCTTGTTTTTACGTTATACAACTCTTTGTCAAACATTTACTGATTTTCCTTATACTGCATGTTCACAGCCACCTTTTAGTGATCTGTTTATTTACACAGCAAAGTAGTTCTATGGCTCTGATCTCCCGGTTGCTCAGCACTTCAACTCCCCCTCCCATTCTGGCCTGGGCCTCCTCCATTGCCAGAGTGAGGCCCAGCTCAAATTGGAGGAGCGGCACCTCATATTTCGCTTGGGTAGTTTACACCCCAGCGGTATGAACATTGACATCTCTACTTTTAGATAGTCCTTGCTTTCTCCCTCCTTCCCCTCCCCCTTCCCTGCTCTCCCACAAAGCCTGCTGTCTCCACCTATTCCTTTCTTTTTCCCGCCCCCCCTGACCTCAGTCTGAAGAAGGGTCTTGACCCGAAATGTCACCTAATCCTCCATAGATGCTGCCTCACCCGCTGAGTTTCTCCAGCATTTTTTTTCTACTTGCAATTTATCTCTTTATTCTTTCAGACGGGATAATTTTAATTCTCTACATTAAATTCCATCTTTGCCCCCTTTGCTTTCTCTGTTAGCTTCATCATATTCTCCTTGAATCCTTTTAATAGCTCTCTATGCGCTCTAATTGTTTGCAAGCAGGTTTCTAAATACATCTCTTAATTCTGAAGGCTTGTTCAAGTGAATAAAAGCTGCACCATTGTGGATCCCTGTGGGAATTCCATTCAAATCAAGAAATGGGACCACTTCAGCCATGCTTCCAAATGTCCAACTTTCCTGCAATCCTCTGGCCTTCTCCTTCTCCAGGACAGCTGTACTGTCTTTAGCTCCAGGTCCCATTACCTGGGTCTTACTCCTCACAATGCACATCATCAATTAATTTCCAAAGATCCATATAAACTGAACTCATTGTATTTCTTTCTCCTTTACTGAAACTCCTATCTGTGCGCTGAGGACGGCTCAATTGTTATCATGTATTGTTCTACCGCTGACTGGTTAGCACGCAACAAAAGCTTTTCACTGTACCTCGGTACATGTGACAATCAACTAAACTAAACTACACAAATTTATCCAAAGAATCCTAACAGTGCGCCATTGTATTCTAAAACTTGGTTAATTGTGGGAAAATATATTTTTCTCTCCCAAGGTCTGTCCCAAGGTCTCCCTGCGAATTGGGGGAAGGAAATTGGAAGGGAAGCTCATACATTTTTGTTGGGCTCCATCGCTATTTATGTGCGACTGGCAGACTGGATAGGCTCCCTGATGAAATAAGTAGAAGTATTTTTATAATTATCAAAATAGTCTCTTATACTGTTACATTCTTGGTGCCAAGCCGAGTGATATTATTGCCTGCAATAATTGACCAGCAGGGTTGGCTCACCAACAAGCAGCATGCAGAGATATTTAAAAAAAAAAAAAAAAAGTGGCTTGTTTGTTTTCTCATGTTTTATTCTGGCACTGAGTTTTTTCTCCCCGTTTTTGTTTGTTTTCTGGATAGAAATCTTTTGGTTGCTGGCCTGATTGGTTGCTGGTACTTGCCCATTCATCTCCACATTGCTTTGACAGAGGATTAACATGTGCAAAAGCTCCAACTCAAAACTCGTTGTCAACCGCTCCAGTGACTCCAGTCCTTTGTGCGGCTCTGCCCAGCCGTGAAGTTGGATGGTTCTTCGTAGCACGCAAATCGCAGAATATCATGCGTTACATATTGTCGCATGAAAGCAAGCTTGTGCATGAACATCAATGACCGCCAGAGTCTGATTGGTTGCATTCGCCAAGATGGCACTGACTATCAGTGGTTCCATCCCTAAATTGAGGCATTAAACCATGAACCCATGGCTATATTTTGATGTTAATCTGTCCAGTTTGTCCTAGCAACATCATGCAAAAGAAGAATGATCTGCTAATGATTACACTGTTGCTTGTGGAAGTTTGTTGTGTGCAAATTGCCTTGAAGGGTCTCGACCCAAAACATCACCCATTCCTTCTCCCCAGAGACGCTACCTGTCTACCTACCTTCATAAAATGCTTCAATGGACATAACAAACATATTGGACATCCTGGGGTCTGTGAAGAGAGTTGCAAATGTACTTTTTTTTTTTAAATGTCAGGTAAAACTGTGGTGAACACTTGTTGTATGATCTGACCAACAACAAGTGAGGATGTCTGCTGTAAATATATTGACGAGCAGGCAGCAGGGCGACGGCATGGAGTGTGACAGAAGGTTATATGTTGCCTCATGTTAATTTGTCAGATTTTCATTCTCTTTACGTTTCTTTGCTGCTTTGTAACCTTCACACCCCTTCGTCCTCCCCTCCAACCCTTGTTCTTGTCTTCTCCTCCCTCACCTCCTCTCTACCCTCCTCCTCTCCCCTCCTCGTCCTCTCGACCCTTCTACCTCCCCTTCCCACCCTCCCTCCTCTCCCCTCTTGTTACCCTCCCTTCCCACCACCCTCCCACCCCCCTCCCCTATCTCTCGACCCTCCTCCTCTCTCGACCCCCCCTCTCTCACCTGTTCCTCCTCTCTCACGCATTCTCCCCCCTCCCAACCTCTCACGCACTCTCTCTCTCGCCCCCCCCCGTCTCAACCCACATCTCAACCCCCCTCGCCCCTTTCTCTCTCCCACCCTCTGTCACCCCCCCCCCACTCTCACCCACCCTCTCGCCTCGCCCAACCTGCTCATCCGCCCCCTCACCCCCCCCTCGCCTCTCCCCACCTTTATTTCCCCCCTCCCTCCTACCCCCCTCTCCCATTATCCTTTCCCCCTCCCCCTCTTCTCTTGCCCCCCTACCCTCTCTCGCCCCCTCCACTCTCCTCGCTCTCTTCCCCTCCCTTCTCCTCTATCTCCTCTCCTCTCCGCTCTCGACCGCCTCCCCTCTCTCGCCCCTCTACTCTATCTCCCTCCTCCCCTCTCCTCTCTCGTCCCCCTCTTAACTCCTCTCACCCCCTCCCCTCCTCACTCACCCCTCTCCCTTCCCTCTCTCACCTCCCCCTTCCTTCTCTCTCTCCCCCTCCCACCCTTCCTCTGAAGCATTCTCTCTCACCCCCTCTCACCCCACATCTCACCCCCCTCCTTCCTTTCTCTCGCCCTCCCCATCACCTCCCTCTCTCGCCCCTCGCCCCCACTCGCCCCTCCTCTCACACCCCCTCATGCCTCCCCCTTCTCACCCCCATCACATACCCCCCTCAACCCCCCCTCAACCCCCTCTCTCCCCCCCCCCCTCTGCTCACTTCCCCTCTCTCACTCCCCCTCTCTACCCACCTTCGCCCCCCCCTCTCCCTCTCTCACCCCCCATCTCTCGACCCCCATCTCTCGCCCCCCCCCCACCTCTCTCACCCCCCTCTGCTCCCTCTCTCAACCTCCCCCCTCTCTCCCCCCTCTCTCCCCCTCGCCCCCCTCCCTCTCTCACGCCCCCATCGCTTGCCCCCCCATCTCTCACCCCCCCCCCCCGCTTGCCCCCCCATCACTCACCCCCCCCCCCCCCCCCCCTCCCTCTCTCACCCCCCTCCGCTCATTCCCACCTCTCTCACCCCTCTCCCTCTCTGGCGTCTCATTCATCCTTGGCAAAGTCTGCCAGTTGTCGATGTGCTTTCAGAACCCTTGCAAATGTTTAATCCCTTTTGTGACATTCCTCTTTAATTACTCCCATCCCTTTACATTTCACATACTCCCCAGAGTCTAAGTTTGCACCTGGGGTTGTGTGTAATCATTTAAATTAGCTTAAATGGGAAGGATAAGTGGGCTGCTGAGGCAGTATCAGCAACAGTTCCAAACTATTTCCAACATTACATCAGTAACTACACTTCATAAGTACTTCAGTTATTGTAATGTGCTTTGAAATTCCCCAGTGAGTTTGAACGGTACCATATAAATCTAATTTTCTCTTGTTATATGTGTTGATTTCAAGCTTAAAATCAGACCTGAAGGCCCAGAGTCATTTGAAGGTTATTTTACACACAAAAAAAGTGCTGTTGCCTACCATTAATATGATGATCATCCATAACCTCAGAATTAATGTTATGGTTTATTTGCGTATTCTTTGAAATAAACAAGAATTAGAGCTGCAAATTTCAGTAGACCTTCTGTACATCAAGCTTTGATGGAAATAGAGTTTAGATCCATTATTATAAGTCATTAGATGGACTGATACATAAAACACATAAAATATAATTTCTTGCATTAACTTCTTCATACTCAATGTTCCCTCTTTCCTCGGACTAATTTTCCAAGACTCACCATCACCATCCCTTGCAGAGAGGTTTCTGACAGACATGAATAAATTTAACCAGCTAATCAAATCTTTGACTATGGTGTAGCTGACAATGATTAATAGCTGCATATTAGATCTGATCATCCATTAGGACCATCATGTGGACAGTTAAGGAAAGGTGAAATGGCTGCCAGTATGTATCAGTCTTTGTTAATTCAGCACAGTATTACTGTATGAAGGCATACGCTTAAAGGTGGGATGGTTAAAGTTTAAAGGTGATGTGCAGGGCAAGTTTTTTTACACAAAGGGCGGTGAATGCCTGGAATGTGCTGCTGTGAGTTGAGGCAGATACAATAGTGGCATTTAAGAGTCTTTTGGAAAGGTACATGAATATGTAAAGCATATGCAGGGAATGTTGGGAGGGGAGGGGATGGTGGGGGGAGGGCGGGATATAGATTACATAGAGGCAGATAAGTGTTGGTCTTGGCACAATGTTCTGCATAGACATTGTGGGCCGAAGGGCCTGTTCTTGTGCTATACTGTTCGATGTTCTATGTTCAAGTCAGCTTCAGGATTGTCTTGAAGTCAAAGATAGACAGAAAATGCTGGAATAACTCAGCGGGACAGGCAGCATCTCTGGAGAGAAGGAATGGGTGACATTTCGGGTCGAGACCCTTCTTCGGACCATAGTCATATAGTTAGAAGAATAGAGGCTGGGATTGAATGATTGATTGAATTCATTAATGCATTTTGGGCCAGCGGGTCCATAGCGACCATCGATCACCCTTTCACACTAGTTCTATGTCATCCCATATTCACATCCACTCCCAACACACAAGGGGCAATTTACAGAGGCCAATTAACCTGCAAATCTTTGGCATGCATTGGTTCCATTCACAATCAACATTGTCACTACCTAGAACTTCTGGTGAAATTGAGTAAGCCTGCAGTAATAAAAGAACAGTGAAAGTATCGCATCCACCGACTTTACCTGCTTGCTTGGACAAATTGCCATTTACATCGGAGGGACGGGTGTTTGTCTTGAAGTGTTTATCTCTTAGTAATTGATTTTGTTTTAAAAGGGTCAATGCAGGAAAGCTGAGCTGCAAACTGAGAATGTTGAAAAACACAGCAGTGTGTGTGTCTGAAAAGGGAAAGAGAGGAGGTAATGCTCTTGGCACAGATCCCTCAACAAAGCAGGACGACTTGTGATGCCTGTATGACAAGGATGGAATTCAAGTGTTACAAGTACTGATCTGCCAAGGAGGAACAGCTAGAGGAGGCGAGAGACAAAAAATAGATCTTTAAAAAATAGAAACCAATGTGTAAAAGTTAATTTTGCAGCATTATGAAAATGCACTGGATAAGTTTAAAAATAGTTTCAAATGTGGTCAGAGTCTTTGTTCTTTTGGTACTTCAGTGTTAGGGCAAGGGCTGTGTGACTTATGGGTGGAATAGGTTTGAAAACGTTGACTACATCTACGGCCTGAAAAAGCTAAAGTCAACCCCAAATTTACCAGTCCCGTTCACCTTACTAGATTCATTTAATCATTTGGATAGTTTACCTGCCAGACTTTGTGGATTGATCACCTTTGACCTGGTCTTTCCTAGACTCAGCACTTCATGGACATCAAACACAAACCACATAATAACCACACTATCGACCTCAGGATTCGTTCTTTTCCAACCTTAATCCTTTAAATCTACCATCACATTCCCACACAAGGACACAAAATGCTGGAGTAACTCAGCAGGTTAGGCAGCGTCAGGCAGCATCTCTGCAGAACATGGACAGGTGATGTTTCGGGTTGAGACCCTTCTTCAGACATCACTTTCATGCACATCACTCTCCCTCAGTTTGGTCAACGTTGTCTTGGCTGACAGTATCTATTTTTGGAAACAAAGAACTGCAGATGGTAGTTATTCCATAAAATGACACAAAGTGTTGGAGTAACTCAGCAGGTCAGGCAGCATCTCTGGAGAACATGGATAGGTGACATATTTCAGAGCTTCTAAATCCTCCGTTGAAATAGTCCATTGGCTACAGTGGAGAAAGTTCATGAATCTCTCATGAAAGTTCATGACCTATTTCAGGCACACCATATATGATCAAGCCCCATTCAACTTACTAGATTCATTTAATCAACATCTACATTAACCAGATTATTTAACAATCCTGTATCACCGACATCTTTAGTTTAGTTTAGTTCAGAGATACAGCGCAGAAGCAGGCCCTTTGGCCCAAGCTGATCAGCGATCCCCGCACATTAACACTATCCTACACACGCTATGGACAATTTTACATTTTCATACTAAGCTAATTAACCTACAAACCTGTATGTCTTTGGAGTGTGGGAGGAAACCGAGCATCTCGGAGAAAACCCATGCAGTCACGGCGAGACCGTACAAACTCCGTATAGATAGCACCTGTAGTCTGGATTGAACCCGAGTCTTCGGCGCTGAAAGCGCTGTAAGGCAGCAACTCTACCACTGCACCACCTTGCCGCCTCTACACCTATTCCTCTTACCTCTCCACTGTCTGGAGTATTATCATCTGCACATCATCAGTTACTTTCCAGGGAAATGGGATGTAAAAAGGTGTGTGTTCATTTATTGTTTCCCAGACAATTTCTAAAGTCTCCAAGCCATGTAATATTTGTTCCCTCTAATCCAGTAAAATGCATTCACTGCTATTTCTGCTCAATGTAAACATGTGATGATTTGTCATTGACATTTTAAGCTCTCCCTCTGCACACCACCAACCCACCTCAGCATACAGATTCAGCGTTGATTTCTCACACGCTTTGAACTGGTCTCAGTGAAAACTTCTTGAACAGCATTGTGTCTTTCACCAGACCAGGCTGCAACCCTCTGAGTTACAAACAGATTTAATCCATTTTGTTCTTTGTGTACTTCTTCACTATTGTTCATTTTACACCATCTTCTACCAACCGAGCCCCTTCCGATTAGAAACAGTTGCATGAATATTTTACAATCTTTAGACCTACTAAACTAATATTTTATCATTAGCAAGCCATCATGTTCTTTCACTGCGCTGATAAGTCATCTTTATGATGGCATCCATTACATTTCTGGAGAAATCATGGAGACCTTAAAAATACATGGGAATATGGAGTTGTGTATACATGTTTATTACGTAACATTACAAACTTAAGGAATAGAAGCAGGATAAGATCACGTTGCACCTCCCAGCTGCTCCCCGATTCAATAACAATGTATGATATTTTGGCTCTTCTGTCCTGTTGGAGGTTCCTTAATAATAGGTTACATCACATTTCTCTCACACTGAGCTCAGTCGAACTAACTTGTAGTTCTCTTTGTTCTCTATCATCCTTTCTTTGCAACCTTCCAATTTGTAGGAATTAGGAATAAGGAATATGGAGGATTTTGGAAGATCACAACTAGTACATCCAGTATTTGCAATAGAATTTAATAGAAGGAACTGCAGATGCTGGTTTAGATCAAAGATGGACACAAAATGCTGGAGTAACAATGGGTCAGGCAGCAACTCTGGAGAAAATGCATGTGATGTTTTGAGTCTGGACCTTTCTTCAGACTGAAGAAGGGTCCCGACTCGAAATGTCACTCATCCATTTTCTCCAAAGTTGCTGCCTGAGCTGCTGAGTTACTCCTGCAATTTGTGTTTGTCATCCCTTTCATTATCTTGGGATTCTGGTCATTGGATCCTATAGATTTACTGGCTTTCAGTTTCACAAATTTGCCCCAAAGTACTAATGTTAATTTATTTTATTTACCCCGGAACTGTTTCTTTCCACTGTTTTGGGGAGAGTTGCTTGTCCTTTGATACAAAGCCAGACACAAGATATATATATATGTTTAATCTCTGCCAATTTTCAACTCCCCAACCTAATTTCTCCTGTGTCACTCTGTAAAGAACCCACATTGGCTTTCAGTAATCTTTTTGCTTTACATATCTGCAGAAACCTCTGCACTCTGTTTAAATGTTTCTCACCAGATGACTCTCATATTCTAATTTCCAATTGCTTACTGAGCCTTGCTCCTCCATTACTGAAGTCTGAAACTCTCCTGATCCCCAAGCTAACTGCTCTTTTTGGGAACATAATTAGTATTTTGCTTTGATGTCATACTCTGTTGATAGCCAACCTTGGAGCAACTTCCTGGTGGATGCCTTAAAGGGGTGTTTATTTGTTGTAAACATTCTTAGAATGTTAACCATTGCTTGTCTACTTTAAACGTATAGAGACACAAAATGCTGGAGTAACTCAGTGGGTCAGGCAGCATCTCTGGATGTTTCCTATTCATTTTCTCCAAAGATGCTGCCTGACCCATTGAGTTACTCCAGCAATTTGTGTCTATCTTTGGTGTAAACCAGCATCTGCCGTTCCTTTCTGTACATACTTTTAATGTATGTTCCCCTTCTAGATAAGCCAAGTTAAGCTCATATATTTGTCTTGTTATAGTATAAGACCCTGATTTTGGATGGGAATAAATCACTTTCCATCTTAATGGAACATTCTACGATGATGTTGTCACTCTTTCCTAAATGCCCCTTAATTCCATTAATATTATTTACCCCTTTCTCTTTGGACAATATTAGAACTGGATAGAGACGATTTATGAGGATGTAGCAAGGACTCGAGGGTCTGAGCTATAATTGGCCAGACTAGTTCAGGAGGCAGAGGGATGACTTTATGGAGGTGTATAAAATCATAAGGGGAATAGACAGGGTGAATGTAGTCTCTTACCCAGAGTCGGGGAATCAAGAACCAGTGGACATAGGTTTAATGTGTGTGAGGGGAAAGATATAAAAGATACTTGAGGGCCAACTCTTTCACACATAAAGTTGGTGGGCATATTTTTTTGTTTGCCAAAGTAGAGGGCATAGATTTAAGATGAGAGGAGAAAAATGTAAAAGGATCCTGAAGGAAAAGTTTTGTGTGGTGGGTATATGGAATGAACTGCTAGTGGAAATAGTTGAGGCATGAACTGCTAATGGAAATAGTTGAGGCAGGTACAATAACAACATTTAAAAGACATTAGGGCAGGTACATGAATAAGGAAGGTTTGGAGGGATGTCGGCCAAACGCAGGTAAATGAGGTTAGTTTAGATGGGACATCTTGGCCGGAATGGGTGAATTGGACTGAAGGGCATGTTTCCATGAAGCATGACTCCATTACAATCTGAAAAGCAGTTCAATAGGACTGTTGGCAGGCGCTCTTTGGAGATGCAAAAAGAGTTGACGTTTCAGGCCTAGAACACAAATTCATTAATAGTCTTTGTGATCAGAGATCTTCATGTCATGCCAATCTTTTCCAATATTTTTCATTCAATTCTGCACAAGGTATTTTTCCTCAGATTTCCTGATGTGATGGAAGACATGGACTTGTCATTTCCTTCATTAGAAGCCAATGAGGTTGCTATTTATTTCCCTCATTTAATGTATTTTTGTTAAAAGTCAATGGAGAAAATGTGCGAGTTTATCAAAAATCAACTGCCCTGCACTTTACAAAATGGAAGCCTTCCATGAAAATGTACATTTTGTAGGAAATGGTCAAGGTCTGTTGAAGAAAGGCTAATTATTATTAGACTATACATGTCAAGAAAGACATTGCGTGCATCTTTTACATAGCAATGGCAAATAATCCAGTCAGACAATATTTTCTCTACTCATTGCTGATTTGCACAGCTTTCTATTGTGAACCTTGAGAGGTTTGTACGCATCATTAGTGCTGTAATAGATGGGTAGCAGACAGCTAAATAACGTATTGTCCTGCTTCTATTTATGAAATTGTACGTTTAATGCACATTTGTGTGTCCTTTTCACAAAAGGCACCTATCATATTTTAATATGGTATTTATTTTAATATGATATTTAGTTGCTGCTTCAAAGCTAGTAGGAATACTAGAGGTAATTTTCAACTTATCACTGAGGCATATGCTTTGCATTGTGAGCTAGGCTTAGTGTGGAAGCAGTTTGACTTTCCATTCTGAATGGAACGAAGAATCAGAGGCTTTCAATAGCATTTGCCTGATGTGCAATGCCTGTGTCATGTTCTGACAAGCTGAAAACGATTGTTACTGAATACGGAAACAGTTGTTCAGGGTCTTCACGCTGGCTATTGTCAGGATAAATACGGCATGTTTTAGAATTTTGGGAAGTGTCCAAATATGATTCATCATGATATATCAGTCAATGGTAACAACACAGGATGGGGCCACTAAGCTCTTTAAGTTCATTCTGAAGCTCAAGAAGATCAACACCGCAAGTCAAAGATTAGAGGGCATAGATTTAAGGTGAGAGGGTCAAAGTCTAAAGGGCCTGTCCCTCTTGGCGATTTTGCCGGCGTCATGCCAGTGTCGCCAAAAGATTTTGAACATTTCAAAATCCAGCGGCGACAAAAAAATGTTGCGACACTTGAAAAAACACCACGCGTCACCGGCGCTTCAGACGTCATCACGCCGCGTCACCGCCGCATATTTTCCGGTGACCCGACACGTCAGTCAATGATGCCGGCAGTCGCCGTAAAAATCGCCAAGTGGGACAGGCCCTTAAAGGAGATGTGCGGGGGCAAGTTTTTTAAGATAGTAGCATTTAAGAAGCTTTTAGATAGGCACATCTGAGGAAGGACACTCTTGCTATTGAGGGAGTACAGCGTGGGTTCACGAGGTTAATTCCTGGGAAGGCAGGACTGTCATTTGATGAACAAATGGAACGACTAGGCTTGTATTCACTGGAATTTAGAAGGATAAGATATGATCTTATAGAAACATATAAAATTCTTAAGGGATTGGACGAGCTAGATGCAGGTAACATGTTCCCAATGTTGAGGGAGACCAGAACCATTTAGAACCACAGTTTAAAAATAAGGGGTTGGCCATTTAGAACTGAAATGAGGAAGAACTTTTTTCACCCAGAGAATTGTGAATTTGTGAAATTCACTGCCTCAGAAGGCAGTGGAGGCCGATTTACTTGATGCATTCAAAAGAGAGTTAGATAGGGCTTAGGGCTAGAAGAATCAAGGGATATGGGGAGAAGGCAGGAATGAAGTACTGATTCTGGATGATCAGCCATGATCATATTGAATGGTGGTGCTGGCTCAAAGAGCCGAATGCACCTATTTTCTATGTTTCTATGTTTCATATGCAGACGATTGGGGGATATGGATTATGTGCTGGCAGATGAAATTAATTTATCTTGGCATCATGTTTGGCAGCGACATTGTGAATCGAGGGGCCTGTTCCTGTGCCTCGTTCTGTGTTCCATAGTCCAATTCCCCTTTTTCTCCATCTCCATCCCTTGTATAATTTTATTCCCGCGTATGAGTACTGATGCAGTTTTTCGTTTTAAAATTGCAATCAATATTTTGTCAGACAATCCCATTCAGAAGCTTTGTCCTTGAGCATTCCTGATTGTACAGCTTTCTATTGTGAACCTTGGCAGGTGTATATGTAGCATTGGTGGTGCATGAGATGGATAACAGGCAATGAAATAATGTATTGCCCTTTTCAACTTTATACCTACGGGACCTAGTTTGTGCCAGTAGCTGGTAATTGCCCTGAAGTGAATGGAGGGGCAACAATGGTGGATCTAGATCCACATAAAAGTCAAACTGGGTGAGGATAGTCAATATCCTTCCCTTAAGGGCACTTATGAATTAGCTGGATTTTTACAGTAATCCATTAGTTTCATGATTACATATGTTTCCACTTTTTTTTTTAAATTCTAGATTTATTTAATTACTTGGATTTCAATTCCCAAGCTACCATAGTGGGATTCAAACTAATTTGCTTGGATCAGTGGTCTGGAACTCTTGCTGCTGGTTCAGTTACTTAGCCTGTGTGAAAATTGTAATCACACGCAACGTGAAAGCTTTTTTTTTCTCTCTTACTGCCTTTAACTCTTCCACCAATCATTTCAGATATATGCCGTTTGCTTCTTCACCCTTCTACCAATCTCTCTATTCACACTGTCCTGATCCCTCTGTATTTTGCACCTCTTCACCCATCTCCCAGGAGAATGATCCCAACTTCTCATTTTATTCCCTGCAACTTTTGTCCCTAGTTCCATTCCAGCAAATCTTTCCTGCACCTCCTCTAAGATCTTCACATCCTAAAATGCAGTGACCAAGACTGGACAAAAGAGTGCTTTTAAATTTTCATCATAACTTCATCACTTTATAATCGGCAACTTTATTTTTGAACCAATGATTCTAAATTATTTTTTAAACTGTTCTCACAACACCTTGCCACCTTCAACAGTTGAAACACAGATGCACACTTGTCTCCACATTCTTAGACTCCCTTTAAAATTAAACCCGTTACCTTATTAAAATGTATGGCTTTGCACTATTCTCCTTTTATCTACCAGTGTCCACAAGTTAGAACAGACTCCTGAAATCTCGTCAAAGCTATTTGTCATCAACTGTACTGAGCACTTCCAAGGCTTCTTATTAACATTTGAAGTTGTTCCTCGTACTATGTGGCACAGCTAATGGAGCCACTGTCTGACAGCGCCAGAGACCTGGGTTCGATCCTGACTATGGGTGCTGTCAGTATGAAGTTTGTACGTTCTCCCTGTGACCGCGTGGGTTTTCTCCAGGATGCTCCGGTTTCCTCACATATCCCAAAGACATCCTGGTTTGTTGGTTAATTGGCTTTAGTAAAAATTGTAAATTGTCCCTAGCGTGTAAGAAAGTGTTAGTGTATGAGGATCACTAGTCGGCGTGGACTTGGTGGGTCAAATGGCCTGTTTCCATGCTGTATCTCTAAACTAAGCTAAACTAAAGTCTGTTACTGTCTGCATTTTCTGCCTCCTCCCTGTGGGAGAAGTCCAGGTGCTCCACGTGAGTTTAATCTGGGTACACTCCAGTATTATCACAAAGTTATATGGGGTACACTTACAAAAGATGTGTAGGTTGGTAGGTTATAGAAACAAGGAACTGCAGGTGCACAAAAGAACACAAAGTGCCAGACTAACTCACTGGGTTAGGTAGTGTCTCTGGAGAACCTGTCCATGTTCTCCAGAGATGCTGCCTGACCTGCTGAGTTGCTCCAGCACTTTGTGTCCTGTGTTGATAGAATTGGCCACTGTGTGATGCCCCTGGAGTGTAGGTGAGCAGTAGAATCTGGGTTCGAGAACGGGGAATATATAAAATGGGATTAATGTGGATGTGTGCAAATTGCTGGATGATGGTCGACATGGCCTTATTTGGTTGTTGGGCCTGTTTCTGTGCTGAATTTCAAAATCACATTATATACGCTCAAAACTGAGCACAAATACAGATGAGGAAAAATGGTGGGCTCAGTATAAAATCCTGGATAAATCCTGTCTGCTTTTCTCCTGTCAGGAAAATAATGATTTAGCTCTACATTCTGCTCTCTACCCATTCATTACCCCAACAAGGATAGTAATTTTAAATTTGGTCTCCTTGGCACATCCCCAGCAAAGTGGATGGTCTGCTCTGCTTTTTATAACATGCCCAATGCTTGTTCCATTGATTTCAGTGGAATGAACCTGAGGCAGATTGTAGAATGAGTGACTGAATTGTTCTGCCAGGTTTACACCCAAGAGCGGAAATTGAAAATTAAAGTAATTGAGTTAACGATTTTTACAGGGACATTTGGGAAAACTGTTGCCTTGGCTTTTCTTCATACACGTTAAGGGGAAATCAGTAGGCGGGTGGTCCCAGAGTCCCTGAATTGACAGCTGATACATCAAATAGCTTTCTTCATCTTGGTTAGTGAGTGGTATGCAAACGTAAAAAGAAATAAGGGGAGAAGGAGAGAAAATATTAAGAGGAACAATAAAATGGCACACCACCAGATTCAGAAACAGCTGGTTTCTTCCAACCGTAGACAAAAATGCTGGAGTAACTCAGGGGGTGAGACAGCATCTATGGAGCGAAGGGAATAGGCAATGTTTCAGGCCAAAACCCTTCTTCAGACTTTCCTCCGACCATCAGGTTGTTGAACCGACCTGCACAATCCCAAAATATGTATTTTGCTTGGGTAGCTTACAACTCAATGGTATGAATGCAAGCACATACATAGGTACTTAGCCTCTCCTCGAGTCATTGTGAAATCAACACATTTGCGGTAGATGCAAGCTTTATGAAGGTTACAATGTGCAAACTTTGGGAATGTATATCAAGGTGAGGTTTGTTGCCCCCATCTTGGTTTTACTATTAATTTGAGTACATATTTTTTCTTCAAGGCTGAACATTGAAGATGCATTCCTTCTAATTTGGGCTGAGGTATCATCTGGCCGGTAGTTAATCTATTTTAGAGTGAGAGAATGGGATTTGTTAGTGCCTGGATCCTAGTACATTTATACATGTCAGTGCACACCTTTTGCCCATTTGCACAAATCCCATGTGCCCACATTAAGGCTATATCTTTTTATCCCTTGTCCATTTCAGTGTCAGTTTGAATTCCTCTTAAATGTAGTGATTCTATCTCATTTCACTACCTTCTCTGCCAGTATCAGATATCAAGCATTCTCCGTGTAAATAAACTTACCCCTCAGATCCCTCTCAATGGTTCAATGATGCTTATTGTTACGTGTGTAGTGCACAGTGAAATTCTTTTTGCATAGCTCACACATGCAACATTTACAAAACGTCCAAAGTCTGGTCCACCTGCTCGATGTATTGCAATGGTTCCCAATTCAGGTAAGCCCCAGAATGCTGCAGGGCCTCTCCGTCACACTCGACCAGCTCGGCCCACAAACCAATGTCACTCTTCTCGCCCAACTGCCTTTGTGTCCCCTGGGCGCTTCTGCAGCTGACCTTGAAGGCGCTGGAGGCAATACCCCAGTCCCTGTCCTCACGTCCATCATCACCAGCGACTGCCTCCAACTCAGCCCTCTGGTCTTTGGGGCTAAGCTTGGCAGCTTCTTAACTTTTCCCCCTGCAGGCCATGGCCCACCGGGAAATTGGACTGTTCACTCTGGAACAGAGAAATCAAAAGAAGATTTGATAAATGTGTATGATTGGTATGGTTCAGATGGACTATTTAAAGGGACGTAGTTCCCACTAGCAGATGGTGGAAGTATCAGAGAAAACAGTTCTGATATTATGGGCAAAAGATACAAGGGTGATGTGAGGAAAATAATTTTTATTCAGAGTAGTTACGATCCAAAATTCTTTGCCTGAAGGGATGGTTGAAACAGAAGCAACCAGCCTCTTCAAAGAGGAGTTGTTTAGAGACTGTAGAGAATAATTTTCAGTGCTCTGAAGAATGAGCAAAGATTTACTCTGCAAAGAGTTGGAGCAGGCTCAAGGACATTTTATTTCTATTCTAATTTACTCTTAACAAAGAGCTAGATTGGTTTGACATTGAGGTGATTTTCTGATTCCATGTAATTCCCATACTTCTATGTTATCCCGTACAGTGGCGCAGCAGGAGAGTTGCTGCCGTACAGCGCCAGAGATCTGGGTTCAATCCTGACTATGGGTGCTGTCAGTATGGAGTTTGTACATTTTCCCTGTGACCGCATGGGTTTTCTCTGGGTGCTCCGGTTTCCTCCCACACTCCAAAGATGTACAGGTTTGTAGGTTAATTAACTTCAGTGCCTCGTGTGTAGGATAGTGCTTGTGTAAGGGGTGATCACTTGTTGGTGTGGACATGGTGGGATGAAGGGCCTATTTCCACACTCTATCTCAAAAGTCTAAAGTCTAAAATCTAAAAAGTCTATCCACCTTCATGATATCTCCCATCTTTCCATCTCTTCCCCCCTCCCCCCCGCTGCACCGACACTCCCAGCTCTTTATCCCTCCGGCACCCTGAACTCAATCATACCCTGCTTCAATTCAATCCACCTTTTGCTATGCAGCTCGCTGACTTACATTGCCTCCCAAATTCCAATATTTCCTCATTTTAGTTCTCACTCTTCTGTCTCCCAAAGTGACAGTCATCTTCTTTTTTAGAACATAGAACAGTACAGCAGCACTTTGTGTTTGACTCAAGATTCCAGCATCCGCACTTTCTTCTATCACAAATCTTTTAGTTTGATGTTTATTTATTTCCTTATGCATCATCAAAGTGTCCTGGGACATCTCTTGTGCACAAATGGCACTATTCAGGAAGTCCTCTCTCACGCAAATGGTTTAATTTATATTTGACTCCACATTGCACATCCTTGTTTGTGTGTGGAGATGAGTGTAGTTATTTTCCCCTTGTCTAGTGCTGGTTTCACCATCAGTTTTATGACTCATTGTAACTTTAAATGTTGTCTATTTTAACATCACGCTTTTGTCAGCAGCAATCCATCAGTCCTGAAAATCTACTAAATACAGACCAAAATTAAAAAAAAATAAATAACAATAGATAAAAATGTGTTTTAAACACTAAATACTGACACGTCAGCAGATCCCCCTCTCCACCTACATCCCCTGCCATGGCTAAACAATTCGGAACTTCTTTACCCACGCGTTTTCACAATTCGCAACTCTTTTTCTGTTTTGGGCTCTCACCTGTCTTTTCATCCCTGGCCTTTGTCCAACAATTTGCCTAACATGCACCCCCCCCCCCCCCCCCTCCCCCCCCCCCCCCTCCCCCCCCCCCCCTCCCCCCCCACCCCCCCACCTCCTCACTCTTCTCTGTCCTGCCCTTTCTCTTTTCCAGCTTTATTTCCCGCCCCCCTGCAAAGAAGGATCTTCACCCGAAACTTCAACTATCCATGTTATTCCAGAGTCACCCACTGCGTCACCCATTGAGTTACTCCGGCACTTTGTGTCTTTCTTCGGTAGTTCACCAGTGTTTGCAAAATGTATTCATTATATTGTTAATGCTGATATTTATTTACATTTATGAAACATATACCCTGTTGGTGAGTCACTGACCTCCACTAACTTCCTCAATGACAAACAATGGTGAATCTTGATCTTGATAGAAACATAGAAACATAGAAAATAGGTACTTCGAGCCTGCACCGCCATTCCATATGATCTTGGCTGATCATCTAACTCAGTATCCTGTACCTTTCGTAAATCCATGCTAATTTCGTCCAATGATTTCACCACTTTCCAAATGTGCTGCTATCCCATCTTTAATAACTGACTCTAGCAGTTTCCCCACTACCGGTGTTAGACTAACTGGTCTGTAGTTCCCCGTTTTCTCTCTCCCTCCCTTTTTAAAAAGTGGGGTTACATTAGCTACCCTCCAATCCTCAGGAACTACTCCAGAATCTAAAGAGTTTTGAAAAATTATCACTAATGCATCCACTATTTCTGGGGCTACTTCCTTAAGTACTCTGGGATACAGCCTATCCGGCCCTGGGGATTTATCGGCCTTTAACCCATTCAATTTACCTAACACCACTTCCCGGCTAACCTGGATTTCACTCAGTTCCTCCATCTCATTTGACCCGCGGTCCCCTGCTATTTCCGGCAGATTATTTATGTCTTCCTTAGTGAAGACGGAACCAAAGTAGTTATTCAATTGGTCTGCCATGTCCTTGTTCCCTATGATCAATTCACCTGTTTCTGACTGCAAGGGACTACATTTGTTTTAACTAATCTCTTTCTCTTCACATATCTGCCTGCAGCTGTCTGTTTTTTCATCTTTTTTCTTATTTTTAGTTAGTTTAGTGTTTTGTTTTGAGGAGTTCTAGCTTTTTTATGTGTGGGGGAGGGGGAAACTAATTTTCAGGGTCCCTACCTGGTCGGAGATGCAGCTTTTCTCCTGGCTGCATTTTCGACCCGTCCTTGCGGCCTACCAGCGGGCCTGGAGCGGCGTTTCCTGAGGGGACCGCCCGGGGCATCGGTGGCATGGGCGGTGGCGGAGCTGCGGGTGTGAGGACGGCGGTGCAGCGCTGGGGCGCCATTGTGGGGCAGGCGGTGCCTTGCCTGGGTCGCCGGCTGGAACTCCGGTGAGCTGGGTCCGTTGCGGAGCTGCGGGTCTGTGGAGCGGCTGCGGGCGACGGCGCTGAACTTTACATCGGGAGCCTGGGATCTCTCGACGAGATCGCCAGTTGAGCTCCATTCGGCGCGTCCTTGTCGGCTCCGGAAGCCACGGTCTCGAGTAAGGAGGCGGCCGTTCCAGGTGCCCCATGCCGCTGAGAGGACTCTCCCGACGCCGGAACACCATCACCCGGCAAGAACGGCCTGGAACATCGGGCCTCCGTAGAGGCAACTGTGGAGGCCTCAATAGGCCCGACTATGGGTGGACGTGGGGATGGGACTGGACTTTGTGCCTTCCCCCATAATGGGAACCATTGTGGGGGGATGTTTTTATGTTAAAGTTCTTTATTATTGTCATGTTTGTATTCTTTTTTATGTGCTGCATTGGCAAAAAGAATTTCACTACACCTAAGTGTATGTGACTAATAAATTTGAAATTTGAACTTGAACTTGATATCTATAAAAACTTTTGCTGTTGATCTTCATGTCACGTTTTAATTTCAGTGACCCCCACCCAATCTTTGGACCCTTCAAGCCTATTTTCCTAGGAGCCGATGGGTCTATTTTCATTGTGATTGCCTGCAACTGCTCTGCTTCTTTGGAAAATAAATAAATGATCATGTTAAAAATAACTTGCATGAACTAAAAATTACTGACCTAACATATTTGGAAATTCTTTGCTCTTCCCGAAGTTTACTTTCTGACAAAAAAAAGGGGTTTGATCATTTAACATCTGGAACTTGATCATCTTGCATCTTGGTTATTCTCTGGTGGGATTAGGAATGCAGTTGAAATGGTGGAATTTGGATAATAAGTGTTTAGTCACAATCGTAGCTATTGTTGAAGATGAACAAACGTCCAGGCATCTCTGGCATATTAAATCTTTGCGGGCTGCCCTCTTTTATCGTTTGTCTGAACTCACACCTGTGCATGGTAGCATTTATTTATAAAGCATGTGTAAAGACAGATGGATATAAGGACAATATAATACATTAATCACACATGTTGGTACACTAATAGGTATTATCATGCATTCTGTCATTTATTTAATCAGCATTTAATGTATGCATTCTGGTAACTGGTAACACTTTATTCCCCTTAAACTTCATATTCTGAGAAACTTGCAGAAACTTGTTTTTTTTTGTGCAGAGCTTGATTCAAGCAGGAAATCATTGCTTGGCCTTGATTATGACATTAAACAGCATTGTATCTGAAATACTCCCACTATTTAGCAATCGTAGAGGCTTCTGCCAACCTTGCCAGCAGCAACCCTCAGCAACAGGTGGTTCTGCTGTGTTGCAGACAGGATATGTAATCGTATATCACCTTGCATGTCTTTGAAACTGATCTCTGCTATGTCGCTCAGAGTTGTAAAGTGGGGCATGATATGGAAGAAGGCAATCTTTGTGTTTTCAACAAGTTTACAAAGCATCTTGATAAAGAGCTTGTAACAATATATTGAATACCATCCTCGGATATTCCTGTTGCCACTGGGGAAGCAATCCTAGTTCTACCCTTCCATTTGATTTGCAGAACTGTAGATGATTTGGATCATGGACTCAAAGTGAAAAATAATGACAAATCCTTTTGTAATCTCTCATCAGAACTGGACATCAAATGAAAGGGTTCCCCCTTTAACTGTTTTAACTATTTTATTTAATTTATTTGAATCCAGTTGAACAGAATAGTTAGGACCACTAAACTGGTGATTGTTACCATGTTCTGATCTGTCCATACAATGTTTGCATACAAAAATGTTTCTTGCCAGTGAAATTTTGTCAACACATTAATCCATGGGTAGATTACAACACATTAAACTTTGCATAATGTGGTAGTTATGCTATTTTCCAATTGAAAGAATATAACCAGTGATGAACTCCAAGGGTCAGCATTGCTCTTCTCAGCAAATGGAAATGACCTGGACTTAGACACAGGACCTACAATATCATTATTTAAGAGTGGGACAAGCTGTGAAGTAAATGGTATGCCACAATGTGGATGCTAGACAGGAATTGCTTTGGTTGGATGAAAAGATGTTGAATGACATTTATCATAGGAAAAGGAGCAATACTAGTCATCAAGAGCAGATCTCGCTATCAAAACATGGAGGGGACCAGGGGACACAATTTTATGGTGGCCACGCACACATACGCACACTCACACACACGCGCGAGGCTTCGGAGGCTCAATGCAGTGCTAAATGCAGCTTAACTCTGCCTGTCTCACCGGATTAACTACAGCCCTGTCTGGATACCAGCGCGGCTTCTCCGCACTGGCCATATTTCCCGTAAGTCCAGGAAGGGCTGTAGGCTCACCTGGCAGGACAGGCAGAGTTGTGCTGGGTTTAACGCTGCTTCTCTGCGCTGGCTGTGGGCCTGGGGACACCGCGCCCGTCTGACTCCCGACCAAAGATCCTATAGCAGAGGATCTTTGCTGCCGACCTCTCTGGCCACCCGTGGGAGGGGGGGGGGCACTCGGGACAGCGCCGGATAGCCGGCAGGGATCGATCCTGGCTGCGGATGAAGCGCAAGTCTGTGCCACGTCTCCATCCTCCAATCATCGCACTCTATCCTCAGTCCCACCCCCCCCCCCACTCCTCCCTCATCCAATCAACACGCTGAATCACCATGTCCTGCCCCCATTGCCTGCTGACCGACGTCTCTCTTATCCAATCGGCGCCCTCGATCATCAGTCCCACCCCCACTGTCTCGCGGAAAGCGGAGATTTCACCGGCTTTTAAAATCCGGATTACAAAAATTTGGGGGAATGTCCCCCACCTCTCAAAACATGGGGGGGACGTGTCCCCTCTGGCCCCCCCGGGTTTTCCGCCCCTGCTAGTCATGGGAAAATGCCTGAGGAGATCATTCTCAAAGGAAAAACTTTAAAAGGAGCAGAGGAATTTTGATTGTGAGAAATATTTATTTAAAAGTGAAAGCATACTTTAATGTCTGCTTTTATAACTAAACGTATGTCGACCAAGAAATGTCATTGCATTATACATGTTCATTATTCTCTCAGAATTAATAGTGGAAATTTTGCATCTTACTGCATTATTCCCAAACAGTGACAAAATGCTTTATGTGTACTTACACCCAGAGACATTCAAAGGATTCCAACATGTATGTGTCTATAGCAGACATGTAAAATTCAGGTGCATGTACATGGCTCTTGTCATCCTTCAGTGTGACAAACATGATCTGCCTGACTTAGTCTGAAGTTGTGGAGACCAACAATTGGGATCACCTACACGTAGGACCTATTTCGCTCTTTTTCTAGATTCTTCTTCAGGCTTCTCCACTGCCAAGCCCTCACCCAATGCCAATTCTGTCATCTACACTCTTCTGACCTCTCCTGATCATGACCCAGTGCTCACACCAAATTATATTTCCCTCCTCTTCCCCCCACAGCAGCCCACTAACATTCTGACCCAACCCCGAAGTTCTCCTTCAATGGAACGAGCTCCCCTCAGCAAAGATCCACTGTGATCACCAGACAATTCAGTGTTTGTGACCTGATTTCCTTCACTTGCACAACAACAAAGGAGCAAACGATGGGAAAGTCGTTGTGATGTAGAATGAAAGCGCAAACCTCCTGTAACGCACAACAGAATGTTGTTGGTGTTGTCCCAATATACAGTATGTACTGACTCACTGGACATTGCCTGTTTAGTCTGCACATTGAACAGCTTCTAGCCCATGGCAAAAATGCAAAATGGAAATTTGGATGCTCTGTAAATTATTGGTGGAATAATCACTGGTGTGCCTGTTAGACTCCTTCCTTGATCAGAATGTTTCCAATCCAACGGAAAAAAAGAATATCATTGATATATGTCTAGATAAATAAATGTGTAACAAATAATTGATGTGAGAGTGGGAGAATGTTTGTGAACTTGTGATCATCATTTTAATGGCTTCCGTGTTAAGGCCCTGTCCCACTTTCCCGAGTTACTCACGAACTCTCCCGAGTTTTCCCCTTGAAACGAACTCGGGGAATGTCGGGGAATGTCCGTAGCGAGTCCGTAGGAGGCCGTAGGTGTCCGTAGATGTTTTGTAGATGCTCATAATGACAGCCGTAGGAACTCGGGTCATCAGGTAAGTCGGGACGTTTTTTCAACATGTTGAAAAATGTCCACGAGTAAAAAAAATAGCCCCGGGTATCTACGAATGGCTATTACCGTAATTATCCGAGTTCGAATCAAGGGGAAATCTCGGGAGAGTCCGTGAGTAACTCGGGAAAGTGGGACAGGGCCTTTAGACTAGGAAAGGATAGAGTGTTCCAAAAGAGCTGGTCCAGAATAAATCTCATTCTACACGACCTTTAGGAACAGCTAACTGCAGATAAAAGACAATGGTCCAATGATAACACAGCAATAATATTGTATGAGTTGACTCTAGAATTGGCAGCATCACTAGTTGAAGTGATCTGGCACAGTTAAAGCATTGTCGGCTACCCAACAAAGAAATGGAAAATCATGGAGAGATAGTCTTTCCACAAGTAGGCAGGAGAAAATCTAATCCAGTAGACCACTCTGTCAGTCTATTCATAATCATCATCAATATGTTTGGGGTTATTTTTAAGCAGTGCAATGAACCAGTCACCCATAAACAAACTGTCATGACCTCGACAGGACTCCTTGGCCCCTGATGATATCACAACCTTGATCCAAACATTTAGAAATAAACTGAAAGCGAGAGATGACGAGAGATTAAACAAAGATGCCTTTTGACCAAGTGTGCTATCAAGAAATCCCACTCACAATACCTTAGAAAATAAAGTAGCTCAAGCCTGCATGCAGTAAGACCCTGATGACATGGACACAGGTGGTGAATAGCATTTATATGGTCTAAATGCCAGCCAATAATTTTCTGGCAAAAGGAATCCAAACAAATTCCCTTGACATTCTGTGACATTACCATTAACGAGGATCTCGGCCAACGGAAACTTAACTGGACCATTAGTAACCATATCAGAAACTCCCCAAAGATTTCACATTATCGCTGAAGCATGTGAGGAATGTGATGAGAAGCTCTCCATTCAGGGTGACTACAGTTCCAACACCATCAAAGAGCAGGTCACTGTCCAGGTCGAATCCAGCCAGCAAGTTAACCACCTACACCAAGAAACATTTAGCCCACCCCCTCCAAATGTCGGGATTTGTGGAGAAGTGTCTCATCCATGAGGTGGTAGAGAGGTTTTTCTGATAACTTCCCCCAAACCTGCAATTCTAACCAACAAAGACAACTTCAAGAAGATAGAGTAGCTCAGCGTGTCAGGCAGCATTCCCGGAGAACATGCAAAGGTGATTTTTCAGGTCGGGACCATTCTTCAGACTGATGAAGGGTACCACCCGAAGAAAGGTCCTAACCTGAAATGTCAACTATCCATTTTCTACTGAGATGCTGCCTGGCCTGTCCAGCACTATGTCTTCTTTGCAAACCCGTATCTGCAGTTCTTTGTATCGACCAGGCAACCTCAAAGTTGCCAGCAAGTCACATACCATCCTGATAGATATAAATCATGCTGGAGTCAAAATCCTTGAAGTCTCCACCAAAAGTCTCCATTTGACAACATACCTGACTGCTCACCATCTCAAGAGCAATAAATGATTGAAAATAAATGCCAGTGACACCCACATCTTGTGAAATAATGAATTAAAATGGGCAAAGTTCAGAGATGAAAGTGGATCTGATCCAAATTACCCTGGCAAATAATTCAGTAATAGCTCAGATCAGTAATGAAATCTTCAAATAAGTGATGCAGAGAGTATAAAATTAATATATTTATATATGACAAGAAGGGAATCGAGCAAAGGGCTGATATCTGTGAATGAAAACATTCAAACTGAGCTGAAACTTAAAAGAAAGACCCATGATAAAAATCAGGATCAACAAAAGAAGATAATTAAGAAGATTATAGGAAGTGTAATAGGGAGGGGGGAAATGAAGTCAGATGGACGAACGAAAAATGAAAGGACAACTTTCAAATGATATGGGCAGTTCCAGTAAATGCTTTTGTGAACATTTAAAATTATAGTTGAAGGCTGCAGAGAACAACTCAAAAATAGGGTGTAGTGTGAGATAAAGTACAACCTGGGATAATTAATATAGTAAAGATCCTTCTTCATAATTTAAAAAATAACAAATAAATTAGAACTTAGAAGTACCATTAAGTTTGAATAAAAACTGAAAACATTAATTTTTAAAAATCAACATGCAAGTTCTGAGAATTATGTCTTTGGTCATTGATGGTGTGCACTTTGGTTTCTTGGCAGGTCAAAGGTCTGCTAACAAGGGTTATCTCGATTTATTTTTTCCCCTGGAGACACAAGGGAATGCAGGTGCTTTCATCTCTGAATGTGGAGAGCTGATCGTGCTCTCTGCATAGAGCGCACTGGGAAGAGGTCCTGGTGGAAAGACTGGAAAAGGACAGAGACAATTACAGGGAATAATGTTGGAGTTTCTCCAGTTAGTCCTGCAATGTTGGGCCAAGACACGATGTTGTAATAGGACACTGAAACAGGGGCAGGACCAGAGAGATCCCAATTAAACAAATGCAGGATTGTCCCAAAATGCAAATACATTTTAAAAAGCCAAAGGAGAAGTACATAGAGTTTCTGCAAAAAAACTGACATGGTCACTTTGAGCACTTTGCAAAGTTTTAGAGTCCCTTACTGCTTTGGAGTCGCAGAGATAAAATATTCAAAAAATGCCAAGGATGCTACTCATCAGAAGACACGTGAGATATTTTGACAGTTTCTTCTACTGGAACGGAGAGATTTAATAGTTTTAACAACAAAGAGGTTTGAATAGGAAAGATAGATGCAAATTGCTGGAGTAACTCAGTGGGTCAGGCAGCATCTCTGGAGAAAAGGAATAGGTGATGTTTCGGATCAAGACCCTTCTTCAGACTGAGAGTCAGGGGAGAGGGAAACTAGAGGTATGAAAAGGTGGAGAATTAATCAGAGCCTGCACCAATGACCCAGGAAAGGTGGAGTCCACCATTATTCGTTGCTAGCTGTGGAATAGGTAATAACGAAGGATATGAATCTAGCAGGATGACTAGGTGGGGGAATGATACACAGAGAGGGAATGCAAGGGTTACTTGAAGTTAGTGAAATCACTACTATACGCTAGGTTGTAAGCTGCCCAAATGAAATATGTGGTGCTGTTCCGACAATTTGCAGGTGGCCTCACTCTGACAGTGGAGGAGGCCCAGGACAGAAAGCTTAGTACAGGAATGAGAAGGGAAGTTAAAATGTTTGGCAACTGGAAGATTGCGTAGGCCATTGCGGATTGGGCATACGATACGATATGATACAATAGAACTTTATTTATTCCAGGAGGAAAGTTGCTCAGGAGGGAGGGCATAGGTATTCAGCAAATGATCGTCCGGTCTGTGCTTGAATAGGAAAAATAAATTTCCTTTCACTGTGGAGTTATTGATAAGCATTTATCAATTTTGCAAAAATAAAAGGTTAAAATATAAAATATATAAAATATATTTAGGTTAGGTATAAAAGTTTTGGAGAATATTCAACAGAGAATTATTCACATCAGTGTAAACATTTGATGGGCGTTTGAAGGTGATAAAATAGTGGGCTATGGGAGGATAATGAGCCACCATTGGACTGCTCTCAGAAGATGGGGCACGTGATGTGTCTCTGTACTGTGACATTTTATGGTTTTATTGTTCAGTAGCAAAAGAACGAAAGAAAAGGTGAGGCTTTTTTTTCTCATTTTACATGTGTTTCTTTGTTGATATAAATGCCATGGCAGAAACAGTAATGTAAGCAGAATCCATTATACCCTGCAAGAGAAAGATGGGCATTACTGCCAAAAGGTTAACAAAAAGTGTTTGGTGTAGGAGGAAGAGAAATGGGTCAGAGCGGATTGCTTTTTCAGAGACCAGAGAAATTATGTATCATAAAATTCTGTGGTTCAAAAGAAGAATATCTGCCAGCCAAGAAAATGAACAATTGGAAGGAAGAGACAAAAAAAACACACTCAAAAATGTAATGTTATGTTGCCTTAGAAGATAGGAATGGAAATGAGGAGACTTGAGAAACTTTGAGAGATTATTTCAAGTAACAAGGCTTAGAGACTAGAATATTGTCCTTCAATGCATCAAAGAGAGGCAGTAACAATTTGTTATTCACAAGAGAATGCAGATGCTGGAATCTTGAGCAATAAACAAAAGTGTTGGATAAACTCATTGGGGCAAGCAGCATCCATGGATGGAATAAAAAGTCAAAACGGGCCTTCCGAAATGGGTCCCGACCCAAAACGTCGCCGATCCATGTTCTTCAGAGATGCTGCCTGGGTCCCTGAGTTACTCCAGCACTTTTTATATAAATCTGCAGTTCCTTCTGTCCTAATGGTGACTTTTAATACCATGAGAATCAGAGGTGTCTGGACACTTCTCTGGACTATCAAATAATTTGGAATTTGGATCAGGGACGGGAAATTTTGGCTTGGATGGAGAGTGGTTGCTAATGGACTGAAAAATCAGGACAAAGTATCTGAAAAGGTTCAATGAGGCAAACAGGGAAAGTGAAGTGAGATAAGATTATGGGAATTGTAGAGAGAAGTTAGGTGACAGAGTTTTTCATAGCCTTATTTTTTCAAAATGGACAATAAGCAGAGTACTGAAAATTTTAATCTTAAAGCTGATGTGGGAAGGCATCAATCCAATGTCCACAAGCAATGGGATCCAGGTAGGACTTTAAGTTGAAGATAGATACAAAAAGCTGGAGTAACTCAGCGGGACAGGCAACATCTCTGGAGAGAAGGAATGGGGTACGTTTTAGTTCTAGACCCTTCTTCAGACTTGTGTCTATCTTCGGTTTAAACCAGCATTTGCAGTTCCTTCTTACACATTAGGACTTTAAGTTGATGCTTTCCCACCAATGGAATGAGATGGTCTTGCCAGCTAGCTATTTGGCAGGGAGTGAAAATCTAAGCTCAAAGCCAAACAGAATGGTGAAGTATTTTAAGGCATAAAGTGCTGGAGTTAATCAGCGGGTCAGATAGCATCTCTGGAGTAAAAAATAGAACTGCTGATGCTGGTTAATACACAAAAAGACGCAAAGTGCTGGAGTAACTCAGCAGGGTTGGCAGGATCTCTGGAGAACATAGACAGGTGACATTTTGGGTTGGAAGCCTTCCAAAATGGGACCTGACCTGAAATGTCAGCTATTCATGTTCACTGAGTTACTCCAGCACTTTGTGTCCTTTTTGTAAACCAACATTTGCAATTCCTTGTGTCCACATGGTGACTGTTAATATCATTAGACTCAGAGGTGCCAGCTGGTGTGCCATTTGGAGCTAAGAGTGCAAGGCACGTGTTTGCTAGAAGCTGCCAAGGAGGATAGTCTTGGTTTATTGACAGTGAGCGAAAGGAATTTTCATCTCAACATTAGTATATAGAAATAAGTGCTCCTGACCATCCAAAAAGTAAATACTTCCTTACACAGCTCCACAAACTGCAGAGGCTTGTTTGTTTAACCAGACCTCATGCTGGGCTTTCTGTTCATTTACTGCGGTGTAGGAACATTAAGCACTCTGTTATCATTAACACTCCTTCTAGCCATTAGGATTGCATTAGCACATTTAAAACTTTCTTTGTATGTGTTATTTTTCTCCTAATGCCTTTCTTGATATGCTTCTCAATAGATGTAGATTCCAGGAAAGGAAAAGCGTAGTTCCATTTATCCTTGCATTGTTGATGTAATCCTCTCCCTGGTGAGACGTTGTAATGGCGGAGACAGGATGAGCATTCCCTTTTTATGCTCTGCTAATTCACTCTCTGTTCATTGTTGAAAACTAACCAGTAACGCAGCATTTTGATACTTTTTCAAATACTAGCTTTCATTCTGAATTAGATGCAGGATGCATTCTGAACTAGATAAAGCTGCGGCAAGGAAGAATGTCATTGTTCCCGTTCCCAGGGCATATGACAATTAAACACTCTTGACTCTTGGCATATTTAGCTATGAAAGACTAAATTTGGTTATGGTTATTTTTTAGATAACAACAGAAAACGCTTCAGTTCCAAAAAGCCATTCTATTCAAGTGTGTATACTTGTGATAGGTGTCACAATGAGCATTAAGTTTGCAAGAGCTTTAGTACGTGAACAGCGAACTCCTCACAGAATGTTTAAGTGAATGCAGGTTATGATAACAGTCAGCAAGCAACATTGATCAGACGGCATCGCAGCCATTTTGGAATTCAGCACTATTCGCCCAGCAAACAGCGAACAATGGCCTGTTTCCTATATCATCGTTACTTTTTTACATACCTTTCATTCATTTGTTCTATATTTCTCTACATCACCGTCTATATCTCCCTTTCCCCCGATCTCAGTCTGAAGAAGTGTCTCGACCCGAAACGTCACCCATTCCTTCCCTCCAGAGATGCTGCCTGTCCCGCTGAGTTACTCCAGCATTTAGTGTCTATCTTTAGTGTAAACCAGCATCTGCAGTTCCTTCCTACACTATTCGTAACACCCTTCCTTCACCTTGCAAAGAGGAATACTCATTCAGCTCTGGGCCAAGCCCAATGCTATTTAAAGAATTGACAACTATTCCTTACTTGGTTATTGATATTTTGAACATAAGAGCATTTCGACATAAGACTATCAGAAGGACTAACCAGGGTAAGACATGCACCAGTGAATAATTGGGGCCCAAAGGAATACTGAGGGACCCTGGTCTATAAGTCCAAAGATTCCTGAAGGTGGCAGCACTGGTAGATAAGGTGACGAAGAAAACATACAAAATACATGCCTTCATTAGCTGGGGGACAAAAGAGAGCCGGGAGGTTATGGTGCAGCTTAATGAAATTTTAATTAGGCCTGAACTGGAGTACTGTGTAAAGTTTGGGTTGCCACACTGTAGATTGCAATGGAGAGGGTGCAAAGGAGATTCATTGGGATGAAACATTTCACCAAGGAGTGGAACTGGATAGCCTACATTTGTTTTCCTTGGAGCGCATCGGGAAGCTGATAGAGGTATTTAAAGTTTAGAGATACAGCGTGGAAAGTAGACCCTTTGGTCCACCTACTCCAGGCTGACCATCGATCACCTGTACACCAGTTCTATGTTATCCCACTTCCGTATCCTACGCCTAGGTATAATTTACAAAAGCCAATTAACCTACAAACCTTTGGAATGTGGGAGGAAACCCGAGCACCCGGAGATAACCCACGCAGTCACAAGGCGAATGTGTAAACTCCACACAGACAGTACCTGAGGTCAGGATCGAACATGCGTCACTGGTGCTGCGAGATAGCAGCTCTACCATCTGTGCCATCGTGCCCACTAAGGGTAGATGGTGGGAAACATTTTGGAGCAATGTCTAAAAGTAGAAAAAAGTAGAATCTGGTGTCCACTGCCAGAGGAACAGTGGATTCAAGTACTCTCATAACATTTGAGTTAATGGGTAACTGAATGCCCATGATGTAGAAGGCTGCAGGCCAAGTGCTGATAAATAATGGTCATTGTAGACATGGTAGGGCTGTTTTTCTGCCATATAAACTCTGGCCTTATTAGATATGGAACCAGGAACAGCATTTGAGGCATGTTGGTGGGAGATGCTTTTCAATGAACTATTTCCTGACTTAAAGCATGTTAAAGGACATAGAACATCTTGCATTATTCCATGCAATTTTATAAGAGTTGACCATCACTGTGGACTGATTCCCCTTCCATTGGAGTGTTTCGCTGGAAGTTTTCTTAATTTATGGTGAATAAACTATGTCTTTTCCACCTCTCTGCAGTTTTGGAAAAGTTTCAAAATGTACGCACTTTCATATGTAGACAAATGGTCAGGAATGTCTTTCACCATCTTTTACATCCACAATACACATCCTGTGTATATAGTTTGAGTTTAAGCAGTGGATGCTCACTTTAAGTTGGTTTAAATATTTATAATATTGTCCCCACTGCCACGGTTTATTCAGCACCACAGCACTGACTACAGTAGGCCAAGACAGTTTGCAAGCAGTATGAAGTTGGTGCGCTGTTTGCCTCTGAAGTAACAGGTGAGGGTTATCCATTTTCTGCTGTTACCAAATTTAATCTTCCCTTATGTTTTCTGAAATGACCCCAGCATCCAATCCAATAATGCATCACTTTTCAAATTCTACCTTTGTGCTCATCCATTCATGATCTCATCCTTAACCCTCTCCATTTGAAGATCTGGTCTCGACCGGAAATGTCACCTATTCCTTTTCTCCAGAGATGCTGTCTGACATGCTAAGTTACTCCAGCTTTTTGTGTCTATCTTCCATTTCTTTTCACACTCATTCCTCTTACTTTTATAATACTATGTTTTTGGTCTCCTATTCCAGTATAAGGCTTTCTGTTATTTTTAAATATATAACATTCCTGCAACTCACCTTGTGATGTTATTCCCTTTTTAAAGATGGTGTCTAGTATGTTGTAGTTGCTGCAGGATATTGACAGACCTGTCTGGGCTTGGATCAAACCAAGTATAACCTAACATAAATTATCTATGACCATTTTCCTCAGTCACCAACTGAATCAACCCATTTGTTTTAATTACATTTAATTGAGGATGGCACAGTTGGTAGAACTATTGCCTCACAATGCCAGAGATCGAGGTTTGATCCTGACCTTGGGTAGTGTCTGTGTGGAGTTTGCACATTCTCCTTGTGCCAACATGGGTTTCCTCTGGGTGCTCCAGTTTCAACCCACAACCCAAAGAAATGCGGGTTTGCAGGTTAAGATGCCTCTGTAAAATTGTTCCTAATGTGTAGGAAGTGAATGAGAAAATGGGATAATGTAGAACTAGTGTGAATGGTTGATCAATGGTCAGCATGGACTCAGTGCCTGAACGTTTAAGAAAGAACTGCTGATGCTGGAACAATCGAAGATAGACAAAAAATGCTGGAAAAACTCAGCAGGTGAGGCAGCATCTATGCAAGAAGGAATATCCTTCCCCTTCCCAGCTCTCCCACAGTCCTACTGTCTCTGCCTACTTCCTTTCTTCACCCCCCCCCCCCCAACACCAGTCTGAAGAAGGGTCTTGACCCGAAACGTTGCCTATTCCTTCTCTCCATAGATGCTGCCTCACCCGCTGAGTTTCTCCAGCATTTTTTGTCTACCTTCAGTGGCTGAAAGGCTTGTTTCAGTGCTGCATCTCTATATTAAATTAAACAATGAAAAAAACAGTAATTTCTCATCTCGTGTGTTAACACACTCAGTCATACAGCTCATTTGTGAGTATATCCAATTTACAATATTCACTATCACAATGGTATTGATAACAGTCTTGCTGAATTGAAGTAAAAATATATGAAAAGGCACATGTGTGTACTTTGAGAGATCTGAGCATATCAAACATAGATTTTGCACAGGCTCGTGTCCCAATTATTTTGTTGATGGGCCTTACATCATTAGATGGCATGAAGTTGATGGGCGATTCAGTATACACAAGATTAAAAATCAAAATCCTGCCATCTCTTTCTTCTTGTAGTTTTAAGCACATTGAGCTGTCAGGATTAGTTCAAAATAACTGCATCCAAATTGAATGGGCAGCAGTTGAACAGTGCCCTGAAAGAATGATGGTGTGAGGAGCAGGTTACTCATAGCTGCAAATAACTGAGCCCCTGTTAGGGAGGGTGGGGTGGTGTTGATGGGTGAGGAGGAAGCGTAACAGGAGCAAAGTAAAATGAATGGGGGACAAACATAGTTTTTAAAATGTTGAAGAATTGTTTGGTCGCTATGAAAGACGTCAATTAGTGATTTTTATTCATGACAGAGATCCATAAACAAACTACAGGGGGCAGCATACCTCATAGGAACAGACAAGAGAAGTCTTTAAAGTTTTGGTTGAAAACATCGAGGCAATGAAAAGTAACATCAGATCTTAATTGATCTTCAGGGTGCTTTCAATGGCCTCTCACCCCTCCACAGATTTGTCTTGATGCATTTTGCTATGTTTGAGAACCCATTACAACATGGTTTACCTATAAGAAGACTACTGAATGCTGTCAAGGCATTCATTAAGAATGCTTCTGACAGAAGAAAGGGTCTGATGAAGGGTCTCAACTCGAAACATCACCTTTTCCTTTCCTCCAGAGATGCTGCCTGACCCGTGGAGTTATTCTAGCATTTTGTGTCTATCTTTATTCATTAAGAATGCCTGAGAATGTTTTTGTCTGGTCTTAATGCAGGAAAATCAGGCAGACCTCTCCACACAGGACACTTAACTCACTAAAATGTTCTAATTCAATACACTGTGGATGGGTGTGGGCTCAGGAAGATCTCTTCCACTATATATAGACTGACTAATTTCAGAATTGAATCTTGGTTTTATAGCAACAAATGTGACTGCTTTAAACAAAGGACATTTTGCATGTCAGTTGTTTCATAACTTCATGATGGATTTAGCTTAAATAAGAAAGGAAGTGCAACAAAACAAATGAGTAATAAATATATGTTTTGTTTTTCAAGTACAGATTTTATAGTAAACTAATTATTGCTGGGGAAATGTTCTGGGTTAAGCATGTGGAAGACATGGTATATATGATGACAGTTTATAACTCATAATATAATAATCATTTGGAACTAAGCTTTGGGAATTATGGTTTCTCCCAACTCAAACGAAGGAAGTCGACGAAACAAACAAACAAAAGGTGCAGTGGATAGAGATCAGAGAATGGAAATCGGCCATTGTTTCCCTCCTCTCCTTGGCGTTGGGGTCAATTATTGCATCATTGAAATCTCCCTGGCCCAAATAAAATAAAATAGACTGCACCAGCATGAAACCTACGATCATCCCATTGGACACAAATGATCCCTTACTGTCCCCAAGGATATTATTTCAGTGAACAATCACCAAATTGAGAGCTTGGGTTACCTTTCTGTTGCGTTAATCCTAACGATGTCAACATCCATATGACCCTACTTTACATCCAATGGGATAGGATTTACTACCATTTGGAAAAGAATGTTAATTATGTAGGATCAGTCATCATGGCTTTGTACGTGACTCGTCATGTCTGACTTACTTGATTGAGTATTTTGAGGACATGACAATGATCAATGAGGTTAGAATGGTGGATGCTATCTACATGGATTTTAGTAAGGTATTTGATAAAGTTCTCTATGGTAGGCTGATCCAGAAGATTAAGATGCACGGGATTGACAGTGACTCTGTCGTTTGGAGTCAGAACTGCCTTACTTATAGAAGACAGAGGGTTTTGGTAAAAGGGCAATATTCAGGCTAGAGGTCTGTGACCTGTGGATTTTTCCACAAGGAACTGTGCTGAAACATCTGTTTAGTGTAATATATATACCTGACTTGGATAACACACAGACAGGTTGGTTAGTAAGTTTGCAGATGACACAAACATTGCTGGATTGTGAGGAAGGCTGTCAAAGTATGCAGTGGGATATAGATCAGCTGCAGAAATGGGGAGAAATGGCAGATGGAGTTTAACCCAAGCAAGTGCCAGGTGTTGTACTTTGGGAGGTCAACTGTAAGTAGGAAATATACAATTAATGGCAAGGCCTTTAGTATTGATGTAAGAAAGTAGCAAAGTAGATAGAGTGGTAAAGAAGGCATAAGGAATGCAGAAGCTTCATAGATTGCGGCATTGAGTACAAGATTCAGGATGTCATGATGCAGGTTTTATAGGACTTTGTTTATGCTGCTTTTGGGGTATTGTCTGCTGTTCTGGTCTCCTTATTACAGGAAGGACGTGGAGGCTTGGAAAGAATGCAGAGGAGTTGACCAGAATTATAAGAGCATTAGAAGGCATTAGCTCCATTGAGAGGCTGGACACACGTGGATTGTTTTTTCGTTTGGAACGCCGTAGGTTGCGGGGAGACCTGATAGAACAATATATAATAATAATAATAATAATACATTTTATTTTCGGGCGCCTTTCAAATCTCAAGGACACCTTACAAAGATTAACAGAAGAGAAAAAAACATATAGTCGGAGAAAAATAAATAATAAGGACATCATCAATATACAAATTAAAGATAGAAATCGCTCCAAAGACACAAAATAAAAAAAATAAAAAAACACAATGTGAAGAGAGAGCAGCGGCAGCTAAAGCGCGCCAGCGTCCACTCTCCCTTCCGACAGCCATCTTGGACACAGACTAACATAGTAACTACACACAGAAAAATCATCCCCCCACAGTGGTTACCACTGTGAGGGAAGGCACAAAGTCCAGTCCCCAACCCCAGTTCTCCCAAAAGTCAGGCCTATTGAGGCCACCGCTATTGCCTCTACGGAGGCCCGATGTTCCTGGCCGTTCTGACCGGGTGGTGTTGCCCCGGCGTCTGGAGAGTCCTCTCAGCGGCTGGGCCACCTGGAACGGCCGCTTCCTAGCTGGGGATTGTCGGCTTCCGAAGCCGACAGGGACGAACCGGGTTGGAGCTCCCAGGCTCCCGATGTTAAAGTCGGCGAAGTTTGATACTGATAGAATGTGAGCTCTCAGCCTGACTGACCGCTGCTGGGGTAAAAAATAGTCTATATGGCTGAGGATATCGGAAGAAACATGTGTCTATCTTCAGAAGAAACAGAGTTCCCTGGATAAAGAGCACAATGAGATTTTTGAAATGGATGGATGATTTACACTGGAGATTGACTTCAAAGCTAATTGTCACTGACACAAAATGCTGGAGTAACTCAGTCTGAAGAAGGGTCTCGACCCAAAACATCACCCATTCCTTCTATCCACAGTTTCTGCCTGTCCCGCTGAGTTACTCCAGCATTTTGTGTCTATCTTTGGTTTAAACCAGCATCTGCAGTTCCGGTCACAGAAAGGATGATGTCTTCTTGGGGAAGTTCTCACTTTAAAAATAATCTTTTTGGAACTTACATTGTCATAAACTCCATCACAATGCATCATACCCAAAACAAAGATTCACAAAAGGCTTTCTGCTGGATAGGGTGCTCCCAAGAGCAATGTGCTTGAATAGCATTTTTCTGCATATTTAAGCATCAAATGTGCTGTAACTTTTCCAAACCACTCCGTATGATTGCAGCAACTCAGACATAATTGTTTAACTCAGGCAGGCTTCATTTTCACTTGTTCAGGGTGGTAAGACCACTGATCTCGCCTGTGGTACCGACAAGAGACAAAGATCATATTCATGGTAATAAATGATTTGCACAGGATTCAAATTGAATTTTACCAACGACAAGAATATTGGAAGTGTTTGAGCTGTAAAGTAATATTGGAAAAATATAATATTGGAGAAGTTATTTAAACTGCAGGTATACCTAGTTCTGGGAATTAATGGAGGACTTTAAAACAACTTGAGTGAAAGTGGAAGACCTGGCATCAACCCTTGAAGTTACCGAGACCTTCAGCAGCTGGATATCCAACTCTCTTCTTAACAGTAGCAAGAGATGTGGTGCATTTCTCGACAAGCCAACTTGCAGGCGGACATTCAAACAGAGGTTCAGTGCTCCCATCTGACCCATCTGATGTTTCAACGTTCACATTTGAGGTTTGCTGTGGCCCCTTCCCACACATTATAAATTGCCCAGGTTTGAGCCCAACTTCAGAGACTGGAGGTAAAAATCCAGGCTGGCATTCCCATTCAGAACTAAGGGAATATAGCACTTCCAGAGGGGCTGGCTTCAAACAAATTGTTCACCTCACATCTGGCTGCAATCTTGGGAGGATGTAAAGATCCCATGGTGCAATTTAGATGGCAAAATGGAGTCATCTGTAGTGTTCTGGCCCTCAATGAGCATTACTATACAGACGCCTGATGTCTGCTCGTCATCTGTCATTAGCCTCATGCCCAAACTTACCAGGTTGTGATTATATAATAGCCCAACAAAATCTGGGCCTTCATCTAATTTTCCACAAATTGTTGATTTCACGAGTGCTGCGTGTAAAATAACAACACAAAGTACTGGAGGAACTCAGTGGGTTAGGCAGCATTTTTGGAAGACATGGATGGGTGATGCTTCAGACTAATTATCTGATTATAGTGGGGGGGGGGGGAGGGGGGGGGGGGGGGAGGGGGAGGGGGAAGGGCGAAAACTGGAAATGAGGTGAGGTTGGTCAGTCTGGCAAGTGATAGGTGGATACAGGTGAGGGGATGGGTGGGGTTGCTGCATGTAATTCTGATATCACATTTCCTTTTGTGATCACACATCTAAAATATCAAGTTGATTCCATAACAATTTGAAACTTTCTAAAATTATAAAAGGTTATATACCTTTTGTTCAGGCCCAAGCCAAGAAGGATTTTTAAACTGACACAAATGATCCCTCAGCTGTTGTAGTTTCCTGAGCTTCACAGTCTGTTTTGGGTCTGAATAAATTGTGTTTTATCATCAATTTATCGCTCATTAACAAAATGTCAACTGAAATCCAATGCAAAACTGATTCAGAGATGCTTTGAAAAGTACCATGCAGACATCTTTGATCTCACGCCCATACATCACAGAATTTGCAAGAGTCTTCCATTACATTTTTTAGGGTAGATTCGTGTGTTACAGGTCTAAAAAATACCCATCTTGAAGAAAGGTGGAGAGGGTTAAGGAAGGCTATTCAACACGTGTCAGGGGAACATTTTTGAATCTTCAATTAAACATTAAATTATTAAATCAGGATGAAGAAATAATTAGAATTATAATATATCTGGAATTGAAAGATTGACAAACTTTATAGCATTCCATGAGATGGATATGGTCCACATGGACTATCAGAAAGCCTTTGATAATGTATTGCTTTGGAGAACATCGAAGAATATTAAGAGTTTTGAAACTGAAAGAAAAATAAATTGAATTAAAAAATGATGAATGCAAATGGGTTTCTCATTTGAGGTAGAGTTCTCCTGAGTGCTTATGTTCACTGAATGAAAGATTGGATGCAGAATTTAAGTCAAATTTGCAAGTGGCATAAAATTAGGCAACATATAAATAATTATCAAGATTAATTGAGGGAACATTGATTGCATTATTGAAAGGGTAAAAATGCAGCCATGAGAGCTCATGGTTCAAAGGTTCAAAGGTTCAAAGGTTGTATTTATTGTCACATACACCTAGGTGTAGTGAAATTCTTTTTGCCAATGCAGCACATAAAAAGAATACAAACATAGCAATAATAAATAGCTTCAACATAAAAACATAAAAACATCCCCCCACAATGGTTCCCATTATGGGGGAAGGCACAAAGTCCAGTCCCATCCCCAATGTTCACCCATAGTCGGGCCTATTGAGGCCTCCACAGTTGCCTCTACGGAGGCCCGATGTTCCAGGCCGTCCTCGCCGGGTGATGGTGTTCCGGCGTCGGGAGAGTCCTCTCAGCGGCTTGGGAACCCTGGAACGGCCGCCTCCCTACTCGAGACCGTGGCTTCCGGAGCCGACAAGGCCGCGCCGAATGGAGCTCAACTGGCGATCTCGTCGCGAGATCCCAGGCTCCCGATGGAAAATTTCAGCGCCGCCGCCCGCAGCTCCGGGATGTTTTTAACGTCGGTCCCAGCTCACCGGAGTTCCAGCGCGGCTACTCAGGCAAGGCACCGCCCGCCCCGCAATGGCGCTCCAGCGCTGCACCGCCGTCCTCACACCCGCAGCTCTGCCACCGCCGATGCCGTCGCCGCCGCCGATGCCGGTGCCGCCGCCGCCGATGCCGAGGCTCAGCGCGGTCCCCTCGCGCCTCGGACCCGCTCCGCAGCCGCCGCCGATGCCCCGGGCGATCCCCTCAGGAAACGCCGCTCCAGGCCCGCTGGTAGGCCGCGAGGACAGGTCGAAAGTGCAGCCCGGAGAAAAGCTGCATCTCCGACCAGGTAGGGACCCTGAAAATTAGTTTCCCCCTCCCCCCCCCTCCCCCACACATAAAAAAGCTAGAACTCCTCAAAAACAAAACACTAAACTAACTAAAAATAAGAAAAAAGATGAAAAAACAGACAGCTGCAGGCTAGGCAGCCATACCCCCTACAGGTCGGCTGTAAAAAAAAAATTAATAGTGGTTAATAGTGAGGTGACTTTGATGGAATAAAAATTCACAAGAGGCATGCAATTGCTACCCACAGTGTGAAGATGCTTAGGATGGATTTCTCTCCATTTATATTCAAAAAAGATCACTTTACTTTGAGTGAGGGAAGTGGAGTTGATATGGAAGAATGGTAATTTGGGGGCTCAGGTTCAAAAGACATTAGAAAATATTGAAAGTTGACAGGGTCATGAGAATGTCAGTGGAATACTGGACTTGTGACACTTACCAATTTCCATAGATGCACCATGAAAAGCATTTTCTCGGGATCCATCACAGCTTGGTTTTGCAACTGGTCTGACCAAGACTGCAAGAAACAGCAGAGTTGTGGACTCAGCCCAGTACTTCACATAATGAAACCTCTCCCCTTCACCACCATCACCTCCAGCCTCATCAACTTCATCTAAACTGCATGCTATCTTGAGAAAGCAGCCAACATAATCAAGGACCGCTCACATAGTCGTTCTCTCTTCTTCCCATTCCTGATAGGTAGAAGATGCAAAAGCTTGAAAGTATGTACCACCAGATTCAAGAATAGTTTCTTCCACCCTATTATTGGACTCTTGAATGGACCTCTCATATGCTAAGGGTGTATTCCCGATCTTCCAACCTATCTTGTTGTGGGGCTTGCACTTTTATTTTATCTGCACTTTCTCTGTAGCTGTAACACTGATTCTGCACTCTGTTTATTTTCACTTTTACCCTATCTGAAGTACTTATGTTTGGATTGATTGCACTTGTGTGCTATGATCTACCTGGATAAAATACAAAACATGTTTTTTTTCAATGTATCTTGGTACACGTGACACTAAATAAACCAGTACCAATACTATACCAAAGTGATATGGAAGATTAGACAATTAAGGTGATGAGGAGGAAAGTGCATTATACTTTAATTGAAACCTTAGTAGTGTTATGTGCAGATTCAAAACAAATATTTAAGCAGTAAAGAATATTGTACACATAACCTGCCTGTTATACAGAAATATAAGTTTGAAGGAGCTAGAATAGGAAAGGTTATGATGATGATTTGATGGAGGCGTACACAACAATATGAGGATAGGACAGGAAATACCGTAAGAATGTAGATAGCTTCCAGTGATTGAAGAGTCCAAAATGAGGAGCTTTGATACAACATTGAATGTAAAATATTCAAAACAACATTTTTTTACAGATAAGATTTTGAGGCTGTGAAATGCATTACTGGAATTGCTGATTGAGGTTCAGATTGCGTCAAGATTAAAGTGCAGGTTAGATATGTGGTGGAAGGAAATGGAATAGCAATAGGATGTGCACATGGGATTAGAATCACTGCTTGTGTGGTGGCGAAACACAAATATGGTTCATTTGAACAAATGGGGTGGTGTTGTGTTGTAATGTTTATGTAATTCATGATGGCTATTAATTCTTTCCTGCTGTCAATGTTCTTAAACAACACTAATTGTTAACTAGGCTGTGATGCTTTGTACCATGTAAAGAATAGTGACCAAGGTACATAAATGATAGGCTGTTGATCTCCGAATAACTTCAGGATCACTGTACCTTAATTTGTACACATGACAATAAAATGCTCTTTGAACCTTTGAAATAAAGTGAGAATCGAGCGATCTTTTTGTGAGGTGGTGGTGCAGGTGAATGTACTTTGGACACCTACTGGCTTGCTGCTTTAAAGTTATACAATAATACGTTTCAGTAATTTTACACATATAATGCTCATGACTACATGCAGATTTACCTTAATTTTCAGGGGAATTCCCTTGTGTTATACCATCATTTGCTTTTGGGCAATTTGATATTTTCTTTGTTCCTCTTCAGTGCCTACCCTGACTATACCAACCTGAAATATCTTTATGGTATTGCTTCAGTTCCTTTTAAAGTGTAAATGCAGTTTTATTTTGAAAAGTTTAAACACTGTCTCAATGCGCATCATGGGGATGCAAGTAACCATGATCGCTTGCAACTCATTTTGGAATATCATTATTGTCATCTTCCATTAGATTAAACTGAAATGCCTTGAACTTCGTGTCTCTTCAAAACTATGTTGAGGGAACCGTCAGGAAAATGTAATATTTAAAAACATATCACACAGGCCGAGAAATAGTATTGTGTCTCTACTCATAAATGAAGATCAAGCTTCTACTTAAATCCATAGATTCTAATGTGGCATCTCATTAGTTCAAAGCTCAGCTTGAAATAAATTCAACTACTTTCTACAGTGTATAATACAATACTTTATAAAGTGTTTTTCTTTTGGCTGGTTCCTTGTCACGTGGTTCCATTAAATATTTAAATAGCTTTTTCATCTCGACTACAAGCCATTTATTATTCAATTTGATTTTTCTTTTTTATGGTATTTTCAGTGTCTTACATTGCGATACAACCCACCATATGGAAAAAAATACAATATTAAAAAAGAATGCTTTAATGAGAAATAAAATGGTGTGATTTTGGCCAGTACACTTGATTTGCATTGTGGGATGATTGATTCTGTGCCCTGAATATTTCCACATTATAGCTGTCAATCCCTCTTTAACTTCGAACATAGTTGTACTTAATTTAAGTAGCTCTTTACAGAATTATGTGGTTCATGATATTCTCTGTGAACAGGTTAAATTTGGTGTGTATTCCCTTTATTATAGTAAATTGGCATAATGCAATAATCATAGGCATGAGATATTAGAAGGAATATAATGCTGCATTACTTAATTCAGCCCGATTAGTTCATGGTAAGACTCAAAAGGTATATATACAAAATCTTTCCAGTTTACAGTTAACAATATTAGTTTATTTTTAGAAATTGAAAACAATTTTATAACAATTTTCAAAACCAATTATTGTAAGCAAGGGATGTAACCGTGGAGCTGCATTTTAAAGATTTCTGCATTTTATCTTGAATTATTGCAGGTAATTTATTCTAATCATGAAATGCAGATAACAAATAGATTCAACTCTTGGCTGTATTAATGTAATGCAGATGACAGTTCCTTCTGCGTTCATCTCTCCTGTTCATTCATCCTGCCACGGTACACTTAACAGTCTTAAAGGGATATCAACTGGTGCCATCAAACAATATAATTTGTAATGACACATTTTGCCTTGGGGAGAATTTAGCAATATGTTGCTTACTTTAGAGCAAACGGTGATTTATATACAAATTAAGTTTTTTGTTAACTACGTTGATTGGGCAATGGAGGTGATGTTGTCCTGAAAAAAATGCACTATCTTATATGTTTCTATAGCAATGATTCATGATAATAGTTTAAGCCTTGAAAAATAACTAATGTTCATTTTCTTATTGTTTGCAGGTTATTATGGCTGAATTTCGCACCACCCTGAGGTACAGTGTATCTAATTAAACAAATAAAAATGTTATTTGAAATATGACGCATGTTTAACAGTCAACTAATCCATTCTCTTACAAAGTTTGTGAGCTGTTTTTGTTTTGGTTTTGAGCAATGAACCCGGAATTGCACTGTATTGATTGTTATTTCAAATCATTTTATTGTTTGTACTTGTTTGGAAATGGAACATATTTCATTTTTTACCTCTATTATATTCAGTGATGTAGTTTGCCCCATTTGTCTCATTCTGAAGGTTGTGGCCTTGGCAAGGATATGCTTCTGTAAATACCGGTACCCCAGCGAATTATCATTCTGTGTTTAGACGGTGACTGACAGAAAGCTATTTGTCAATGTGGCATTTTACAATCAGGTCTGAAGCTAGATTTTCCTACAGTTATTATTAGATTCCCATCATGAATGGTAACTTGAGCAAATTTTATCTGGCAACAAAGATTATTGGCTCAATTGTATCAGAAGAGACTCATCATCAAATCATTAAACCATGTGGTTTTAAGCTTATTGTCGTATTGTCGAAACATTTACCAATTGGAGGAGCATTCAAGGAAATTAATAATTGCTTTATTACAAATATTAGGAGCATTTTATCATGAAAAGCTTCCATTCACAAATAACACATGAGTTTGAGAAATAAAAAAAGAACTGAAGTTGGAAATCTGAAATAAAAACAGTGAATGGTGAAAATATTCAGCAAGTCAGGTAACAGAGTGGAGAGAGAAAGAGAATTAATGTTTTAGCTCTGATGAAAGATCAGTGACATGACATGTTAGCTCTGTTACTCTCTCCATAGATGCTGCCTGCTCTGCATTTTCCAGAATTTGCTTTTTTTCTGTATGCATTACTGATCAGTTACAACTGAAAAATATAGTCAAATACATTCTGTACGGTTGTACACAAGATTACTCATATAGTCTACCTTCGTTATTACAGACTCCTTTATAATGGATTTTGGTTATAGTGGACAGAGCATCTCCATGGTAATCATACACCACTGTCGTTTTAAGAACATAGTCAGCTGATTACACTGTGGAGGACCTTGAAATTGGTCCATTATAACAAAGGTTTATTACACAAGACAATCGAGTATTGCTCTCGCAGCTATCACATTATTTCCTAATTGTATTTGATGAAAATGTCCAGAATACTTGATGATGTAGCTTGGGCCTTATAGACTAAATAACCCCTGTTAGCATGTGTAACTTTTTTGAATATATTTTCAGTCTGAATAAGAGTTGCATTCCATTGTATTATAGTTAACTTAATCTGATCTTTCAGTCCATATCTTTGAAGTACATGGATTCTTTGTCTTCAAAGTAGATTTGCTTGACTACAAGAATCTACCAATGACTGCATTCGTTTTGGGGAGAATTTGGGCTGCAGAAGGATTTGTTTGTCATAAGAGAAACACTAAGTGTTGAAGCAACTCAGTAGGCCAGGCTGCACCTCTGGAGGACATTTTGGGTTGGGATCCTTCTTCAAAGGTGGGAGCGAGACAAAATCTGGCAAGTGATAGGTGGATGCAAGTGAGAGGGATTTGTTTGACAGATGGCAGGAGTAAGTGACAAAGGCTAGAGATGAAAAGGAGACGAAAGAGTGTCAGATAAGGAGAGAAGAGGAATGAAATGTAGGGCCAGAGAGAGGAATATAGGTCAAAGGGGTGGGGGAAGGCAGGAGAAAAGTAGTGGGAGGGCAGGAAAAATGGGTACACGTCAGGATGGGGAGGGACACAGGAAAGGGACGGGGGGAAAGGGGACAGGGCTGTCATGCTGAAGTCATGATCTACAGATTATATTGGAACATCACAAATTTCCATACGTATACATATGACTTCACTTATTCGAATAATTAGGTTGTGTAGGAATGTAACATATCTTCCTGGATCAAAATAATCCCATTTTAGTTGTTGAGAATAGCTATTCAGCACTTGCATCTACTTCTTATAAACCTTAACAGCTGTGCTACTGTGTAGTTCAACACCAAATTATTTAGTTACTTTCGTGGCAGTGTCAGATATTAGTGTAGTGTTCTCTGATTCCAATTATGATGGTGTAAATCTTACATTTATTTTATTCTGTGCAGAACAGTTAATTGTGTTTCTTTAATGTCTATACTATCTGCTTTCTCGCAAAACACCTTATTTATTATACTGTTGTCACTGGTCGGATTACACATAAGTGTCTCACTTTTTGGCAAATCTGTGAAACCTTTACTATTATACATTTACAATTCTTTATTTGTATTATAATTCCCTCAATCTCCAGCCAAATTTAACATGAGAATGAAGTATTTTTAAGATGGCATTGACTTCACTTATCATTGTCCAAACCTGTGATTAACTTAGAATATAATGATATATTATTATGGAACCGAGTCTTCCATAAAGTTTCTTCACTGCTCATTTTGCATCTAATACCTGATGTAATATTTTAGTTTCCACTGGTCAACATGGACTGAGCATTTGAACAGATGTAGGTTGATCGGAAAGGGACTCAACAGAAAGGGTAAAAGCCATGTCTGTCTAATTTAGTTGGGTGTTTTGATGAGTTCACAAATAAAGTAGATAAATAGGTGTACATGCCTGTGACTGTGTGGATTCTTAGAAGGCATTCAGTGAAGTCACACATACTGTAAGAAAGTATCGGACACAATGATGTTGGAAACTATGAAATATAAGGCAGCTTTTGCTTTCTCTGGAAATTAGTTGAGAGACAGGTGGCAAAGAGAAAGAATAAAAGTGATGTACTTTGTTTAATAAGAACAGGTAAGTAATGTTTTCCATGTTAGACACAAAGTGCTGGAGTAACTCAGCGGGACAGGCAGCACCTCTGGAGGGAAGGAATGGGTGACGTCTTGGGTCGAGACCCTTCTTCAGACTTCTTCTTCAGACTTGTCTGAAGAAGGGTCTCGACCCAAAACATCACCCATTCCTTCTCACCAGAGATGCTGCCTGTCCCGCTGAGTTACTCCAGCACTTTGTGTCTATCATTGGTTTAGACCAGCATCTGCAGTTCCTTCCCGCATTTGATGTTTTCCATGTAACTTTTCTAGGGCTTCAACTTCTTTCTTCATGAATACCTTGGGTAAAGAGATGGATGATTGTGGATCCAATTTTTTAACATCTCCAATATTAGGAGAGTTCACAGATAGTATGAATGGGTGGTTGAATCTGGAAAGCGACCAAGACAAATTTAAATGCTGGAGAAACAATGGTAAAGGGAATTCAATCGGTGCAAGTGTGAGATCATCCTATTTGGATCCAAGAAAGCTTTTGAAAAATTGTGTTTTTTAAAAGATAAGATAAAAGGACCCAAGCAATTTAATAGCCTTTCACACAAATTGTTAAAAGCTAGTTGACAGACAAAAGATGAAATCAAAGGAGCCAAAGAATACTCCTTTTACTAAAGCAATTACAGAGGTGCAATACTAACCCATTGTGCTATCTGTATGCACTCTACTAAAAAATGTGTATAGAAGGGAACCTATTACTGCAGGGTATTATGATCTAAGCAAACAACAGAAAGATTGGATGTATCAACTATGAAAACTTTTATGGTTTGTACATGTGTTAGACATTGCTGCTAGACTGGGTATCCATTGCAGAATGGGAATCAAAGGCAAGGTAGTTTCCTGGATATATCCAAAATTCAGATACAGACTATAGTCTAGAGTATAATTCCAGTTGATTTTACCTCTCTTTTGGTTTGTTCTAATTCACATAATTTATATTAAAATGAAAAATTTTAAACATATAAATCAGAACCTGCATTAGTTGGCTAAATAATGACTGATTCTAGGTGCAGGCATTCACATGATCTCCTAAAAATATGAAAGGTAAACAAAAATGCTGGAGAAACTCAGCGGGTGAGGCAGAATCTATGGAGCGAAGGAATTGGTGACGTTTCGGGTCGAGACCCTTCTTCAGACTGATGTGGCGGTGGGAGGGGTGGGGACGGGAAGAAGAAAGGAAGAGGCGGAGACAGTAGTCTGTGGGAGAGCTGGGAAGAGGAGGGGAAGGAAGGAGAAAGCAAGGACTTCCTGAAATTGGAGAAGTCAATGTTAAATTAATGAAATTGAAGTCAATCCTAAAAATATGAGGTAGGTTTGTTATTCAGTGCATTTGATCGTTACTTACAATACAATACAATATAATACAATACAATTTATTGTCATTTGAGCCTCAGTGAGGCTCAAACGAAATTCTGTTTCCACAGCCATACAAACAAAGACAATTCCTAGACATACACACAATTTAGTTCACACAAACATCCATCACAGTGGACCCACTGTGATGGAAGGCAAAGTCTTTTCTCTCCCCTGTTCTCCATGACTCTCCCGATGTCCAAGCCCCAGGCGGGCGATGATAAGTCCCACGGCCATTTTAGGCCGTGCCGGGCGATTTATGGCCCCGCTCCCGGTCTAGAAGTCTCGAAGTTGGAGCCCCCGGCGGGCGCTGGAATGTCCCACGGCCATGAAGCCGTGCGGGGCGATGTACGGCCCCGCTCCAGGTCGTTCCAACCCCGCGACACGGGCTGGAGAAGTCGCGTTGCGGGAGCTCCGGGAAGCGGTCTCTCTCTCTCCCCCCGGACCCGCGAGCTCCCGATGTCCCAGTCCACCGGACCTGCGGCTGCGTTGCTGGAGTCTCCGAGCCCCAGGAGTCGCGTCGCAGCAGCGAGTCACCACCGCTCCCCACGCTCCGAGGCCGGCCAGCCCCACGATGGTAAGTAGTCCGCAGTCTCCGCAGTCTCCCGAGCCCCCGGGTCATTCAGGTTGGAGGCCGCTCCACAGTGCTAGGCCCCAACGACAACGGAGACCCGACAGGGAAAAGGTCGGGTCTCCCGCACAGGGAAGAGATTTTAAACAGTTTCCCCCTCCCCCCCCCCCGCCCCCCACATATACACATTCAAAACCAGTATTAAAAAACACCAACACTACATTTAACTAGACAAAAAATAAAAAAAAGACAGACAGGCTGTAGGGGCCGCTGCAACGGGTGAGTCGCGCCGCCAACCGATTGAGAGAAATACCTCCAGAGCAACTTTCCTTTTGGCATTATGGATATGAAACAGCATTGGCAGTAAAGTATTCCTGTTGGATTCAATTACTTCATGCTCTGGGGATAAAGAGTCAGCTCACTTTAAGGATTTGATTTGATTTTTAAAAAATCAATTAAAATCAATTTAATTTTGAAGTACGTTTTCAACATTATTCCCCATCACTTGCAGCTCTTCCATTCACTCTAAACCTGGGGTTCTTTAAGCAGATTTCACCGTACATGGAGCTATCTCGTCTTAGTAGATGCTCTAATTCTAATCTAATGATACTGATGAGATCATGACAAAGCTTGAACCCAGGTGCAGTTAGGATTTGGCCGATCAATGCTGATGCAGATTCATATGTTATTACATTTTTATTTTAATATAAATATGAGATTAATAACAGGCCAAAAGAGAGATTAAATCGAATGGGAATTATACTCTCGACTGGAGTGTATGTATGGATATTGAATATGCATTGGAATCATCCATGGCAATAGATAGCTGGTTTGCCAGCATCTAATAGATATATAGACAGTTATATATGAGTCTGGCTCACTTATCTTCATTGATGATACAACTGCTGATGGAAGTAGCATAATGAATTCTGAAGTGTACATCCTATCTGCTCAAGTTCAAACAAATGCCTCAAAACTCATTGGCCGGCAGTTCATTCTACAGCAACACAATGATCCCAAACATACTGCTAAAGCAACAAAGGAGTTTTTCAAATCTAAAAAATGGTCAATTCTTAAGTGGCCAAGTCAATCACCCGATCTGAACCCAATTGAGCATGCCTTTTATATGCTGAAGAGAAAACTGAAGGGGACTAGCCCCCAAAACAAGCATAAGCTAAAGATAGTTGCAATACAGGCCTGGCAGATTATCACCAGAGAAGACACCCAGCAACTGGTGATGTCCATGAATCACAGGCTTCAAGTAGTCATTGCATGCAAAGGATAAGGAACAAAATACTAAACATGACGACTTTCATTTACATGACATTACTGTCCCAAACATTATGGTGCTCTGAAATGTGTGGACTATGTATAAACACTACTATAATTTATACATGGTGAAACCAAAATGTATAAAGATGGCCTTTATTAAAATCTGACAATATGCACTTTAACCGCATATGATTTTTTCCAATACAAATCTCAAATTGTGGAGTACTGAGGCAAATAATTAAATGATGGGTCTTTGTCCCAAACATTATGGAGGGCACTGTAACTCTACTTTGCATGAGTCACTGCTTGTATGTCAAAAACGAGTAAAGACAAAATCTCTGAAGGATGATAGGGGCAGTATTTCATTATTTCATTTATTTCTTCTTTTAGCGTGTAAAATAAATATTGATATTGTATTGATATCACTATAATTGTAATTAAAAATTACTACCTAGCAGTTGAAATTTCATGACCAGACAAGGTGGAGTTTTGAAAGCCTTGTTCAGATAAACAGATTCTGCAAAAATGTCCGTTTAAAAGCAACCACATTTTGAAAGCAAAGTATACCACGTAGTTACTGCATGCAGATGTTCAGTGCATACAACTGAGGATACTGATTGATGATCGGTGTGAATTAAGATATAACTCGAATATTGACAACGAGCTTGGGCATATGCAAGAAAAAAATTGGAACTTCTGCAAAAGATTACTTTTATGTAACAGCAGTGACATATGCCAATCCACCCCCCCTCCCCTCCCCCCACCTGTATCCACCTATCACTTGCCAGGCTTTGCTCCACCCCCCACCTCTCTTTCCCTCCCCAGATGCTGCCTGACCCACTGAATACCTCCAACACTTTATATTTTAATCACAGAGACTGTCAGGTTGGATAAAAATGTAGGCATGATATTGGAACAGAGGGAAGGGGTATGGTTCTCAGGACTGAAAGGTACATAATGATGAATAGTTGGCTACAAGTTGAATGTGAGAGAGCAAGTCGTTTCTTTGTGAATACTACGGTGATACTCCGATAAGTTTATCTACACTAGGTTCTTTGCCTCTACTCATTGAGGTAGGCAGTACAATTAGCCCTGAGAAGTGATTGTTTAGTAATGACACAAAATGTAAGAAAGCATTGATAACCTCTTAGAGTGGAAGTGTACTGGTAAAGGAGCCTCACCCTTGATAAACTGGAAAGATTTTGGTGGAAAGAGTAGTGAGACCTCAGACTTTGGTGATGTGCCCAAATAAAGCTAAGGAACAGATGGATTACATAGGACACGTGGAATGGGGTGCACAAACCCCTAAATCCTGGGTTAATACGGCCAGAATGGGTTAGTAGGCTAATTGGAATCTGAAAATTGTGTAGGGAGTGGATGAGAATGTGGGATAACATAGAACAAGTGTGAACGGGTAATCAATGGTCACCATGGAATCGGTGGGCCGAAGGGCCTGTTTCCATTCTGTATCTGTAGACTAAACCAGTAAACAATAATTCACTTCTAGGGCATACCATTGAAAAATGAGATATATTAGAACTTAATTCTGGTCCATGATTAATAAATAGAATTGATGCAGTGAAAATGGGAGAAAATATGTGCAGATGGATATGCTGATTGGTCTAAGTAAAGGGAGATGGAGGAGGCTTGAATTCCAGCATAGACCAAGATGGCCTGCAGATCTCTTTCACTGCTATAGACTCTGCAGCTCCTTCTAACTCTGTTTCACCAGTGAGTTTGCTCAGGTGATGTTTTTTTTCAACAATGACATTAATGTTCTTGTGAAGATATGGTGGTGGATTTTACTTCGACACTTGCACCCAAGTGTAAAGGATGGGGCTAACTGACCGAGCCCTGCCCATAATTTCCCATCTGCCCTCCGCCATTATACAAAACGTATACAGAGAAATTGGCTCTGGATCCCATACCTGTTTAGATCGAGTGCAGGAATTGTGATTAGAACTGGGATTTAACAGTTGCTTGAAAGAAAGAATTGGCTAAATTGCATTTTGTATATGATTTTACTTCGGAGTCATGTGAGTGACTACGTGAAGAAGGGCCGTCCGTCTGCGTGCGCGTCAATACGTCTGAACGCAACGCGCGACGGACTGGCAGAGGCACTGCGTCCTCCCAGGCCGTTAGGATGGCAGGTAAGGAAAGTTGAATCACTTACCTGCATTCTTTCGTTGACTCAGAAGAGTCCGGGGAGGGAAAGGGATACCCTCCCTCAACGGAGAGCGTCTGAGGATGACTCTCCCACATACGAGCAACATTTGGAGAAGTTGCTCCAACAATGACCTGCTCTAAGGAGAGAGCTGTGTCAACCCGGGTCCCTACAGCAGCAGGCAGTACCGGGAGCCTCGCATAATGGGGCAACCCAATGTCTTCCCCATTGGAGGGGGAAGTACATATGGAAGAAACCACTCTGAATCAGAGTACAAAAGCAGGGGGGGGGGGGATCCTTCCCAGGGACGAGCAGAAGAAAGGAAATAAGTAAGTAACTTTTACTTATATAGCACTGTTTAAGTTAACTTGCACCAAAGAGCTTTACATAAAATAAATGGGAGGGGTAACTTTAAAAAAAAAAAAGCACAAAAGAAAAGAAATACTTCTGCAATCATCCAGGTTCCACTGGGTGCTTCCCTGGATAGAGATCTAGAAAATGTCTCCTGCTCTGAGCAGAGGAGCATTCACGGTCAGTTTCAGTCTGACCCAAAACAAGAATCTCATTTAGGCCCGCTGGAGAGGCCATGTCAGCGCAGGTATCCTCAGGGGCCTGCGGCAGCACCTGTTTTCAGGGCTACCTACAAATCTCACTCTCAATGGAGGGGAGTGTGAGTGATCAGTAGGTAACTGATATCGAATTACAATACTATACAATACCATTTATTTGTCATTTGAACCTCACATAACGTTCAAACTAAATTTGGTTTGAATTAAAGTATGAACATAGTGAAGTACATGCATATGGCCTCAAGAGACAGCAGTTGGCAGAATATCCGTACAAATGCCGGCAAGGGAACAGCGCTATCAGGGTGACTTTGGAGAAACCAGCCGCCGAATCCTCTCTTCAGGTAAGACCAGAAGAAGGAAGCAAAAGCTGTCGGACCAATCAAGGTACCAACGACAAGCAAACTTCATCAGTAGGCGACAACACACCCCACACCTCCATAGGGGGTAAACAGTTCACTGAAACCGGTGGTAGCTTGAAAGCTGGGCACGGAAATATGATCAGAGTCGTCTCTCAAGGCAGACTCAGAATTATGGCCAGAATTGTCCGACAAGGCAGGCTCAGTATGATAAGGTTTTCAGACCAAGACCTAAGCAGAGGTCAGGAGAAACATGGAATCCACACTTCCTACCAGTCCAACTCCCAATCAAGGAGAGAAAAGGAACCCGCATCAGGGGCCTTTGGGCTTACAACAAGACCACCGGTAACCATGGAGGTAGGTGGGTCTGAGTTTACTGAAACAAGGGATTGTGGACCAGTTACATGTTGGTAATTTTACTCTTGTGTTTTTGTTCAAAATGACAATAACATGAATTTCAGATCTGGTTTTAAAAAACAGATAACAACAAGTGATTATTTTTTACTGCACAACATACATAGGTTCCAAGCAGACTTGGAACTCGGACCGGAATTGTCTTCAAGGCAGGCCCAGTATTTTGGGCAGGATTGCCTTCCAGGACAGGTGACAGATGGAGGATGTCACTTCATCCAGGTTTAACTCATTTGTGCAGTACAGACTTTTAGAAACAGCAATTTTTTGTTACGGTCTAACTACTGTTTTATAGGAGCTTCCTATAAATGGTCACATGGCATGCATCGACCTCAAAGATGCATACTATTCGGTGTCTATTCATTTAGAACAGTAGATATTTGAAGTTTAACTGGATGGCATGGCTCTGCCAAATGGGTTGACATCAGCTCCTAGACTATTGACTAAACTACGGAAACCAATTCTGGGACTACAAAGGTCTCAAAACCACATAGTAATTGCATATTTGGAGGACATTTTCATTTTGGAGTCACCAAGAATTGGCAGAAGCATCAGTCAAGCAAACCAAAACCCTGTTTGAAAGAATTGGTTACCTCATCCATCCAGTTAAATCAAAATTGACACCTACAATGGTAATTGATTACCTAGAATTTACTATCAAAAACAGTACATATGTTGGTGACTTTGCCTAGGGGCAAACGACAATATTAATTAAGCCTGCAATGACCTGATAGTCAAATTCTAGCCATCTATCAGGCAAACAGCGAGTGTAATTGGCAAATAGTAGCTGCATTCCCAGCAGTACGGGCCTTTGCATTACCAGAACTTGCAGCAAGCAAAGGAACGAACACTCAGATTACATGCAGGCTGAATTGGCAAACTATGGATTGCCAGCAGAGGCCATTGTTGAACAACTATGGTGGATAACGAATGGGAGACAGCTCAGGGAAATTTTGCTCGAAAGCCATCGAGGGTTCTTCAGACCTATGCAAGCGGCTAAGGATGGGGAGACACCAACACAGTCTAAAGCTGTGAGGGCAGATGGAATGAGCAGGGGTCTGTAATTCTCCAACACATGGAATCAATTACCCAGAATTGTTGGGGGCACAATATGGACTCAAGGTTCTCAGTAGCGCCACTGCGGTGGCATATATCCATTAACGAGGGTGGTGTAAAATCTGTATCTTACGACAGATTGTCGAACCTCATTTGGCACTGGTGTATCGAGAGGAATATTTGGGAAATCTATGAGGTAGATATAACACGGTGACAGATGCTGGATCACGAATGTTTAATAACAACACAGAATGGATGTTGAATCAGACAGTATTTAACAAAATAACTACATGACTTGGCATACCAGATGTTGATCCGTTTGCATCTAGACTAACCATTAGTTACCCAGATTTGTGTCCTGCGAGCTGGATCCAGGAGCAAGGCAGTGGATGCTTTCTCCCTCAATTGGGGAGGAATGTTTATGTATGCTTTCCGCCAATTTGTCTCACAAACCGATGCTTGACAAAAATCAAGCAAGACTAAGCCACAGGCATATTGGTAGTGCCAGATTGGCCTACTCAAGCTTGGTCCCCAAAACTTTTGGGAATTATAGTCCAGCCAGTAATGGCTCACCCATGAGCAGGGACCTCCTAGTGAACCCAGTTACAGGGAGCAATCATCCACTACATGAACGTATAACTTGTTGGTCTGCAGATTCTGAGGAGGCCATTTCAAGGCATAGGACTGTCCGAACAAATACAACATAGTTCGGATAACGGATGTCTTGGAGTTCCTATCAACTGTACTATAACTATAAACTAAGTTATAGTGCATCTATAGTGCCAGAGGCGCACTCTCCTCCAATCTGATGCCGGAAGCAGGGCACCCCTTTGCAACAAAATTCATGAAGGGAATTTACAATTTAAGACCTCCAAGGCCAAGGTACACTGACACATGGGATGTGAGCGTGGTACAAACCCTACTTTGACAGTGGGGACCGCCTATAACTAACCCTGAAGGTGGTATGCTGACAAAGAGTCCAGACACTGCAAAAGCTACGGTTGGACTACATGACCGCCAATATGAACAACATAACATTCCTAATCAGGAACTTGATAAAACAGAGCAGGCCAGGAATGCCAGGGATGGAGATCCAGTTCTTGGCATATCCAGAGGACCAACGGTTGTGTGGGTGGTAACATACTAACACCACTATCTGAGAGTTACGGAGAACCTCAGAGGCTCAGAACAATCGGTCCTCATCAGCCATAAAAAAAAATAAAATAAAATAAAAAACCACACCAAAAGGTGTCAACTCAAACCATCTCCAGATGGTCAAAAGAGGTAATGGCGGTAGCAGGAGTAAACATTTATATGGTTAAATCTCACTCCACCAGGGCTGCATCTACGTCGGCAGCAAGAGCTATGGACGTGCCCCTTGACGACATCCTAGTGGCTGCAGGATGGACGAATGAAATAACGGTCCACCGGTTTTATAACAAACCCATAACCGGACTGGGGGTGTTTGCACGTACCATTTTAAGTTCTGTCCCTTAGTTTCCCCCCCAAGGTTGGGAGGGGTAACTTTAAAAAAAACCTTTCTTTCATTTAAAGCATCAGTTTCTTTACTTAACTATGGAATGTCTGAATGCTTTAATGATTACACGCATCCATGGTCAATCCATTCAGTGTGTGACGCCTGGATTCGTAACCGGCGTAAAATCACAGAGCTTTGAAATCTTCACGTAGTCACTCACGTGACTCCGAAGTAAAATAGTAAGATTAAACGAGAACTTACCAGTTTGAAGTTTGATCTTGATTTTATGAGCAGTTACGATGAGCGATTACGTGTCCACCGCTCCCACCCTCATACTATCAAGGTCATATGGATGTTCTAGTTTCTTCACAATCTTACTATTCTCAGGTCTTCTTTTTATCTGTGATTTAACGCCGCTGCTTTGAAGATTGACGCGCACGCAGACGGACGGCCCTTCTTCACGTAATCGCTCATCGTAACCTCATAAAATCAAGATCAAACTTCAAACTGGTAAGTTCTCGTTTAATCTTACTATTTGTGTTTATAGGTATTTGCAGTTTTAAATTATTAATTTTATTTACAATGCTAATTGTTTATTTTCAATGGTGTTTAAGTGATTCTGAATATCAGAAGCCTTGAGAAGGCTAGATAAACTTTTGACAGTCAACAAAGTGTGTTTGGGGCTTTCACAGGTTGACCAGATTACATGACCTGATTATGGTGAACAATGTAATGTAACAGCTCCGGGACTTGAAGCTCAGTTTTAAGATGGCCTCTATCAGCAGAGATGAATGCGCAATATTGAACTACTTCTTCCCACCCATTATCCAGTTTCTCTCAGTAACAGCTTCTTCCTCTCCATTATCAGTCTTGTGAAAGGTCCTTCCATACGCTAGGGTGCTGTTTGATTCACCTCTACCACATTGAGGACATTGCACTTTGTTGAAGGAACTGAAGTGTTACAATGCTGAGAACTACTGAATATTCTGTACTTCGTCTACCTATTGTACATGAGTTTGAATTGATTGTATGGTTAGATGTCATGCAAAGCTAAGCTTTTCACTGTACCTCGGTATATCTGACAATAATAAACCTAAACCTAAACATAGGTTGCCAGACCTACCACTAAGAATCCAGGCTGTCACAAAGTTGAAACAGGATATTAAATATGGATGAGCAGCCATAATTATCTTGAATGGTGGAACAGGCTCAAAGGGCCGAATGGCATTTTCCTGTTCTTAATTTTTTTGTTCATATTCATTCCATGTTTGATATACTTTGGCAAACCAAACTGCCTGACATGGCAGATATTCTTGATGCTGGTTCAGAGAGATCTGCTCCCAGGGCGTCTGATATTAATTGACTGTAGCAACCTATCACACAATTCTAATTGCAAACTCTGTTTTGCATAGCACATCGTTTTAGTTGCTTACGATTGTTGGATAGGTTTTATGTTATTATCCATTAAGTTATACTTATTGAGTATCTGTGAAGATTCATTTGTTGTGATTTGTTATATATGTAATTTCTTTGTGAATTATATGCTATGTCAACCCACACTTAAGCTCTGTCATATAGCAATTAGAAGTATTTATTGAACATTATTTCAAATCTAAGCAAGGGCTCACCTTTACACAATGACTTTTTTTGATGTTCGTCTCCGGCATTTGTCCAACCATCTGCCTATGAATACACCCCCCCCCCCCCCACCTGTGTCCATCTATTACTTGCCAGGCTTTGTCCTGCTCCTCCTCTCCTCCAGATCACCCCCCCCCCCCCCCCACCACTACAATCAGTCTGAAGACACAACACAAAACATCACCTATCCATGTTCTTCAGATATACTGCCTGACCTGCTGAGGTACTCCATCACTTTGTAACTTTTTTTCTCTCTCTTATTTTATTCTGCAGTTGGATGTGCAAAGCTAAGTATCTATGCTGCTTGGATGTTGAGGAGAATAGTTAGTAATCTGTATGTGAAAAAGTGAAGGATTAATGGAGCAGCCTATTACCATGCGTCCATGCGATGAGGTGCAAGTGCCTAGTTGAGGGTAGGTGTTGAGGCTTTGGCTTAAGAGGCTTCGGTGAGGAGGCTGAGCAGAGGATGACAGAAGGGGAGGTCTTGTTTTAATGACTTTCTTCCTCAGTCTTTTGGAAGTCTTAGTCGGGATGACAGTTAGGGCAATGGTTTGCTCCTCCTGCAGGGTGCGGAAAGTCAGGGAAACTTCCAGTGTCCCAAAGGAATGCAATAGCTTCAGCTCTTGACTGGGGTCAAGGAATGAGCATTCACTTTGTGGCCCTGTTTTCGACAATAGACAATAGGTGCAGGAGTAGGCCATTCGGCCCTTCGAGCCAGCACCACCATTCAATGTGATCATGGCTCATCATCCCCAATCAGTCCCCCTGCCTTCTCCCCATATCCCCTGACTCCGCTATCTTTAAGAGCCCAATCTTACCACCACCACGCACAAGAAGCACAAGACAGACACCATTGTGTGCAGATGCCGAGAAGTGTGTTCACCTCTGGCTGAACAACTTCTAATCTTGTGCGTGAACTCGATAAGAAGAAGAAGCTCTTGACTGGAGCAGTGGCTGGACAACCTCCGGACAGTCCAGGAGGATGAGAGTGTCATAGATAGGAATTATAGTGAGGTGATTTCACCTAGAATGTATGCATATCATCTGATTATTAGTCTTATGCTGACTGTGGGAGTTTTTATAAATCCAGATTTACTTCCAAAATACTTAATTAGTCATGAGACATTTGGAGATATTTCGAATGAAAGGATATAAATGCTCATCTCTTTTTCGATCTGACTGAAACAATGCTGAACTGGGTTGAAATCAAATTAGATATGAAGATATCATATTTCTTAGATTAGATATGAAGATATCATATTTCTTAGATTAGATATGATATCATATTTCTTAGATTAGATATGAAGATATCATATTTCATATCTCACTAACCCCATTAAATCTGAGAAACATTGTAGTAGTGTGTAGATGGTCTGGACTCATAGAGTGCCTACAGTCGGCAATAGGATAATAACCAGGTGATCTGTGTATTTTTTTTTGCATATGTTGAATAAGAGGTTATATCACAGGTACATGGCCGGTACATGAATAGGAAACATTTTGGGAGATATGGGCCAGGCTTGCGCAAATGGGAATGGCTTGAATGGGACATCTTGGTCGGCATGAACAAGCTTAGCCGAAGAGCCTGATCGGTGCTGTATGACTCTGACATATAACCTACTTAAAGAATAAAACACAGAATGTGGGAGGATCTCAGCAGGATCAGGCAGCAGCTGTGCAAGGAATGGACAGGCAATGTTTCTGGTCAGGCCGCTTCTTCAGCCTGATCGTCGGAGGTCCTGACCCAAAATGTCATCTGTCCATTTTCCTCTACAGGTGCTGCCTGGCCCGCAGAGTTCCTCCAGCCCTTTTGTTTTGTGCAAGGTTCTAGCATTTGCAGTAGAATTTTTAGTTCCTTATGTCTCTATTTATAGTGTTATCCATCAGAACTGCAGCATGGCTCTGCAGGAGGTGTAGAAACAAGAAACTGCAGATGCTGGCTTACAAAAGAAGATACGAAGTGCCGGACTAACTTAACATGTCAGGCAGCATCTCTGGAGAAGATAGATAGGTAATGTTCCGAGTTAGGATCCTTCTTCACACTGATTGTGGTGGGGAGGACATGGGGTAGAAAAAGCTGGATGAGAGGAGGGATAGAACAAAACCTTGTGAGTGATAGGTGGATACAAGTGAGAGGGGGGGGGGGGGGTTGTTGAGAGGCAGATGGCTGGACAAAGGCCAGAGATGGTAAAAACAAAAGGTGTGCAATAAGGATAGAAGAGTTGTGAACTGTGAAGCCTCACAGCTCCAGCAAACCAGGTTCAATTCTCACCTCTGGTGCTGTCAGCATGAGTTTGCCCATTTTCCCTGTGACCACATGGGTTTCCGAAAAGCATGCTCTTTACTAGTATGATTGGCTGTTGTAAATTACTCCCAGTGTTTGGAGTTGTTAATGGGTTTGTGTGAGAGAATGTGAGAAGCAATGGGAAATAAACTGGAGAAAGTTGCTCCGTTGTCAAGATGTATAATCTAAATGCTAAAATTGGAGGCAAATGTAGATCAGGCTATTTGTTTACCTTGCAACACTGAATGAAACATTTTGTTTACCTTGCAACACTGAATGAAACATTTTGTTTACCTTGCAACACTGAATGAAACATTTTATTTGTCAAAAATGCTACCTTTGTCTTATTTGCTTTGTTTATAATTTATCATTAGTTCTTAATCATAATCAATGTTAATTTCTAATTCAGGATAAAGACAATTTTATATTGTACTTTTAACGATATATATTTTATCCTTTGTACATAGTATAACAAATACACAATATACAATAGACAATAGATGCAGGAGTAGGCCATTCGACCCTTCGAGCTAGCACCAACATTCAGCGTGATTATGGCTGTTCATCCACAATCAGTTCCCCATTCCTGCCTTCTCCCCATATCCCTTGACTCCTCTATCTTTGAGTTCCATCTAACTCTCTCTTGAAAGCATCCAGAGAATTGGCCTCCACTGCCTTCTGAGGCAGAGAATTAAACTTGAATCTTCAATTATATGGAAAAAGATCATATGATTACTTTAAGGCTGCTTTAAAAGTCACTTGTCAAGTAACTTGGGAATGACCAAAACACAATATTATTCAAAGATTGTTTTCACGATCACTATAAAAAGTACTAGCTACGTGAATGCAGGTCTGACCATCAAGATACAAGGCTTTATTGTGTAAATACCTATCAGAGATTTGTTCACCGACCCACAAAATTAAAAGATAGGGAAACTTGTTGTTCAGAAGATATTTATTATATTATTGATGCACTGGCATGTGCTTCTCGCAATATTCTTTTTGTATGTTAATATAATTATTCGTTTTGGCTGGAACATCAACAAATGTACAAGCACCACACAGATAGCAGTGGAGGTCAGGATTGAACCCAGATAATTGGAGCTGTTCTTCTTCTTATCGAGTCCACACACAAGATTAGAAGTTGTTCAGCCAAAGCTGAACACACTTCTTGGCATCTGCATACAATGGTGTCTGTCTTGCACTTCTAGTGCGTGGTGGTGGAAAGATTGGTGGAAACAGGGCCGCGACGTGAATGCTCTTTCCTTGACCCCACTGGAGCTGTGAGGCAGCAGGTTTATCAGTTGTGACAATGCTCTCCCCAACATGACAACATGATGTTAGTGCCTAATGTCTAATGATATGTTTATTACTTTGTGGTTGGAAGGGCAGAGTTGTCATGCCCTAAATGACATCTAACATTTTTTAAAAAAGAGCCTTAAAGTAACCAGATGATTTATTTATCCTATAACTTAAGTTTCAAGAATGTTTCATTGTCAAAGTACCCTGTAAATAACACTGAACATGCTAATTCTGTGACTTGGTGTCCCATTCATGCAATGCGAAGGGAGTGAGTATTGCTTCATATGAAATGCAAGTCTGCATTTGTGCAGTGACCTCTTGCTCTTAGTGTGAGGTATGAAAAATATGTTGGGAGCAGGCCTAATAGTGTTTTATTTTATATTAACACTTTAGTGATTTGTTCTTAAAAAAATGTTGATTGACAACCAGGCTAAAATGTAGTGTAATTTCCCAATAGCAAATAACCCTTCCAAAATGGGCTTTTCTTCGAATAGATAATTTAATCAGTACTTTTACAGTTATTCCTGGAAAGAGGTTCACCAATTGGACTTAAAAGCAAGTTGCACATCTGTTTGTAAGAAGGACAATATACAAGAATGAATATGCATTGAAGTTATTGACTTTTCTTGCATTCCTGTTGGTTGAACTCCAGGGTCAGTTTCCAACAATAAAATTTCACATCACAATTCAATGTTCATACCCCAATGCAAATGTTCATAAGAAAGAGAACGAGGTTGCCTATTAAAGAATCTAAATGGCAAATTAAAGAACATATGTGCATCTTAGTTATACAGTTAGAACCAACTTGTGGCATGCACATGTCTGCAACTACCTGGTGCTTTTCACAATCCTTCACCACACCTGTCTGGATCAATCCTGACTCATGGGGGAAACTTGATCCAACTTTGATGGGGAATGGAAGGGCTTCAAGCAGTCAGGGCTGCATGGATATTCACCTCAATTGCCTATTTTGCCCACTTTTGCAAAAGCTACATATTAAATACTTATTGTAAAACATAATTTTATCAGGTCTAATATCATGATTGGATGAAATTAAATGATCACCAATTCTTTTTTTCAAATAAATATGAGAATTTTTGCAACTTGTGTCTTCAGTTCCCAGTGCAATTGTCCTGCATTAACCCCACATTACAATATTCTGTGGTACAATGATACAGCTGGTAAAACTGCTTCTTTACTATTTCATTGACCTGGACACAATCCTGACTTCCGCTACTGTGTGTGTGGTGTTTGCACAGTCTACCTGTGATCTTTTGAGTTTCCTCCGGATGCTCCAGATTCCTCCCACATCCCCAAAAATTGTGCATATGGGTAGAGTTAATTGATTCCTAGTGTGGAAATGAGTGGAATAATGGGCGAGGGAGCAGCAGTTGGTGCAAATGTGAGGGGGAAATAAAACGGGTTTGGGTAGGATTAATGCAAAACGGTGGTTGATAGTTGGTCTGGACTTGGTGAGCTGAAGGACCTATTTTTACACTAACCTTTCTATCCTAGGCCTCCTCCATTGTCAGAGAACAGCATCTGATATTTTGCTTGGGCAGCTTACTGCCCAGTGGTATGAATATTGATTTATCTAACTTCAAGTAACCTCTGCACTCCCTCTCACTCCATCCGACCCCCACCCATCGCACCAGGTTCCCGTTCTCACCTAGCAAGCAGCTAACAATGGCCTGTTTACTTTATCATCGTTACATATTTCATTCATTTGTCCTATCACTCTCTGCATCACTGTCTATATCTCTCATTTATTTTTCCCCTGACTAGTCTGAAGAAGCGTCTCGACCCGAAATGTCACCCATTCCTTCTCTTCAGAGATGCTGCCTGTCCCGCTGCGTTACTCCAGCATTTTGTGTCTTTCTTCGGTTTAAACCAGTATCTTCCATCACCTATTTCTGTATTGTATCCCTGTGACACTTTGCTCATCTTTCCACTGCCTGAGGGTGAGACAGACTTGTGCCAACCTTGAATTCCTATTTAACCTCCGAATGGACTTCTGAGTGCGGTACCGAATTCAACCACCATAAGAGTTCCTATCTCGAAGCTGCCCTGCAGCTGAAACCCTCAACCACTCATTCTCTCTTACTTTCGGACCTGCCATTTTTCCAATTGACTACTCCCGTTTTCCATAAATTCCATCCAAATCTCTGCTGTCCCTTTTATCCCCCATTGAAGGTCAATTATTCACCGTTTCATTCCTTGCTGGTTTACATTGGTCAGTCATGATGTTAAAATTCAAGATTCAGCTCATGACCCCAGTCCTCGCCACCCGCTCGTCTCCCAACTTGAATCACCTTCTTCCTTGAACTCTGGATCCTTGGACATTCCCGAGATTTAATTGATCTTCCATTGGCAACTGCTTCTTCAGTGTCTGAGCTCTCAACTTCGGAATGAATCGCTGCACAACGCTCTCTCCTCCTCTAAAGTATGCCTTCCCTCTCAGCTCTCTCACTAACTTCCCTTTCTTACTCCGACTCAAGCTAATAACAGTCTGGAAATCTTCCGGGGAAAGGTTCTTGAGAGGTTTTTGGCGCTGCTTGAATGCAAACTGTTCTTATACGCACATCCAAATGTTGCTTTATTTCAAGTTTGGGTGGTCATTGTGCAGTTCCGCGATTGTGTGCTTTTAGTGTGGCGGGATGTGAAATCCTACAGGTCAGTGTGTCTCAGTACAAGGAAATATCGGACAGGGTAGTCGCTTCTGCTTTCATCCCACCCTGGGGCTGATGAAAAGCCCGCTGCTGACTGGAGTTGGGTCTAGCTTGGACCGTGAGAGCGGTGGGGAGGAGGGCTGGCTCCGTGTTCATTGCGTGAGCGGCGTGGCCGGGTCTCCGGGCGAGTTCTGTGCGCTGTGTGCCCAGTCTGAACCGTACAGAGGAGAGGAGAGCTGGTGTGTTCTGATCTGCCTGACGTCAGCCGCCTGACCTCTCCTCCTCCTCCTCCCCCTCTCTCTCCAGATGCCTCAGAGAGACTGTGAGAAAGAGGACTAAGTGAGGGAGACGGAGACGAGATCCTGGAGAGTGAGAGAGTGAAGCGCCGCCTGCCTGCTCCGCGTTAACTCATTGCCTGCGATCCGCAGCGGTGGGAAGGAGCGGACGCAGTGGGACTCCCGGTCACGCTCGCACTTCTGAGCGTTCCCCCTCCCACCCCACCCCACCCCCTTTCATTCACCCCACCCCTCTACCCCCCCATCTCCCGCAGACACAGCTGTGCTCCCACACGTTTCGCCGAGGAAGCCTGCGACCCGCTTAGATGTTGGATTACTCGGGGGCCGGAGACTGTAGCCCTGGATTAAGGCAGCCACATAGCTATGCCGAAGAGCGGCTTGGTGCTTCCAACACGACTGGCATGCTGAGGTAACCAGCCTCGTCCTTTTTCTCCCTCCACCTCTCGGTTCTCAGTCACAATTAGGAGCTTTTATTTTTGGTCTTTGCATTGCCTGGTCCGCGTCTTGTATGATATGTGGGGTTGAATTACCCTGAAGGTGTGCGAGTGTATTGTGTGTGTTAGTGTGGTGGGGAGAATTATTTCGCTGTAAGGTAAAGCGAAAAAAAAGTACAGGAACAAACTGCCCGTAAAATTATTCTTGGCTGGCTGTTTTCCTTGTGAGATTTCCCTCTCTCTCTCGCTCTCTCACACACAGCATAAAGCAAGAGGTTAAGAATGTGCAAAAAAAAAGGCTAGAGAGGATCTGGAGAAGAATTTAAACTCTAGGTTTATTACATTGCCCGTAAAAATAATCCCGAGGAGCGTCCAGTTTTCATTGCAAGGGACGACCGGAACATTCCGTTCGATGCCTTGTATATAGGATGCATGTACATTTCCCTGTCACACAGTCTCCGTGTCCTCCCCTGCTACATTATTGTGTCTTGCTCCTGGCTCTCCCTTTCCCCGCATTCGGTGCTGTTGCCTGCAGGTTTAGCAAGAAGAAATGGAGCTAGTGGTGGCCGGGCTGGGTTTGATCCGGCGAGCCGCCAGTTGTAGCCGGAGTACGGGCGCCAAGGCTTTCTGGCTGCGGGGAGGTTGGGGCACGAACACACCCACTCACTATGATGGGGGGGGGGGGGTTGGGGGGTTTCTCCCGCCCCCCCCCCCCCCCCTCCCCCCTCCTCTTCCCTCTCTCTTGCTCCACTTTCCCTCACTGTTTCCCCCCTCCCCGCCCCTCTCTCTTCACCCTCCCCCTCCCCTATTCATGCTTCCCTCCCTCTCCCTCTTTCCCCTCCCTCCCCCTTTTTCACTTTCCCTCCTCTCACTTTCCCTCCCCACTCACTTCCCCCCTCCCCTCTCACTTTCTTTCTCTCCCCTCCCAGTTCCCTCCCTACCCCGTCACGCTCACCCGCACAATCAAGATCGTGCAATCACTTACACTCAAAGCCACACACTCATAATTCCACACGGCCATAACCCACACAGCCACACACACTCACAAATCGTACTTACAATATCATGCATAGCTCACACCCAGAGTAACACGCACTCGTAACCCAGTCACAGTAACACATTCATACAATCACAGTCATACCCCACACTCACACTCTCAGCCCACACTCAATAACACTCGTATAATCCCTCACAGCCATTTTCCACATAAAACACAGCCGTATATGTTTTTGCTTCCAAGCCTCTCCCTCTCCTCACACATCACACCCACAAAGACACACGCGTTCAGCCACACTGCACAACACTCACACATTCACCCACTCTTTCACGCACACACACAAACATTCCTTCTCTCTCACATGCACACAGTAAAAACAACGCTCAAACGCTCACTTTCCCGCTCCGCTGATCACTCTGCCTCACCGACGCCGGCTCGGTGTTATTAATCGTGGGCAGCCTGTGTACAAACAAAACAGAAAACGTGCGAGGACTTTAATGCCTCTCCCCACTTTACACAAAAGCCCACGCAGCCCTCTCTGGATTTCTCCGTCACCGACAAAAGTGGTCAGGAATTCACCTTGGGAAACACACGATCGCAGAGCCCGGTTCCCCACCAGGTGTCGACCCTCTCCCTGGTGCTGGCCGGACGGCCGCGGGGTCTCCGCGTCCGCTGGGAGCCGGTGTCCAGTCACCGCACTGGCTCCAAGCGCTCGCAACTCACTCCTCCAGCAACTAACGCTGCCAACTTTTCTTAAACGTGACCCCGGGCCACTGCAAACGTTAAATGCAAACCTTTAAATGCCATTGTTATATTTAACTCGCATAATTATATTTGCAATTGGGTTCGTTTTGAATAACTCCCAATGTTACAAAAATGTCTATTTTTTTAAGAAATAAGTGCAGCTGCCACAAATCGTTTTGACAGCTTGAAAGGAGATTTACTTTCAATGGCCTTTTGCACTATCACTCTGTTTTTTGGAAGGTGGGAGGGCAGTGTATGTGGGAAACACGGCAACATAGAGGAATGAAAGTTTCATTGAACATTAGAACAACATCATCTTTCGACTTTGATCTGATTTCTTAATCTTGTGTCCACAGTAGTATTAAGTGTGACAATTGGGAGCTGTTTTTTGTGTTGGGAGCTTTGTAAGAGTTAGTATTTATTTACAGGAGATTGAGAAGATGATAGGTTGTGATATTACACTATCAATCATCTATAATGCAATTTATGACATATTAACTATGTTAAATTCATTACTTTTTTAATCTACTGTATCGCTCTACATGTTAATTATTAATCGTTTAGCCTGAGAATGCAGTGATGATTTTAACAGGTGCTGTGTTCATCTGTGTGAGAAGGTACAAAATAGACTTGGGTTGAATGTTCAGTGATTGTGATCGTGTAAGGGCCTCATCATTTCTTTTCAACTTCCTTCATCATCGTACCTTTTGTTTAATCTTGTTACAGATGGCTAACAGTAGCTCTCAGAGCTGAGGCAGTGATGTGTTAGCGAAACCACAGCATACCTTTCTCAATGTGTAACCACATCCACTGGACTGGAATCAAGTAGTGCTTTAAAAATATTCACTCATAAATTATCAATGATTTACTACCTAGAGCAAAAACTATTTCCCCCAACTGACTACACTGAAAGCTTCTCTGTGACGGATATACAGTAACACAGAAATTTGATTATGAATTTCTGGAGGTGCTGAGCTTTACCTTGTGAACCCATCTGACCAACGTCTTGCTCTTGAGAAGTTATATTTTAAGACAACAGAAGCAGTTTTGTATAAGTCTAGCCTAATATTCCCAACAGCAGTTTTTGTTGAAGGAAAGCTATAGTTTTGAACAGTGCATATCCAAGAAAAGGGAAAGAGCACAGCATTTGTGTCCCACCTGTTCTTCTTGGGATTTGATTAAGGGAGGCACTGTTTGAATCTGTCTAGTATTCACTGAACAAAATGCCTGTAATATCCTGTTCCTGGAGACTTCTTTTCCCTTTGATTGATGAACACTTTGGTAGGCGGAGCTCATTGTGCAACCAATACTGACAGCACGGCTTATTACAATTCCAACTCTCCTTTGCTCTTATTTTTTCCCCCCTCTGTAATCATATTTATATACAGATTTTATTTTGTTCCCCACACTGTTTTCCTTAACTTGCAGCTTTTTTGATGTAATATAAGTTCCACTGCATTATTTTCAATCAGCGTTTGAAAAGGAAAAAAAAGATAATCAAACAGATATGAATAGCAAAATCAGTTTGGTTTCATACTCTGCCTTAAAAGGCCTCAAACACAGGATTCAAAAAGAGCATCAAATGTCAAAGGAGTCATCTGGTGAAATAACTCAGCGAGTGAAGTGCTAAACTGAATACATTTTAATTAGCACATTGTTCTGTACATAGTGAGATCTTGTGCAATAGATGTGTTAATTGTGGCACTAGCCTTGCACAGCAAAGTGGTTTTCCTTTTTGGCTTAAAAGGTGAACTGCACCCTCAAAACGTTTAAAGGGAAATGTTACAGTTGTCTGGTATTAACATTGCCTATGTAGGTTAAAATTTGTTACTATTAAAACATGATTGTGACAAATGTGAAATGGTCTAGACATGAGGAAACACTATACATTCTTCAGATGAGCTGCTGCTGCTGCTAACCAGTTTGCCATTTTGGTAACTTGGAATTTAGCTTAAGATCACCTACCATTCTACTGGCTCCAAATTCTTTGCATAATGTTGTCAGTATCTTATAGAGAGACAACTACATTTTTATCGCATCGCAACGCTTTGGTAATTTATAATAGCCAATTTATATCATGATAGTTCACAGATAAAAGGCTTACATATTTAAAATGCATGCAGCAGACGTATCAGAAACACTCACATTATAATCAAGTGATCACTTCTAAGCTAAGACGGCATTGGTGCAATAGCTTATATATATTTTAGGCTAATATGCAATTTTTTAATGTATCTTTGTAATTCTTTGTACTGTTTGATGTGTTATATGGACCTGTGTCTGAAATAAAGCTTTAATAATAATAATTAACGCAAGAAAATGCTTGTGTCTAATGTTTGTAAAAATAGGCAAGTACTCTCAGAATTCTCTCTGGCGTGTTTTTGGTGTTTTGTAACTCTTGAAATGCACAACTGAAGTACTAGGTGGTTGTTGCCAGTAATTGACACATCCTGCTGTTCAGCAGTGCCCAGTTACAAAAAATAGTTGTTCAGCTATTGCCACATGCAGCTGTCCGTCCCTGCAAGCTTAGGTTTCATGAGTGGTGATGGATGCTGGATGCCTGTGGCCAGTTGTGAGGTTTGCATGGAGGTCAGGAGAAATGATGGAGATTAGGAACGGTCCTTAGCACAATTGCAAACGAGGTGTCTCGAAAATGTGTGCAAACCTTTGTATTGTTTACACGCGTGAAAATCAAAGTGAGGGAGTCATGACGAATAAATTATAGACACATTTGATATATTAATGGAAGAAGGCTATATTTTCATTTCTGATAGTGGAAGGTTTTGTTTGCAATTAAATGTGTTAGTTTCTAACTGATTGATGATAACATTGCAGTTGGTAAGTATGTATTATCCTTCAGGAGACAGTAGCTGAGCTTCTATTCCCCAGGAATGGTGCGCTGAGATTTATATATGTGTGACTGTTAGGAATGGACATGAACACTGCATGACCCGACTTGCATACAATAAGGCTCTAAGACAGAAAAAATGCAAAATGGAATTCAGAATGTTAGCTGAGTGAAGATATATAGTTAAGCATTTGCTCTGTAGTATAGATGATACATAATGCTTTTAAATGTTCAGAGTATTGAGAACGTTAAATTTATTCTGCAAGAGTTTGGTGACCTGAGTCACTGTTTGAGCCAGCTCAAAAGAATTAGCAGATAATTATCCTTCACAGTTGGGAGGAGCCTGTGAAGCATTAAATCAGCTGGTTTGGACATAGAAATGTCATATATGTGGCAGCCCTGGACGATCTATATGCTCTGTTTACAGAAGAGTGCGCCCATTCTATAAAAGCAAGCACGGCTTTCTGGAAAGGGCAAAAGGGAGTTCTCCTCCCAGCAATTGACAGGTTTCTATAGCTATCAAGAGTAAATGCGTAAACATGCCCCGACCATGGAAAAGTTGCTTTGCATAGAGCTTGTGTTTTGCTGCTTGTCCTTCCTGAGACAGTACATTGATGATAATTCCCTGATACCTTTCAGATTATTACACGTTGGTCTGAACTGGATTATTTTCTAGCATGGTTCAACTGTATCATGCTTGTATCTGGATACGTTTAGTTATTTCCTGTATAGTGCCTGGATTAAATTATGGTCTCTTTCTAATAATAGTAAACAGCACTGCACATTTATCAATATGCATCTGCCTGGTTTAGGGGGTGGAATTACAATCAGAAAATAATTTCTGAAGATATGGCAGCATGGTCTCAAAGTATTTGAACGCCAGCAAGGCAACATGCCAGAATTGTTGCTTGTTCAACTATTTCTAACTGCTTAATTGCACTGGAACTATATTTGAAAGTCTAAGTACAAAGTTCAAACTATAACCAAATTTAGCAATGATTTCAGTGTTTGGTTCAAGTGCAGAGGGAGCACGGTGGATTTCTCTTTGTTGTTTTTGCTCCAAGGGGACAGTGTTTTTGTAATCATTTTCTGCTTCTCATCTTTATTTGGAAATGTTTTGAATACATTTTAGCATTAATTTTCAACGTTCGAGTCGTGTTTAGGCCCTAGGTCAGTTTTATAATAAAGATTAATAAACCTTTTTAGTAAAAGCTTAAAAAAGGATCCCCAGCCTGTCCAGTAAATTGTGCTGTTTTGTGGGAAATCAAATCCTATTGGGGAAGTAATTTTCTTTGTGTGCTCTTCTGGCTGTTTAATTGCTGCAGAAGTTTTTTTGGTTGTGTTCTTTCGTCTTTAGTTGTTGAAATTTTGCTTGCTTAGGACACCTGGGATCTGGCGACATGTACTTTTTTTCTTGCTATGCATATGGATTAATGATGTGCTTGCAGTTTCTGTAGAATTTCTGTCCTCATTTCATCATTTTCCTTTAACTGATAATGCTTATAATGCTGCCTGATACAAACAGTAATGGGCCTGTCCCACTTAGGCGACTTTTTAGGCAACTACAGGAGTCTATGCGGCCACCACTTGGACGCCACATGTTCGCAGGTGGTTGCCGGAAAGTTGCCTTCATGGTCGTGAGGAGTTCCCGCATTCTCGGAACTAGTCGCGGCTTCATTCTGGTCACCCCTAATTTGTCAACAAGTTGGAAAATTAGCGGCGACCAGAATGAAGCCGCCATGGAGAGTAGCGAGAATTCTCGTGCCGTAGGTGTAGTGGTAGTGGGTTGCCAGGAGATCGTACGTTGTAGCCGGTGCTGACCGGTGAATTTCATTGGCTCATTGGGAAAAAAAACGTAAACAGTGGTTTTCAGAACCAAGGAAAACCGACCGGTAATGTTAATGTCTGCCGAGCTTCACAGCCGTGTATCTCTGGCTTCACCACTTCTTCTCCCCATCCCGTCTCCCCCTTCCTCCCCGCCTCCTTTTAAAGGACTTAACTGACCCTTCCCGTACACTGTGCTTTCACCGTCTTAATTACAGCGCCAACCTTTCTGTTCATCGTGGCGTGTGTCTGTATCACTTTAGCTTTGCACCGTGAAAAATCGCCTAAGTGGGACAGGCCCATAAGATTTTAGTTTTCATTTCCCAGTACCTTGCAAGATCCTGACCTGGAATCTCAAACTTAGCCACAGTGGGTTGTAGGAAAGAGCAATACAGAGATTAATCAGGGTTTGCAACATTTTTGTAAGGCTTTGCAGCTGCAGGTGGCGTGTTCAGGCCCTGTTATGTGTCTCATTAAGTACAGTAGGACTTCACTGAAACTTTATGACAGGATTGTTTTATTCTCCTAATCTGCTGATCCAGTCAGCCCAGGCTATCTTGGGTTCAGAACATTTACAATCACTGCTTCATTCAAACAGTTTTCAATCTCCCAACTGAATTGTAAAATTAAAAATTAAAATATGACTGAAGTTAACTCTATGGCCATTTTTGCTGAATATTCAGAATGAAAATTAGTAGTGCAAATTCTCTTACTGAAAAATAAACTATGATCAACGACTGATTGGCTGGGTGAAATGTTCTCCACGATCGTGGAATGGTATGTAAAACCTTTGTTACTCTGAAAGCAAATAGCTGCTAAACCCTCCCTCTCGTAACTCACGAGGAGTATCTTCAGACTTTGTGGAGCTGGCAGGGGGTGAGGCTGATGTTGACAATGAAACTAAAATCGACCTGGTCTGTTTTACAGGGTGTTTTAAACAGAAGCTCTCTGGGGAAAAAAAGACCCAATTGTTGAGTCTTTCCCATGCCCATGACAACCCCCCTCACCCCACCCCCCTCCCCACCACTTGGGAAACTTACAACATCCCCTCCCCCTGTCATTGGGAAAGCATTGAAAGCAGAGAGCAGAAAAATGTGTTCCCCTCCAACTGAGATGGAAAACTGGGCAGCATGCCCAGCATATAAATAAGCTTTCTCTTCCCGCCCTCCCAACTTAATTGAACAATTGGCCATCTGTTCAGCACCCTCGTCTTTACTATAAGGGAAATCTACATCTGATCAAATATAGTAAAGCATGCCCTAAGTAAAGCAAACCACTCAAATAAAATGAAATGTCTTGAAACTCCAACTTTGAATAAGGGATAAGACTTCTACACTCTAACTTTGCTGCTCATTCCTGTTTCTGTTCTCACACTCTCACTCCTTACTTTTTTTTTGCCGTTTTCATTCTCCCCTCTTTTTTCCCTTGCCTTTTTACTCCTTTTCGATTCTCGCTCTCCTGTGCCTGACTTCCATCTATCTCCCCATCCCTCGCCCTGCATCCCTTCACAATGCTGTGTACAATCCAATCAAAGGAGTATTGCTGCACAGCTGAAATGTTGTAGTTATATTTGATTTTTTTGAATAATACCAAAGGAAGACAGGTAGCATGTTAAAGTTGCTGGAACCATTGAATTTACTTTACTGTGGTTGCTTGGAATGCCAGAGGCTCAGTATTTGATACAATTATACAGTTGGGGTGTGATACAACCCTTAGAACTGTAAAACTTGCAGCTGAGAATTAAAAGATTTATTAAAAGTTTGTTGTGTGACTTGCTAGTCCTTAGAAATCGAGGAACCACAAGGCTAACCGAAATCTCAAAATCTGGTACAATAACTAAATTATGTTTGCAAAATGTCACTAATGGGTTGAAAACATATCAACGCAACATTATCAAAAGCATAACAACTTCCCTGACAGGCATTTTATTTTAAGGCCACAAAGTGCTGGAGCAAGCCAGCGGGTCAGGCAGCATCTCTGGAGAACATGGATGTGTGATGTTTTGGGTCGGGACCCTTCTTCAGACCTTTTCTCTTGCCTTTCTGAAGTCTTCCTTGCCTTTCCCATGACCAGTCAGAAGAGGGGTCCCGACCCGAAATGTCACCGATCATGTTCTCCAGAGATGCTGCCTGACCCTCTGAGGTACTCCAGCACTTTGTGTCATTTTGTGTAAACCAGCATTGACAGTTCCTTGTTTCTATGTTCGGGCATTTAATTTCCATTCAATACCTGTTTAAAATCCATTCTAAATGGCAATGGAGATCAGGACTGTTTCAATGTTGATGAGAAAACTATTTGGAAATAGAGGAGGTGTGACGCCACTCCAGCTGGCCACAGTGTCTGTAGGTAGGACAGTGGGACATGTTTTCATTGATTTTGCTGCTGAACATGGCCCTGAATTCCTGTTGGAAAGTGCCTGTGGATATCAAACTAGAACAGTCAGTCTTGGCTCTGCTATTTGATTTTGCTCACAATTGAATAGTTTTATGGCATTCACCACAAAAGAAAAATTGACACTTTTGGCACCAAGTGGTTCATAGTACTCACTTCAAACCTGATTAATAACCTCCAGAAAGGAATAGAATAAACCTCTGAAAAGCAAAATACACAATCATTTTATGTCACTGAAGAAAAGTCAATATTTTTTTGAATAGGGCGATGAGAAGATAGAGTAACATTTTTGGTTCTCAAACATTTAAAAGCTTGTTGTTGGTTTTCTTTAAGTCTAAGCACCTTTATTACTGTAAAGTCTTTGTTTCTGCTTCACTGTGTGTGCCACAAGCATTAATAAAAATGGATGCAACCAATAATCTTATATAATAGGAGATCCTACTTTTTTTTCTTTTAACTATCCACGTTGAGACATTCCTTCAAATATCCTCCAGAAAGAATACATTTTCTTTTATCAAAGTGCCCAAAATTGCAGTGCTTATGGTTCATTTTTATAAATTACAGTGCAGTTGCATGATGTAGATGTATAATGGTCTGGCGTATGTCACTCAACAGAAAATAGTGGTGAGTTAAATTTATAAAAAGACTATTTATAATTCACTGAAGAAGCTAAGCTTTTGCTGTAAAGGACAATCAGCTTTTGCAACAAATGTGGATGGGATTGATATCTATTACAGAAGAAGTAGGGGTTTTATCGTCTGGTCTTTCAAATCAGCACAAAAGTACCCTGTTTTTTTTTTTTAATAAGGAGGATACTGGTGCATTTAAGATTTTTTTAAATGTACATAAATGCAGTTTAAGGATGAATTCCCTTCCATCCCTCCATTGCAGTCTTTACCTCTGATTGAGGACAAGAGGCTTTTGTGGCTGGCTTACTCTAATGCTCAGTATTTGTGAGGATATTTGGCAGGCTTTTTGGTTCTTAGAGGCTTCAAAGACAGTCCCTTGTGGGGTCCACAAATAGCTATTTCCAGCGGTGTAGCGAGATAGTTATAGGCCTTTCTCACGGGGCGATTTGACGCAAGAGTGAAGTGGTCATGGTCTAGCACGAGTGAAGTGGTCGTGGTCTAGCACGATATCACACGATATAACGGGGGGTAGATAAAGAGTTCCCACGGTACTCGGCATTTCTGTTATTTGTGCGAGTGACTTGTCCATCTCCCGAGCTTTCCCGTTAAATCTTGAATGAACATTTTGAACTGTGAAGTGTTGTTAAATCATCACGTGGCACAAATAATGTCACTTTTTTTTCACACACTATAAATATCCTCCCTTGGTTGAATTGGCTCATTTGGAGACATGCCTGTACTAATGCCGTGACTTTACTGCAGGAAGTTGCCACATTACTTAGACGATGTTAGTTGCGCCCAAGTTTAAATTTCCAACGTGTGTTTCAGAGTAAAGAGTCAGCGCAGAATCCTTGATAATCAAAAACTGTCTGAATCAGCAAGTTAGACACAAAATGCTGGAGTAACTCAGCGGGCCAAGCAGCATCTCTGGGGAAAAGGAATAGATTCCATTTTTGGTCGGGACCCTTCTTCGGGATGATTGTAGGGGGAACTGGAAGCAAGAAAAGACCGGGACAAATCAGGGCCAACAACAGATGACCTCAGCAGGGTATTTTGAAGAGGGGTCCCGACCCGAAATGTCACCTAACCCTTTCCTCCAGAGATGCTGGCTGACCCACTGAGTCACTCCAGCACTTTATGTCTATATTTGGTTCCCTGATAGACCAATTGTTGGCTAGGGATAGTGTGATCCCAAGAGGGAACCATCGTTGCAAACCTTGGACTGGTTAACCGACATTTAATGCATGGGGGAGGGGGGGGGGGGGGGGGGGGCAGGAGGGGGTGGGCGGGGGAGAGAGAGAGAGTGTAAGTTACCTAAAATTAAATAATTCAATGTTCATAGTGAACACAGACACAAAATGTTGGAGTAACTCAATGGGTCAGGCAACATATCTGGAGAAAATGAACAGGTGGCGTTTGTGTCTATCTTCGGTAAAAACCAGCATCCGCAGTTCCTTCCTGCACAATGGATCTCAGTGTCAGTCTCTGACTCCTGTTGGCAGGCCATTCGGCCCACAGCCCGCCCAGCGATGACTAGCCCATGTCACAGGGGGATGGTGTGAAGGCGGAGTTAGACAGAGCTTGATTAATGTTACGGTTGGGGAATGGGCCATAATATGGCCAGGGAAACGCTGTTATTCGTGACGCCCCCTCCCGCCCTTTCCCAGCTGTTCTCAATCGCACCCCTGGCCACACAATAATTTATACTTTAAGAAGGAATACACGGAACATTTAAACTCAGAACGCTTCTAACAGAGTGAGCCATGTGAGCACTTTGATCATTCTCCCTGTATTTGCATTTGACAAAATAGTCGGAAATTTAAGTGTATCATTTGCTATGCCTAATTGGCCCTTACCTCTGCGAAAATAGTCTGATATTCGTAGGTGAAATGTCACCAACAATAATTGATTCTATTATTAATTGACTAATAATTGACTATTAGCGGAAAGATGCAATTCTGATCTAATATTATCAATGCCTCTGTCTTTGGAAGCAACACCAGCAATTTATTAAATCTGACTACATGCGGCACAGTGGTAGAGTTGCTGCCTCACAGCCCCAGAGACCGGGGTTCGATCCTGACCATGGCTGCAGTCTGTATGGAGTTTGTATGTTCTCCCTGTGACCGCGTGGGTTTTCTCCGAGTGCACCGGTTTCCTCTCACACTCCAGAGATTACAGGTTTGTAAGTTAATCGGCTTCGGTAACATTGTAAAATTGTCCCTGGAGTGTATAAGAATAGGTGGTCGGCGCGGACTCGGTGGGCCGAAGGGCCTGTTTCCGCGCTATATCTCTAAAATCTGAAGTTAGGTAATGTCTAAAGGAACTGCAGATGCTGGTTAATACGCACAAAAGGACACAAAATGTTGGTGTAACTCAGCAGGTAAGTCAGATCTGGGAAGAAAAACATAAAAAGCTGGAGTAAGTCAGCGGGTCAGGCAGCATCTCTGGAGAAAAAGAATAGGTGGTGATTCGAATCCGAACCCTTCTTCAGACATCCTAAGTCAGAAGATGTGTCTCGTCCCGAAACATCACCTATTTTTCTCCAGAGATGCTGCTTGACTCGCTGAGTTACTCCAGCTTTTTGTGTCTGTCTTCGGTTTAAACCAGCATGTGCAGTTCACTCCTTACACGGGTCTCTGGAGAACATTGATTGGTAGCGTTCCGGACCCTGCTTCGGAAAGGCATCGATCGCTAATCGGCAAGGACTCCGAGCTGTATCTCTCAAAGAAGTACTTGTGAAAAATTTCTCACGGACCATAAAAATGCGGGACCTTTCAGTAAAGTCCCTTTTAAAGATTATAGTTATTTTCTTGAATCTCATTAACATAACTCATGAATAAGTTGATGTCCATATGCAGATGCAAATCTTTATTTTTTAAATTCAATCCCACAGAAGACAATTCTTACTCACCTTCTGTCCCCTCTGTCCAGCTTCCGGGTTCACCGTTCGCAGGAGTTCCCACGGTAACCGCAAGAGTTATTACGGATATCGCACTGGCCACTACATCCATATAATGTTGCAATGTTCAACCACAAGTGTACAAGTCACTCTTGGAGAAATTCAAGCTTGCTTGAATTTTCTCCCGAGTCATCAAGTTACACGATTACCTGCCGTTAGCGCCACGGTGGTCCACGGTGGTCCACGAATGCCGTACGGTTATCGTACGAGGTTCCCACGATGTTCAACTCTGGTTACCTCTTGCGTCAAGTCGCCCCGTGAGAAAGGCCTATTAGCAGGACCAATAGCCCTCATTGGTTTCACTTGCTTAGCCGAGAGGGAGTGGGACCAATTAGACTCAGAAAACTCTGTGTGGACAATGGATCGAATTGGAGACCTTACATCTGATTGATTTATTTACTCGCTGGATTACCTCGTTGAACTACCATGGGATCCTGCGACGCTCTTTGTGAGCAATATTTTGGATGGCATAAATTTAGTCACTTACTATCAGTTGTTTCATTGAGAAAGGATGTTTCCAATGGAATCTAGCCAATAGATGGTAGTTTGGAATAGTTTATGGCTGCTTGCCAATGCTTCATTTGTTAATCACCAAACACGTATCAATTGAATTGCGACTTCGAAGTTTGCATTTGTAAACTATGGTAAATACATTGCCATGGTAATTAAAACAAAATTTATTGATGAATGAATAGAACTAGATCCCAAAGAGAAGGAGATTGATTTGGCTTTTATCCTTGCCTGTTGTTTACTGGGATGTGCAAGGGCAAGAATCAAAGAACAGAGGCAGGAGAATAAGAATGAATGGACTCTGTGGCCCAGGTATCCAAGGTCCTGTTTGCACACAAAGGTCACTCGGCGGTTACAAAGTTGAGCATTAGAGACCTGGAAGTTTGAAGCATTTATTGCAAATACCATCAAGTAATTTTTGCCCAGAAATGGCCAGCTTGTCTGAATCTTGTCTTGAGTTTGTCTGAATATCTCCAAGGTAGGAAAGTGTAACGTATGTGTTCTCTCTCCACCTTCTCATGAATGCTAGTCTAAAAATGCCTGGGATGTGAGGATGGAATTTTATGTGTGACAACTCTCGTTTTTTTTGGTAGTTTAGCAACTTGTCATTTTCCAACCACGCTTAAAAATGAGGGAGGCGATGATGTTCAGTGTTCATGGAAAATAAATTGTAGAAACAGGGAACAGCAGATGCTGGTTAATTCACAAAAGGACACAATGGGCTGGAGTAACTCAGCAGGTCTGGCAGCATCTCTGGAGAATATGGATAGGTGAGGTTTTGAGTCGAGACCCTTCTTCAGTCTGATCTGAAGGCTGGTCAGTTCAAAGGTGGTGGGCCAAAGGTCCTGTTTCTGCGCTGTGTCTAAAAATTCTAAAGTCTACTCCTGATTCTGAACATTTTCACAATCATGGTGTTACTTCAGAGTGTCATTTAGTATATAGGGAGATGTCACCGTCATAATGCCTAACTAATCCTTTTCTTAACAATATTGTTTGAGAGACAGGCATTGGGTGGGTCACCACAGATCTCTTTGCTCTTTATATTTTGCACCCACTTGAGAGGGCAGATAGGAAGTAATTATAGCATCTCATTTGAAAGTTGACACCTGTGTCTACAACATTCTTTGAGTCCTGCACCGAGTTTAATGTTGTATCTCTGAAAGAGGCCTTGAACTCCAACCTTTACACCCACAGGCAAGGCTGATATTGTTGTGTAATGGTACTGGTGCTATTATGCTGTTACTAATACAGCAAGGAGTACAAAATGCCTGGGGACAAAGGGCTCGGGAGAAAGAATGCTTTCTTCTATTTACACTTGTGTGTACAAACAGATTGCTAAAGTAAATTGAGTTTAAAAGTGTAAGGTCTAGTAAAGATATTTGATTTGCACAGCGACCTGGGATGTCAGGACTGTCTTATGAAGAAAGACTGGATAGACTTGGTTTATACTCTCTAGAATTTAGGAGATTGAGAGCGGATCTTATAGAAACTTATAAAATTCTTAAGGGGTTGGACAGGCTAGATGCAGGAAGATTGTTCCCGATATTGGGGAAGTCCAGGACAAGGGGTCACAGCTTAAGGATAAGGGGGAAATCCTTTAAAACCGAGATGAGAAAAACTTTTTTCACACAGAGAGTGGTGAATCTCTGGAACTCTCTGCCACAGAGGGTAGTTGAGGCCAGTTCATTGGCTGTATTTAAGAGGGAGTTAGATGTGGCCCTTGTGGCTAAGGGGATCAGAGGGTATGGAGAGAAGGCAGGTACGGGATACTGAGTTGGATGATCAGCCATGATCATATTGAATGGCGGTGCAGGCTCGAAGGGCCGAATGGCCTACTCCTGCACCTAATTTCTATGTTTCTATGTTTCTATGACCTGTATTGCAATAAAAGATAAAATATTGCACTCTTCTCCTGCTGATTCTTGAAATGCTGACCCATTCCCCCAGTAATGTGTGGTTTGTAACAATGGCGCTTGTGTGAGTGTGCATGTTGATGGCGGGAAGGGGATGAATGTGCGTTGGGGCGGAAAGGGATACTCTTGGATAAAAGGAGCCTTCATATTCTTTGTGAGGTGATATACCTGCAATGAAGTCAGACATTTTTTTCAAATTCGTTTGAGTTTAAAAATGTTCACTGCCGCAAGACGAAATTAGGCCAGTGAATTGGGTGGAAGCTCAACTCCTTCACATGCCTCGAACAATATGACATCTCACACTCCTAGCCTGAGCATCATGAGCAACTTAATATATCTGTATGTGCTGTACATATCCTTGCATTCATTACTCTTTATTTTGTCTGTCTGGATTATGCAATCATGGAAATCTGTTTGTGGCATAGATTGGGTTCTATTTGATTAATTTCCACAGCCCGTTATATTTAGTGAATTGGTTAATATGCATTTGTCAGTCCACTTATAACCTTTAACTTTAATTTGATTCATGACAGCTTTAAAATGATGGAGCCTATCAACATGGGTTAACAGGAGCATTTAAAATGGTACCCAGAGGAAACTAAAACACTACTTGAGTTTGTGGACCAATATTCATTCCTTGTTGCTGTGTTGTTGCAAACTGAAGATCTGATTAGTGCACTCCAGAAATGGGCAAAAGCTTCCTCAGCATTTACCAACTACTATTCCCCCTCCAGCCCCCCTCCTCCACTTTCAACTTCCACCACTTTGAAGGGCAGAGATGGTAAGCATTTAAGGACATGGCCCACCTGTAAACCTTTCTCCAAATTACACACCATGCAAAATTGCCACTGTTGCTTCACCAACAAATTGGAGCGCCCTGCTCAAGTAACAGCACTGTGAAGTACCATCACCTTGTGTACTCCTGCAGGTCAAGATGGGCGCACACCAGCACCTTCCTGTGGGCAGTCAATGCCAGTCTAGCCAGGAGCTCTGATATTCAATGAATAGATAGATATGAGGAAAATCTTCTTCTTATCGAGTCCACACACAAGATTAGAGGTTGTTCAGCCAGAGCTGAACACACTTCTCGGTATCTGCATGCAATGGTGTCTGTCTTGCGCATCTTGTGCATGGTGGTGGAAAGATTGGTGAAAACAGGGCTGCGACGTGAACGCTCTTTCCTTAACCCCATGAGGAAAATAACCAGCCATGAATAAGAACATGCCACTTGCTATCTTGGTTGTCATTACTAGAAACCAGGAACATTCTTTCTTCAGACTGGATTATTTTGTAGAATCTACATTGTGATTTGGGATCAGAGAGAATTCACTTCATCACTGTCAGAGTCTGTGTGTGTTATTGGAGCCTTACTTCTTTGTGACAGATATAAAAGTCTTTGGTCTTCTGGGTTGATGTCTTCATACTTAAAGATAATCAGCAAAAAGCAGGTGCCCTGAAGCTGTCTGAGAATGTTTACTTCTGCTACTCTTTTTTAGTTTTAGTTGCCTTACAGAAAGGCTCATTAAAAGTTTATTTTGCCAATAATTTTTGCAGCGTGTTTTAAAAAAACACTTTTTTCCTAACCTTCAAACATTCTATTCTGACTGGCCAGGCTAATGAGAGCAATCAAGAACTCAAGGTTGGCTGTGAGCTCGATATCTGTGGGAGTTGTGAACTTAGCGATGATTAATAAAATCAGAGCATAAGGTTCAAAGATCGAAGATCCAGAACTGCGTGTGATCCTACCATTTCAGGCGATCATTTCTTTCTTGCCAAAATTGTCTTTGAATGCCTCAAGACTTGGCTACAGGGCTTCAAATAAAGAGTAGTAAATTATATCAAGGTCCCTCTGTGTTTTTGTGTGGGACAATATATTTCATTCATTAAAGAAATCTAACATATATCAACGGGTGGTTCCCTGGCGCAGAGATAGAGTTGATGCTAGAGACCTGAGTTTTAACCTGACTACACATGCTGTCTGTACAGTGTTTGTTCATTCTCCCTGTGACCGCCTAGGATTTCTCCGGGTGCTCTGGTTTCCTTCCGCAGACATGCAAGTTTGTAGGTTAATTGGCTTCTGTAAATTGTCCCTAGTGTGTAGGATTGAATGGGGGTACACGTGATTGCTGGTTGGGATGGAATTGGTGGGCCTGTTTTCACACTGTATATCTAAATCTAAAATTAAAAAAACTAGAAATATCTATAAGGCATTCAAGCCAACATTTTCATAACAACTAATGTTATTCCATTACTTCATATAAACAGAACATCAGTTATCATCCACCTATAAACTTTAAATAATTAATTAATGGAGTTTCAAAACTAGTTTTAATTGTTTTGTGTGCAGTGAATGGCAAGAGGGCTCAAAACTGTCTCTCTTCTCCAAAGAACATCTACAAATTTCTTATTAAAAACAGTAACTTTTTCACTGTACCCTTTCTGGTAAGTACGGGAATCTGAATGTTAGGTCAGGACAAGTACAACTTCAATTTAAATAAAACTGATAACCGTTACAATGACACATGTATTGCCATTGTGCAGTCAAAATCTAACCTTGGATTTCGATGTGAACAAGAAAGTTGAAGTCTAAGGAAAAGTTATTTGCATTACAATGAAGAGAATGGCAAGAAACACTGTGAATATTGCTATGCTAGGCAAGAAGGTTTAATTAGTAGCTCTCCCTGAGCCCCCAACCCTGGACACGTTTACATCAAGTCAAGTCAAGTGTATTCGTCACCTACGCATACGAAATGTGCAGTGAAATTAAAAGTGGCAATGCTTGCGGATTGTGCAAAAAACCTACAAAACAGAATGGAACAGAATCACATATTCATTACATATTTGTGGGAGGAAAACAAACAAAAAAACAGCGTTTATAAAAAGACGCAACACAACAGTAAAATGGTACAGTATGTTAGTGCCTGGTGAGATGAGAGTTTACAGTCCTAATGGCCTCTGGGAAGAAACTCCTTCTCATCCTCTCCGTTTTCACAGCATGGCAACGGAGGTGTTTGCCCGACAGTAGCAGCTGGAACAGTCCGTTGCCGAGGTGAAAGGGGTGCCCCATGATCTTGTTGGCTCTGGAGTTGCACCTTCTGATGTATAGTTCCTGCAGGGGGGTGAGTGTAGTTCCGATAGTGCATTTGGCCGAACGCACTACTCTCTGCAGAGCCTTCTTGCCCTGGGCAGAGCAGTTCCCAAACAAAATTGTGATGTTTCCAGACAAGATGCTTTCCACAGCCGCTGAGTAGAAGCACTGGAGGATCCTCAGAGACACTCTGAATTTACTCAATTGCCTGAGGTGGTAAAGGCGCTGCCTTGCCTTACTCACCAGTTCGCAGCCTGTGATGTCCATGTCAGATCCTCTGAGATGTGGACTCCCAGGTATTTAAAGCAGCTCACCCTATCCACAGTATCCCCATTTATCTTCAATGGTGTGTACGTCCTCGATGTTGACTGTACTACATAAGTAAGGTTGTTGCCTAGAATGGTTTCTGATTTACTAGAATGAACTTGATCTGTTTGTGACTTCCAGAATAATATGATATGCTATCTTGAGGAATCAACACATTTATCGATTTCACAGCAAGAGAGCACACCAGATTGGTAGAAAGATGCTTATAGACCTTGGCATCCATATCTGAAACTAAATGTACTACGATTTCCACGTTTGAAAACCTTTAGCATTTTGTAACGCCGTTTCCAAAATCGTGATTGTTTGTTGCATGGTTTGAAGAAGGGTCCCGACCCGAAACGCCACCCATTTCTTCTCTCCAGAGATGCTGCCTCTCCCGCTGAGTTACTCCAGCATTTTGTGTCTCCCTGCTTATTCAAGTGACTATTTAAAAAAATGAAAATATTTCAGTTCCCAAATTTCCTCACGTTTTGAGGACACGGATGCTTCCACGACTGTCTAGATTTCTCTGGGTTTGCCTTAACGCACCCAGATAGTCTGAACTGCCATCTGCCATCTGCAATTTTATCTGAGTTATCTGGCTACCTTGCATTAACTAAGCCAAGCTGTTTGGTCAGTTTTCTGTTACTTCATTCAGGTAGCCTGGCAAACCTCCACATCTTAACCCAAGTAATTTTAACTACCTTCTTCAGCCAGCTAAAAAATAGTTTATTGCACTCTAATTTTAGGCAGCGAATCACCTATGAAATCTCAGCCAAGCCTGATAATCCATTCAATACACTTTCCGAATGGGAACCCTGGTTATAATTTCAATCTTGTAACCACAACACCAGTTGTATGACCCACCCCATCATCTTTGGGTAAAATATTAACCACAAATGAGAGATTGGATCTGAATCTAATTGACTCAGTATCACACTCATCACTGGACTCATCTACTAAGCATCTACTTTCCAATGAACTCCTCAATTAAATTCTGGCTCTGGTACAGGAGAGTGAAACAAGTATAATATAATCTGGCAGAAGATATGGAGATTGGATTTATATACCTCCTTTCAGGATGTTAGACCCAGATGGTGCCAATTGAGGTATAATCTTGTTTTAAAATGGATGTAAACTTAACAGCCTGTTCTGATAAATGTATTGATGGATACATCAGAAAAATGTAATAGCTGCATTGCAAGTTGGTTTAATAAAAAATCAAATAAATTATACCAAGCCTTACAACTCGGTAGCTAGCTCAATGTAAATGTAAGTTTTGAAAATTGTTTACATTGTGTTTTAATGGATGCAAAACAACAATCGATGGTTTTGAAAAGGATTTATTCACATTCGCAATTCTCGGACTATACGAGTCATACAACACAACTGACCACAACAGTGGTCCTTGAACGACTGGCGGGCAGAGCCCAGAAACCGCGCGAAAACCCGACCCCTCCCAGAGTCACGCGCGCGCGGCTTCCGACCGCAGGGTTCGATGCTGACGCGCACATGCAGGTGCCACTACAGTGTTTAAATTGCTTCCAATCCCTATTAATTCATCTCAAGGGAATTTACTCTTCCCATTTCAGTGCTTTGTGTATCTCCCTACCTTTACTTCACCATTGGAAATGCTGCCTTTGTGCATTGTAATGGCTTCCAAACCTCTGTATATTTTCCTTGCATTTCTCCTCCACGACTCTTTCATATTTCATCCTCACTGCCACCTTGATGTAGAATCCTTTCAGTACAAATGCACTTGAATGTTTGTGTGGGGAACAACTTGGAACTTTAACATACTTCCCAATTGCAGATTCTGATACAATCATTGGCATAATCTTGTTGATGTTCAGATTTCACTATCCTGGTTTGTCTATATCTGCAGTTATTTGATTGTAGATTGTATCAGGATTACAACATTCTCAAATAGATTATCAATTCTGATGCCATCTGTTGGGCCATTAACATAAATGAAATAGATGGTACACAATTCCTTAGCATTCATCTGGTGTCATGGAGTCATATAGCACAGAAACAGGCATCTGCCTACCGAATCTGTGCCGACTAATTCAGCATTTCACACGGGCTGGTGGGTATATAGAATAAGCTGCCAGAGGAAGTAGTTCAGGCAGGTATAATGTGGGCAGCACGGTAGCGCAGCGGTAGAGTTGCTGCCTTGCAGCGCCAGAGACCCAAGTTCGATCCCGATTACGGGTGCTGTCTGTATGGAGTTTGTAGGTTCTCCCCGTGGCCGCGTGGGTCTTCTCCGAGATCTTCAGTTTACTCCCACAATCCAAAGACGTACAGGTATGTAGGTTAATTTGCTTGTTGTATGTGTAAATTATCCCTAGTGTGTGTAGGATAGTGTTAATGTGCGGGGATCGCTGGTTGGCGAGGACTCGGTAGGCCGAAGGGCCTGTTTCCGCGTTGTATCTCTAAACTAAACAACAACAATTCAGAGGCATTTGGACAGGTACATGGATAGGAAAGGTTGAAAGGGATGTAGGTTTAGTGTAGATGGGGCATCTACATTAGACAAGGGACAGGCAAGATGGGTCGAAGGGCCTGATTCGTGCTGCCGGAAGGTATGCATCCATTTACACATATCCTTAACAAATCCTTAACACACATATCTTTAACACATTCTCATGGATTTTCCCACTATCCTGCAAATTACAGTGGACAATTAACCAAACAACCTGCGCCATCTTTGGCATGTGGGAGGAAATTGGAGCACCTAGAAAAAAAAAACACGCATTTGTAAATAGCTTGTTCTAAGCTTTCCCCCAGTCTAGTTTCAGTCAAAAATCACTTGCGCATCTAAACTTTATTTTGACAAAACACAATTACAGTTCAACTACTATACCTAACCACAGCGCGTTTGATCCACGTATCTGCCTGATCAAGCCCTCTTAGCCTCGCTCAAGCAGAGACAATCCAGAAGGTCATGCAGTCCGAAGCGTTTTCCCAGAAGATCGACACAGAACCTCGTAGGAGCGGCCTTTTATAGGTACCCGAACCTTGAGGAGCCGAACCACATGGGGGGTGATCTCTTTACAATCCAATAACAGATATCGATTAACCCAGTGTATGATAGACATTTCCCAAACCTAATAATACAGTGACTAATACAATGTATTCAAACGGTGCTTCTCAAAGGAAACGAACATCGCAACATGTGCCTTGATATGCAAGAAAGCAATAAAGGCTCAATACTTAATCCAATCAACATCCAGCAAAGTAAATCTTTGCAACATTATATACAATGTGTATGTCTGGTTTGCATTCATCCAATCCATTCCATGCAATTTGCACCTAATTGTCAGGGTTTTCAGATGTTTCCATCTTTTCCTGCAGCTCTTATCTAGGCTCTAGACAAACTGGCACCATTCTGCAGCTTGTCCTATTTCTGCAGAAGGCACATTTAAATTGACCAAATGCCCTAGCAGCCCAGAAGCCTTTACTCAATTTTAGTGTCCTGGCTTCTCCAATTTGGCCAGAAGTAACACATTCACAGGGATAATGTACAAACTTCAGCCAGCATGGTCAGGAGAGAGCCTGGGTCTCTGTAGCTGTGGGGCTCCAAGAGTTCACACTTTTGTGTGCAGCTCTGGTATAAAGGTACACATATTGGATGAAATGTGAATCCAAGGATCTCAGTCTTCACAATTGCATGTTACAGATCTCACTGCACTTTTCAAAGAAGAGCAGGTGAACTGTTCTGGTGCGGCCCCCATATAGATCATTCCAAAATCTATAACGTTTTATGCAGGAAACTAAGGAGTGTGTTATAGTTGCATTTTGGGCTAGACATTTATCACAAGTGACGGATATATTTGGATAAAATTTGTTCAATCTTGTTTTTGAATAATATAATCTATGCACAATTTTAAATTGAATTAGATTATGTCTTACATTAATTGAACATTTGTGAATATATATCAAGTATTTTTCCCATGTAACCTTTGTGATTTTTATCATTAGTTCCCGTTCCCACTCTTCTCTAAGTACCTAAGGCAGGTGGGACTAAGGGAAAAAAGTTGTTTGGCACGGACTTGTAGGGCCGAGATGGCCTGTTTCCGTGCTGTAATTGTTATATGGTTATATGGTTACCTCTGTCGATGGTAGGTCTATATTTATATGATATGATATATATATGATATTAATTTTTGTGAGTCAGCTTCAATATTCATTGCTTCTTCCAATACTTCAGAGGTTATTTTTTGATATCCTTGTATATATTTTTTCATGAAATCGCAAATCTGAAGATATTTAAAATATTGGTTGTTTTTCAATTTAAATTTTAATTGTAGTTGTTGGAATGATAGTAGGTTTCCCATTTCGTACATATCCCCGATCCTTCTAATTCCGAGACTTTCCCATTGGTTATATGTCTTATCAATAAGAGATGGTTTAAATAATGGGTTATTCGCTATTGGCATTAACAATGATAGATTTCTTAATTTTAAAGATAATTTTATTTGTTTCCAAATTCTTATTGTACCATATATAATTGGGTTCTTCTTATATATTGTGTTATTCAGTTTTTTTGGGGAGAAGAGGATCGTTCCAATACTACAAGGATGGCAATCCTCCTTCTCCATTTTTATCCATTCTGTCTGTTGGGTAGAACTATCCAACCAATAAATCATATTCTTAATATGCACTGCCCAGTAATAATACATAAAATTCGGGAGTGAAAGTCCCCCGACCTCTTTTGGTTTACATAAGTGTTTTTTTGTGATTCTATGTGATCTATAGTCCCAAATATAATTAGTAATATTATAGTCTAATTTTCTTTTTTAATATTTTGGTATATATACCGGTATAGACTGAAATAGGTATAGTAATTGTGGTAGGAAGATCATTTTTATTGCATTTATTCTACCTAATAATGATAAGGGAAGTGTTTTCCAAAATTTAATCAGCGTATTAAGTTTATTTAATAAAGGTATGAAATTAGCGTTGAATAATGCATTATATTTTCTAGTAATCTGAATACCCAAATATTTAAATTTTTCTGTTGCGATTTTAAAGGGGAACTTCAATAAGTGTGTAGGTTCTTGAGGTTTTTATGTCATGATTTCACTTTTATTCCAGTTTATTCTATATCCAGAAAAAGACCCAAATTCCTCTATTAAATTTAATAAATTTGGTATGCTCGTTTGTGACTTTGTAATATATAAAAGTACATCGTCTGCATATAATGAGATTTTAATCTTTGAGTCCCTGGTATTATAGCCCTGAATATTCGGATGAATTCTTATACTTTCAGCCAGGGGTTCTATCATAAGGGCAAATAGCAGGGGTGATAATGCACATCCCTGCCTATTACCCCTTGATAGTTGAAATTTTTGAGATAACATGTTATTAGTTAAAATTCTTGTCATCGGTTTATCATATAATAATTTTACCCATGTTATAAAATTCTCTCCCATATTACATTTTTGTAGTACTTTATATAAGTATTGCCACTCTACCTGATCAAATGCTTTCTCTGCATCCAAAGAAATAATTGATATATCTTCTTCCTCTACTTTATGCGAGTACATTATATTAAACAGACGTCTCAGATTATTAAATGAGTATCTTTTAGGTATAAACCCCGTTTGATCAGGGTTTATCAATTTACTAATATATTTGCTTAATCTTCTTGCTAAAATCTTTGCTAAAATTTTCTGATCTGTATTCTTCTTCTTATCGAGTCCACACACAAGATTAGAAGTTGTTCAGCCAGAGCTGAACACACTTCTCGGCATCTGCACAATGGTGTCTGTCTTGCGCTTCTTGTGCTTCTTGTGCGTGGTGGTGGAAAGATTGGTTGAAACAGGGCCGCGACGTGAACGCTCTTTCCTTGGCCCCTGTATTTAAAAGTGATATAGCTCTGTATGAGCCTGGATCTTCTAAATCTTTATCTTTTTTTGGAATAAGCGTAATAGTTGATTCTGTTAGTGTTTCAGGTAGTTTGTTTTCTTTAAAAGCATGGGAGTATAAATTAAATAAATAAGGCGTCGTTATCTCATGAAATTTCAGTAATATTATCTTATTGTGTTTATCTGTCGTGGAATCTTTAGCATTATCTAACTCTAACTCCCTGATTTCTTGTTCTAACAACATTTGTTCTGTCTTATTCTTTTTATTTTGAAAACTTTGATATGAAATTATAATTCCTCTCATAAATGCCTTAAAAGTTTCCCATAATAAAGAAGGCAAAGTACCTGATATATCATTTGTATCGAAAAAAAGTTTCATTTGTTGTTTTAAATATTGATAGCCTTGCACGTCATTTAAAATATGTGTATTAAACCTCCAAAAAACTTTTTTACCCGGCATTCCCTCAAATTTTACTGAAAATGTCAACAGAGAGTGATCTGAGATATTACTAATGTGGTATGTTGGGTTGTTTGTATATGGCATTAATTTCATATCCACTAAACAATAATCAATTCTTGAATAAGTTTTATGTACCGAAGAGTAAAACGTGTATTCCCTTCCAACTGGATTAGCAGATCTCCATACATCTATTATATTAGTATTTTTTATATATGTATTTAGAAGTTCGCTAGTCTTAGATTTTAAATTACTCTTCCTTTGTTTTGCTGATTTATCTAGATATGAATCTAAAACACAGTTAAAGTCCCCCCCCTATTATCACATTTTGGTAATTAAACTCTGATATTATGTCTATAATTTTATCAAAAAATTGGGGGTTGTCAAAATTCAGAGCATAAATATTTATAAAAGTTAGTGGGGTTGCATAAATTTCTCCCGAAACTATAATATACCTTCCCTCTTTATCTGATATAGTATTCTTTAATTTAAAAGGAATACCTTTTCTAATAAGAATAGCCGTACCCCTAGATTTAGAAGTAAATGAGGAGTAGTATGTCTGGCCTATCCAATTCGCCTTTAATTACCCCTTATTCGCCTTTAATCACCCTTTAGTTACCCCTTAGTTTTCGCATTACAGGTAACTGCAGCTTTATTTTGTGGCTGTGCAGAGGAAGTTACTGAATGCCAAGTGTCATAACAGCAGTGTGTGTGCTTCCCAAAGGCTTCAGGACTCATGGAGGTCATCAAAGGTGATATGTAAATGCATTTACTCTCTTGAAATCTAAATTAGATTAATCTAATCTGCTGTGTTAATTATCTCCTTTGCTAAATTGAAAATGTATACCTTCCTGGTGATGATTGCCACTCATCCACTGAGGATGCGATTCTCTTGAAAAAAAATCACTGTCGTTTAAAAGATACAGCGAATCCAGAAAGCAAATAACTGCCGAGCTTTTAAGGTGATTTCCCTTCCCCTTTCCTGCATGTGCAGGGGTAGGGCCATCTCATTGTGAACAGCCTTAGGGAGGAGGACGGCTCGGAAACATCCTTGCAGACGGATATGCTGAGGTTCTGCAAATCCTTTTACACGGATTTGTATGACAGAAAGGACACAGACAGCAACACCTCCCAGAACTTCCTGTCCTCGATCACGGAAGTCTTGGAGGACAGCAAGCGGGTGAGTCTGGACCAACCACTGACCCAAGAGGAGCTGACTGGCACCATCCGTTCCTTTGACTCCAGTAAAACTCCTGGAAGCGATGGCTTACCGGCCGAGTTGTATTCGGCTCTGTGGGACTGGGTGGGCCCGGACCTGCTGGAAGTGTACAACGACATGCTTCTAGCCGGCAGCATGTCAGACTCCATGAGGAAGGGCAGCATCACCCTAATCTACAAGCAGAAGGGGGAGATGAAGGATATAAGGAATTGGAGACCCATCACATTATTGAATGTCGATTACAAGATCCTGTCTAAGACCATCGCCAACCAGGTCAAGTCTACTCTGGGACAGGTGATCCACCCAGACCAAACCTGTGCTGTACCTGGCAGGAAAATCTCAGACAGCCTAGCGCTGCTGAGAGATACCATTGCCTATGTGCAGGACAGACGGGTGGATGCCTGCTTAGTCAGCTTGGTCCAGGAGAAGGCCTTCGACAGGATATCGCACACGTACATGAGGGACGTGTTCTCCAAAATGGGATTTGGGGAGGGAATCCGAAATTGGATAAAACTGCTCTACACCGATATCTGTAGTGCAGCCCAAATCAATGGGTGGGAATCAGACAGCTTCCCCGTCAGGTCTGGAGTCAGGCAGGGTTGCCCTCTCTCCCCTGTCTTGTTTGTCTGCTGTATTGAACCTTTTGCCGAGACCATCAGGAAGGATGCGAGCATAAGAGGAGTGACATTGCCAGGCAGTGGGGGCACTCGTCAAAACCTCCCTGAACATGGACGATGTTGCCGTCTTCTGCTCGGATCCAGGGTCGGTCCGCAGATTGATCAGTATCTGCGACCAGTTTGAGTCGGCCACGGGAGCCAGGGTGAATTGTAGGAAGAGTGAGGCCATGACAACTGACCCGACCGATCTTTGGCAACTGACCCGACCGATATTCCGTCTCCTTCACCATCAAACCTGACTTCTTGAAGGTGCTGGAGATCTGGTTCAGTGGGGCTGAGGTGTGTGAAAAGACTAGGCTGGAGCGGATAGCCAAGGTGGGGAAGAAACTGGAGTTGTGGAAGCAGCGCTCCCTCTCCATAACGGGGAAAAATGTGGTCATCAGGTCTATGTGTGCGCATGTATGAATGTGTGTGTGTGAATGTATACATGTAGGTTACAAAGATGGGGAGGGGTGTAGGGGCCAGAGGGGAGACGGTTACAGAGACGGGGAGTTGGGCAGGAGGAGGGGAGGGGTTACAGAGATGGGTACGGGGGGTGCAGGTGCCAGAGTGGGGATGGGGTTGCAGAGACGGGCAATGGAAAGGATATTTTTTGAACGGGAACCCAATTCTCCCTCCCTCCCTCACCCAAGTCACACCAGTTTCTCGTTCTCACCTAGCAAACAGTTAACAATGGCCTGTTTCCTTTATCACCTTTTGCATATCTATCATTCACTTGTTCTATATCGTTGCACATCACCATCTATATCTCTCGTCTCCCTCTCCCTCGACTCTCAGTCTGAAGAAGGGTCTCGACCCGAAACGTCGCCCGTTCCTTCTCTCCAGCTTTTTGCGTCTGTCTTGTGCCACACAGCAAGATCCCACAACCAAACCGTGATCAAACCATGGACTGTCGCTTTAATTAAAGGGACCGGGCCCCGCTAAATTTGCATTTGCGCAAGCGGCAGGGGTCCTGTCATCCTGTCCACGCCTCCCCGTGTTGCTGTGCGGAATCTTTCGACTCCCCCCTGTCCGTCCCTCCCTCCCCTCTCCCTCTCCCTTCCTGGTCCGAAACCCTCCCGAAGATCCCACATCCCAACGACGATAACAATCAGCAAAGATTCGCCCGAATCTACAACTTGCGGTGGAATAGTCAGACGCTCTCCTCCCATCCGCTCACGGCAACGATCGCCAGACGACAAAAACGGTTTTAAAAAATGCGGATAACTTCAGGTTTATCTGCAATTGAGAGAACCGACAATCAAAATTGCAGTCAGATCTGAAGAAGGGTCTCGACCCGAAACATCACCCATTCTTTCTCTCCAGAGATGCTGCCTGTCCCGCTGTTAATCCAGCATTTCGTTTCTATCTTCGGAACGTTTCTTCTATCTAGCCTCAGAAAATAGTCCCGCGTGTGTCGGATAGAACTAGTGTATGGGTTATCACTGGTTGGCGTGGACTTTGTCGGCCGAAAGGCCTGTTTCCCACAGTATCTCCAAACCACCTCTAAACTGTATCAACCTGTAACTCAACCATTCCTTTCCATCTGCAGATGCTGCTCATCCAGCAGGTTTGTTGCTCCAGATTCCAGCATCTGCAACCTCCTGTGTCTTTATTTAAGACACAGGAACAGACTACAGCTGCAATTGGATTATCTGCAGATCCCAATCTTGTCAGAATTTTCAGTAACACGTAAATTTTCAAAGAACTAAGCAATGTTACATGCATTGTACTATAATTTGCAAGAGAAATCCTGATCCAAGCACCAAGTAATTCTACCAGCTATCCAACTTTAAAAACACTCTGTGACAACAACATTTTTCGGGGAATCTAATCACATTTTGTGTAAAATGCATGCTTTTGTTTGGCGTTTGATTGGATTTGTGCTGGTTCAAAAAAAGTTGCTGCATTGAACAATTTACACAAATCCATTTGTACACAGAACGTATCTTGGTAAATGAGCTCCTGTCTTCATAAGGTTTTGGGGGCTGGTAGCTGGATTCCGGACAGGATAGTTGGTCGCATTGAACCAAAGTAAATAGGAAGGTCAGGAATGATGTGGGCTCGAGTAACAATGCAATAGAACGGTCTGCCAGCCACGTGCAGTGTGAACATCTAACTGTGAAATCTGACGCTGAACCGAAGCTTTTGGCAGTTGCAATCTATATCGACTGTGGACAACGGGCAGCTGATAAAACATTAATTAATTCAGACCTAATCATTTTTCGGACCAGTTGTGCTTATGTTGTTCTCTGTGTGTTGACCAGCTGTCAAGAAGCAAAATAATATCCTGCTGGAATTGAGCTGTGCTCTGGCCCATTTATTTTGTTGATCAAGACGACAAAATAGGGATAGATCCAGCAGGCAAATAAATCTGTCTTAGTTGTTTCCATAGCTTATCGGCAGATCACAAAGGCCATCGGCAGCTGCGGATTTCTGCAGTGGTCTAGTCTTTGTGTCTCCAGTCACAGTTACAGACCTGGTTATCACCTTCCCTGCCTGGTGAAAGAAATGCGATTTGAGTAACAAGGGATTATCTTTCCGGCATTGTGGCCCAGATTATATTTCATCGTGTCTCGATGCTAGCTCTGGATATCAATTTCTGTTTGGATTTCTCATTTATTGTAATCAGCATTGATAATGGGAGAATATTTCTATTGCTGTTCGAATGAACACTGATAAAACATCACATGACTATGTGTATTTTCATCCATTTGCTCTTCCTTTGCTGCTTTTTGGTGAAAGCATGTATGATGTGTGGATCAGACGAGTAAATCTACTAATTTACAACTGACATTTTTAACACATAATTCAAATCAGTTATCTACATGTTGCACTGCAAGGCATTTGTCTTCTTAATCTACTTATAATGATTTTTCTATGTATTATGAACATTAAATCTGTCTATAAGCTGCAATGTATTTTAATATTCTAAGGAATAAGCTCTCAAAAAATGACTTAGGTTTGCCATTTTAACAGCAGTAGCTAGAGAATTCTGCATCTATTGCTTGGTGCATGAGTTTGTCTCTCTATCAAAAGTGGTCCAAATAGAGGCAGATATTCTCTTGGAGAAATAAAACAGTTTGGTGCAGTGATTGATTTATTGTTGTGTTCAATGTGTAACTGGAAGTGCAATCAACTTTAATGCTGTGTAATAAAAACAGAATATGCTGGGGTAACTCGTGAAAAGAGAAAAGGTTAATGTTTCAGGTCTGGGACTATTTATCAGAACATTGACTGCTTCTCTTCCCACAGATGCTGTCTGACCTTCTGAGTTTTTCTAGCATTTACAGCTTTATTTCACATTTCCAGCATCTGCAGCATTTTTTAAATTTTTTTTTACTTTAATGCTGCTTATTGACCTGGCATAAAGACGTGATTGCATTACCTCTGAGCCAACGCTCAGATTTAAAACCTTGCCCGTGAGGAAGATGTAAATGAAGTTCAAGTGTTGATTTAGTTTTAAGATTTTGTGTTTATCTGTGATCAAAGAGGCAAAGGGGTGGGAGATTGCAACCTTTACGTAGTCCGCCCTGTTTCGACAAACGCAATCAATCCGGCGTGCACAATTAAATAAGATCAAATAGAACAAGTTGTCCGCCAACTTTAGGCTGTGCATGCCATGCGCAAGAAGAAGAAGAAGAACGAGGCAAGGTGGCAATTTACAGTGTGTAGAAGAACCTGTCTGGGTCACTCAGCACAGCAGGGGGAGCTTCACAAACTCAGGGTATGCTGACTTCAGTTTTAGACATTAGTGAGGATACTGCTTTATCAGCCTTTTCAATTTATTTAGTCTTGAATAATCAGAAGAAGCAGCTGGTATTTGCCCAGATTTATTGTCATGAACAGCTAGTGATGAGAAATGTTAATATGTGCATTTAAAGTAATTATACTGCTTTCTTAGCTTAATAGTTTAGTGTGCAAAGTGCTTTCAATAATGGACTTGCAAATTCCAACTTGCATGACATAATGTCTTGGTTAGCTTTCTCATGGCAAACATGGATTTACATCTCACTGAGGCATTAAACTTTAGATGTGTGAAAACATTGTAATGAAGATTTGTGTCTGTTTCCTTGTGAAGTAGAGGACAGGGACCTGATTTAAAAAAAAGCACATTTGTCAGGTAAATAATTAAGCATGCTATATGTTTCTGTTTAGTTTATTGTCACGTGTACCGAGGTACAGTGAAAAGCTTTTCTACCTTTCATCTAGACATACATAACAAAAACTCTTCTTGTTATCTTCCGGTTTGCATTGTTTTTACATTTGCGCAAAAACGGTACATGACAGTGCTACGATTTTCCACCACCTTACTCACCATTCTCCTGTGCTGCAAGTGCACCAAGTTTTGTTCCAATTGGGCATGCGCAGATTGGTCTCCTATCCTGTCAGTCACCGCCTGGACAGCGACGCCCCTTCCTGCAGCATCGCCACACTAATTGGCCGCGTCCGCTGTTAGTCACCGGCGGTGCCGGTTTTGCCCGGCGCATCTTCCGGTCGGCGCAGCCTCCGGTCAAGGCAACCTCTGGTCAGAGAAGCGGCAACCTCGAGATCCTGGGGAGGGGAGGAGGGAGAGTGGGGGAACTGAGGGAGAGGAGGGGATAGGGAGGGACAGGGGGGAAAGTGGGGGAGGTGAGGAGGGAGACTGGAGGGATTGAGGGAGAAGAGGGGGTTAGGGAGGGAGAGGGGGAAGTGGGGGAGGTGAGGAAGGAGTGGGGAGGAGGGAGATAGGAGAGGAGGAGGGTAGGGAGTGGAGAGGAGTTATGGAGGGAGGGAGTGAGTGACTGAGGGTAGGTGAAAGGGGAGCTGAGAGTGGGATTGGGGATGGGAGGAGAGGGGAAAGAAGAGGGAGGAGGTGAGGAGGGAGAGTGGGGGCGGATGGGGAATAGAGGGAGAAGAGGAGGGAGTGGGGGAGGTGAGGAGGGATAGTGGGGGGTATAAAGGGAGGTGAGGAGTGGGGGAAAGAGGGAAAGGAGGGGAGTAGGGAGAGGAGAGTTGTTATGGAGGGAGGGAGGAATTGACTGAGGGTAGGGGAAAGGAGAGGGAGGGAGAAGTGTGGGAGGGATTGGGGGAGGAGAGGGGAAAGAAGAGGGAGGGTGAAGAGGGGGAGAGAGTGCTGGCGATGAGGGGAAATGAGCTGCGTCTGCGCAGTTGGGCGCTATGGGTGAGTGGTGGAATATTGCGTTGGGGGACCAGGCCTCCCATGAGACAGGCACCCAACGAGTCCCACTTAGTCTAGTTTTCAAATATGTCTTTGGCATGTATCATTTCAAATACTTTATTAATTGGCAAGAATTCACCCTCTTAGAACACCACTTCAGCTTTCCTTTTTCTAAAGAATCCCAGCATTTAGTAATAAATGTATCCTTTCTGGTCATGATTATGAATCTCTTTTGCAGCTTCCCCTGTGCCTATTCTCTCCTTTCTGTTATATGTGGACCACAACATTTATTACAAATGTAGTTTGAAACCTTTCTTCTTTTAATGTTCTGTGCCTCCAGAAATTAATCCAGTGTTTGGTTTAGATATTTAAAAAACATTATTAATCTTTTTTTCCCAATTATTTGTTTATATACATCTGTAGCCGTAGGTCCATTTGGTCCAAGTTTATTATCTACATGATATCTGCAACGCTCTTCATTGTGTCAAACTGCACCAGTTTAAACTTAGCCATATTAATATTCATTTGCAAATTCAAAGTCCTCTCTGCAGTGAATGTGCAGACATGTGTTCATTACATTTTTACTAAAGAGCAATGCTCCTAAATTTGCTGTTTATTTCAGCTTTACGGCCAGCATAATTAAATCTATGCCAATGCAATCCTGATGCACCTTTGACACTTGGCAATGTTTTAATGTAGTACTGGAAATGCTGGGATCAAAGGAGAAATTATTTGTATGTGCAGAATGTCTGTCAATCTTAGATCAGGGGCTTACAGTTTTAGTTAAGGAATTAAATGTATCTACTGGCTCAGTGGAATCGTCCTAATGCACTGTGTATTTTAATTAATTTGTAGTTCTAATTTTCAATTCCACCTTAGCTAAGCCATATCTCCACAACATTTTTTTAATAGATCCATGTTATGCTTGTTCATCACATTGGAAGCATAATGCAAACCAAATATCTTATTTGACTGGAAAACAAACTGTTGAAGGAACTCAATGGGTCCGGTGGCATCTCTGGAGTGAAGTGCACAGATGACGTTTTGGGACAGGGCTGTTCTTTGGGGGAGACTGATGGGTTGGAATTTTATTTCCTGAGACAATGTGATCGCAGGTAATACCTTGAAGCAACTGAGTTGATTCTAGCTCAGCTGAAATTGGCCTGGCTGTTATCAGTAATTATTTATTCATGGGAGCAGGGGGATTGTTGCTTTGGATGGGAAATCAGAGATGTCTGGGTTTAATGGCATGTTTAAACTCCTCAGTTTGGTCGTGAATAATTCCCCAGTGGCGAAGACAGCCTGGCATGACTCACACCCAGTGTAGACCTCATGATCAGGTGGATACAGCTAGAGTAACTTAGTGGGTCAGGCAGCATCTCTTGCGAACATGGATAATTTATGTTTCGGATCAATCCAACAGGATCAGGCACAATAGCACAGCGGTAGAGTTGCTGCCTTACAGCACCAAAGTCACTGGTTTGATCCTGACTGTGGTCTGTCTGTACAGAGTTTGTACATTCTCCCTGTGACTGTATGGGTTTTCTCCGGGTGCTTCGGTTTTCTCAAACATTCCAAAGATGTGCAGGTTTGTAGGTTAATTGGCTTCTGTAAAATTGTCCCTAATATGTAAGATATAATTGGTGTACAGGCTGGTCGGTGTGGACTCGGTGGGCTGAAGGGCCTGTTTCCATGTTGAAATAAATCTAAACTAAGCTAATATAAAGCAGGCTTGATCTTTAACCTAAGAGGGAGTCGAGTCAAGTCAAGTCAAGAGAGTTTATTGTCATGTGTCCCAGATAGGACAATGAAATTCTTGCTTGCTGCAGCGCAACAGAATATAGGAAGCATAAATAAAGAACAGTTCAGTGTGTCTATATAGCAAATACCATATATATACACATAAATAAACAGATAAATAGGCTGTTATAGTTCAGAGTTTGTTTGATGGCAAGTTTAATAGCCTGATGGTTGGGGATGAAGTCGTTCATGAACATGGATGTACCAGATTTCAGGCTCCTGTATCTTCTACCTGATGGCAGCGGAGAGATGAATGTGTGTCCAGGATGGTGTGGGTCCTTGATGATGCTGGCAGCCTTTTTGAGGCAGCGACTGCGATAGGTCCCTTCGATGGTGGGGAGGTCAGAGACGATGATGGACTGGGCAGTGGTCACAACTTTCTGCATTCTTTTCCACTCCTGGACGCTCGAGTTGCTGAACCAAGCCACGATGCAACCAGTCAGCAATGCTCTCTACTGTGCTCCTGTAGAAGTTCGAGGGAGTCCTCTTTGACATACCGACGAGTCTCCTTAATCTTCTCAGGAAGTAGAGGCGCTGATGTGCTTTCTTTATAATTACATCGGTGTGCAGGGACCAGGATAGATCCTCGGAAATATGCACGCCCAGGAATGTGAAGTTCTTGACCCTTTCCACCATCGTCCTGTTGATATAAACGGGATAGTGGGTCCCTATCCTACCCCTTCCAAAGTCTAAAGGGATGTGTGGTTCCAAACCTTGACTCTTCTAAGAGTTTGATTTTTACTAACCAGCAAGCATTGACATACCATTTCACTGAAAACTGCTTTTAAACTATTCTCGTGTCGATGTACTACATTGAGGAAAATCAGGCGTTCTGGGGAAAACAGTGTGTTGCTGAAACTGATGGAGAATTCTCTAATGTTAGGCTCTCATGTTTGGCCAGAATCGGTGTCGCTGAGTCAATGACAAGACCCGATCATATTGTTCAGCCCAAAGCAATAGTTCAGTGCCTGTGTGGAGATCTACAACATCATTTTGTGTCCTGAGAAGATCCAGTGGTGCTTAAACCCATTGTAAAAGACAGTTGTAAATGACTATAATGCTCTGTACTTCTCACTTGATGCTCATTTGTTGGAAGCAGTTGTGTTATCTTTACTTTTAATTGAACCGTGTTGTATAATGTACATTGAAATGCGCACTGGCACATCTCACATCACACTAACAATCCATGAACATTTGATGAGCTGCTGCAATTTGT